>NW_027103595.1:909797-1641837 GCF_902728285.1 Clytia hemisphaerica | reverse complement strand
TTTTTTGTTTTTATTATGTTATTACCATACATACAGTATGTCTAGGTATAATTAAGAAAATTTAAGCTTCAGATTCTCCTTTTATATCTTGGAATATCGTTAGTGTTGTATATATTATCTTGAAAGCCTAATTGAGATCTTTTTTTCTTCTAATCAGGTGAAAGAGGACATTGCTTACTTAAAACGGAGGCAAATATTCTTTTCTGTGATCTGACTTTGAAGCCTGGTGAATCCAAGAAATGTAAGTACATCCAGTTAATAAAAGGGCTTATCATTTTTAGTATTATTTTCTTTTTAGCATGTCCAAATGTACACAATAGTTTATCATAAGTAGTAAGTTGTGCAGTCACAAACGAGGGAGACCCAAATATTTTTCCTTTTAAATTGGACTGTTTGCCAGAAAGAAGATTAGGGTTGCAAGGCATCTTACCCATGATGCTTCTCTGTTTTTTCTAAGAGACATCTCAAGAAAACACAAAAGCTTGTTGACTGTAGCCAAACAGAGCCAAATGCTTTACTTTTTGGCTGCAGTAAACTAGCCAATATCTTGTTTGAATTGAAGTAATAAAATATTTATATCTTACAAAGAATTACTAGTCGACTAGTCAATGGTTCTGAATGATCTTAAATGATTCAAAATTAATACTATGAACAAGTTTATAATTTAATTTTAATTTGCATTCCTCCAGTTGAATATAAAGAAGTTTTGCCAGCAAACATTCCACCATCCTATCGTGGCCAAGACATTAAAATGAATTACAAAGTATGCATTGGAGTTGGACGTATTGGGAAACCGCTCACTTTGATAAGACTTCCATTTCGTGTGATTGAATTGAAAGGTATTAGAAAAATTACCATTCTTTTTCTACGTAGCCTTGGGGGAGTTCACCCAAATATGGCTTCCAAAGTCTAATAGATTCAACCATGTTTTTATAATACCTTCAAATCATAACACGGCGATCTTTGATTGGATTAATCGGATTCAAATTTCCTTGTTTTAGCCAAATTTTAGGAAATTAACTGAGAAGAAATGATTTCTTTTTCTTTTATCCTTTTAGAGCACAAACATAAGCACATTCTGTGAAAATTTTAAGTCTCTTGCACTTTCCTATCCGGAATTATCTTGATTCCGATTTAGAGGGATCTCAACCGGGATGAGGACGGGATAGAGGGATCTCTCGAAAACGAAAGTACCCAATAACTGGTGAACGGTTTGATGTATCAAAAAACTTTTTTTCCTACTTTTACATTGCTATAAGGAGACTTTATATACCAAATTCAATCTCCTTATGAGCACTATTTAAGGAGATACGAGGGATATTAGCCAAAATAATCCCGATTTTACAAAGGTTCCAATGAAAGATCACTGTGATTTGTAAAAAAAATATACCTTTTTCAGCGGCTAGTTCGAAACGCAGGGCACAGGGCACAGGTCACAGGGCAGGTGGTGACAGGTCAGCTCTAATCATTATAATTCAGAAGAAAAATGTTAAAAAATGCTTTAAAGTTGTTAAAATTATCATTCTGAAGGTGTTTCATCCATTTAAAACTATTTTAGACGCCTAAATCTAACCACGTGCTTACCACGTGCTTTCGCCGTTTGCGTCGTGTATAACACAGACCAGATAACACTCGTAAGATATTACACGTACAATAAGTATATATAATAGCAATAATAATTATTTTC
The DNA here is from genome assembly GCF_902728285.1 of Clytia hemisphaerica. NCBI lineage: Eukaryota > Metazoa > Cnidaria > Hydrozoa > Leptothecata > Clytiidae > Clytia > Clytia hemisphaerica. Next base: position 1,640,150 of record NW_027103595.1, on the reverse strand, counting down.
AGTGTTATTATGTATATTATGTATGTTATACACAACATCAATCTCGTCGCTATTAAACTGCTCTCTCACAGGAAAATATTTGTTTGCCCATTAAGGCCGAGGGAAACGATTCCAACATTTCATCCAACATAGAAATTGAAATGTTGGACAAATGTTGGATGAATTTTGGAAAGGTGTTGAATCTCCTTAAAATCGTTTCGTTGCAATGTCCAACATCATTTTCATCCAACATGGGTGTTCATTCATTCTTTTTTTAATTCATTCTTTTCAAATTAGAAATGGAAAAATATCGCCTTTTATGGTGCAATTTCCTGAAATTTATTTATCTATTTTAATTGATTTTCATGAACTTAACAGTTTCTAGGTCACGAGTTTTCACTTTTATGATGCATTTTGCTTGTAAATACTAAAAGCCATCAAAATATTACACTAATAATTAATTCAAGCGATGAAAATGTAGGAAAAACGGCCAAAATCACTTTTTTCGATCTCAGCAGCGGGACTATTTGTAATGAATTATATATTACGAACTTATTATAATTTTCCGGTCTGTAGTTTTTATGTCCTGTGCCCTGTGACCTGTGAACTGTGCCCTGCGTTTCGAACTAGCCGCTTTTTCCGCCTGTAGAAGGAAATCCAAAAAAAAGAGAAGTGCTTGTAAAAATATGCAGTAATCATTTAAATTTCATCTTGTTTATTCTTACAGCTTGACAGAAAATTGGACATTGTTATCGAAAGTGAAGAACGTTTTGTTGAACCAGCTGTTGTAGAAAAGATGACATCAACGGAATTGTTGATCTACTCTGACAGAATTTCAGACATTTTAGAGGAAATGCGAGAAGAAAAACTTTTCTCTGAAGAAATCAAACAGTTTTGGTTTGATGTCATTGCATTTGTAAACGCGGCCACATCGAGGAGATACGCTATTGACAATAACTTTTGCATCTTGTAAGTTCAACCATGTGCTAATTTATAAAATCAATCAAATATGTCCATAAATCTTCTCTTCCTCGCTTTTTGTTTGCATTGTCGGCATTAATTGCAGTTTCTCATTTGAAAGAAAATCAGATATTTTGAAAGGAAACTCCCCCGGGGTGAGTACTAGGTTTGCGGGATGACGGGTATATGTGCCGCCCTACTTTTGAAAATCTCAACTTTCAGGGTCTAAAATTGAGGGGAAAAGACGAACATTTGTGAATTTTGTAACCCTTAAGGGGAGTAAAACTAGATATTGTGGTTTTTACGACCCTTAGCGGGAATTTGTAGGTCCAAAAAAGGCTACCTGTATCCTCCATTTGCCTAGGTATCCCCCTGGGAAACTTACAAATTTAGTTTCACTAGACTAGAGTCGTTTATAATGCGTGCAATACAGTAATAAGTTCAATCGATTCACATTTTCATTTTTCAGACATTCTGAAAAGCGCAAACTTATCAAGACAGTGGACTGTGATTGTATCAAAAGTGATGTGCCCGATGTTGTTCTTATAAGTGATACTGAAAGTGACTCTGAAAGCTTCAAGATCGATAATAGCTTAGAACTACAAGGTAATACTTATTTAAATTGGTCTGGTTTGGAAAAACGTTCTAGATTACATGGTTTCTTGAACTTTACGGGCTTATAGTCTAGGAGGCACTAGCGATGATGGAAATACATGAGCTAGTCATATCTAATAAATAAAGACTAAATCAATTATGACGTTAGATAGAATTGATTAATGACATACCACCTGCCTCGGGTGAGTTACGGCATGTCCAACTTTGCCGTATTTTTTAGCAACCCGATTTAGCACTCAATTCTAGGTACTAGTAATAATTTATATACCAAAATAACCATATTAAGACACAGAACAACCTGATTGCTGTGTTGAAATCAATTTTCCACACTATGGACAGATATTCTCGTGTGTGTTACGGCCTGTCTAAAAAACTGAAAACCTACAAGACCCGAATCCCACCAATAGCATGGCTCCGACTGGGGTTCTAGGTCCCCCCGCCAAATTTAGGTCCCCCCTAAGAACAAGGTCCCCCCAGCCTGATAAAATTTTAGGTCCCAGTATAATAGGGGAAAAATTTTTGATATATAATTTTTTTTCAATGTGAGTTTTTACCATTTAGTCAATGAAAACACAAGTAAATAAACAGTAAAGTAAACTAGTAGTAACTTAACATTATACTAGTACATAGCTTACACTAACATGCCACCGCAGCAATATAATATTTAAAAAATTCTATAATAAATTGTATAATCATAACAATGTCAATTGCAAGATTATAAGAAATGCATGGGGACAAAAAAATAGTAAGTAACTACACGTTTGGTTAAACGAAGAAATAAAAGATTTTCTTTTTTCCTGAAAATAATAACAATAACACTCCATCTAAATAAATAAAAACGATGGCCTAGTTATAATTTAAGGTTTCGACGAAGACATGAAAAAATCTAATTAAAAAGAAATGACTCTTATGTTTTGCAAGCTAAAGTTTATTCCACTTAAATTGGCATTCATTTTTGCTATCATGTGGAAACCATATCAGAGTAATTAGACTACTCGAGTACCTAATAAACATACAGTAGCGAATAAACGTACAGGGTCGAAAATGGAGGCATGCAAACCTAATTGAAGGATCTTTTTAATGAGGTTAGGGGGTAATATTGGGTAATTTGCTTTCTTTGACGAGTAGAACAAACCTCAAAAGTCAAAGATGGATATTTATCATTAGAAACAAAAGTAGGCACTTGAATTGAGGAAAATTTTTGTTAAAATTAATAAACGTACATGTACGTTTATTAGATACCCGAGAGTATCTTCCTTGAGAGTGGTTTGTACATGGTAGCAAAACAAACTTCCAATTTACATGGAATAATTTTAAATGTAAGACGGGTTCAAGAAACGAGCTTGTCGGAACAGGTTGACGAGATAAAGCTTTTAATGCTTTAAAGATTGAAACATAAAAAATAATCAGGAATAATTAATTGATTTGATTATTGATTGATTTAATTACTGATTGATTGATTGATTGATTCTCTATTGCTACTTTGCCTAATACAATAGTCAAGAGATACTGCGGATAAAAATTATCAAAAAGTTCTGCGCCATCTTAAATAGGGCGAAATAGAAACCAATCCTAGCTAAGGCCCGGACTCCACTCGCCTACGCTTTGATTGTACTTCTCAAGCAAAATCTTTTATGTTGTTGGTCAAAAGAAAAATAAAGATATGCCATTGTGGTCCATTCAGACGTACAGTCGAGAAAAGTTGAAATGCGCCTAATTTTTTTTAAAGTGCATAGTACTTTTTCATGATGCAATCTTTTCTCCAAACTAAAAGCTGATTGAATCCATTAAGATGATCGCAGCGCAGACAATGAAGAGATGTGCCTTCAGGAAGCTAGACTTTTTGAGTTTATAGCTATATACTTTCACTTTATGGTGTTTCTGTATGACTGTCTGTGTGCCTAGTCTAACCACCGTTAAATGCCTTCGGGAAGGTCCCTCCTACTTGGAAAGCCAGAATTGGAGCTATTTCACCAAACTACTGGAGCGCAAGTTATTACGTAGGCTATCACAACTGAAAAAGTTGAATGTATGCGCCTATACAACTTTTTTCAGGTTTTCCAAATAGATTTACCACACTGAACAAACAGTGAAAACACTCTAAGTGAGGTAAATCTATTTTGAAGACCAAAAAAAAAGTTTGTTTACATCGATTCACATTCAATTTTGGATTCATATGCTACATTCTACTACTTTTTGTACTTTGCCGGTATCTTGTTTTACCGTTTCTGTATGACTGTCTGTGTGCCTAGTCTAACCACCGTTAAATGTCTTCGGGAAGGTCCCTCCTAACTTGGAAAGCCAGAATTGGAGCTATTTCACCAAACTACTGGAGCGCAAGTTATTACGTAGGCTATCACAACTGAAAAAGTTGAATGTATGCGCCTATACAAACTTTTTTCAGGTTTTCCAAATAGATTTACCACACTGAACAAACAGTGAAAACACTCTAAGTGAGGTAAATCTATCTTGAAGACCAAAAAAAAAGTTTGTTTAGATCGATTCACATTCAATTTTGGATTCATATGCTACATTCTACTTTTTTGTACTTTGCCGGTATCTTGTTTTACCGAGTTAAGAAAGATATTCCCGAGTTACGACCATATAATGGTCTTTAAAGCTTAAGAAGCTTTATAAACAATAAAGGTAGTTATTAATAAAATAACACACAATATAAATTACAGTAGTTACGACCATATAATGGTCTTTAAAGCTTAAGAAGCTCTATAAACAATAAAGGTAGTTATTAATAAAATAACACACAATATAAATTACAGTTTGATAAGTTTGAACAAAAATATCAACAAAATGTACATTTGAAAACTTGAGCAAATTTCTTTAAAGATTCCCGAAAAAGAATTTGAAATCATTGCTGAAATGAACTTCTGACTAAATTACAGTATTTATTCAGTTTTAAAGACAAGAAACAAAATTAGACATACAAAACACTTTTTCCATTCAATGAATCGAATCAGCTCATCATCATAACCAGTCTGCCATTTTGTTTGTTTTGATTTGCAAAAGTAATATTGTAATCCTTGTTATGGTGATGTTATATACTTTTTCTATAATTTGCATTTATAACACTCGCTTCAGCTTTTCAATCCTAAATCAAAACTAATGAAATGCAATATATAATAATGGTAATAGCATATAACGTAATATGAAAATGTGTATAACATTTACCGCTGTATAATTTACCGCCATATTTTTGCGGAACACTTAATTGGCCGGAACAGAAATACGAACAAACGCGCGCGCGCGCAAAGATTCGAGATTCCTGTCCAATATCCTTGCGTGAAGCTATGAAGGCCTCCTCACTCGCTACGCTCGTTGCGGGGGCAACAACTTATGCACCCTTGAGTTCTTAAAATTGCCCTCTGAAATAGTGCCAAGAGGCAGTTTCCAAGATTAATTTTCCCTGACTTTTGGTAAAAAATCCACCCTTTTCCCCTGACAATTATCATGATTATTTGGAGGACCCACCATGGTTGGGTCCGACAAGAAAAATTTTGAAAAGAGGAGATTCCTAGATTGGCTAAAAATCATCAAATTCAAGGCATTCTGGAAACAAATTCCCTGACTTTTCCAGGTTTTGCCTGACTTTTTCTAAAAGCAGTCCTTTTTCCAGGTTTTCCAGGTTTTCCCTGACCGCTGGGAACCCTGCAAGGATTTCCAAAGCTCTATTTACATGTGTGTGCACTTCTAAGGATCAGATCACACTTCGCATGAAGACATGAAGGTTTTTTAGAGAAATTAAAAACAGTAAAGAAAAATATTTAGGAAGTGTTATTTAGCCCCCAGAGTTACATAAAATTATGCAGGTCCCCCCCCAAGATAGAGCTCCCCCCGCCTGTCTGGAAAAACAAACAGCTCCCACCTCTTATATGGCAAATTTGAGGTGTAGCTCCCCCCGCTCAGGCGGGGGGGGGGGGGGTGCGAGCCATGAATAGCACCGTCTGTCATAGGGTCATTCTTACATCAAAAGAAGCGTAGCGTTATTAAAACGTAGAAAACGATGTTAACTAGGAAGAAGTTGACTTTTAAGACCCAGCAAGAACTATATTGGAAAATCTTCTGTGTTGACGTCATTTTTGTCCATTTTTGTGACGTCACTAATAAGGATTCCTTAAAATAGCTCTCGCTGGGTCTAGAATGCCACTTTTTAGGCATTTTCGGTTGGTTGCCTAGTTCATGATCAGTTTCCGGGCTAGGTTGCTAAGCCAATTTGCTTAATTTTTGGCCATTTTCAGGGCTGGATCCTTAGCAACTCGGTTGCTTATAAAAATTTGTATTGGAGGAAATCAGAAATTATTGAATATGGACTCGTTCTGTTTTACACTTTTAACTGCTTTTAAAGAGAATTAATTTTGACAGATTTATCGGAACTCCACGAAATTATGTTCCCACCCGCCAAATTTGAATTTGTTGGTTGAATTTAGGTTTTTTAATGCGTCGTTCGATGTTTCAAAATTTCCGTTGCAATGCACCAAAGAAATTTTCGCGGTCAGAAATTGAATGATCGCGAAAAAAAACTATTTCGGCTAATTCGTGAAAATTTCTTCCAGCAAAATATAATAGACCTTTCCCGAAACCTCCCAAAATATTAAAATTTGAAACTAAAAAATCTTTAGTTTAGTTTGTTTTGGTGTTCTAATGAAACCCTGAAACTTTTCTTCGATTCGGATCACTAGATCAGAAGATATTTCACTTTCGTTTTCAGATTCCTTCACCTATTTTTGCTAGCCGATTCGCGAAATTAAATTAAATTTTCGTGAATTGCCTGACTCGCGGACCTTTCTGGCCGCTAAAATCTCTGACATAAAAGTAGTTTTGGATCCAGAAATCCTTCGCCAGCCAGCGAAATCGATTCCCGTCAAATTTAGTTCCTTTAAGGTAAATATCGCATATCCCAATTCAAATTATAAAGGCAACTTTTTTAGTGAAATAACCAAGTTTTATGTTTATCTTATCCAGGAAAGCTGAAGGAAAGATCTATCAAACAGCTGAAGTTTTTGGCCAAGAAGCATGAGGTCGACATTTCTAAATGCCTTGAGAAGCAAGACTTGATCAATGAGATTTTGTCATCCCGATCATTCATCGCCAGTTCTGACTCCTTAATCTCCGAATCATTGTCTAGTGCCAGCAGTAAGTCTCAACCGTCTACCACCAACCGTCAGCCGCCTCCGAACACAACATCTACAACCAACGGACAGTCACCTCCGAACGCAACATCTACCACCAACCGACATCCGCCTCCGAACGCAACATCTACCGCCAACCGACACTCGCCTCCGAACGCAACATCTACCACCAAAGGACAGCCACCTCCGAACGCAACATCTACCACCAACCGACATCCACCTCCGAACGCAAGGACAGCCACCTCCGAACGCAACATCTACCACCAACCGACATCCACCTCCGAACGCAACATCTACCACCAACCGACATCCGCCTCCGAACTCAACATCTACCACCAATGGACAGCCACCTCCGAACGCAACATCTACCACCAACCGACAACCACCTCCGTCGTTTTCTTATTCTTCTCCTAATAAGGGCTTCACAAAAACATCCAACTCAAATGAAAAAAAGTAACAGAACAGAGTATACACAGACCCAAAGACTTGGAAAGATTGTGAAACTGTTTTTGTAGAAAGTGTTCCCTTCAACATTGATGGATTATGTAAATACGAACTTTCATTTGATCCTGAAAATTCTATGAAATCATCGAATGATGGACGACCATGGGGTGAACGGGTATCCTCAAGAACGGAAGAGCATGGTAAAAAGGGAGCACGCAAAAAAGCTAAATGTCTTGGAAGTTACGTTTGTAAAAATGACAATTGTTTATTTTACAGATACTACAACAAACCAAACAAACTACATTTCAAAAAGCAGTCTAAAACTTGTAAAATCTGTGGTACCATTGGTGAATTTGTAGAATGTAAAGCTGTTAAAGTCTGGGAGTTTGACGATGCAGAATTGATTGTTGTTATCAAACATAATGGGAATCACACGTGCGAGGCCAAGAAAAAGCAGGAGGTTCCTGATGTCGTTTACGAAAAATTTTCGAATAACCCTAAAGCCAGTGCCACACAAGTATCCGAAGACATTATAATCGATGCCATTGACAGAAACGAACCATGGGAGGAGATTTACAAACTTGTCGATTCAACGTTATGTAAAGAAAATTTGTATTATGCTAAAAAAAAGGCAACGAGCGATCCTCACGGGCAGAGTTTTGAAGCAGTAGCAATCCTAAAGAGTAAGATTGCGACCAAAGATCCGTACTTCATTTATCGCATTAATGACCGTAGCATGAACGAAAGCCCCAGTTTTGTATTCAAGATGTCAAAGGTGCAGGCTGACATTGCATATGAAATGGATGAAAACAAAGGCGGGATGTTAAATGGCGAGTATTGTTACATAGATGGTACGTTCAAAAGATGCAAAGGATACGTGACTTTGGCGGCATATGTATATTTAGGGTTGCTAAGGAAAATGGTAAAGTTGGCTACAATGGAGGCAGAGACCGAGCACGCTGATAATTGGACCAAATTCTGGCATTTGTTCAATGAGGTATTGGAAAAACACAAAGGGAGTCGTTTTTCACCAGTTGCTTGGTGCACAGACGAAGCAGGTGGAATTTGGAAAGCGTTGAAAGTGGTATTTGGCGAGGATGCCGTAAAACACAAAACTGTCAGCTGCGAAAAACATTTTTTATGGTCTGTTGACAGATACACAATATCACTAAGAAACGTATCAAATGCCGCAGATTTTTTCAAAGAAACGGCGTCCAAATTGATGACAAGTGTGACGAGTGCAGAATACTTATGCGCACTTCAAGAGCTCAAAGAATTCATTGACACGAAACCGACCAAAAGAGGGTTCCTTCGTTCATTCATAGAGTTTTGGGATCAAAGACGACACCATTTCAGTCGTGCTTTTAAACACGGAGATGCACCAAACACTAACTTAAGTGAGGCGTATCACTCGTCATACGTAACTGCCAATAATATCAATCTTTCATTGGTGGAAGCAGCATATCGGGATACAGTCACAGCTATCAGACTGGATAGATCACTCGTAGCATTTGGGGATGGCAGTGACTGTCAAGGATATGGTCCCACTACGGAAGAAACGACATCAAGGAGCAAGCAAAAACAGAAGGAAAAGGTAAGGCATTAAACATTAATTTCTTTCGTGGATTTATTTTTGAGAACGATTCTTCTTATTCCTACCTATTTTTTTCAATCAATGGAAATGAAATTTGTACTAGTAATCTCATGGTTTTGAGGGGGAATTCGGGATGAGTTTCTCACAAGGATAATTTCAAAAATTTTCAAAATTAGACCGAGAGAAACTTATCCAAATTGATTTTGGTTAATTTTGCTTGATATTTCAATGTTCTAAGGGTTTATTATTTAAATGTTCATTGTCTAAGAAACTTATGGAACAGCCTATTAATAGAAAAAACAATGCCTTCTCATGTCTTTTTTTCAGGCCAAAACCTATGCTGACGATGTAAACTTTGGTAATCATTTTACTGACGAGGAGGACGGGCCATCATCTTTCGTCGATCCTTCGTGTCGCCACCGACCAACTAAAAGGACCTGCTACTCCACAGATGAAGAAGGAGAAGTGCCAAAGAAAAAACACAGGAGAAGATCAAATACAACAAATACTTTCAAGAGTATTTTGGCAAAGGCAAAATCGAGTTTTTTTGTTTGGGAGAAGTGTGGAGATGGTGCTTATACAATAACAACAACCGAAAGTTTACAATACATCGTGACCATCAAAACCACGCCAACATGTTCTTGCCCATATTTTCAATCCGAAAAACGCATTAAAACCACTTGCAAGCACATCGTGGCAACACTAATGACTAGGTTTGGTGTGGATGAGAAAAACCCACTCCTAGCCCAGTTGTCCTTTACTCGTTACGAAGTTCAAGGGTTAAAAGATCAGCAATCTTCAACGACCAGATCCACGCCACAATCTTCAACGTCCAGACCCTCACCACAATCTTCAACGTCCAGACCCTCACCACAATCTTCAACGTCCAGACCCTCACCACAATCTTCAACGTCCAGACCCACACCACAATCTTCAACGACCAGACCCTCGCCACAATCTTCAACGTCCAGACCCTCACCACAATCTTCAACCTCCAGACCCTCACCACAATCTTCAACGTCCAGACCCTCGACACAATCAGCTAATTGGTAAGTCTAAAATGTTTAGGATAATTTTATTACACACAAATTTCATGAGCAAATTTTTTATTATCTGATAAATTTTGACCTTGACCAAGATATGAAAATTAGGGCAAATTACTAGGTGGCAAAAAATTGACCGGCTCCAAGATTATATATATGTCTTATGGAGTTGTCATATAAAATTAGAACAAAAACAATGGATGTGAAAAAAATCGCGAGACCGTTTTTCGGCAATTAAAGTCTGTTTCGAAATTATGTGGAAATTTTACTTAGGATAGGGCTTATAGTAAAAAATAGCCAAAATGTTTGACATACTCCAAAAGCCTCTATCGGAGAGTACATAGTTAAGATCAGCGAGGTTCAGATTTGTTACAAATCATTAATGGGCTTTTCCAGAAAAAATCTCATGGGGTTCGCTCATGGGGGTAGATATCATTATAGGTATTATTTTTTCAATGATTTACCCCTGGTCATTTCCATTGTCAAATCAACCCCCTGGGCACCAAAATTTACCTCTGGACATTGCAATATTTTAGGAATTTTTCGGTACCCCTAGACGATTCATCCTCCAACCCCCCCCCTCAATGTATGTTTTTTTTCTGGGAGAGCCCAATTCGTCATTTTTTTAAATGGTAGAAAAAAATCTTCAATTTCCTTCCTCTTCTTTTTTTGAAAAAAAATCCACTAAAACATTCTTTTATTATTATCCAGGTTAACAGAAAGTGAATTGCAGGGTATCTTTGAATCGTCTCCAACAGATGTCCCTCAAGAATGGCATATTAGGAAATTATTGGAACGAAAAATTGCAAAATGTTGCGCCTGTGGTAGCTCCATGCCAGCACAGAAGATTATCATTTCGGTGAAAGGATTATATATACCTCCGGGCCAATCATTTTGCAAAGAAAGGACATTCTTTTTCTGTGCTTTAGAAGCTTGTGTTAAGAAGAAGCCTTTCATGAGTAATTTGATAACACCGCCTCAAACGTTGTTCAAGAGTGATAATAGTTTAACGTCAGAGGACATTGGTCTTTTACGAAGAAGAAACTTCAATGTTTTATGAATTTGTTTTTTATTATCATCTTTAGATAGCTTTTTTCATATTTTTACACTATCATAGTTTATTCTTTAGATTTAGAAATAACATAGCTTTTTACAAGAGGAAATTTTTGGCGGGAAGGTAAGGCTGCTTTGTAGGTTACTCCAGTAACAGAAAATTTAAATTTGGGTGATGAATCAAATATTGCGCTTTTTGTGATCTTGATGAGAACTTTGCTTGATATTACGTGATAGTATTATCGGCACGGGAAGGGTTTTTAACGAATGTTTAATTATGGACCTATACCTACATAAATTTAGCCCCCAGCGGTTTGCGTAAATGCGTGAATGGGCTTTTTTGCTTGCGTAGATGCGTGAATTTAAGATTTTTGCGTAAACGTGAAAATCTATTTTTTCATTGCGTGAATGCGTGAATTCGCCAAATTCTTTGCGTGAAATTGGCCTTTTTCCCCGATTTTGAGTTATTTACCAGATTTTCCCCGAAATTTTTCCCGATTTCTAGAAAAATTGGAATTGCGTGAATTTGGGAAGAAAATCTGCGTGAATGCGTGAATTTAGAAAGTTGCCTGAATGCGTGAATTGCGGGTCAGCTAGGGGGCCTCATCTAATGAACGCCAAATTTTGGAGTCAGTTTGAAGTATTTAGTTTTAACTTTTGTACCTACTGCGGAAACTTGCTGCAGGCAAACATTAGACACTTTTAGTACTATTTAAGCGTGTATTATTCAGGAAATCATTTAACATTATGTACATATCTAGCGTTTGTATTATAAATATAACACATTGAAACAAGAATTTCAAGGCCTTTCAATTATATACGATGATTGTCTTATTTGTCAAATATTTAGTACTCTCAGGTGCCGAGTAAACGCCCCCCCCCCGCTTGTAAATTTTTCGATCCAACCCCCGGACCTTATTAGGACCCCCCCTGTTTATTGATTTTCAAAAAATTCACAGCTATTAAAAGAAAAGTTCCTCATTTTGCTATATAAAAAGCCTAAATTTAGTCTATTTTTATCCTTTCTTAGGGTTTTTAGAGGTACATTTTCAAACCCCCGGTAATTAGGCCCTCCTGTTTATTAAATTTTTCCGACCCCCCCCCCTTTATTTGGCACCTGAGAGTAACTTTTTAGAATTACGTCTGTAATTCGGCTCAAAGTGACCGTTTTTTTATGGGGGAATGGAGATGGGCACTTAGATACAGATTTAAAGTCGACCAAAAATCAGTAAAAATAACATTTTTCTTTTTAAGCTTCAAAATTCGTAATTTTATTTTTAAATCTCTACAGGAAACAAAACTCTATACATATGCCCCTCCCTTGGCATTTGAGCCAGCCTAAATACTTCTTGTCAACTTCTGTCTCAGTTAAAGACTATAGAAAATTACCATTCCAATAGTTTTTAACTAAAAATAGGCACAAAAAATAATTTAACCACCATTTTAGGCACAAAAAATAATTTAACCACCATTTTAGTATTTTTGACCAACTTGGTTTCATGAAAATTTAACTCGTCAATTTAAGGTGCACCATAAATTGACGAGTTAATTAACTCGTAAGATTAAGGTGCACCATAAATTGACGAGTTAATTAACTCGTCAGATTAAGGTGCACCATAAATTGACGAGTTAATTAACTCGTCAGTTTAAGGTGCACCATAAATTGACGAGTTAATTAACTCGTAAGATTAAGGTGCACCATAAATTGACGAGTTAATTAACTCGTACGATTATGGTGCACCATAAATTGACGAGTTAAATTATCTACTTGTGACGTCATAATTTCCCATTGATGACGTCACATTTAACGTAACTCGTGTTTTTTGTAACTCGTGTTTTTTAACTCGTGTTTTTTAACTCGTGTTTTCCGAGCCTCATTTTCCTTGGAATCAATTACGTTAGCTATACGAGAAAATCTTTCTGCGATTGCTGTGGAAAGGTCCAAACAGTGACAGAGGGTCGTTGTTATCAGATTCTTACCTTGGCTGTTGACTGACTGAATATCTCGATGCGATGTTGTATTCAGCCTGAAAAAAAAGAAGGAAAATACATTATAATATTGTCATTATACCATTATAGTTATCATTAGAGTTATCGAAAATATCAGAGAACACACTGAATAGAGTAAAAAATAGAAAATGATAAAGAAACGGGAATATGTTTTTCCTGAAACCTTTGAGGCTTTTTTCAGATTTAACAGAAACACAAGTTTGAAAAATGGCAAAATAAGTGAGATGTGAGATTTAGTTTACAAAATGGTTTATTGAAATATCATTTATGATTTACAATAAACAGTTGGGCAAAATAAAAATACCCTGATTGGGAGTCAGAAGGTCCTGTACCAAACTAACTCTGCACTGCTCTGCCAGTCATGGAAATCCTTGCATTTGCAGGCATTTGCACAGGGTTCAACATGCGGCAAATGCAACGGGTCGAAAACGAAAGTGACGAAAAAACCCCATGCAAATACACTCGATCACTGCGGCCCGTTGCATTTACACAGAGTGAAAAAATGTTACACTTGATTATAAAAAATCAAAATTTTAACCCGTAGACAAAAGTTTTCTAAAAAGGCTAAAAAATCGTTGAAACCGTTGCAAATGCAAATGCAAATGCAAGGATTTCCGTGACTGTCTTCAAGTCTATTTCAGCAAATGATTTCTATGATGGAACTGGTTGCCCAAAAATACAAAAAAATCCTTGCCTATAAAAGTTAAGGATTTTCATTTTAGCTCCCCCTTGCTCAGTACTTGTTATTGTACTTAAAAAGCAAATGGACACTTCCAATAGTTGAATGCGACGGTCTTTTGAATAACAAATTACTCCTCATATATTACTTTCCCTCAGCCAGTAAAATGCGATAAATTATCTTGTCTCAGCTTCTGAGACCTTCTTGTTCATAGCGTCAGCCTGGGTTTAGGTCCTAGACAAAGATTAGGTCCCCCCCCCCCGAGTTTTAAGTCCCCCCAAAGATTTATGAATTTTTTGTTAGCCCCCAGGAATTTTGATCCTAGACACAAAAATTGATCCAGTAAAAAAGGGTTTTTCAATGTAAATTGCGTTAAGTTTTAAGTTTAAGATAAAATATTTTGCACACTTTTGATAAAAATATTGGGACACAAGCAAAAATTTGGGGTTGGTGTAATTTAAGATGCACGATCTAACGATTTACGATGCACGATTCGCAATCCGTGCATAAAATATGTTAATAATTCATGCGTAATTATGCTAAAATCATGATAAAATATTTAGGCAATTTACAAACTTTCATTCGCTGAAACTTAATTATTTTTAAAAACATCATTTATGTAAGATTATAAAATTATTCTATCTTCAATTTAAATTCAGTTATAGATCAAAAGAAAGTGAAGGCCACATGCATTCACCTTCTGTACTCTCTCTTTTTCATGGGAGTTTCTAAACATCGACCAGAAATGGCGACCACGACCAGCGACCACGACCGGCGACCAGATAAATTTGGGTTATCGAGTTTTTCCTCTTTCTCCACCGTTGAGTCTTTCTCTTATGATCATTTATTTATCGAATTGAAAAGTAAAGCTCACCCCTGTCTCACCTACAGTGATTATAATCTTATAAAGCCACGTGCAAAACGTGTAGAGCAGCCATTTCAACGCTCATGGAGCTTGAATAGAGTGTCAATTTCTATCCTTTTGTATTTTCGGCATCAAATTAATTAGTGGCAAAATTTGTGCTGGAACTTATTTAGCAAGCTTTATATTTGATCATTAGATCATTATTTTGTCAAAATAAGTCATTTTGACAATGTAAGGACAATAGAATAATTGATGAGATTGATATCTCTAAAACTGGCTTTCCCAGCTTTTTCCTACTGACACTTTCTATCTATTCATACTAAAGGCATCTCATTCAGTACAATTAAAATATTTGGTGTAATAAAGTTTACAGGCATCACACTTAATTGCCCTGTCAATATTTTTGTCAAAAAGTGTCACTTTGTTTAGAAAATAACTGGTACGTCAAAAGTCACTTTAGTATTCTCTCTAGCTAGAGTAATTCTCAGCCACGTGCTCAGTGGTTCATTTGAAAGCCACATCAGGACTTGATTTGGATGTTCTCTACGGTGGAGAGAGCAGGTAAACTCGATAACCCAAATTTATCTGGTCGCCGGTCGTGGTCGCCATTTTTGGTCGATGTTTAGAAACTCCCCTTTTTCATAGCTTGAATCAAAATAGGGGAATTGTTTACCGAAAGAAAATTCTTTCCCATAATAGAGCACCCGTTTTCTGCTTCGTACATTATGGTCTAATTTTACGGTTGTAATTACACCTTTTTTTTTTTATAAGAACAAACTATATAAGAACATAAGGCTTCAAGGCCCAAAAATTTAAGAACATTCTAAGAACATTCTAAGGCTTTGGAGACTTAAAAACATGCATTTTCTTAAGAAATTACATCAAAATGCTCAAAAAATGCTGAAAATAAGAACATTTTAAGGCCTAAATCCCCCCAAAAATCAAGAATTTTTTAAAATTCAAAAAATAACTGTTTTAAGAT
Organism: Clytia hemisphaerica; assembly: GCF_902728285.1. Lineage (NCBI taxonomy): Eukaryota > Metazoa > Cnidaria > Hydrozoa > Leptothecata > Clytiidae > Clytia > Clytia hemisphaerica. The sequence continues at coordinate 1,624,782 of NW_027103595.1, read as the reverse complement.
CAAAATTCTATGTATATTCCGAATATGAAAACTAGAAATCCCGCACGGCTCTCAATTTTTCACAATTTCGATTTTTACGCGCGCAGCGCCTCTCCTTTGGTATAATGTGCGCGCGGTCGACTAAGTTCCTGTATATCGCTCAACCACTTTCAAAATTCAAGGTTTGTGTATGACTACATGACATCAATTTTCGTATCAATTTTTAAATCCTCAGATCACTCCGATCGCAAGTGAAGGATCCTCAGTGCTTTATATTTTAAATGATGAGATTGCTCAAAAATGCTCATCCGTTACCATTGGGCCATTCCAGAAAATTTTTGTTACCCCCCGTCGGACGACGTGCATCTTTTAATTTTTTCTAGCCTCAGAAATAATTTTTTTTTTCCAGTGGTGGTCGGAAATTCTGATAAAAATCCATGTACTTTTGTAAAATGCATCGGAAATTCCACTCTTTTTTGCCTTTTTTAATTCAATTGCCTTGGAAATTCATACATTTTCTTCTCTCGCCTTTGAAATTTCGAATTTTGGTGAAAACTTTTGCCCTCGGAAATCCTGTGTCGTCCGCCCCCCTGTTACAGACAAATTCTGGAATGGCCCATTAGTTACGTAAAGATGACTGGTTGACCAATGACCGAAGCAATTTCTGTTGAAATTTGTGGAATTTTCTCCTCCGAGCTATTTCCACAAGGACCATATTCTATGTTATAATTGAATATAGAATTTTGAGTATCAATGCAAAGAAGCTTGTATTCAAGTCAAATTTCTTCATACCTCATCAACAGTAGACAGCACCAAACAAACAGATAGGGTGCATACCATTTAGCCAAAAACCCAAAAAAGTGAAACAGAGGGTTTAGCGAACGCATTGATTCATTTAAAAGTTCACCTAAACAGACGATCAAAGCCAACAGTCTTTTTTCTGTGTTTTCTTCGTTCGCTAAACCGAGGGTTTAGCAAACAAACTGCATCATTTGATTTTTTGTTTTGCTAAACCATTATTCTAACCAAGCACTACACCTTGTGTACGCTGGTTCACTAAGCGCACGCATGCATAAGCCCTAAGCTTTAATGTTCTCTTCCGCTGGGCTACCATTTTGAAATTCGTTGCTGTGACTTCAGGCAAGATCCTAGAAATCGAATTAGCAATGTAACAGCTTCTTTGTATAGGTAAACAAACCCAAACCATTTGCAGTTTAGTGAAACAGTTTCAGTTTTTTGGTTTTGAACATTAAAAGGTATGCAACCATAGACAGGGCAGCACCAATCAACAGGACAAAGGGAAGTATAAAATTTTGTATAGCCATTCATCTACAACATTGCCCCTTGATTTTCCAACTTGAGGGTTGTTGGCCTTAACTTACCTAGGCTAGCGCTAGCAACATCCAAAAGACCAGTATACTGTACAACTAACAAATAAAAGCAAAAAAGGGATTTATACAAAATATATTTTGAATATTTTTTACCTGTAGCTGTATCATCACTCTCAGTTATAAAACGCATACGTTGTATTTGAATTTATTAGCTAACAAAAAATTAATCGAAGTTTTTCAATATCCACCATCTCAAATATGAATTCTCGTGAACAACAGAGAAATTCACCATTGCCCCTGAAAAACATGGGACAAAATATTTGTTTCTTTATTAATTCAGTTCTCTAAGCCCTCTTTTCTCTTGATGGTTTTCGTAAATACATTTTTAACAAGCTCGTAAAACGAAAATAAATTTGAAACTTGAACTTGAATATACATCACGCTCACAGCACAGGACATGACCAACGAAGAACGTTAACTTCTGAAGAAGTTAGCTAATCCCATTGAATATGGATGTAGACAATTCTGGACATTTGGAGATCACCGCACATACACCAAAATTTTATTGCAAACTATAAACTTTTCCTTCACATGCGTTTAAATGTGGAAAACTTTTGTCGTGAACTATTAACTTTTCCTTTGCATGCGTTTAAAATGGGGAAAACTTTTGTGGTGGACTATTAACTTTTCCTTCGCATGAGTTTCAAATGGGGAAAACTTTTGTCGTGAACTATGAACTTTTCCTTTGCATGCGTTTAAAATGGGAAACACTTTTGTCGTGAACTATGAACTTTTCCTTTGCATGCGTTTAAAATGGGGAAAACTTTTGTCGTAACTATTAACTTTTATTTTGCATGAGTTTAAAATGGGGAAAACTTTTGTCGTGAACTATGAACTTCTCCTTTGCATGCGTTTAAAATGGGGAACACTTTTGTCGTGAACTATGAACTTTTCCTTTGCATGCGTCTAAAATGGGGAAAACTTTTGTCGTAACTATTAACTTTTATTTTGCATGAGTTTGAAATGGGGAAAACTTTTGTCGTGAACTATGAACTTTCCTTCGCATGCGTTTAAAATGGGGAAAACTTTTGTCATGAATTTGGTGATTTCTTTCATCGGGCGTTTAAAACTTGGAAAACTTTTGTCGTGAATTATGACTTAGGCGTAGATCACAAATAAGTTGTGTTCGCGTCGTCCGACCGACTCACTTTCTATCTTAAAAATCCGACACTTTTCAGTCGGAAAGTGGGAAATCTATCGGATTTTTTACCAATATTTTTCAAAGCATTTTATACATTCATCGTTAGTCGCCGATTGGATCATCCAGTGTTAGTTCAAATAAGCTTTCCGTCCGTAATTTTTCAAAGATTGTTTGCGTTAAAAAGCGCTATGCGACTGTTTTTTGCAACCGTGATATGTAACAAAGATCATAATGCAGCTAGTGCGCTTGAAAATTCTTGCCGCGCGAACAAACCTATGTTCAGGGCGCATTTTTCCGATGATTCTAGTGCTGACCGACTGCCTAGGTTCAGAGCGCACTTTGCCGACGATTCTAGTTTTTTTTTGGGGCTGGAAATGACGCGAACACAACTTATATGTGATTGACGCCTTATGACCTTTCCTTCGCATGCATCTAAAATGTGGTTTACTGTAATACTTTTGTCATGAATTTTCCTTTTTTGCATTTTTTTGGAAGAATGAAATCGTTTCCCTGGTTTGAAAGTTTTTTTCTTTTTGGCATTAGGTGAGACCAAATTAATTGTTCTGTAGGCCTGACCGACCCTATTTTTTCAAAATAGAAAAGTAATATATATAATTGAATTTGCAACTGAACAAGTTGAAAATTTTAAAATGTATTTGTAAATTCATCTCAAAACTTAAATGAATTCAAAATATCACAATGAAAATGACACAAATATCATTCATCAATAAAGAGGAAAAAGTGTGGTGCTTTAAAATGTCACAAATTCTTTAGATCTTGACCTTCTGATCCTAAATTTTCAGAGATTTAGTTTTATTATATACTGACTTGCTGACCAGGTATGACCCATATTCTTCAGAAGGCCTTCCTGTATTTGTGGTCCCTTATTTAAAAGAATTATATTTTGGAAATAGACCTTTTGCTATTTACAATTTCATATTAAATAATTAAAAACTCAACATTAAAACATTAATTCACTAATGTATAATTAGTTAAAGTGGATTTTAAATATTATCATAAGTCTGCTTGAAACGTAGTGGTCTAGAGAAATGACTATTCTTTTTTAGAATCAACCTTACAAGGAATGTCGGCGTGAATGATCCTTTTGTTTCGATAATAACATCAAAGCGGGAACTAATTTTCTTCTCGTTTCTTTCTTTCCTTTTTCTTTCTCATAAGTTCAAGCTTTCCCTCAGTCTCTCCCAAGCGTAGTTAGCTCAAATGGTTACAGTGTTTGTCTCAGAAGCATGTTTCACTACTTTTACTTTCACTTTCACTTTCAGCCAGCGAGTGAGCGAGCATGATAATTGATTTCCGGGTCAAAATGTTTGACACTTGACCCAATCGTTTGCTTATCTTTCTTGCGTGGTCTTCATTTGAATTTCAGCATTCAGTGCTTATAAAATACAGTTGTTATAAGGGTATCAAACTCCTCACTAAGAGAGAACAGATCATAGATTCGAATTGAACGCGTAATTACTAATAGCAATTAACATTACATAACGCGTCGATGTCTCTTCACTCCCATGAAATGTGATTCAAAATTAAAGTGATGAGCACGAAAACAAAATCAAGAATTGGAAAATTTGACACCCAGAGGGATCGAACTCGGGAACTCATGCTTATGAGGCGGATGCTCTAACCACTTGAGCTAACCACACTTGAGACAGTCCGAGGGAGATTTGAAGTTATGAGAAAGAAAAAGGAAAGAAAGAAATGAGAAGAAAATTAGTTCCCGCTTTGATGTTATTATCGAAACAAAAGGATCATTCATGCCGACATTCCTTTTCACACGTCAGCAATCTAGTTTTTATAAATATAAAAACTAGATTGTAAGGTTGATTCTAAAAAAGAATAGTCGTTTCTTTAGACCACTACGTTTTGAGTTTTTTATTCATTCAGACATGACATTGCGGATATAGCAAAAGGTCTGTACTAAACTTTTCTTCCTTTTTTCAGCATTTTTACACATGATAGTATTCCAAAAAATTCATATATCAGAAATTTTGATATTTTCCTTGGTTTATTGTAAAACTTTCTCCATTTTGTAAAGTAAAGGTGTAAGGTGAAGCATGACGCTACAGATCAAATCTGTGTTTTGACTGGACTCACCAACCTTTATGATTATAAGGGTACAGTCTGTTTATTGCGACAACTCTTTAAATTCAAGATCCTCTGAGAGTGTCTAGTGTTTTCATCTTACTTTAATATACGGCGTTTGTTTGTCATTCAATGTTTTGTTTGCAACTTGCAAATCGAGGAGGTTCTGGGTCGCTTCGCAACTTAAATTCGTGACATTTACGGCTTGTTTTTGTCACTCTCACATGTCTTTGCTATGCAAACAGAGTAGAGGAACGTACTTAAGTGTTCTGGAGCGCGCGTAACCCCTTTTTCTAAACATTGATTCTAGGGTTCGGTATAAATTTTAGTCCCTAGCAACGCCCTTGGCAACACAGTTTTGACCATCTTTTAGCCTACACATAAACCCTTATAAACCACCCAGGGCGGCACACAAAATGTCTACAATGCTCTCAACTGTTCCGTAAAATCATTGGAATTTCGTGCTTTTTTACACCAGACCTTTTTCAGAATCAAATTTTAAGCTAGAAATGGCCAAGACAACTGACAGAGTGAAGCAAAGTACTAAAAAATTCAAGAAAAGGAAAGGCTTTTGTAAGAAGATTGTATCAAATAGCCAAGACAATGTTGCTCCTGAAAGCTCTGTAAATACTGTAAATACTCCACGTGTAAATCATGGTGCCTATTAACCGGCAGGAAAGGATAGCTGGTGTAGATTTTCAACAACGAGATAAAGCCGAAGGTACATACAGATTGTTTACATGGAAGAACCCAGAATCAAAATGAATCTTTTAACGGTACAGTGTGGGATCTGCTTCCAAAATCAAAATATTCAGGGTTGACGCGCGCAACTCCGATTTGGTGTGTACGACGCAGTCGCAAACTTTAATATTGGCCGAAAGGCCAGTGTGCTTGTATATGAAAAGATGGGCATGGTTCCTGGAAAGTACATGTTGAGAAACTGCTTTAAAACAAATAAAAAAAAGACTTTACCATTCTAAGTATCAAGATAAGGAATCATCGAAAAATTATTCATGGCTTGAAAAAAGTGAAAGCAGACAAGGACAAAGAAAAGGAAGGAAAAGTTTACGGTGCCTGTGAATTCAGTTAAATTTATAGACTTTGTGAATGTTTGTGATGGTGTACTATTTAATATTTGGAAACAATATGTTTAAATATTATTACTATTATTTATTTATTTACTTATTTTTATCCTTTTATTTCCTAGACGCAGGAAACTTTTATTTTAGGGAAGTCGATTTTATGATAACAAAAAAGTTCTGTAATGGGAGATTAACTTTCTTTAAAAGTGGCAATCACAAGACAATAATTCGGCGTGCATGGGGGAATAAAATATAAGTTTGGTTACATGAAGAAATAAATGTGAAGATTTTCTTTTTTTCTAAAAATACCAATGTAAAGAATCGGGTTGGTGTAATTTAAGATGCACGATCTAGCGATTTACGATTCACGATGCGCGATCCATGCATAAAGTATGCTGATTATTCCTAATAATTATCATAAAACTTAAATTATATAACATAATTCTAAAACAATGGCATAATCTTTTCTCGCTTTTGTTTACCACGGTAAATTCATGCGACAAAAAAGAAATGGAACTACGAATAATTACGACCGTAAAATTATGAAAAAAACTAACTTGCATAATGTTGATAATGGAAGCTACCTTGTGAACATAATCTTACAATAGACAGAGAGTGAAAGTAAACAATGCACAAGAAATATTTTTGCTCTCCTCAGTTTTAACTTTTCGGTAAACAATTCCCCCTATATTGATTCAAGCTATGAAAAAGAGAAAGTACAGAAGGTGAATGCACGTGGCCTTCACTTTCTTTTGATCTATAACTGAATTTAAATTGAAAAGAGAATAATTTGTATAATCTTACATAAATGATGTTTTTGAAAATAATTGAGTTTCAGCGAATGAATTTTATCATGATTAGCATAATTACGCTTGAATTAACATATTTTACGCACGGATCGCGAATCGTGCATCGTAAATCGTTAGATCGTGCATCTTAAATTACACCAACCCTAAAGAATCTATCTATCGGTTTTGTCAACTTGTCAACTTTAAGGCTCCAGTGAAAAATCTAGGTGCATGCAATAATGATACAAGCTGATGTATTTTATCAGTCTTGATACTGGCAAGCTTAAACAGTCATTTTTTTCACTTTAGAAAGTACACAATTTTTTCAGGACAGCTTTTTACATCAAAATGTGAACGGAAAATGAGGTTTTTAGCAAATTGTCTAAGTTCATTATTTGATAATCTAGGCCAATCATCTCTGATCATACTTAATTTTTGTTTTTATTACAGCCAATAAATATGAAAAACAGAATCTACAAAAAGATTTTTTTAAATTAAGTTTTTCCCAAAATAAATGCAAAAAGTTGCGGACATAACTTTTTCCGTTCACAAAGTTATGTCCGCACACAATTGATTTACTAGAGAAGTGAAAGTGTTAATATCTACAGTTATTTGATTTTTAACCCTTCCCATCCATTAGAGAACCAAACCAAGTAACACTAAAATACCAGTTGTCCTTCATTGAAAAATATTCAATTTTGAAGTGAACAGGGTATGATTTCCGTTCACAATTTTGAGTTATGTCCGCACATTATTTTATCCTTTAAATTTTCAAAGGAGTTATCCTTACTCAGCTGAATCATTTTTCTACATCAAGGGTCATATTTGGGGTCATTTTATACAAATTTGAAGTCTCAAAGTCTACTTGTTGGGAGACGGTGAAACAAAACAGTTTCCCCAAAAATTAGTTATGTCCGCAACAAAAAGTTATGTCCGCAACAAATCATGAAGTTTTCTCAGCCCCCAAGCACCATTTTTAGGTTTCTTTGACAAATTATTACATTTGAGGTCATTTTAAGTTGGTTACAACCAGAAAAAAGTCTGATAATTTTCCATTGGCAAGATTTCAGTCTTTTCACCTCATATCATATGTATTTCATGTTGCGGACATAACTATTTCATCTAAAATGTTGCTGATAAAATGTATTTGCAAGCTGGCATGATGTTTTATTATATGGAAGTAGTGCTTAGCCTATTAGAAATAGAAAACAAATACTCTGATGCCAAGTTGAGGTCCAAAATGAGAATTTTAACAGAAAAATAACTTTTTTTGTTTCTTTGAAAATGACGGTTCTGAGCCTGCGAGTTTGAATAAAGGATAAATTATGCATTAATTTGCATATTAAATTCATTGTGTAGTGTTCACACAACATAATCTACTACACATTTACTCTCGGGTACCTAATAGCCGGGGGGGTTGGAATAAGCGGGGGGGTTGGAAAAAATCTCAAAACTTAATAAGCGGGGGGGTTGGAATAAAAATGTCCTGGGTGGAAAATTTTTGAAAAGGAGGCTAATACAGCTGAATTAGGACAAAAAAGGGAACTTTCAAAAACATTTTCCCAAAAATTAATAAGCGGGGGGATTGGAATAAGAATGTCCTGGGTGGAAAATTTTCGAAAAATTAATTAGCGGGGGGGGGACGGCTATTAAGTACCCGAGAGTACTTACAGACTGGTTAGATTTGCTCCAATAGTTCAAAATAGAGTCATATTCTGTAGCAAATTGTATGTTGCGGACATAACTATTTAAGGTATTTATCAGATTTTTAACCCTTTTAAGCACTTATGCTAACACTTTGACAATACTAAAGAGTTACATTTGTAAAAACCTTGCATTTACTTGCTTTTTTCAATTTTATGTGTCCTCTAGGGTCGTTCGTCTATTAGAAATATGAGAAAGTTTTAATATCATTGATAAGTCTTCATTTGTTCTTTTCAAAGAAAAACATGTAATAGCTGAATTCAAACCAAACCAAATCTTTTGGTTTTATATTGATTTAGTCTCTATAATATTCCTCAAATTTTGGCAACAGAAAAAGACATTCCAAAATCTTAAATAAAGTATGTATAATGTTCTATGGTTCTACCCTGGAAGAAAAAAAGTTATGTCCGCAATCAACACATCATTATTATACATTTAACCCTTTCTATTGAAAAAGTTGAGTGACTTTCACGGAAAAATGATATTTACTGATTATGAAGATGTACAGCAGTTGATGTCAAGCTCAAATCATAACTTTTAAAATTAGATTTTAACAAAAAATATATGTGGTTGGATTCTCTTTTACAAATAAATCTTCAATTTTCAGGAAATCATAGTTATAAAGACCTTTCAAGACAACAAATTTCAATGATTAAGTTTTGGTTCAAGTACAGCAAAGTTTTAAAAGCCAAAAAATAAATAAATTTAATGTCTATTGCTGATTTTGAATCAAATTTAGGAAAAAGTTATGTCCGCAACCACCCTGATACTTATGTTTTCTGAAAATTGAAGTCATTAAAGGGACCCCTCGCTTAAAAATGATAACAAGACACTCACTTCATAATCATATGAAATGCAACTTCCCAAAGTATTAGCACGCAAAACTCATTCTTCGCTCCATAATTACAAATTATAAATTTTGATGTTCACTCAACTTTCAGAAATTTCAAATGGCTTCTGAAGGCCTTCGAATTTTCTCGCGCTCTTGTCGCACCAAGTTGTCGACACAAATGCACCAGAAAATTAGAGTACGAGTGTAGAGGCCAGCTCTGGTTCGGACAGTCTAGAATCCGCGCTCTTCTCCTAAGAAAAGCCTTTGCTTGGAGTCGAGTTGCGGGTTTATGGAGAATCGGTATCGGCTTCAGAACTCCCAATGAGCCCTGGTTGTGTTTTTGGTTGGAAAAGGATAATTACAAGGTCTCAAAAGAAGGTTGTCTACTGCTCATTCCGACATTTTAAATTTTCCGGGGGTTTTGTTGCTTGGAATTGATTAACTAACAGTTAGGTAGGGTCAGGGTTGCTAGTAACGGCTTGTCACTGTGCCGGGTGCATACTCGGCGCCTTGGGCCCCGCAGGGTTGCTAGTAACGGCTCGAATTTCAGTCAGGTTATAAGTCGATGTCGGAATGAGCAGTAGACAACCTTCTTTTGAGACCTTGTAATTATCCTCTCCCGTGTTGGTTTCAGTCAGACGGAGACGCCATACTGTTTTCAGAGGAATTTTTCGATATCTCTACAGGAACTAGCAGTAAGTTTTATGTTCTTTGAATATGCTGTTAGGGGTTTTTGGACCAATATAATTTGATTTCATAAAGATCACAAACAAGCGAGGGGTCCCTTTAATAAAAAAATTATCCAGGAATAAAAGTGAAAGTCAAAACTTTATTTTTTCCAAATTTTTTCATCTCATTACCAGATTCATGCTCTTAAACGAACCCTCCCCAAATTTCTTGCTGGTTATCTTGTAAAATATATATAGGGATAAGTATCAAGAATCTTAGTGCGGAAATGGGAATCTTATACAAAACAACGGTACCACTGGAGTTTTTAATGATTCAAAATGAAAATCCTGATTAGCATAGCAAAAGGTATATCAAGATCGGTAAAGTTCGATATTGAAGATTGATTTATTGTTGCCCATTTCTTACGGCTTATTTAGCAGACGCCCACGCTAAAAAGCTTAAGAGCCATTTTTTTAAAAATCTTCAGAATAAAGAAAGTGTGATACCTCACCCTCCTAATGATTGTAAGGGATCGTTTTTAACTGGAACCATTTGAGCAACAAAAACATTGATTGAACTTGATCGAACTACGATATAAGTAATCAAAGTTTAATCAAACTGAAGATTTTCCGGTAAAGTTCGATTACGTTCGATCAGGTTCAGTAATTAAACACCTATGGTTCGATAACGAAAATCGGTTTGATATGGTTCGGTTGACATCGCCTGGGCTGGCATCGGGGAGGAAAAGCTGGAACTTTTTCTCAACCAAACTCATTGAACACCAATCAAACTTCATCAGATAAAAAACTGACTATTTGTCACAACTGGTTAACATTTAACACATTACTATCTGGTGAAAAAAGGAAAAAAAGATCATACCTGTGCTGTTTGTAGTTTTAGTGAAGAAGAGGGCTATGTGTTGATGTTTGCTGTTAGTGCTGTTATTGATATGAAATTGATTGTGGAAAATTAACTCTTTTTGTACTACTTACTGAGCATCATCAATTTATTGGTGCATTCACTAACTACACAAACATAAAATACTTAGTAGTAAACGAATAATAAACCTCTTTAAATACTCTACAAAAGACCAGAAAACACGATAAAGATTTATACAGCAGCAGCAAGCCTTCATATTGTTATCATCATTCATCACATTCGGTATGCTAAATATTTTTGGTGTTTTTCTCTTGTAAGACATGATATTTTGTGATTGTGTCAATATTTTTGTCAAAAATTGTCATTAAGTCATTAAAATAACAATTGAATGATTAATTAGTTTCATCCTTCTAAAACCACTCTCTTAGGGACCTCACAAGCTTCTGATTGGTGCCGTTTTATGGGTTTTATATCCATTCACACTATCAACATCACATTCTGTATTATAAATATTTTTCGTGTTTTTGTCTTTTCTTGCATCAGATTTTATGATTCTGTCAATCTTTTTGTCAAAAATTTTCATTAAAACCTTTTGGACCAGAATGCCGTACATATACGTCCTTGAGACGTACATACCTTATTGGAACTAATTTTCGCGGGTTTTAATTTTAGCGTTTTTTGCGGTTTTTCGTCAAAATCGCGAAAATTTGATCCCGCGAAAAATTTTGAGAGATGAAAACCGCGAAAATTAATTCCCGCGAAATACAATTTTTTTCCAATTTTATCGAAAAATTTGAAAAATCCCTAGGAAAATGAAAGAAATTTGTCCAAAAAAGGGCAAAACCGCGAAAATTAAAACCCGCGAAAATTCCAGAATGGAAAAAACCGCGAAAATTAAAACCCGCGAAATGCAATTTTCCGGATATTTTTTTTCGACCGCGAAAATTAGTTCCCGCGAAAATTAGTTCCAATAAGGTATACGCAATTTGATAGGCATGTCTTTCTCGCGCAATATCTTTAATTGGCTTGCTTTCTGATCGTTGAAAAATAAAGAAAAAGAAAGTAGAGAGTCTAAGCTTTCCGTTGATATATAATGCATTCAGAGAAAGGTCCCATTCCGAAGAGTTAAAAAATGATGTAATGGTTCCTAAAGAAGACATGTGATTGGTCAATACTTGTGACAAAGCGATGCGAGCGTATGATATCGCGGACTAGAAAAATGGAGGGAAAGCGATACGAGAAAATGGCTGAGAAAATTTTTACTTTGTCATGTTTGTCAGTTGTTTTACATATCAAGAGAAAATAATATTGGGTAATTAATTTCATGTACATGGTTGGGGAATTCACAACCTTTCTATCACACACATAAATTTGCCAATCACACTGCAGCACCAGGAGGTTTATAGGCTTTTCTAGCGGATACTAGCAGGCGCTCAATTTACCTGCAACAAACTAATCAAATTCTGTTTTGATCATCGTGCTTGTGAAGATAGATCTATATAGCACCCTCTGTTCGTCTTTCAAGGAAGCACTGACTTGGTTGCACATGTACCGTAACTTGGTCTAATGTCGACACCCCTCCTCTAATTCCGACACCCTTTTTATCGGCTGAAATTGATAGATAGAGAGGTTAAAACTGTTTTTCTTTGCTTAGTGGTCAGAGAGGAATAATGCTTTTTTAATCAGTGATTCATATTATTCCTGTCTCTAAAGAAGGGCGGCGGAATTAGACGAGGGATGTCGATTATAGGGTATCCACTTCTTATCTGGACAAGTATATACCGTGAGACTGGGTAACTTGCATCAGTGGAGGCTAACATCCAGAAGATCTCAATCGAACGGAATCAACGATCGAACTAGGCGAACCAAATCAAACGCAATCGACCGATTGAAATTGTCGATCGCAATCGAATCTCAATAGTCAATCGAACGTCAAAAATTCTGGGTAATATTCGATTGGTTCGATTGTTATTCGACTGGTTCGATCGTCGATTCCGTTCGATTGAGATCGTCTGGCTTTATTCTTGCAGCTTCCCAACAACCAAGCTCTCAAACATCACAAGCCAAATGAAATTACTTTCGATTTCCCATAGAAATTATGCGATGAACAATCCGGGGGTCAATGAATCGACGATCGAACGCAATCAAACGCAATCAAACATCAATCGAATGCAATCGAATATCAATCAAATCTGAAAATTGCGGTAATATTCAATTGGGATTCGATTGCGTTCGACAATCGAATTTCAATCGGTCGATTGCATTCGATTTGGTTCGACTGGTTCGATCGCCGATTCCGTTCGATTGAGATCGTCTGGTAACATGCATAGCCCTCAAATGAATGACCTGTCTGGTCTTTAAAATACAAAGTTAAATCAAAACAAAAATGGTAGAATAGAGGTGCAAGCGAAGCTGCATACCGTGAGTGGTCCTAAATCCGACAGCCCTGCCTAAATCCGACCCCCAAATAACTGTTGTGAAAAAAAATTCTATATGTACAAACATTCCCTCTCCAAGTTGAACAATAAACTATTGAAAGAACTCTCGAAACAAAACATCTAACAAGACGCAAGATGACTATAATGTCAAGATGTCAATTAATGTGATCAAAAAAGTGTGAGTTGTAAAAATAATTACCTCTTTTATATTTTTCTGAATCCTTTTTTCGTGTTTAAAACGTTTATCAATTTTGTAATAAAAAATTATTTTTTGTTTAAGAAGCAATTATTGTTTTGGTTCAATTGGTTCAGTGTAACAAATCTCTCAGTTTAGTTGACACTTTGGTATCTTCATTGCGTCACAGCGAAGTTGTTCGTTTTTTTTAGTTTGTATCTTTGAAAGACCCCATCGGATTTAGGCAGGGCTGTCGGATTTAGGACCACTCACGGTAGTTCATTTGTTTTGAAATTTTGCTGCTTTGATTGGTCAGTCATTTGAGGGCTATTCATGTTAGCCTCCACTGATGCAAGCTACCATCAACTGCTCTACTAACTTGAGATGGTTGGTTGGGGACTGGTTGATATCTGGTCTATATTTTCACTTACTGTACTGTTAAATCTCTTTGACAACAAATTTTTTTTCGTGTATTTTTTAATACGCCGTTCATTAAGCCAGACGTCCGCGCTCGATAGGATCGATCATCGGAACAGCTCGATGACGGATTGATATGTGATTGATGGATTACTTAACGATCAGGATAGGAGATAGATGGAAGATTCAGCCATTAAAAAGTCTTGAGCATCGATCCTTCGTTGATCCATTATTGAGCTAGTATTTCAATCGATCATTAATCGAGTTTGATTCGATAGGGTCGATAAGAGCGATAAAAGAGATGATTAGATCGATAAATAATCGATACTAATCTAAGCTTAAAGAAATCTTGAGTATCGATCCTCTATCGATCTCCTATCCCGATCGTTAAGTAATCCATCAATCACATATCGATCCGTCATCTAGCCGTTCCGATGATCGATCCTATTGAGCGCGGACGTCTGGATTAAGTCAAATCAAATGACTTTGGAGGTTCGGTGAAATGGTGACCAAATTGCCGTCCCATGTTTTGTCAGATAGTCCCCAGTTAGAGCAGTTGACGGTACCCGATCTCAGGGTAGGTGGTTTGACTGGACTATATTATAATGGGAAAGATCCAATCAATTTTTGGATAGGTCTGGCAGATTAACCAGGATTTGGGAAGGGTGGGATAATTGATCTGAAAATTCCATTGTGGAATCACAATATTCCATTGTGTTTGATTGCGTTCAATTGATTCTTTGGATCAGCTGGTTATTGACACAGGGTCTAGAGGTGATTCTGTAGGTGATATCAAATGGTCCATGGGTTAGGGTGCTCACAATCCTAGGTCCCCATTGTAGTACACAGTCCAAAAAGAGTGTGATATAATGTACCCCTTCCTCTATAATGCGCTGTATAATTAAACAAATGCTCTACTAACTTGAGATGGTTGGTTGGGGACTGGTTGATATCTGGTCTATATTTTCACTTACTGTACTGTTAAATCTCTTTGACAACAAATTTTTTTTCGTGTATTTTTTAATACGCCGTTCATTAAGCCAGACGTCCGCGCTCGATAGGATCGATCATCGGAACAGCTCGATGACGGATTGATATGTGATTGATGGATTACTTAACGATCAGGATAGGAGATAGATGGAAGATTCAGCCATTAAAAAGTCTTGAGCATCGATCCTTCGTTGATCCATTATTGAGCTAGTATTTCAATCGATCATTAATCGAGTTTGATTCGATAGGGTCGATAAGAGCGATAAAAGATCGATGATAGATCGATAAATAATCGATAACTAATCATAAGCTTAAAGAAATCTTGAGTATCGATCCTCTATCGATCTCCTATCCCGATCGTTAAGTAATCCATCAATCACATATCGATCCGTCATCTAGCCGTTCCGATGATCGATCCTATGAGCGCGGACGTCTGATTAAGTCAAATCAATGACTTTGGAGGTTCGGTGAAATGGTGGACCAAATTGCCGTCCCATGTTTTGTCAGATAGTCCCCAGTTAGAGCAGTTGACGGTACCCTACCCGATCTCAGGGTAGGTGGTTTGACTGGACTATATTATAATGGGAAAGATCCAATCAATTTTTGGATAGGTCTGGCAGATTAACCAGGATTTGGGAAGGGTGGGATAATTGATCTGAAAATTCCATTGTGGAATCACAATATTCCATTGTGTTTGATTGCGTTCAATTGATTCTTTGGATCAGCTGGTTATTGACACAGGGTCTAGAGGTGATTCTGTAGGTGATATCAAATGGTCCATGGGTTAGGGTGCTCACAATCCTAGGTCCCCATTGTAGTCACAGTCCCAAAAAAGGTGATATAATGTACCCCTTCCTCTATAATGCGCTGTATAATTAAACAAAAAAAGCACATTTCTTACAAAATACGTTACCTCACAATCCCATACGACCATTCTAGGAAAACTTTAATTACAATCAGAGATTGTCTGTGCCCAATTCAACTGCTTCTTAGGTCTGCTTAGGTTGCTATTACATGGTCTATGGGTTGTGGGGCTCCTTAGGTCCCAACCCAAAAAAGTTGTGAGGTAATGTACTCTTTCCTTTGGAATGGGCCTAAGCAGGGTCTGGATGGGTTATAGCAGAGTCTGGATGGGTTATAGCAGAGTCTGGATGGGTTATAGCAGAGTCTGGATGGGTTATAGCAGGATCTGGATGGATTATAGCAGGGTCTGGATGAATCCACAGAGCCTGGATAAACCTGAGTTTAATGATCAACAGGGCCTGGTTTGTATAATTCCGAAGGGTTGTTGCATTGGTAGGGTCTGAAAAGATCTCCATTATTATTGTTTTATATTATTAAAATTTATTTAGTAAAGAAGATCAGTCTACACACAATCTATTACAAATATATACAAATCATACATATAATACAGTGCCTGGCACTAATGTGTACCTACTCTGACCTACTGTGTAAAAAACAACTAAAAAGTAAAAATGCTCCAAATGAATAAGATTTGAGGTTTTAGAGACTGAAAGATGCTAAGATTAGATTGATTGAATAGTTGAGCTAAGGTTAATTCAAAGAGCTAACAATGTGAATCGCAAAAAAAATATATATAAATCTTATTTTGAATTTAAAAACTGATAAAAAAGTGGGATATAATAATTATATAAATAGGGTCAAAGTATAAGACTAAAAACCATCAGGGTCACAATCAATAAAATCAACTTGGTTTAAAAATAGATTGACAGGATCTGGATCAATTGACAGAGATATATTGGGTTATGGATCCCGACAGGATGATATAGACAGGACTGAATCACGTTTGACAAGGTCTTGATGAATCAGCATGTTTGGACAGATCACTAGGGTCTGGATGGATCTAAGTTAGGATCTGGGTTAGATCAGTAGGATATAGACAGATTATTGGGCAAATGGGTAGGATTTAGACAGGTCTGGATAAGATTTGACACTGTCTGGACAGATCAGCAGATTTGGATTGATTAGCAGGTTTTGTACAATCAGCTGGGTTTAAATAGATCAGCAGGACCTGGATGGATTGACAGGGTCTGAATAGATGGTTAGGGCTTGTACAGATGGGTAAGATATTGAATTTGATCTGCAGGATCTGTTGGACGAATTTGCAGGGTCTGTACAGATAGGGTATATTTTCAAAAAATAAAAGTGGTGACAACTGATGGTTCAGGTCCTAGGGACTGTTCAAATTTGTCAATTTGAATCAAATAAGCTTTCAAATACTTCTTAGAATGATGGCTAACTAAGGTGTAAAATTTCAATCCTGTAGCATTTATTGTTTTGGCTAGAGCCTATCACATATGGAACACTTTATCCATTTGTTGCGTTGTTGTCAGTCAGATTAGTTATCTCAATTGAGAAGATTCAACAAAATATAAGTAAGTATTTTTTGACGTGTACTGGTTTTTTTATACCAACTAAATTTTGAGTTTGGGCACCACCTGAGTAAATACTCAAATCGCAACCTTTGCAACAAAAATGGGAGGTGGTCAAATAATTTCTTTTTTATTAAGAGCTGAAGGAAAACCTGTAAGTATCAATTTGTCAATCTTTTTGTATAATAAAGAAACTATCCTGGTAAAGGATTTTTAAAACAATAATTTAAAATTTATTTGAAATATCTAACATTAAATCTGGATCTAGCTCATTGATTCTTCAGTGCGTGATTGTCCCATACGTGACAGGTGTGTTTCCAGAGACTCAGGAAAAATATAAAAGCCTTTGATGATTCAATTTTATACCAAAGTATTCCAGGAGGTGCCTAATAAACGTTCTTTCCCTATTTTTTAATTTGTTTAGGACTTTATTAGGAATCCTCCGATAAATAAATTTTTCTGAAAAGTACCAAAGTATAAAAGATGAGGCCATGAAAATTGAACCTTATTCGTGTGGATATTTTGGATTTTGAGATATTTGAACACATTTTTTTCAAATCTGTCACCACGCTTGTTTGTAAATATACCATGGGTAGGATTTAGACATGGACCAAGCTGGGTTTGAATAGGTTGGATATGGGTATGCAATACAGATTAACAGAGTCTGCAATTTAACCCTTTCCGGACGCACGGGCCACTGGGTGGCCCATGAATCGTGTTCCTATATGACGCACGGGCCACCGAGTGGCCCATAGCTTTGTAAAAGATTTTAACAGTTTTCGCGCCAAAATACAATAACATGGTTTTGAATAATGATTTTGAGATAAATTCCCCGTAACCTGCAAAAAACCGCTTTTCGATATCTTGTTTACAACTAGAATTATAAATTTTTAATGTTTGTTGTAAATTTACTCAGGCTAAATCTGTAAGGGAAAAATTGCTCAAAAATTTGAACAAAAAATCACTTTACTCAGATTCTTGGAAAGCTTATGACATGAAATTTTTTTTACCCGGTCAGTAATTCAATTCCCTAATTCATATTCAAAGTTCAAGGCGTAAAGCAAATGCCTTTTACTCTATTTCTTTATTCAAAGTCAAAAATTTTAGCTTTCCGAAAAAAAATCTGCCGATTTTTCGGTCACGTGACAAGGTGTCAGCCATATTTCAAATTTTTTTTTTGGTATTTCAAACCCCTATTACATGTGAAAAAAATGAGGTATTACTTATCGTGATATCTTTTATCAATCACTTTCTATTGCAATTTTAGTGAAGCCAGTCAAAAATCAAATTTTTGTTTGCGTCATATAGCCGTGAAATCATGCGTCCGGAAAGGGTTAAATAAGTTTTTTCTCTTTATGCCTTTGCTGAGGTTATGAGTACGAACGGATGCGAAAATCAATTTGTCCCCCGACTTTTCAAGGGCCGTAGGCGACGCACCGGACTCTGCAAGGCTTTGCCTATTGCAAGACCATATCTCCTGGCAAACAGATTCCATGGTCGACGAATAGTTAACAAGAAAAGAGTTTAAGGTGCCTTTAAAGGGATAAAAAATGAAACTTTATTAATCCAGGTATAGCAGATGAAAAATTCAGATCAAAGTCATATACAGATCCTTTCCAAGATTATAATATAATCCAAATTTTAGAATTTCCACTAAGGAGTCCATATTGAGGATCAGGATTGAGTCTAGAATAAAATGACCATGGTATGTAAAGGAAACCTGTCATTTGCCATGTGTCAAGTGGTCAATCATAATAAAAGAATTTAGTTCAACTATGGGTCTCCTTCTAGTCTGCTCTAAATGATTTTAGTTTAATGGCTAGCTTGTGTAAACACAAATTTTCCAAGTTCAAATTTCTCACTTTAATTTGGGTTAACCATAGTGAAAAGATTTCTAGAATTTGGATTGAGCTGGACTGAGTGAACTTCTGAATCAGTAGAATGTGAACTTGTTGTTAGGGTTGATGTATACAGCAAATGTGTAACTGTGAAAATTGGCAGACTTTGGGCTAATCAGAAGAGTGTAAATGGTCTGCATGGAGAATGGAGCTGGGCGTGAATTTTGACATTTTTCCCTCTCTCAAAGAATATCAAACCACAAATTCTCAAATTTGTGCATTTTTGTGTTGCCAAAAATCAAAGTAGCTGAACTGACTAATTATTTTATATACTTCCAAATTCATTGAAAGAGACTCTCGAGAGAGATATCGAGGAGAATATAACTTTTTAACACTTTTACCATCCTCAATTTCCCTCAATTTATTTTCACAATAATTTGGAATAAATAAATAAATAATAAAAAATTCAGACTCTGATAGTGCATGTTATTACAAGGATAATTTTATCAGTTAATAAGTTGATATACTTTGAGCTAGATAGCGATTTTATGCGCATTGAAAAGATTATCGTGAGTGGGATATTATCAACAAAAAAATTTCAAAATGGAGATGAAAAATGAAAAAGAAATTCTTGCTCTGACAAACATTGATATTATAAATATTGGCGTTTATTGAATCAGATATCTTACCAACAAAGCATACATAGTTTTTTGTAAAGAATTCTTTTTCAAGAGTCACAAGGCTCAATATCGAGAAATTTTTAAGAGTTTTTCAAGAATAACACTGAACCTCAAATTTTGGCCGAAGAGGGTTCTTCTCAGACAACTTCTATGTTATTGAATGGTTGTGAAGAAGTAAATTGCACAGGGAAAAAATCTAAATTTTTGAGACGAATTTTCGTGGCATATTCAAGTAAAATCATCTTTTAATATCTTCAAAACTTAAAAGTCACTTAAGTTCGGGAAAAATTAAGAATTGCGACGCTCATTGTGTATTATTTTCTGTATCTTTTTAGGTAAAAAGAGGTTTGAATTCTGGTCATTGCCGCGTACTCTCGTGTAGATTCTACCACAAATGGATTAAAGATTTAAAAGGACACCTCGGGCGCGCTCATAATATGACGTTGGTATCTCATAAAAAATTACCTCCGTCTCAGCTCAGTAGTGTCGTACAGAAAAATAAGGGTAAATATCATATGAAAAGTAGGAAAATTGAGCTATGTAGCCTAAAGGGGTGTATACACTATATGCAACCTCAAACGGATCTTACCCGACATTTAAAAAACTGTCACGCTGGTATGACGAAGAGGGAATATTATGCTAAAAGGTACTATCAAATTAAGTTTATGAACGTCTGACCATCTCGTTTCTTTTTAATCGGCCTATGAACCCTATGAAGGCAAAAGTGGGCGGGGTATGAGGTAAAAGGGGTGACCTGATCTTTCATGGGGGCTGCAGGATTTTAAGATTTATTTTTTTAAACTGGTCACAATCCATTTTACCTTCAGTATTTAGATATTTGCCATTTGTATTTTTAATTCATTATAAGCCATAGTGTCTAGGTATTTAGTACCTCATAATGTATACATGTTTTTTCTTTTATAAGCATAACGTTTATAAGCATATGCAGGCTCAGTTTTTGGTACCTAAACAATGGCTCTATTGTTTGAGAACAATAGAATGCTAAGCATAATGCGAGCCTGATGTAGGGGCAGTCACTTGCTTATAAAAAAAAACATGTATTTGAATAAATGAGAAAGATTTTTAAGCATTCATTGAACTTTAATGTATGACAACAGCCTTTGATGGTTAAAGCCGAGAAAGTCTGGGGGGGGCTATCATGAATCGAATTTTCTGGAGGGCGCTAAGTGAAAAGGGGGACCTGAATTTTCTGGGGAATTTGTTTATAACTCGTTTAAAATCTTTAAGCATCGTTATTCATTTGTCTTGTTTAGCAAACCAGATGTATGCATAGAAGACCAACCGTTTTCAAGCTTCTCACAAAGCCAATCATTGGGTCCAGCCGTAACTGAGTTAGATATATTTGGAAAAGGTATGACAATTCGATCTTTAATGATTGGCACAAAAACTTATGCTGAAATAAACTGGGCAGAACTCGTAGACTAGAAAAATAGTCGTTAAAATCAGGTCCCAATACGACAAAATTCAAGCTCAAAAGAAAAAGAATTGTATACCCTGGACTAGTCTCGTCTTCTTCTTAGTTTTTGGCTAAATTTCAGGCCAAATTCTTATAGAAATTCAAATTCTCGTGTAAAACCGTGTATTGAAATACTTAAATCATTTCAGAGTGTAACACCGACATATCACTCTGAGGAATTCTTTTGAAGCCTGAAAAATCCTATTTTTTCCAGAAATGTTTTTCCTTTATTGATTATAGATGCTAGCGATAGCGAGAAAGTGAATCAAAATCTCACAAGTGATGAAAAAAGCGATGGCGAAAGAAGTGTTCTCGACTCTGATGTATCACTTTCTTCGCCTTTTTATCCTGGAATCATTAGTCCAAGTCCTAAAAAAGGTTTGTTAAATATTCCGCTTCTGTATTCTTTCACTTCAACGTAGAATGCATTAGGCGTACAAGCTATCGCGAGCAGAAAGTTTTGCGAGGTCGAAATTTATGACAAAAAAAGGCCAATTTGTGAAAATCGCGAAAGTTTCTGCTCGCGAAAGTTTGTATAATTAAAGCTGATTAAAGTAAAACATTTGGTTGCTTTTCTCGAACATAAATGATTGATAGCATAAATAGGTCTCACTCTATTTTGATTTGCTTGATGTGATTAATGCCAATGATGTATCCTTTTCCTACCGATATTTTAAAAACATACGTGTACGTACAAAAAAAGTTTCAAAATGATACATGTTAGATTTAGATTTAATATTTAAACCATATCAATACTACAAGTTTGGTGTTATGTGTCGACACATAACATCAATGATGTAAAACAAAGTACTTATTTTTTTCTAAAATGCAGGCCTCCCTGTTATGTGATGTTATTAGACCCTGTTATTAGACCCTCCCCAACAACAACACTAAAAGAGTATCAAACGTACTCTCTTTCCCGTTGTTTCAAGGAAGCTGACTTTTGTAATCTTTATTTTTTCATTCGACAGATCTGGATATCACACGAGTTTCACGAAGAGTCATACTACCGGAATTATGATAAAGAGTTTTATATACACAAACATTTTATATCTTTACGAAAAATAAACAATTTCTGAAATAACACGCTGTTAGTCTCTTTAAAACTTTTGATCATGGTGTAATTTATTTTCATAATTGTGTACATCACGTCAATCCATTTTGGGGGCTATTTTGCGGTTTTTCGTATATTTTTATGGATTCTTTTTCTATTGTTTTTGTAAGAGATTTCTTGAGATTTATTTGGATGGTTTACACCATGTTCAATAGTATCTGATTGTTTTCCTTTAGCCTCCGAAATTAATCGGTTAAATTTTATCCAAAGCTGTACAGTAGACTCCCATTTGTTCGAACCTGCACTTATTCAAAATTTTCGGTTATTCGTAGTCAGGTCTCTTTCCCCTTGGATTTCCTTACTCGACTCAGGCAAAAACTCTCTGAGGTATTCGAAATTTGGTTATTTGAATTTTCAATTCTTCAAAGTGGTTTCTAGTCCCCGTTGGACCAGATCTAGGCTAAATTCCCCTCAGTTATTCGAAGAAATCGTCTACAAAAAAACATATTTGCACGTCTCCGTGCAAAAGCACATTTGATTTAAACTTTCGTGATTTCAGTCCTCCTCCGAAATTTGATAACTGGCGTGATATTATTCTCCCCTAGACGCAAGACTATAATTAGCCAGTTGGGGAGAATCAATCCGCATTTTCTCGAAATAGCTCATACCCCTATCGGCCAAATGTTATCTAATCTAAGGCTGTAATTAGCCAGTTGGGGAGAATCAAGCCGCATTATTTTGAGTTTTCGTTTTCTCGAAATGACTTATACCCCTATCGGCCAAATGTTGTCTAAGGCTGTAGTTAGCCAGTTGGGGAGAATCAAGCCGCATTATTTTTCGTTTTCGTTTTCTCGAAATGACTTATACCCCTATCGGCAAAATGTTATCTAAGGCTGTAGTTAGCCAGTTGGGGTAAATCAATCCGCATTTTTTTTGAGTTTTCATTTTTTCGAAATAGTTCATACCCCTATGGGCCAAATGTTATCTAAAGCTGTAGTAAGCCAGTTGGGGAGAATCAAGCCGCATTATTTTGAGTTTTCGTTTTCTCGAAATGACTTAAACCCCTATGGGCCAAAGTTATCTAAGGCTGTAGTAATCCAGTTGGGGTAAATCAATCCGCATTTTTTTTGAGTTTTCATTTTTTCGAAATAGTTCATACCCCTATGGCCCAAATGTTATTGCCCCGCAGGGGCTTTTGTTGCTTCACGTAGCGGACCTGCTCGCCAGAAAAATATTCATATTCATATTCATATTCATGTTTCGTCCGATTCTGAGCGGGCCGCGCGCGGTTAAAAAATGTTCGCGCGCGATATCTCTTTTGCTGCTACTTGTATTGATTTCCTAGCTATGGACGGACAGAGAAGGTAGCTTTCCTAGCTATCCACGATGGTTGAAATTTGACAATGACTTGCTTTTGTAGCTAGCTGTGTCTTTTTGCTGAACAAGAAAACAGAAAAAGGTAAAAGGTAATATTCAAATATCTATGAAAATGTCTAAGAAAAATCATGATGAGCCTTCTTCAGAAGGAATTTCTCAGAAATTTATTGAGCCTTCTTCAGTTTCTGATGAAGGAATTTCTCAGAAAATTATTGATGAGCTTTCTTCAGAAGAAGAACAGATAGATCAGGAGAGGTACGTGTACAAAAATGATAGAGGTAATAGAGACTTACATTTTATGAATTTGTGTAGACACCAAGATTCAGTGTATACATGTGCAGTAGACTCATTTTTGGAAGTAGCATATTCTACGTTTGGCCCATACATTGCTGAAATTGAGACACAGAGCTTATTCTTTGATTTGTTAACAAATTGTTTGAAGTCATACAGTATCATTTTAAATTCAGACATCACAGACAATAGAGAAAATGAAGAAAACTTATCTATTATTCGTCAGCCTGTTTGGGACTTCTTAATTGCAAATTGCACATCTTTTGAAAAACGTGATTGCGATGCTGAGTTTTCTCAGATTTTTTCAGGAAGTATTGTTCGTAATTTTTCAGAGCGAGAGAAAGCTTTATTTGAGACACGTTACAGAATAGAGGGATCATGCTCTAACTGTAGTGAAGAATTAATTCGTCAATGTAGTATATTTTTGAATTACATTTCAGAATTAAACTTAAATCTTTTAGATGACTTCCATAATTGGCAAAATCTTTTAAACCCAGTTATGATTGATAAATCAATAATGTGCAGTAGTTGTGGGAATATTTCTCACGATACATCGCTAGTGTCGTTTGTTGCACCTACAATCTACCTTGTAGAATTTGGAGGTGATTATGATATAGAATTTGGACAGAATTTGGTTTTAAATGATCAAAACTATGTCCTGAGAGGTCTTGTTAGACATAAAGGAGACCACTTTTCATGTGCTGTATTAGATGATAATAATTGGATCTATATTGATGATTTACATGAAAAAACATTTTGTTGCGAAAGCTTGCGTCAACTTTATGAGTTTCATAAAGATGGATGGTTTTTTTGCATTTACATAAAGGAAAACATTTCTGATCAAACTAATTTTGTACATTTTGAGATAGCTAGCACTTTGAGGAAAAGAAAGATGGGCAAAGATGATTTAAAGGACTATCCATTAAGAAGCAAAAGCAAAAAAATTGAGGAAGATAAAGCTGAGATCGATAAAAGATATTATGAGCATGAATCTGGTAATGTCACCCAAATAGGTGAAAAAAATTGGAAAAAATAAAGTTTTGAATTTCACTTTTATTCCTGGATAATCTTTTTATTAATGACTTCAAATTTCAGAAAACATAAATATCAGGGCTTAATCAAACTGGCTTGGTCCAGAAATTTAACCTAGAGTAGTTATAATCAGACAAATTTGGCAAAAAACTCTTTGTAGTTTACACTTCATTTGAGATTAAATATGCATAATTTAATACTTGTCTTAGATTGAAATCTATGGCTAATATATTAAGCTGCATTGAAAAGCAATTTTTACCGTCCAGTATGACATATTTTTCAAATTCTGACACTTTTTCCAGAAGAAAATCTAAAATACTAAAAAACATTCCCATAAAGTTTGACTTCATGAAAAGAAAACTGGCTATGATCAGGTAACTTCATTCTAGATTTGAAGGACTCATCATAAGGTTTCAAAAAAACCAAAACTTTGCTATATTTCAGTTGATCAATAAAAAATTAGAAAATGAAACCTTGTTGGTTGCGGACATAACTTTTTGTCAAATTTACTTTAAAATCAGCAATAAACATTAAACTGAGTAATTATTTGACTTTTAATACTTTGCTGTACTTGAACCAAGACTTAATCATTGAAATTTGTTGTCTTGAAAGGTCTTTGTAACTATGATTTCCTGAAAATTGAAGATTTATCTGTGAAAGAGAATCCAATCATATATCATTTTTTGTCATAATCTACTTTTAAAAGTTAAATTTTGAGCTTGACATTAACTGTTGTACATCTTTATAATATGATTTTTCCTTGAAAAGCCACTCAACCTTTTCAATAGAAAGGGTTAAATGGGTAATAATGCTATGTTGCAGACATAACTTTTTTTCTTCCAGGGTAGAACCATAGAACATTTTACATAATTTATTTAAAATTTTGGAGTGTCTTTTTCTGTTGCTAAAATTTAAGGAATATTTGAGACTAAATCAATATAAAACCAAAAGATTTGGTTTGGTTTGATTTCAGTTATTACATGTTTTTCTTTGAAAAGAACAAAAGAAGACTCAACAATGATATTAAAACTTTCAAATATTTCTAATAGAAAAACGACCCTAGAGGACACAAAAAAATGAAAAAAGCAAGGAAATGCATGGTATTACAAATGTAACCTCTTTAGTATTGTCAAGGTGTTAGCATAACTGCTTAAGAGGGTTAAAAATCTGATAGATACTTTAAATAGTTATGTCCGCAACATACAATTTGCTACAGAATGACTCTGTTTTGAACTATTGGAGCCATTCTAACTAGTCTGTAAGTGAATGTGTAGTGGATTATGCTGTGCGAACACTACACAATGAATTTAATATGCAAATTAATGCATGATTTATCCTTTTTTCAAGCTCACCGGCTCAGAACCATCATTTTCAAAGAAACAAAAAGTTTATTTTTCTGTTAAAATTTTCATTTTAGACCTTAACTTGGCATCAGAGTATTTGCTTTCTATTTCTAATAGCCTAAGCATTACTTCCATATAATAAAACATCATGCCAGCTTGCAAATACACTTTATCAGCAATATTTTAGATGAAATAGTTATGTCCGCAACATGAAATACATATGAAAGAGGTGAATAAACTGGAAATCTTTCCAATGGAAAATTATGAAACTTTTTTCTGGTTGTAACCAACTTAAAATGACCTTAGATGCAATAATTTGTCAAAGAAACCTAAAATTGGTGTTTAGAGGTTGAGAAAACTTCATGATTTGTTGCGGACATAACTTTTTGTTGCGGACATAACTGATTTTTGGAGAAACTATTTTGTTTCACCGTCTCCCAACAAATAGCCTTTGAGACTTCAAATTTGTATAAAATGACCCCAAATGTAACCCTTGACATAGAAAAATGATTCAGCTGAGTAAGGATAACTCCTTGAAAAATTTAAAGGATTAAATAGTGTGCGGACATAACTCAAAAATGTGAACGGAAACAAGACGCTATTCACTTCAAAATAATTTTTCGCGTTGACCAAGATAACTGGCGTTTTTTTGCAACTTGCTCTAGTTTCCCGTTATCTGGGACGGATTTAAAATGTAAAAACCAGTGAGCTATAGCTTTTCAATTTTTTTCTGTGTCAAATCTGTGCGGACATAACTTTGTGAACGGAAGAAGTTATGTCCGCAACATTTTTGATTTTATATGCCAAAAAAACTTTTTTTGGCGGTTCTTACTGTGTTTTTCATTTTTCATATCCTCTGGCTGTGTGAACAACAAAAACCAAGCTGGAAAAAGCATGTTGTTGATGAATTATTATACAATGATGTTGATCAATTTTTTAAAAACCTTATTTTCCGTTCACATTTTGAAAGAAAGCCCCCTCTAGGAAAATTTGAGTACCTGTTATATCAGAAAAAATGACTGTTTAAGCTTGCCCATATCAAGATTGACCAGAAACAATAAGATTTGATATGACTATATACCTATAGAGGTTTCACCAAAGCCTCAAAGTAGGAAAATTAATAAATCGAAAAGTGGGCCACATTACCAGATTCATGCTCTTATGCAAAAAATAAGGAACGTATTAATTTTGTAAAGTGAATTTTATCAAAATATATTTCAAAAACAAAAATAAAAAGTGTTACAGCATCAGCTGCAGTTTTGTTTGTTTTCAGTTTCATGTTCTTTTGGTCTTTTCAGTTTCCTGCCTTTTGGCATTTTTTCAGTCTGGTCTGTGTTTTGTCTTGTTTTTTGCATTTGGAGTTTTTTGTCCCTTTTGGCCATTTTTATGTTAATTTATGTTAATTTATTCATCAAATCAATATTTATTTAGTCAACTTTGCTTTATTTTTGCATAATTAAATTATAAATTTTTGGTCTGTATTTTACACATCAAAGTGCATAAATTGCAGAGTCACTCTCAGACCTGCTATTCATTTCACAAGAGACACTTGAAGGGTGAACATCAAATTCAATAATTCAAATTCAAACTCAAAACATCATTTCACATTTCACAACATTCACACCCAGGCTAGCTGGTAAGTTTGCTTTCAGTGTTTGCTTTTGTTTGCCATTTTTGCCTGGGTGCTTTCTTTTTGCTTAGTCATGCACTTGTAGGATTTAGGTCGGCCATCTTGGATTTTTATTTTCTACTTACATTTTTTCAACATAGACATACAAATTATACATATACTCTTAGATTTCATTTTTCAATTCAAATATTCAAATCAATCTTTGTACTGACATATAAATTTCAAATTAGACTTAGATTTCAGACTTATATTTTTCAAACTTATACTTTTCAGACTTAGAGACATTTTGTAAGACTTAGTCAAATTTTTCTCTTTTAGTTTGAACACATTCACATCAAGTGTTACGAACACAGCCTTCTATTGTCACCCTTCATTGTTTCTGCCCCAACATTCAAACAGCAAGGGGTTCAATCGCACCTCAATGCAAACACGACCGAAAGAGAGATTCGACTTCAACTCGTACTCAAAAACTGGTTGTAAAATATCAAAGCCAAAGGAGACCACACCTCCACTTCAAGCAACTTCAAATCAACCCAAGGAATTACTTCCACCTCAATCAACAGATTCACTTCCATCAATGTCGGATCCGCCCCTATTTGAAGGCGACCTACCACTTCCAACTGATGGCGATCTACCTCTTACTGAGATCATTCCAGGTCGAACCAGAGTGGACCCACCTCAACCAACTCCAATGGATGTCAAACCACGTGACACTCCACCAACTGATACAACAAATACAGGTACAAATGAACTTTTTCTTCTAATGGCGCAACTTCATGAGGATATCACAGATACCATTGATGACAATCCGGTCGATATGATACACCCTGAGAGGATGAAAGAATGCGTTACAAGGCTAGAAACATTGCGTACTGAATACAAAAACACTAATAGAAAGATCAAACTACAATTATCAAAGGATGATTATGAAAAATCATACTCCAAACCATTTACCATGTTGTGTTGTGATATCATTCAATATATTGGACGAGTTAACAAATTCTTCAAAGACAGTAGTGATGTAAACACTGAGATACAAACCAATGCAGACAAACAGAAATCAGATTTCATTGTAAGCGAAATTGATCGTTCTATAAACTTTCTCACTGCCTCGATGTTATGCTCTGTCAGTCTTATCAGCAATGTCGATTTAAAGCAACGCAAGACTCTTCTTGAAGCACAAAGTAAAGAACTGAAGGAGATTTCCAATAAATTACAAGAACTTATTTACTTACGTCCACCGATGGACAAATACAAAGAACTGAAATCATCATATTCCTCTCTGCAAGATAAAAAGGAGGAGTATGAAAAGAAACTTAACAACGAACTCAAGTCGAGAGAACTTGACAAACACGAAACTTTCAACAAGCGGCGACTGAACATCAAACTCAAATCGTTTAGCGGCTATGATTCTCCAATTGATATATACACCTTCATCGCAGAGTTCAAGAAACTGTATGAGGACTCTGTACCACAATCAATGCAAGCTGAATTACTAAAGAACAATCATCTGGATGGTCAAGCATTATCACTCGTTCGAAACATCGATAACATCCAAGACATCTGGGGTCGACTTAAAAACGTATTCGGCGACCGGCAAGTTTTACTTCAACACAAGCTCCAATCGTTGTACAGTATTGAAACCAAATCTAAAGATCCAATGAAAACAATTGACTTTCTTTCAAAAATAACTAATTCTATGAGAGATTTAATGCAACTTGCAGCCACTCATGATATTGAAAATGAACTTTACTACAGTAACGCCTTGAACCAAGTCAGTGAAAAACTTGGTGATCAACGAATGATGAGATGGCTTACTCTTACTTGTGAAGAACCAAAGAGCGGCAAGTACAAGTGGAAACAACTGATTGATTTTCTGGAGAAAGAGATGAAAGTTCACCAACAGAAAGCTGCCATCCAAAAATCAAACAAACAACCTGACACCGAAAAACCCAAAGGCGGAGGTGGTAAAGGAGGTCGATCAACTTACAACACGTTTCCTGACCAATCTTCATGCTACATCTGTGGAGCAACAGATCATACACAAACCAATGGTCCTAGTGGAACAAAGCTAGTACAATATTTCTCCTGCAAAGTTTTCGTCGAAATGACTCCAGCTGAGCGATTCAAAACCTTGCAACAGAAGAATCTCTGCTACCAGTGTCTCTTCCCCGGGGCACGACGTGACCAAGGCAAACACAAAGAGGGTCAATGCCAACAGACGTTCATATGCCAGCATCCTTACCATCAACCTTTCAAGCCAAGGAAGCATATCCTCGTTTGTGAAGAACATAAGACGAACCAACAAAACCTGGACATCCTAGAACATTACAGAACCAAATGCATCATCCGACAACCTGTGCCAGCCTACTCCAAAGAAATAAAGCTGACCTTCCATTCTGCCAACGACTCAAACGATGAGAATCCAGAAGCAATCTTCATGCTACAACCAATCTCTGTCAATGGAAAACAATTCACCATATTTTATGACTCTGGGTGCTACGACTTCATTGTACGTCATCACGCAATCAAAAAACTTGGCAACCGAGCAAATCAACAATACGCTGGTCCTATCACAATGGGCGGCGTTGGTGGCATATCAAGTCAAAGCAAGCACGGCACCTACAAAATTGATCTTCCACTCATTGATGGAACAGATGCAACTCTCGTTGGACCATGCTTGGACCAAATCACTCAGAAGTTTCCGACATACAAATTGGACGGTGAAGTCATCAACGACATTCGTAAAGATTATGCCAAATCTGGTGGTGATCCATGCAATCTTCCTCTGGTCCCAAAACAAGTTGGTGGTCATACAGATTTTATGATTGGCATCAAATATTCAAGATACTTCCCGGAGGAGGTATTCAAGATGCCATCAGGACTGACAATTTACAGATCATGCTTCAAAAGTCCAGACGGATCAACCGGCGTTATTGGTGGTCCACACCCTGTCTTCAACAACATCAAAGATCACCATTTCAACACCAATAAATTCATCAATGATCAACACGAGCTGTTTAAGTTGGGATATCATGTCAATCCTGACCTTCACCTGCTCGGATACACCAACAAGAATACCGACATCTTCATTACATCAAACTCAGCCATTGAAGAGAAGTCTGAACTTTTCAACCAATCACAAGACGTTGGAAGCGAATTCCAATACAGATGTATCAACTGTCGTGGCTGTAAATCCTGTAAGGAACTTTCAACAACTGACGAGGTCATGAGTGTACAAGAAGAAGTTGAACAACATGTTATCAATGAATCAATCAATGTTGATGTTTGCAAGCAAAATTCAACTGCATTTTTACCACTTCTACATGACCCATCATTATATCTTTCTCCAAATAGAAAGATTGCACTCCAGATCTACAACCAACAACTGAGACGGCTATCAAAGTACTCCAAAGACAAGGAAGATGTCCTCAACTCAGAGCAAAAACTTCAAACTCTTGGCTACGTGGATTATTTAAAAAACCTCAGCCCAGATGTACAACGTACACTTCGAAACACCAATATCAACAACTTTATTCCATGGCGCGCAGTATGGAAGGAGAACTCAGTGTCAACTCCGTGCCGTATTGTGTTCGACGCTTCAATGAAGACCGGAAGTGGCTTCTCACTCAACGACATCATTGCAAAAGGAAGGAACAACATGAATAAGCTCTTAGAAATTTTCCTGCGGTGGAGGGGACACAAGGTTGGTATCCACACAGATGTTGCTAAGATGTATAACACCATACAACTCGATCAAACTCACTGGTGTCTCCAACGTTATCTGTGGGAAGAAAATCTCAACCCAGACAAACCGCCCGAAGAGAAAGTCATAAAGACCCTTATCTATGGCGTGAAATCAAGTGGGAACCAGGCGGAGCATGCGCTTCGTGAAACTGCAAAAATTTTCAAAGACCAGTACCCGGAAGTTCACAAGATCATAACCGATGATGTATACGTGGATGACTGCATAACCGGTCATCAATCACAGTCAGAAGCCAACCACTTAGCCGACAACTTAGAACTGGTGGTCAATCATGGTGGATTTTCACTAAAAGGATTCACCTTCTCAAATCAACAACCAAATGACAAACTAACAGCTGATGGTGAGACTGTATCAGTGGCTGGTCTCAAATGGTATCCATTGGAAGATCAAATCAGCCTAGATATCCAAGAATTGAACTTCGCAAGAAAATATCGAGGCAAGAAACCCAATGAAATCAAAGAAATACCACTCAATCTCACGCGTCGACAATGTGTCTCAAAAGCATCTGAAGTGTTTGACATCTCTGGACTTCTAACGCCGATTACTGCAACATTGAAAATGGACCTCCACACTCTCGTCAAACGCAAAATGGATTGGGATGATATTCTACCCAACGATCTCAGACATCTTTGGTCATCACATTTCGAAATGATTCAAGAACTCAAATCCATCAAATTCAACCGTGCTATTGTGCCACCAGATGCAGTTAATCTAGACATCACAACTCTCGATTTTGGTGATGCAAGCCAGGATCTAGCATGCGCATCTATCTATGCTCGATTCAAACGAAAACAAGGCGACTACTCCTGTCAATTGATCTTCGCCCGCTCATTACTTGTACCGGATGAATATACGCAACCAAGAGGGGAACTGTATGCATCAATCATCAATACCCACACAAGTGAAGTTGTAAGAAAGTCATTTCATTCAACACATACTGGAGCTTCCAAGTTCACAGATTCGCAAATCACCCTCTACTGGATCAACAACACCTCACTACAACTCAAGCAGTGGGTCCGCAACCGTGTAAACGAGATTCACCGACTAACAGACATTACATCATGGAAATACGTCCAATCAAACAACATGATCGCTGACATCGGAACAAGAAGGTGTACAACCATGACCGATGTTGACCAATCCTCCCAGTGGATCAATGGATTCCAGTGGATGACGCAAGAAGTATCAGAATTCCCAGCACTTACCGCCAAAGAAATAGGGCTCAGTCAGGTGGAATTGGAACAAGCTAATCGTGAAGCCAAGATTCATTCAACTCATTCTGTCTATCACAATCAACTAATCACTGATGAGTTTCTCAACAAAACGCAACAAAGATATAAGTTCTCCAATTATGTGGTTGACCCAAATCGCCATTCTTTCACCAAAGTTGTGCGTGTCTTTGCAATAATGTTACGTTTCATCAAACTCTGTCGCACTAAAGGGAAAACAAAGATCAATTCTTCAATTAAACCACACATAATCCTTACAAATGAGGAGATATCTCAAGCTGAGAGATATTTCTTTCAGAAGGCTACTCAAGAGGTCAAACATTTCGTCAAACAAAAGGTTGGCAAGATATCAATTGAAAAGGATGGTATTCTTCATCATATTGGTCGTTTACTGCCAGAAGACTCAATTACAGTTGCTGGTAGAATGACATCAACCATGAAAGATCTTACATCAAAGTCATTTTGTGTGCCAATCATCGATAAACACTCACCATTGGCTGTCAGCATAATCAACGACATCCACTGGAATAGCACCGTCAAACATTCTGGTGTTGAAACAACTTGGCGAGAAGTCCTCAAGACCGCATACATCTTAGAAGGAAGATCACTTGTCAACTTCATACGTTCTTCATGTCCACGCTGTCGCTATATCAACAAAAAGACAATCGCTGTGGAAATGGGACCACTTTCACAAGACAACCTCATCATCGCACCTGCATTTTACATATCACAAGTGGATCTTGCAGGACCATTTTCAAGCTACTCGCAACATCACAAACGCACTACCGTAAAGATATGGCTGATTGTATTCTGTTGCGCCACAACAACTGCTGTTAACATCAAAGTAATGGAGGATTACTCTACTACGTCGTTTTTGCAAGCCTTCACACGTTTCTCCTGTCAGGTTGGATATCCTAACAAACTTCTGGCAGACGAAGGAGGTCAGCTCATCAAGGGCTGTGAGACAATGAAACTCGACATTGTTGACATCGCATTCCAACTTCATCGAGATCAAAGAATCAACTTTGAAACATGCCCAGTTGGTGGTCATAATCATCATGGCCGTGTTGAGAGGAAAATTCGTGAGGTGAGATCATCCTTAGAAAAATCAATGCACAACGAAAGACTTTCAATCATACAGTGGGAGACAATGACAGCCATCCTCACAAACTCCATCAATGATGCACCAATAGCTGTTCGAAACGTGAAAGGAAACTTCGAAATGGGAGACTTGCTAACACCCAACCGCTTAATCCTTGGGCGAAACAACAATCGTGGCCCAAGTGGTACCTTATCTGTTGAAAATGATTATGACAAGATTATCCGATCAAACCAAAAGATCTACAACGCTTGGTTTGACTCATGGCTAGTGTCACACGTTCCAAATCTTATTGAACAACCAAAATGGTTCAACTCAAACAAGCACGTCAAGGCTGGTGATATCGTTCTGTTCACAAAACAGGATTCCGTCATTTCATCCACGTATCAATATGGGATTATCAAAGAAGTGAAAGTGGATCGTGATGACAAAATACGAAAAGTTATCGTTGAATACCAAAATTCATCTGAAAATGTAAAACGTCTGACTACAAGATCTGTGAGATCACTGATATTAATTCACTGTGTTGATGAACTAGATCTATCTAAAGAACTTTTCAAGTGTTCAACTTGAATATATGATCAATGGGAAAATTCAAATAAATTGTTTTTTCAAATACAAATATATTTTTCAATTCAATATTTTTGTGGGGGGAGTGTTACAGCATCAGCTGCAGTTTTGTTTGTTTTCAGTTTCATGTTCTTTTGGTCTTTTCAGTTTCCTGCCTTTTGGCATTTTTTCAGTCTGGTCTGTGTTTTGTCTTGTTTTTTGCATTTGGAGTTTTTTGTCCCTTTTGGCCATTTTTATGTTAATTTATGTTAATTTATTCATCAAATCAATATTTATTTAGTCAACTTTGCTTTATTTTTGCATAATTAAATTATAAATTTTTGGTCTGTATTTTACACATCAAAGTGCATAAATTGCAGAGTCACTCTCAGACCTGCTATTCATTTCACAAGAGACACTTGAAGGGTGAACATCAAATTCAATAATTCAAATTCAAACTCAAAACATCATTTCACATTTCACAACATTCACACCCAGGCTAGCTGGTAAGTTTGCTTTCAGTGTTTGCTTTTGTTTGCCATTTTTGCCTGGGTGCTTTCTTTTTGCTTAGTCATGCACTTGTAGGATTTAGGTCGGCCATCTTGGATTTTTATTTTCTACTTACATTTTTTCAACATAGACATACAAATTATACATATACTCTTAGATTTCATTTTTCAATTCAAATATTCAAATCAATCTTTGTACTGACATATAAATTTCAAATTAGACTTAGATTTCAGACTTATATTTTTCAAACTTATACTTTTCAGACTTAGAGACATTTTGTAAGACTTAGTCAAATTTTTCTCTTTTAGTTTGAACACATTCACATCAAGTGTTACGAACACAGCCTTCTATTGTCACCCTTCATTGTTTCTGCCCCAACAAAAAGTACAAAATTTAATTTATAAATCATGAAACAAAAATTTGTTGCACCTTGGAAATAGTGTTTATTTATCATATACTTACTGTAATTTATCTCATTTGTGTGCCATTAGTCTAGGCTAGCTAGACTAGGCTATATTTATTCATTTATTTTATTTTAGTATGTTAGGCACACCTGGTTTCCATGGCCTCATTTTCAGTATCATGTCACAGTGTGAACTCAGTCTATTTAAGGCCTCACTTCAGTCACACCTCAGAGCTACCATTTTGTGTCATGTCATGCTGACTGACCATAATGGCATCATAATTCATAAGGCTCTAACCTTAAAGTAATTTTCAATTCAATGTGTCAATGTTCAACTTCAACTCAAGTCAATCAATAGTCAATTCATTCACAGCATTTTTATATTGGCTACCTGGTAGGTTTCATTTCTTGTTCCTGTTCTTTGGCAGCCATCTTGTTTTTGCTTTTAGGCAGCCATTTTGTTTTGTTCTTTCAGTTCACACTGATAGATTAGGGCCTTGCCTTGACATGATTCATAGGTTCAGTATTTCATTCAAGCCTTTATTTTCATTTAAGAACTTAACTTTTTCAATCAGACTTATACTTTTTCATTTTTCAATCAGACTTATACTTTTTCATTGAATTCAGACATTTTCATTTTTGAACTTAGACTTATTTTTTATAAACACAATACTCATAGACCTTTGTTATTTATTTCTACAGTTTGAACACATCAA
Organism: Clytia hemisphaerica; assembly: GCF_902728285.1. Taxonomy (NCBI): domain Eukaryota; kingdom Metazoa; phylum Cnidaria; class Hydrozoa; order Leptothecata; family Clytiidae; genus Clytia; species Clytia hemisphaerica. The sequence goes on along the minus strand of NW_027103595.1, from coordinate 1,588,810 downwards.
CAAAATCAATCAAACAAAGCTACAAACAGTGTCATTTCCTGTAACGCCACATTCAAACAGAACGCATTGAACAGTTACCAACGTTTCAACGATTTACATGTCAACCAACCGGTCAAGACGCACTATCAAGCGCATTGACTACTCACAACTCAACTCAACCGGTCAAAGAGTCTATTTGACGCCAACTTCAAACGACGAAATGTCTCAACCCGATGAGTCGTCTAACCCAAACACAAGTTCTCAATCAATTAATCAATCGTCTCGTTCCATAGAAGATACAGAACTAGATGCACACGTTTTAATGCATGAAGCACTTGACCTGATCGATGAAAATCCCATCATTGCCGAAAATGCAGATCACATCTCAGTCACCATCCAGCGACTTCAAGCCCTACGTAATAAATTATACCGTCTTGATGGGATCTTGAAGAAAGCCAAAAGCAACCCTGAATTATTACATGAGATTAATGCCACCCTACTTGCAATCAAGGAATACTTCAAGGATTCAAAGAACCTCAAACCAGATATCAAATCAATTCAACCCACTCTGGACGTCACCAATTTCAAGGAGCAATCCAGACGTTTTGCAATCAGTGAGTTGAAAAGAACTATAAATGAACTTAAAAAGGATTTTGATATTACCTTTAATGATTTAACTGACAATGAACTTATCCAGTTAAAAGCTGAACTATCATCAAAAGCTGAGAAAGTCGACAAAGCTGCAGAGAGGTATGAATCTATTCTTCAAACACCAGTCTCAGAAACCAAGGACGTAACTGAAATTAAGGACCTTGGTGAACAATACGATTCATTGCTGAAATCCAAGTCAAGCTACACCACTCAACTTCTCAAACTTGTGAAAGACCGTGACGTCTACAAAGTTAAGTCTTTTACTGAATCAAAACTGAACATTCGCCTCGAAAAATTTTCCGGCTCAAGTGATTCCAGTATCGATTTTTATACGTTCAAATCAAACTTTGTTAAGCTTCATGAGAGATCTACTCCTCGACATTTGCTACCTGACTTGCTCAAAAACAACTATCTCAAAGACCCTGCTCTGAGCATGGTCAAAAGTCTTACCGATATCGAGAGTATCTGGGGACAACTTCAATTTGCCTACGGAGACGTTAAACATCTACTGACTAGGAAGTTGAATCAACTCAACACCATCGACAATATTTCAAAGATCAAGGGCGCAGACAATATTGCGTTCGCATTGAGCAAAGTCATCAACCTCATCAAAGATCTCATTCTCATCGCGGATACTCACAACATCCAGGAATACCTCTACTATGGGGACGGTATTCAACGCATCTACGCACTGCTCGGAGATTCTCGCCTATCAAGATGGTTATCAACAATGGATGAAAGCACCTCACCTCACGTCATATGGAAGAGATTGGTTGAATTCCTAGAGAAAGAACTGAAGCTACAACAACAAAAGGTGATCATCATGGGTCCATCAGAATCCTCGTCAAAAAGACCACCATCAGACCAATCAAAGTCTAAGCAAGATTCATCCAAAACAAATCGACGAGGAGGATACAATTCCAACCCGCCATCACCATCAACCACAGCATGCACCATCTGCAACTCAGCCGATGGATCAACAGATCACATATCAACATCTGGACCAAAAGGAACACGACTCATCCAGTACCACACCTGCAAGCAATTCGTGGAACTGACACCAGCCAAACGTCTTTCACTACTCAAAGGGAAAGGCTACTGCTTCCAATGCCTCTATCCAGGGGCTGACATATCAACTGGCAAACACAAAGAGGGACGCTGCCAACACGATTTTGTTTGTCCACATCAATCCCACGACAATGACATCCCAAGAAAACATGTTCTTGTATGCGAAGAACATAAGGACACTCAAGCCAACAAAGATGTTTTGCAGAAGTACAAGGAACGTTGCACTAGAAGTCTGCGGCTACCAACATTTGCCAAGGAGATCAGCCTGTCATTCATGAATGCCTGCTTCAAATCAAACCCAATAAATGATGTTGACGTTCCTCAAGGTATCTTCTTATTTCAATCAATCCTGATCAACAATCGTCAATATACAATCTTCTTCGACAATGGCTGCTTTGATTTCATTGTCAAGCACTCTGCAGTGAAATCTCTCGGACTGCAAGCAATCAAGCCATCAAGAAGCAATCAGCATCAGGGAGGAGATAGAACAAGAAATCATCAATTCTTCCATCACAATTGATACCAACAATCAGACCATCACAGCAAAACTGCCATTCATCGAAGAGGCTGATGTCAAGCTCACCCCAAACAAATCAATCGCACAGAAGATCTACTACCAGCAGCTGAGGAAACTTGATCGCAACTCTAAAGACAAGGAAGATATCCTGAAATCTGAAGCAAAGCTACAGAGCATGGGCTTTGTGGATTATGTCAGCAACTTATCAGAAGACATCCGTCAATCACTTCACGCAAACTCAACTCAAAACTTCATCCCATGGCGTGCAGTTTGGAAATCAACTTCACTCAGCACACCATGTCGTATTGTATTTGATGCTTCCTTCCCTACCGCATCTGGTTACAGCTTAAACGACTGCCTTGCCAAAGGAAGCAACAATCTAAACAAGCTGCAAGAAGTACTGCTACGCTGGTCAACTCATAGAATTGGCATACATACCGATGTATGCAAGATGTACAACACTATCCACCTCAACCCAGACCATTGGTGCTATCAGCGTTATATTTGGCACCCAGAACTTGACTCATCAAAGACACCAATGGAAAAAGTGATCAAAACACTAATCTATGGAATCAGATCCAGCGGAAATCAGGCGGAGCGAGGACTTCGTCAGATTGCCTACTTATTTCAAGATCAATATCCTGAAGTTTATCGCATCGTCAATGAAGATGTTTATGTCGATGATTGTCTAACAGGAGAAGAATCAATCAAGATCGCCCATCAGCGTGCAGATGAATTTGAATATGTCATTGGTCATGGAGGCTTCCGTCTCAAAGGAGTCACTTTCACTGGCGAAGATCCGCTAACAGACCTCACTGATGATGGTGAATCAATTATCGTTGGAGGATTGAAATGGTATCCAAAGACAGATGAGGTATCACTTAACATTTCTGAACTGAACTTCTCCAAAAAGACAAGAGGCAAGAAGAATCAAGATCGATTGAATATCATTCCTGAAAAACTCACACGTCGTCAATGTATCTCAAAGGTTGCAGAGATCTACGACCTCACTGGCAAGATTGCACCTCTTGTGGCTGCAATGAAGTTAGACCTCCAACAACTAAACCTACGACAACTTCAATGGGATGATGTCCTGCCCAACGAGCTGCGACAAGTATGGCTCAATCATTTTGAAACAATGCAAGAAATTGGATCCATCCGCTTCAAACGATCAATCGTACCCAAGGATGCTGTCGATATGCAAATCGAAACTCTGGATTTTGGGGATGCAAGTCAAAGCTTGGTATGTGTTAGTATCTATGCACGATTCCGTCTCAAAGATGGCTCTCATTCCTGTCAACTTGTCTTCTCACGCACAAGAACTGTTCAAAAGACATCATTACCAAGAGCTGAGTTGTATGCTGCGTTATTGAATGCATACACAAGTGAAATCGTCAAAAGATCATTCAAAGGACTTGTTGTATCATCCAAGAAGTTTACAGACAGTCAAATCGCATTACATTGGATCAGTAACGATCAAAAGCCATTGAAGGAATGGGTCCGGAACCGTGTCATTGAAATCAATCGTTTTTCATCAAAGGACCAGTGGGCCTACATTCAATCGAACGACAACATTGCTGATCTTGGTACAAGACCAGGAGCTCAAATCAAGGATGTTGACCAGTCTTCAAATTGGATCAATGGATTACCATGGATGCGGTTGCCATCATCTCAGTTTCCAACACAATCTGCTGACCAGTTGAAGCTTACAGCCCAGCAACAATCAGAAGTTCAAAAGGAGAAGTCATTCCATTATGTCTCGTTCACATCCGAAAGCATTCTCAATGAAATGAAGAAACGGTATGAATATTCCATGTACCTTCTGGATCCAATGAAACACAAATTTACAGTTGTTATCAGAATCATGGCTTACGTTATCCGTTTTGTAAGAAATTTTGTCAAGCGAGCTCGAGACAAATCAGAGATTGTATCATCACAGAATGTATCATCACAGAAGAACAGCATTATTCTGACCAATGAAGAAATCACAGATGCTGAGATGTACTACTACAGAAAGGGATCAGATGAAGTACGTCATTTCACTTCCAAATCAAAGTATGAGAAGATTTCAACCGACAAAAACGGCATCTTAATCTACACAGGCAGAATTCTTCCAAGCAAAGGTGTATCGATTGTTGGCGCATTCACAGATATTATGAAGGATCTATCAACCGATTCATTTTGTGTACCATTGCTGGATAGATATTCACCAATTGCGTATAGCATCTCAATGGATATCCACTGGAATCATTCCACCGTCAAGCATTCCGGCATCGAAACAACCCATCGGTATGTTCTGAAAAAAGTTCATGTCATCGAAGGGAGATTGCTCATCAAACACATCAAGAGAAATTGCCATAGATGTCGATACCTTGCTAAACGCACTGTGGAGATGGCAATGGGACCAGTATCATCCTTCAATCTAACCATTGCTCCCTCATTTTACTACACACAGTTAGATCTGTCTGGACCGTATCAGTCATTTTCACCAAGTCACAAACGTACTACCGTCAAAATATGGCTTATAGTATTTTGCTGTTGTGCTACATCTGCAATCAAAATTAAAGTCATGGACGATTATTCAACCATCTCTTTCATACAAGCATTCACGAGATTTTCATGCGACCATGGCTATCCAAAACGCCTATTGTGCGATGAGGGTAGCCAACTTCTGAAGGGATGCAAGGAGATGCGTATCGATCTCCATGACCTGAGATCTAAGTTGATGCAGAACCTACACATTGATTTTGATGCATGCCCTGTTCAAGGACACAACATGCACGGAAAGGTTGAACGTAAAATCAAGGAGGTCAATCAATCAATTGAGAAGAGCCTTCAAAATCATCGCCTATCTATACTACAATGGGAAACACTCAGCTCAAGTATCGCAAATCAAATCAATAATCTTCCTATTGCCATCGGTGACATTACAGGAGATTTCGAATGTCTAGATTTGATCACCCCGAATCGTCTCTTGTTGGGTCGTAATAACGAACGATGCCCTGACAACACCATTTTCTGCGACAATCCAACCAGAATAATGAAGGAAAATCAAAAAATCTACAACTCATGGTTCGAAGTTTGGTTGCTAGTTCATGTGCCCAAACTTATGAAACAGTCAAAATGGTTCAACAGTGATGAAATCAATATCGGTGATGTTGTAATTTTCACCAAACGAGAGTCAACGTTAACAAATCAATATACCTATGGAATCATCAAAAGCCTGGAGTTCGGTGATGACATGCTTCCGAGAAAAGCAGTTATTCAATACAGAAACGAAAACGAGGATATCATGCGAGAAACGAATCGTTCAGTACGTGGTCTTGTTATTATTCACCCTATTGATGAATGTGATTTTATGGTCGAGCTTGGCGAAATGGCTAAGAATGTGGACATGAAATTTGTCAATTAAATTTTTCCCTTTTTGGTGGGGAATGTAAAGTGAATTTTATCAAAATATATTTCAAAAACAAAAATAAAAAGTACAAAATTTAATTTATAAATCATGAAACAAAAATTTGTTGCACCTTGGAAATAGTGTTTATTTATCATATACTTACTGTAATTTATCTCATTTGTGTGCCATTAGTCTAGGCTAGCTAGACTAGGCTATATTTATTCATTTATTTTATTTTAGTATGTTAGGCACACCTGGTTTCCATGGCCTCATTTTCAGTATCATGTCACAGTGTGAACTCAGTCTATTTAAGGCCTCACTTCAGTCACACCTCAGAGCTACCATTTTGTGTCATGTCATGCTGACTGACCATAATGGCATCATAATTCATAAGGCTCTAACCTTAAAGTAATTTTCAATTCAATGTGTCAATGTTCAACTTCAACTCAAGTCAATCAATAGTCAATTCATTCACAGCATTTTTATATTGGCTACCTGGTAGGTTTCATTTCTTGTTCCTGTTCTTTGGCAGCCATCTTGTTTTTGCTTTTAGGCAGCCATTTTGTTTTGTTCTTTCAGTTCACACTGATAGATTAGGGCCTTGCCTTGACATGATTCATAGGTTCAGTATTTCATTCAAGCCTTTATTTTCATTTAAGAACTTAACTTTTTCAATCAGACTTATACTTTTTCATTTTTCAATCAGACTTATACTTTTTCATTGAATTCAGACATTTTCATTTTTGAACTTAGACTTATTTTTTATAAACACAATACTCATAGACCTTTGTTATTTATTTCTACAGTTTGAACACATCAACAAAATCAATCAAACAAAGCTACAAACAGTGTCATTTCCTGTAACGCCACAAATTTGAAAAGGAAGAATTATTACAAAAACAACTGTGAGGATAAAAAAATCTATTATGAAAAGACAAAAGACAAGCGTAAGGAATATTTCGCCAAAACAAAAGATTTGCGTAAAGAAAAACAAAAAGAATATTATGAGAAGAATAAAGAGCAAATAAAGGCTCAGCAGCGTGAACGTAATCATGAAAAAACAAAAGATTTGCGTAAAGAAAAACAAAAAGAATATTATGAGAAGAATAAAGAGAAAATAAAGGCTCAGCAGCGAGAACGTAATCATGATAAAACAAAAGATTTGCGTAAAGAGAAACAAAAAAAATATTATGAGAAGAATAAAGAGCAAATAAAGGCTCAGCAGCGTGAACGTAATCATGAAAAAACAAAAGATTTGCGTAAAGAAAAACAAAAAGAATATTATGAGAAGAATAAAGAGAAAATAAAGGCTCAGCAGCGTGAACGTAATCATGCTAAAAAAAGGCAAAATACAGAAAAGAATGGTGACTTTTTGGGTGATAAATTTCACAAAAAATTAGAAATGACTATTTTTCAGTGCAACACTTGTAAGGAAGGCTGGCCACTTTGTAAGACTCCAAATGATAAAAGTAATTATGAATGCGTAAGATGTAAAAAAGATAAAACTCAGCCAAAGAAATTTAGTATTGAAAATGATATGATTCCAAGTAAAGTTCCACTGGAACTGCAAGGTTTAACACAGGTTGAAGAAATGCTTATTGCTAGAGCATTTCCTGTTATTCAAGTTTATACTAAGCCAAATGGAGGGCAAAAAGCTTATAAAGGACATGTTCTAACTTTACCTCGTGATGTTCAGCACATTGCTAATGTTTTGCCAAGATATCCCAGTGATATCCCAGTTATCGTTTTTAAAATTGACGGGAAAGATAACAGATCAAGAGACCTAAGAGTGCGGAGACAAAAAGTTCTTGATGCATTAGTGTGGCTAACCGGAAAGAATAGTATGGGAGAACCAAATAACCCAAGGTACCAAAATGTGACTATTGATAGAAGTAGATTTGATAAATTGCCTGAAGATGATTATTTGCAAATGCCAATGAATGTAGACTTCAATCAAGAAGAGGTTGAAGATGATGATTTAGATAATGAGGGAATTCTTCCTGATTTTGGTCCAAATTCTGAGGATAGTGAAGAAAAAGTTTATGATTGCAATACTGAAATGGGGAGTTTTATTCCAATTAAAGTAAAAACTAAGAAAGAAAAAGATATAATTGATGATTCAATTTTGAATCCAGAATCTGTTAAGATAGGCAACGAGCCTTTAAATGAGTTCACTACAGAGTATTTGGCTACTTTAGCTTTTCCAACACTTTTCCCAGATGGTAAAGGAGATCCAACCAATTCAAGCATCAGAAAGTCTATTGCTAAAAGTGATACAGAATCTTTTTCTGAAAAGATTAAACATTTAATAAAATTTGCTGAAATGATAGATGGGAAATGGGTATACAGATTTGCAGCCCATCCTCGATTTGGGTTTTGGGCTTACAATATGCTTTATCGTAGACGCCTGTTGGGACAAGGAAGTTTTTACTTGAAGCAAAATCCAGGAGAAGCTAATTTGACGATTAATGAATTACAGGATATGGTTAGAGAAGGTAGTCATGCTACAATCATGAAAAAGCTAATGAGATATGCGAAGAATGTGACAGGTACAAATGCGTACTGGAATCATGCTAAAGAAGAATTAAAAGCTACAATTAGTCAGGTTGGTTCTCCAACAATTTTTTGGACTCTGTCATGTGCTGAATTCCATTGGCCAGAATATCATGCATTATTTTCAAATAATAATGAAAGCTCAAGTGATACATTGCGAGAAAATATTATAAATAATCCTCATTTGATAGACTGGTTTTTTACTGTCAGAGTTGAAAACTTTGTTAAACTTTGGCTTTATGAGACTTTAGGTGCTGAATGGCACTGGTACAGATTTGAATATGCTGTTATGAGAGGCTCAATCCACTGTCATGGGGTAGCAAAACTTAAAAATGACCCAGGATTGTGCTCTCTTACTCAAAAGGCTTTAGAAGGACATATAGCTGAGAAAGAATTACTAGATTCTGAATTTGAGGATAATGTCAGAGTGGAGCTTGAAACTAAAGTCAATGAAGGAAAAGCGGCAGAAAGGGAAGTTACTGAATATGTTGATTCTATTGTGACAGCGTGTAACCCCTGTACTCCTGAAGAAGGCTGGGTAAAACCGAAAGTGCACCCATGCAAAAAAAAAGTTGAAGACATTAATGAAAATGAGCTTGACGATGATTATGCAAATTTAGTAAATAGTGTTCAGAGGCATACTAAGTGCAGTACAGCCTATTGCTTACGTAAAAAGAATGACGATGAACAATATTGTAGATTCAATTTTCCTTTTGAGGATTGCAATGAAACTTATATTGAATTTGAGGAATTGAATTCAAAGAAATATGGTAAGCAGTACAGACCAAAAATTGTATTGAAAAGAAACGACTCAAGAGTAAACAGGCATCAGAGATTGCAATTGCAATCATGGAGAGCTAATTGCGATATACAACCAATTATTGATTACAATGCATGTTTAGAATATCTTGCTAAGTATGCCTCAAAGGCAGAAAAAATATCAGATGTTGCTCGAGACGCTTTTGTTTCTGTTGTTGAGAATTTAAAAGGAACTGAACAAATGAGATCTGTTATTCAGAAATTAATGATTAGAGCTGTCGGGGAAAGAGATTTTAGTATACAAGAGGTAATGCACCATATATTATCATTAAAACTGGTCAGTTCATCTTTTCAAGTTGTTAATGTTTCGGTTGACGGATCTCGAAAGGTTGAAATCAATAATGAGGATGTCCTTACTGAAGCTTCAACTGTTGATAATTATGCTAACAGAGCTAACCTTGAAGGATGTGTAGATGCATTCGTTTTAGATAGCAATTTTATGCAATTTGTTTCAAACTATTCAGTGCAAAAAGATGTTTTGAAAAAACGTAAGAAGCCAGTTATTGTTAGAGCCTTCCCAACACCATCATTTGATCCAAAAGGGCCTCATTTTTATGTATTTTGCAAATACCAACTGCTAAAATACAAACCATGGAGGACCAGGATTAGTGATGCTTGGGATGGTTTAAATGAGGATGATACTGATATGTTTTGCCAAAAATGGAATGAGTTTTTGCAAACTGATTTAGGTCAAAGTGTTGTCCCTAATTGGAGAAGAGAATTTAATAATGCTGAATTATATTTTGAAAGGTCAGAAACTGATGAATTTGAAGAGAATGTTGAAGGGGAACGTGAAGAATGGATGCACTTAGCTGATTTATGTGCGAATAACAATGAAACTAATCGAGATGAGCCATCTCATAACGATTTAGAATTTTGGCAGTCTTGTAGAAATAATTACACTGAAGAGCAGATTGGAAATATGGTTTCTTGGCTTGACAAAAGAAAAGCCGAAATGTCTGAGAACCCAGTTGAACAAGTGTTTGAACTAAAAGTAGACTCCCTTAATGAGTCCCAAAGAAAAGCATTTGATATATTATTAGATCATGATATGAATCACAGAGATCAGCTATTCATGATGATTACCGGGTTAGCAGGGAGCGGAAAAAGTTACTTAATTAATAACATTAGAGCTTTACTGAAGGAGAAATGTATTGTATCAGCCTACTTTGGAATAGCTGCATTTAATATTATTGGTAAGACTTTGCATTCTTTATTGAATCTTCCAATAAGAGGAAAAAACCGAAACGATTTGAAGGGTCCTGCCCTCTTACGCCTACAAGAAAGACTCAGTGGAGTTAAATATATGATTATTGATGAGTATTCTGTTGTTGGTCAAAATATGCTAGGATGGATAGATAAACGGTGTAGACAAGGAACAGGTGAATCAGACAAAGCTTTTGGTGGAATATCTATAATCTTGGTAGGAGATATTGCTCAATTACCCCCTGTTGGAGATGAAGTATTGTATCATAAGAAACCTAGAAGTGAAATTGGTACATTGGGTTTTTGCATGTATAGAAAGTTTACGACTGTGATAAAGCTTACAGTAAATGAAAGATCTAAAGGTGATGATTTTGAGCAAGAAAAATTCAAAGCTGCCTTATTGAGATTAAGAAACGGTGATTCAACTGAGGAAGATTGGCAGATGTTCTTATCTAGGACACCTGCCAATTTGACTGATAATTTAAATTTAAAAGACTTTGTGAAATTATCTTTTTCAAATGAGAAAGTTGCTTCCGATAACCATGAAGCATTGATGAGCTTAAATGTCCCAGTGGCACAAATTAATGCAAGACACAGTAATAAAGAATCAGCTAAACTTTCTTCAGACGACATGGGTGGATTAGAACCTAAGGTATTTTTAAGCATCGGTGCAAGAGTAATGTTGACTAGAAACCTTTGGACAGACCAAGGACTTTGTAATGGGTCAATGGGAATAGTTAAAGATATTATTTATCAAGAAGGAGATTCTCCTCCAAATCTGCCTATAGCTGTTATTGTTCAATTTGACTCTTTTTATAAAGGACCGAGTGTATGCGAAGACCAGCCTCGCTGTGTTCCTATTATTCCTTTGACAAATTCTTCAGACCTTCGCGGTACATCTCATGAGCGGCAACAACTTCCTTTGAGATTGTCTTGGGCAATAACTATTCACAAGTCTCAAGGGTTAACTTTGAATAAAGCATGGATTGATTTAGGAAACACAGAAAGATTTATTGGTTTAGCGTATGTTGGAATTTCAAGAGTGAGAAAGCTAAAAGATATGATTATTGAGCCAATGACATTAGAACGCTTACAAGATATAAAGAGAAGGAAAAATTTTAAATTTAGAGAATTAGAAGAACAGAAAATTAACGGCTTGGCACTAGAAACTGAGACAAGATTGATTTGATAAGGGTGTATATTGATGAGAACTAAACGTTTTTAAAGATTGGGGGGAGGGGTAAATGTATTTTCAAAATTGTAAATAATGATTTTTTTTTCAATTTAAAGCTCGATATCAAAGGAATATGTCACAAACACAATTCAATGATGCTTCAAAATGACCTTTCCTAATGGTAAGAGTCGTAATTTTTTAGTTGTCATGATTATTTGATTTTTTAATTTAGTATGTACCAGAAAAAAGCGCTATCAATTGAGACTCTTTTTGGGCCAATTTTCCATGACGTCATTTTTCAGTACAAAACCAATAGAAAATGATTTCAAAAAGACTTCAAAAATAAATTTAAACCGGTTCATTAGAAAGACCTGAAAGAGTAGATAACGAAAATTGGGCTATTTGCCAATTTATAACTCCAAAGGGACCTCTTTGCCAAATTTCAGCCACATACTATTTTTTCAAGGTAAAACCCAATTCCCACATACTAATTTCCTTATCAACTTGTTCGTATACGACTTTCTGACTTAACAAATAAGTGGCTTGATTTTCTTTTCCTTTTTTAGGTCATTTTCAAAGCTTATTCATCAAAACGAGAAATTATTTCAATCATCAACCTTTCGTAACGTTAATTTGTAACTCGACATTTGCTGATTCGTTATCATGCTGTTACCTGTTACCTTTTTGTTATTTGTTCCACCATTTCCCTTGATGTCCTGGTGTATGTGTCGATTCAAATCAGTTTCTTATATTGCCTACACGATTGCTGTATTTCTATCTACAACGAATGACCAATAATTTAGATTCAACAAAACCTGAACGTTATAAATGATGCAATGGTGCTGACTTCTGACTTACATGTTGCTAACACAATGTCGCTTATTTTCCTGGTTGTAAACTGGTGTTCCTGGTCGTTTAATTGTTTTAACTGAAATTTCATACCATACAACGTGGTCTTTGGAAATTGAATTGTGTAGAGACGGACTATTTTTAAAGCAGGAAGCATATTTTTATAAAGAGTTCTTAGTATTTTAAAGACTTTAAACGATAATATTTTTACACGATGAATAAGAATCTTATTACAATACATCTTATACAGTCCTACTTGCAATTTCTTTTTTCCACTCTTCTATTACACTCAGTCTTAAAACAACAAAAAAGAAATGTTTATTTTCCAGAAAAATTTGTCCTACAAATCCTACCTAAGTTTACCCTGATTGCGTATATTGTGAAACGTTCTTCTCAAACCTAATTATTCCAAAGTAATCTTGAGGTTGAGTCAGAATATACTCCTCAGTTGTCACGTCCTACTGCCGGACTTTAAGGATGACAGCCAAGAAAAGGACTTTACATCTAATTTCAACTTTAGAACATAATGTTGTTTTAAAAGGCTTTTATCGTCGTAACTAAATGTTACTTATCAAATTATAATGGCTGGCAATAAATGTTTAACTCCGGCGGTTTCGGGGCATTTATAGCTTCAGCTAACTGCTAGTATAAGGCTGTAGTTAGCCAGTTGGGGAGAATCAAGCCGCATTTTTTTTGAGGTTTCATTTTTTCGAAATGACTTATACCCCTATCGGCAAAATGTTATTTAAGGCTGTAGTAAGCCAGTTGGGGAGAATCAATCCGCATTTTTTTTGAGCTTTCATTTTTTCGAAATAGTTCATACCCCTATGGCCCAAATGTTATATAAGGCTGTAGTTAGCCAGTTGGGGAGAATCAAGCCGCATTTTTTTTGAGGTTTCATTTTTTCGAAATGACTTATACCCCTATCGGCAAAATGTTATTTAAGGCTGTAGTAAGCCAGTTGGCGAGAATCAATCCATATTTTTTTTGAGCTTTCATTTTTTCGAAATAGTTCATACCCCTATGGCCAAATGTTATCTAAGGCTGTAGTTAGCCAGTTGGGGAGAATCAAGCCGCATTTTTTTTGAGTTTTCATTTTTTCGAAATGGCTCATACCCTTATCGGCCAAATGTTATCTAAGGCTGTAGTTAGCCAGTAAGAATCAAGCCGCATTATTTTGAGTTTTCGTTTTCTCAAAATGACTTAAACCCCTATGGGCCAAAGTTATCTAAGGCTGTAGTAATCCAGTTGGGGAGAATCAATCCGCATTTTTTTTTAGTTTTCATTTTTTCGAAATAGTTTATACCCCTATGGGCCAAATGTTATCACATCTAAGTTTATTATATATAAGCGGATTTGAGCCGATCGTGTTTTCATGCTTGTGTTATATGTGAAATATTTTTCCAATTAAAATCCTAAAATCCATAATCTAGTAGCAGTACTGCCTTGCGCATCACTAAGTCAAATTTAATCACAAATTTACCCTCAATATCCCTGGACACGAGTCTACCAGTGTTAAACAAAGTCACTTCAATTAAAGACAATTAATTATTTTTCTTTATTTACATGTTCAGGCTAAAAGAGTAAAATATAGAGTAACTGTCATTACTTCGACAGTTTACCTAATGACTCGGTTAGCCTGAAAATGGTAATCTTTACAAGGATCTTCATGTTCCCGACACAACATAGACAAAATATTAATTTTGACAATTATAGATAAGATAAAAATATCATCATGAAAATTTAGGAGCTGCGAAATAAACTAATTTGATATATTGATGTCTATGACGAAATAATAAATGTACAGAGAAGAAAATGACGCATAGGATAAACTATAAGAACGAAACCAAACATCTCGGGTGCAACGGAATGACAAAGAAACGCAAGACGCGAAAATAAACAATACTCCACAAAGAAGAAATTTAAGTTGAAATAGGAATGAAACTGTTGGCAATATCCCTTGTACAGAAAACGCTCTAAGCGTTAAAATAACGATTTCAAAATAGAACTTCGGATAAGTAAGTATATAAGTAAATATTAAATACAACGGTTGATAAATAGCCTGCATTCCCTCCCTTCACGATTCAGCCAAAGTTTTACATGAAAGTACTTTACAAAACTGAATTTCTGAATATCGGAATAAGCACCTTTTTGTAAAGCCTCAACACAGAAGAAAACAAAGATTTAAGTGAAGGAGAGAATAGAGGGAATAGCTCAAGCATTCGTTTAAACAATTACAAACTATCAAAATAAACTACTTTGAACCAGCCAGGGCAACACGTAATTTGTTCTTAAAACTTGTTTCTTTTTTGGTGTTCCAAATGTCTATGAAAAATTTAACGTAAAATACGAAGTGTTCCTGCGACATGTGCTTGCACGAGGCTTTCACGCATTGCAGGAAACTATTAAATTGTTCGCATATACTTGTGTTGTACGTCATGCCAATCAAAGATTTGGTGCTGTACATAGGCGAACAATTATGACCATATCTGTGGAATAGATCGTGAAAAAATCTTGTGTTTGAGAAGTAGCCCGATTCACGATTCAGTGAGTACTCCTCAAAACCACAAGCAAAATCATAGAATAAACCTTCAGGAGCTGTCTCCAAAAACTGAAATAGGGAGCAGGCCGCATCCTTTCTGCCTTCACTGCCGTTCACAATATGCCCTCCGTAACAAAAACCATGTGCTGGGCAAAACCACAGAAAAAGAAAGGACGTGCCTCGTGGAGCAACGATGGGATATCTTTTGCTGCAGCTTGACGTTGTCGGCTCGTCGTCGCCTTTTCCAATTTCGAAATTACGGTTTTTTCTAATCTGTGCTCCATCCTTTCTGAAGTAATAAAAGCGTCCTGATTTTGAGGGATCGTTCGGTATGACTTCACAGGGTGGAATATCGGGTTCTGGAACCGAACGAACTCTTTCCAAAAGGTATTCGATAAGGGACAAAACGTCAGAGTCGAGGAATCTATCATTGAAGGCAGCGAGAAGATTGCTTAGAGCAATGTTGAACTTTTGACACTCCCGCAACAAACCAGTTCGAGCATGCTTCTCCATTACCATAGTTTCCATAATGGGAACCAGTTGCTTCGGTAAAAAGGCTCTCACAGGTGCATCGAAACTCAACAAATGCATTACTCGTTTCGCAGCCTTGAGTTGAACAATACTCATCTGTTGGTTGATGTACCTCGAAAAGAATGGTTTTACTTTTTGCGGTAAAACACTCAACAGCTGCTTACGGCAATCAAGGTGCTCGAGGGGGGTTAATTTGTCCTCGGTTGAATTCGATGTCCAGGTTTTTAAATAGTTTCTCGAGTCCCGTATTGTTCTTAATCTATTTTTGTACTGCTCGTCCGATTCGTCTTTTGATTTCGGGGAAAAGGCTAGAAAACACCTATTGTTTCGCCTCGTTTCTGTTGGAAGGACTTGTCTGGACTCACATGCCTCGATTGGGTTGATGTCGATGTTTTGAGACAAGATACCGATTTTCGTGGCATCACATGCAAGAACTTGTGGAGACTCTCCACACCAATTGCACTGCCTGTTCAAGTCTCGTGGTTGATGACTTGACCATGAAAAAAATAATTTTAAGAATGTTTTCGCTGACATGAAATATTTCGGCGACCGGTGGCGCTTGTAATTGTTGTCTATACATTGGCGAAAACTAGCAAACGTAGTCTTGGAGGTGCACACCATGTCTATGTACTCCCAGCACAGTTCCTCGACAATACAGATTTGTTGGGAGATTCGGAAAATATTCTCGAACAATCCATCCCATCGTAGGCAGCATTTCCCAGTTGAACAGACCAATTTGAATAAATCGCAGTCGATAGTACGATCTCTGGTGTACAATGTTGTTTTTCCGTCTGGCACGTACACAAGCTGTCCTTCCGAATTTCTCATCCAAGGAACCTGTCAAAATATAAATGAATCTTTAGTGAAATAGGAAAACCCATTTGCTAGAGTGAAAGGGGGATGGTAGAATCGAGCATAAGTACACTTTATAAGCATGGGATATAACTCTATATCATCTCGGTCAGCGTGTCTTGTCGTGTGATTAACGAGTTAGTTAAAATAAAGTAAGACTCTCAGTTATAAAAACAGTCTAGTTTTGAAGCAGAATCATATTATTATGATTACTTTTCTTCTTGAAGTATGATTACCTCGCAAGCACATTGATCTGAGTCGCATCTCGGATGGAATTCTACAGGTTGATTGTTTAAAGCCATTAAGAAAAATTCTGTACGTTTGATTGTACTGGTAATCAAGTTTTCGTCAAAAGGGTCAGCATTTACGATTCGACCAAACTTCGAGTGAAATTTCCAAGTAAGTGTTTCTGGATCGAATCCGTCGATTACCTTTAAAAAGATTTTAAATTCAAACAGTTAACTTAAATAAAAACTTTTTTTGCATTTATGATAGAGTAAAAAACTGAATATAGATTTAAAACATAAAGTAGAAAACGAAAAATTTTGAATAATGAATATGAAACTTAATCTTACTTTATTTTCTGAATTATCTGTTACATCGCCAGGAGTGTCGTCAAGGTGAAGAACAGCAAGAGCAGCATCAAAATCAGGATCAGTTACGTCATCTAACTGTTGTTCGTCATCAGTATCAGTATCAGTATCTAGTTGCGTCCGGAGAAGACGAAGAAGGCGGTGTTTATCCCAATTCTCATCGATGTAACTCTTAAACACTAACAGATGTGGGCACAACTTGTCAACTTCTTCCATGGTCCTGAGCTTGATCTTCTTGCTGTTCGCCAACGAGCACAAACCAGACATACACTTTACGTATACACGTTTGGAACGATTATCTGTGTATACGTGGATAAACTGATGTCCGACTGGCGATCTAACGGAGAATTTCTCAATGTCCATAACACTGTGCAAAGGAATTACGTCTTGGATCACAGATTTTAATCCATTGCTGATCTTTACTGATGCAACACTTTCGGTGTTAGAATTAGGCATCAGTTGAGGGGCACCATACCCGTGTTCGTTTTGTTGGACATAATCAATCGAAAACTATGAAGAAATGACACTGACTATTTAGTCAAATATTATGTTATTCAATACGATATATTACCTTCCACTAGAAGTGATCATGATCAGATTGCGCGAGAAAACAAACTAAAATAATCCAATCAAAATTGAAATTTCATCATATAGTTCATTACCTCCTCAATGATATCAGCAAAGACGCGAGCATGACAACACTTAATACCATCCCAGTCGCTAAAATTCACTGCCGAAGCTAAGGCTGCATGGGTTCCGCAAGTACATTCGAAATTGATGATTCCACCAGGACGGACAGTACGCGTAACGGCAACAAAATCATTAAACTGAAAATGGAATTGTATAAATCAATGTTTAAGGAGATATTCTTACCTGATTTTTCTCTTTAGAATAATAAACAAAAATTTAGGAATGACACGAACTAGACCAGTAGGTAAAACTTTTACCTCAAAAGAACCAGTATCAGAATCATAGTTATTCATAACTACCACTTGGCATTTGGCATTATGTTCACGCCACAAAATGATACCGTCGTTATAAAGATTCCTTTTGAACTCTTGATAAAGGGAACATTTGATCGTCATGGGCAGCTCGAAAGATTCCTCTGTTGCTCCTAATTGGTCCAGAATAGTCTCCCTGTTGACCCTTTTTCGTTGATAGGATGCCTGTAAATTGTAAACGTAGTATTAATATTACATTATATACTTGTATAGTATACCCCTTTTCTATAAATAACGGACATTTACGAGCCTTTTTCCAAAACATTACCACCATGGGAGTAAACCACGGAAGTACGTGTTAGTAATTCTGCCATGAGAGACCGTGATAGCTGGCAGGCTAAAGTTGAATCTATTGCCTCGACCGCGGGGATGAATGGTGATGTCGCCGTCATATTGCGAACTTTGAGTCCTTTATAAAAATTTATTTTAATATATTTAATACAATTCGAGGTGAGGATTATTTTTTAAAAAGAAACTTGTCGCGAAAGAAAACATACTTTTTTGTTTGTTTTTTTGAAAGACAATGGTTGAAGAAGTTTGTACTTCTCAGCCAATACCATTGTAACAATGCTTTTGATATTGATTAAGCCGTCTTCGACGTTTTCGTTTTCCATTTCTCCCAGTATCAAATTTCTTGGAGATCGACCATTTGGAACGAAGTACTGGTACAGTTTGACACCTCCAGAATCTGGTCGTACTACCCATTTGTGTAGGTTGGGACAAGAAGACAGGATTTCAAATTGATCTTTTAAGCTTAACTCATCCAAATCCCCAAATTTCTGTACCAAATCTTGGAGCTCACAGTAAGGTTTAAATGGACGGTTCAGCCTATAATCAGTGATTGCTGCGGACCATTGATTTATATTACCAAGACCATCCAGTTTGAAATATCTGAAGTAAAAGACAAAAGTTAAATCGTAGACTTTTATACCTGTTTTTATACAATAAAACAGCTGAAACAAACTGGAAATAGGACAAAGCTTTCTTTTTAGATTTTCTTTGTAGCTTTAAAAAGATCGAAAAACGAGCGATATTATGACACAGTATTAATCAATTTACCGTCAAATTTTGAATCGATGAAATATTCAATTTAATGGACTTACTGATGATTTTCATTGATATTGTCAAGCTCACCGGACTCATCAATCTTCCTTTTTCGTTTTTTGGTGTGTCGAGCCATTCGCTCACAAAAGACAACATAGCCTGGAGAAAAGCCTTGAAACGTATTTTTCAGAGATTGGTACGCACGATCAAAAGAATGCCGAATTGATCCTTTGTTTGAATTCACCAACTTCTCAAACATTTTGGCATTTTTGTCTGGTCCATGTCCTAAAGTAAAATATACAGGGGTTCCGAAATAAATATTTCGTTCAAGTCAATCCTAGCCTCCCTGACTGTTGAATCAACCTTTTTAAATATATGAACTAACCAGGTTTTAGTATGTTTGTGCTAAACTAAGTCTTCTGCCTTACCTTTGCTCGATTCAGATCTATGATGATTGAAAGCAAGAACATCCCAATCATTGTATATCCTCATGATATGCACTTTTGTGATATTGTGCGTTGAAATGATTTCTGAGAATAGGTCTTTACAATGTTTTGCGAAAAATCCTTTCAAAGTCCCAGTTTCGAAGCACCTGATTAAGTAAAGAAAAACAAAAACTACACGGTATATGTTGATGAAAAAGTTTCTATTCGATGGAACCTATTCTGAAATTTGCTCCTAGATACTCACCTCCAAACAGAATCAGTTAAAATAGTTTTTATAAATATTTGAAATTTACCTCAGATACAAATTATTTTCCCCGTTGACATCTAACACAAATGGCATGGCATACAAGATACATTCAGTGCAACGTGAATATGAGGAGAGAGACAGTAACACTTTTTCTGCTGCCATTAAATGTAGTTCATCTTTCCTTTCCTTTGTTTCCATGGACTTTTTCAATATAGCTTGTATTGTTGTTTCAATTGTTGCCGCTTCAGAACATTTTGATATGATGAGGGCAGTGTGAGCCAACAATGCCTGAGTAGCCTGTGTACCTAATATATAAAAAAAGAAGGTTAACAATTGAAAAATAATGCTAATTCAAAGGAATTTCTGTTTGTATAGATTGATTGAAAGTCACCAATTTTACATTTATTTACCTGGGTCTGGAACATTTTCTTGCTGTGATACATCACTAACACCAGCAACAACACTCGTAGAAGGTTCTAAATAACAAATAAACAGACATTCAAACAGGTTGTTGTCTTTGTTATCAAACTTAAACTGTCAGTCAATGTCAGTCCTGTCCTTGTGAAGTATTTAAAAGTAATTATTATAAAATGCGAATAACAGGAAAAGTATACAATAAGAGTTTTTAATCATTCTAGTAAAAATGAAAATGATCATGAAAAAAACAAAGTAATAATCAATCTATTCTATTGAGCAACTCCCTGGTGGTTATATGTTGATCATTTCAGTCAGCTGTTCTGTCAATAAAAAGAAATAAAGATAATGTTAACCAAAAAATAATTCTAGAGTGTCCCATAAACAATCATCCCTTCTGCCTGAGAGAGAGAGAGAGACATGTGATTTCTCTCGCATTTTTCACCATTTGTCATTTGTCAACGAAATGTAAGTATTATCAACAAACATGATCAAATTAACATATTTGTAACTCACAACAATAATTTATCAAAATTATATTTTCTCTCAAGAGTCAAAGAGGGTCAGAGGGGGTAATTGTTTCTGGGACACTCCATCAAATATGTCATGTCTGTAAAATCTTGTTTGTCAGTGTGTCAAAAGTATGTAAAGTGTATTAGACTTTGGAAAGAAAAGTAATACAAAAAACTATATATAATATATTAGTTTAATAAAAGAACAGATTGAAGCCTTTTTAAATGCATATTAATTATTGACTTATTGTAATAATCAATCATCATACCTTGGGATTCATTAATATTCATTTTTACTGTTTGACTGGTGCGACATTTCTAACTTTTCATTGCGTAGATCTAAGAGAAAAATTTCAAATGCTTTTAGAATATGTACGTTGACCTTTCTTTATTCAGTCAAAATTATACCTACTGATACTTGGAACAACCATTTTAAACATTGGATTTAAAGATTCCTAGTCTTTTTACTTACTGTGGATCTCTCTTTCATACAAGTTTGCCAAAATTCGTGATAATAAAAATATAACTAAAGAAACTGAACCTAACTTTAAGCAAAACAAAATTGATTTGTAGTTCTACAGGCCTGATGACTTGAAATTTACAGTTAATAACATAACATTGAAGATCCCCTGTTGTAAATCTTACACATATTTGTTATTCTAAAGAATAGAAATACCTTGTAAGTATGAGTGTATTAAATTATTAAATTTCTAGCTCTTTAGAATATGTTTCCAACTTTGTGTCATGAAATGATAAAGGGTGATTTTAGATTCAGATAGAATTCAGGAATTTATTTTCGTAACTTTGTCAAACCTTATATTTTCAAAAACATATTTTTATATCATACCGGCCAAATACTGACCAAAGGGAGCCACTGACCTGAACAACTGAGGGGGAGGTGGAGATTTAAAAATTGAACCTGTCAGATAATATACTGATTATTGACAAAAAATGGACAAAAGGCTAAAAGTTTCTCACAAAAAGTTGACCCTGTCAGAGCAAAGAAATTATATACAAAATTCTATGAATTGCTTAAAATTTTTCTGAATTTTGACCCATAACTGAGATTTACAGAGGTTGAATAATGGATTTGGCCTAAGTGCCCCCGGGATACAGACTCATTCACAGCCAGATCTGCTGATGGTATATCAGATTATAAAAAAAACAGTGAGGTATCTTGCCTATTACTGATCGCGCCAGACCAACCCATATCCAGACAATCTCAATCAAACGGAACCGCGTTCGAACCAGTTGAACCAAAGCGCATGCAATTGGATTGAAATTCGATTGTCGAATGCAATCAAATCTCAATTGAATATTACCGCAATTTCCAGATTCGATTGATATTCGATTGCTTACCATTGAGATTAAATTGCATTCGATTGAGATTAGATTGCCCGGTGCTATGGCGGTTTCATCATGGTTCCCGTTTTTTTGCTATGCTAACATTGAAGTGCTTCTTTTTTTGCACGAGAAAACAATGGTTTTGAAACTGTTTGAACCGTGACCAAAGGATACTGTTATTGTTGTGTAATTGTTGTTTTTATAGTGGCTAGATGTAGCTAAATGGCTATTGTTAAATCATTAACTAGAAGAAGATTGATCACACACCTCTAAAAGTCTCCTAACAAAAGTCCTTCTGTTCTGTTTGGACCAGACGGTACTAATCAAACGTTCGGTTGTAATCGAAGGTGGTCAGTGACCACCTATGTATCGATTTTATCTGTGATCGAATACTCACTCAACTCCAAATTATGCCCTTTTTCCCACCAGTTAAGGTTAAGAAAGTGATCGAAAACTCACAATTTTGTTGAAATTTTGGTGCTCGAAATTTGATTGCTAATTGATAAGTGGTCGTTCAATTACTTCGATAATCAAATTTATTGATTAGTACCGTCTGGTTTGGAGACCCCAAAATCATTCCACCTAAAAAACCATTCCATAATAAAGTAGCTGAATAGCTGAAGTTAAAAAATGCATTAACAGAAGGGAGGATACCAATGGAGACTGTCCTGCCCTTAGTCCTAGCGTTTAATTAGAGACATTTCTCCAATTTATTAGATCCAATGAATGAAACTATAGTACACTGAACGAACTTTCTAACACAGCGTTTAAAAAAAATTGTGTATTGGTATTGGGGCTGACTGGCTGGGCTGCGGCATTCAGTAGAAGGTAGGCTGCTGCCAGCCTCCCCCCGTCCTCCCTCCCCATGCGTGCTGCCTGCCCTTGCGCCTTGGCTTGGGAGAGTTTCCTCACTGCAATTTAATCTTTTACTCCAATAAAAGTAAATCAAAAAGACAATAGTGCACGAAGCATAAAAAGGAATCATCCCGCCACCAAGCCATTATCCAAAATAAAGAAGTCAGTCCACAACAGGAGCCTCCCTACAAGAACGAAGAACCCTTCTCACAGCAGCCAAATTCCTTACTGCCAGGCACATCCGTCCGCCATTTTGTGTGAGCTTCGCGGCATATTGTTTCACTTTGTGCCCACTCTTTGGGTATTATCCGAAAGCCTCCAAATCGTGGCTCATTGTGAAGGACGGTGGTAAAATGAAAGAAGCCAAGCAAATTTTTTCTGAAACAGAAGTCAAGATCACTTGTTCAGGTAGAAAATATCTAGGAGGTACTATCGGTGATGAAGCCCACAAAGCAAACTACATCAAGGATCTTATATCGAAATGGGTTGACCAGATCAAGACCCTAAGTGACATTGCAAAGTCTCAACCTCAATGTGCTTATAGTGCATTTGTGGGTGGGTTTGTACATAAATTTACTTTTCATCTCAGAGTACTTGAGGACATTCAGCAGTATTTGACACCTTTAGACCATGCCATAGACAATTATTTGATTCCTGCCCTTACAGAGGGTCATCATTGTAGCCAAGTTGAACGCAGACTTCTTGCCCTGCCAGTACGATATGGGGGTCTGGGTATACCAATCCTTTCCGAAATTGCTGATTATGAATTTGAAAATTCAAAGAAAGTATCCAAGGAACTGACCGAGAACATAATGACCCAACGAAAAGAGTTTAGAGGAAATGACAACAAAGGAAAGTATACCATCTTGAAAGAAAAGGAGGAGAGACACAAGAATTCCCTGGTTGAGATCCGGAATGACCTAACGATCGACGAGAGAAAAGCCAATGATTTAGCACAACTCAAAGGGGCATCTAACTGGCTTACAGCCAAACCTCTTAAAAGTGAACATTTTGACCTCACAAAAAGGGAATTTTTCGATTCAATTGCTATCAGATATCGCTGGCAGCTCAAGCACCTACCAAGCATTTGCGCATGTGGTACAAAGTTTTCTGTTGAACATGCTTTGTCTTGCCCCAAAGGTGGCTTCATATACCAGCGCCATAATGAGATCAGAGACACTTTGGCCATGACACTAAATGAAGTCACCAAGGATGTCACCATTGAACCGCAACTGGAACCCATCACCGGAGAATGTCTTGGTCAAGGTGTAATCAAGGAGGATGGTGCTAGAGCTGACATAAGCGCAAGGGGATTCTGGACTAGAGGCCAGCGGGCATTTTTTGATGTTAGGGTATTCAATGCCTACGCCCAACGGTACTCTAGGGTGAGTCCTACTTGTGCTTTTGAAATGAATGAAAAGGAGAAAAAGAGACAATACAACCAGAGGATAATCCAAGTAGATGGAGGCTCCTTCACACCACTCATTTTCTCGACAAATGGAGGTGCAGGCAGAGAGGCCCAAATTTTCATTAAAGCCCTAGCTGCTCTCTTATCAGAAAAAAGGGATGAACTCATGTCAATGACTTTAAATTTTCTGAGAACAAAGATTTCTTTTGCATTGGCAAGGTCAACTGTCCTATGCATTCGTGGCAGCAGAATTCCAAAGAACAGCGTCACAATGGTTGAAAATCAGGACATTAAAATAAGGTTGCATACCTTTTAATGTTCAAAACCAAAAAACTGAAACTGTTTCACTAAACTGCAAATGGTTTGGGTTTGTTTACCTAAACACAGAAGCTGTTACATTGCTAATTCGATTTCTATTCAATTTCCTTTGTTTTGCAACAAAGAAAAATCGCCTTTGAAGCGAGCTGTGTTATGCCGCCAATCGAGAAGGAAGCAAACATGGCGGGTCGAAGCGGTGATTTTTCTGCTGTTATTTTTGTTATGTCTATTCGAGTTATGACTAAAACAGCCTCTAAAGCAAGTACTACATTGATTAAAACATCTCAAATGCTTTCTGGTAGATTTATTTCAACCAATCAAATGGTTTGTTTACGTTTTGATCAAGGATACAGTGCAATTATCAAAGAAGAAAGATGGCATGTCTTGTTGAGTAGCTAACAGCACCTACTGATGGAAATCACTCGAAATCGAAAAGATGGACAATTTTTTTCAAATAGTGAACAATTTTCCTTGGTAGAGGATGCCTTGAGGTATGTATATCTGAAGTTTCTAGTGTGGTCTGGCTCTTTTCACTGTGGTCTGGCTCTTTGAGTTCAGCCCATTTTTAAATTTCATGTATTCAACCATCGACTAGGTAGTTCTTCCAGTTCTTGTGTTCTTTCACTTTGTTTACGTGATCAGCTAAAAGTTGGCGGTTAATTTCGAAAAGTTTGCTTCTTGGTAATACTGAAGGAAGAGATGGAGGAATAATTTGAATTTCGTCGCAAACAAACAGCTGCCTTAGTTAAGTAGTCTAGATTATTATGCGGCCGGTGCGTGATATGATAAGCCGATTCATCATAAAAAGTAAGACTGTAGAAAACTTAAAGAGACAGCTTCTTTTAAAGATGCTTTCAATGCTTTGGGAGTTGATGTTACTAATGATGTTCATCCTGAGAAAATCTGTGAAAAGTGTAGAGTTGTTTGTACAAGTTTGAATCAGCATTGAAAGGCACCCAGAGGCACCCAAGCTGAAAGTAGGAAAATAGAGAAAGCTAGGCATAAATCAACACAGTGTGTATAAAATAACAACAGCATCAGATATTGATACCAGTGGATTCGCAGATTGTGTTGATGGGGAGAAAATTTTAGAAATTAAAGAAGAGACCGTGGCTTTGTCTAATTATTGATGCTGAAGACTTTATATTTGTTATTGATTGTTTTTTTTTTGAATTGGGTGAGATAAATGAGGAAATCAATTATAAGTTGGAAAGGCAATGTGATGAGGAGGGCCAACAAGCAAGATAATCAGCCTCGCATATTTTAGCTTTCATTGTACACTACACTGGATTACTTTTGTTTTTGTTTTTTCCCTACTGCCATCTGCTTCAAGTGATGAGTTATTTCCTGTTGTCTGGGAGCTGTTGAGTGTTAGAATATTTGAGTTTGAAAGTCAGGTGTTTGGTGTCTGATGGAGCTTCTACAAACCGTTCATTTTATAAACTCAAAGAATAAGGAAGATACTGTAATTTCTTCAGCATTAATCTATGTGCTTTGGATAGAAATAAGCTCTACATATTTCATTTGTGAGGACAAAACAATTTTGAAAACTCTCATGGAAATAGAAGCACCAAAAATTTTGTAAGCCAATGGTTTGTCTATTATTTCCAGAGGAAATACCTTAAATGATATCAATGATGATTTGTTTGAAATATTTATCACTACCAGGTGTTGAAATTCAAAAAAAATGATTGAAATTATATGGTCTAATTCCTTTCCTTTTAGCTCTGTTTAGCTGGACAAACACTCAATCAGTTGGAACCATGTGGTACAACTCTGGGAGTTCAAGAATACTAAAATCCCAGGGCTTTATACATGATCAAATTAACAAGAGAACACATCGACTAAATATGATGAACGTTTAAACTTGCAGCTCAGGTAACTTAGATGATTACCATATTAACTCAAAAAAAGTGCCTATATGTTATCTAATCAGGCTAGGTAAAGTCTGAGAATTAGGTTTGTCTGAAATAAAATGGCCTTTTTATGACAATAAAAATCCCACGATATGTATTCAGGTATTCAGTTGTTGTCAATGACATTGAAATGACTATAGCTACAAGTCTGGTCTCGATAATTTTAGTTTGATGACTAGCTTGATATAAGTACAGAAATTTTGAATAATTTTTCTGGGCTCAACATCAAAACTTCTTGAGTGGCTTTTTCAGCAGTGAAACACAAATATTGAAGGTTTGAATGGTGACAAAGACTCTAGCTCAATTTCATTATTTGTCCTGGATTCCTTTTGAAAGTTACTTCATTTTTATTTTAGCGTCTCAGTACTAGAGTCATGCTCTTCAGTATCATAGGCAAGCCCAAAACTAGAAGTACACAAAAGTTTGTCAGGATCTGCGACAAAATTTTTGTTTGCCTAAATGGACAGTATCCTAACCAAGATATGGCAACAAGAAAACCGGCAAAATCTGCTCTCAGACAGTACACAGAAACAAAAGACAAATGTTTTGAGGTAATTTTTATCCTATATTTTTCAACGGGATTAGTTTTTGTAGGTATTCTCACTAGCTGCTAGTTCCCTTCAAGGGTTAGGTGTTACTATATCCAGATAATTCTACTCCATACAATATGTGACTTGAAATAAAATACATCTCGTGATTTTAAAGAGGCATTTTTTGGACCTACCCCGGTGGGGTAGAGGTCCTATAAATTAACCGATGTCCGTCCGTTCGTCTGTTCGTCCGTTCGTCCGTCTGTTACCAGCTTTTCTCAGGATTGGCTCATTAGTTTTTTCTGATTTTTGGCACAATTATGCAAAATGGCAATGCCCAGAATGTGACGGAGCCCGATTTCGGAAAAAAAAATTTTACCGGCCGAAAATGCCGGAAATATGCCGGAAAAACTGGTTTTTTGGCATTTTCTCGAGATTTTATCATTAGTTTTTTCTGATTTTTTGCTCAAAGATGCGTATTAACAATGCCCAAAACATGGCCGAGTCCGATTTTTGAGAAAAAATTTTTTCCGGCCGAAAATGCCGGAAATAAGACGGAAATCGCCGTTTTTCTGGATTTTCATTGGACTTTTTCCATATAATTGGTTGTTTTTTCATTCAAAAATATTATTAATAGCAATGCCCACCTTCAAGCATGTTTAAATTTTCAATAAAATTGATTTTTGAAGCCGGAACTTTCTAAAAATCGCCGGAACAGCCGATTTTCGCCGGAAAAACGGTAATTCTTGAATTTCTTGAGCTGTACTTTATATTTTTTTATGAAATTTTACACACTGACGCAATATGACAATATCTAAAATGTGACGGAGCCCGATTTTCGAAAAACATTTTTTTCCGGCCGGAAATGCCGGAAATAAGCCGGAAAAACCGGTTTTTTTGACTTTTTCTCGAATTTTCATTTTAGTTTTTTCTGATTTTTTGCAGAAAGATGCGTATTCGCAATGCTCAAAAAATGGCCGAGTTCGACTTTTGAGAAAAAATTTTTTCCGGTTGAAAATGCTGGAAATCGCCGTTTTGCAGATTTTCATTGGATATTTATATGTTTTTCACACAAAAACATTATTGATAACAATGCTCACCATTAAGCATGATTCAATTGTCAATAAAACTGATTTTTGCAACCAGAACTTCCTATTTATTTTTTCCCTACAATCCTTCCCTCTCCTCCATCAACAATCAATGATGAATTTATTGTGTTGTGTATTTTCGCTAAACGCTATATTTTCTGACTGTTTTTTTTCATTTTTCTTTTCGCATTGCTATCTAACTTTCATCATCAGGTAGGTCCATTCAGCATGTTGCTTGTTTTATTAGAGATAATGTTGACATGAAGGTTCACTTGTGTGTTGTGACCAAATTCTAACTTTTTATTATTTTAGTGGCTGACGGATACATTTTTGAAAAGTGAGAAAACGGAGGCACCTACACCTGGCTTGCAAAGGAGGAAAGGAAAAAGGACCTGGCTATTCAAACTGTTGAAAGGTTGCATGCAAACTACAGGTTTGTAATGATTTTGCATTCAAAGGTTTTTTAGTATGAAATAGTACAGTGTTAATTTTTTAAGCAATCATTGTTTCTGCGAGTGCTCCTGGCCTTGCATGTTTTAGAGGTGGTTTTTTTTTTCAATATAGAAAACCGACATTTTCTCAGTCTTTTATTATTTTAATCAGACCTTTTTCACTTTTCATCTTGCAGGAGCTGCTTGTCGAATATCCTGGATTTTACATTTTGGATCATGGTCGTCTTAGTCAGCCAACCTCAACTTATGTGGGCAGGTCGTTCTGATGGTTTTTTCTATTGTTTAAATTATTGTTATTTAAAAAATTGTTTTTTTAGATTTTAGCTTGATTTTAGCTTTGGATAAATTCCAAATACTTTTTGTGGAATTTCGAACAAAAATTCATTAAGCAGAAAAAGTAAATAAACAGAAAGGATACCTCTTACCTTTACACTTGTGACAGTCTGTGACATGAGATGAAAAATTTGAATTTATAATCTTAAAGTTTTTGATCATCTTATATCTGTATATCTTCTCTCTTTTCTCTCCAAACTGATCTAAAATTATATGATCTCAATACATTTGTTAGTATATATTTATCTTTTGATGATAGTTCATTATATGATCAAAACATATTATGATTTTTGTTGAAAAATATAAATTTTTTAGCTGATAGAAAAAGCTAAAATTGATAACTGGTGCTAGATTTCTCCCTATACTTACCTTACCTTATTGACAGCTATATAGACTTTCATTGAAGTTAACCTTTCTTTAGAACGTGAGAAAGTGAACAGTATATTTTAAGAGAGCTAATATTTAAGAATAAATTTCCAAAAGACTCGAGCTGTCAAGGAACAACCAACAGCCATTTTTTATATTTTTTATATTTGTCTCTCTGCCCGTTCTACTTTCGTTTTCAAGTACTTTTTTACGGCATTGATTATATCTTTTTGAATAAAACACCGATTGTTTCAATTTAGTCGGTTCCGTAAAACTTTCCCTCTTTTTTTCTTCCCTCATTAATTATTCATGATCATAACTAACATAGTATAATAGAAAGAGAATCGTGCAACCTCCTCTATTTTCTATCTCTTTGGGTGGAGACAAAACGCAGAACGGCGGAATGCCGGAATGCCGGAACCGGAATAGGTGTTCCGGCCGGAATAGCTATTCCGCGGAATATGATTTTTTTTAATTTTTTTTATTTTTTGTATTAGCTATTCCGCGGAATATGATTTTTTATTATAATAATTATAATAATCTTTCTCTTTTATCACCCCTGAGGGTATATCTATGTACATAATCATCCATAATCACCCATTACCACCCATAATCAGCACCCATAATCACCTATAATCAGTAATCGGCTACCTCATTGGCTGTTTTTCGTATATAAAGGAATGCACTCGTGCACTCGCTTGTGAAGTCATTCTAATACACCTTTCCCGGGGTGTTGTTTGGGATTTTATGTTTGAGTGTCTCCCTTAGATATAACTAAGATAGAACTAGATTAATTATACCTCACGGAAAATTTGACCGGCTAAAAACGCCGTACGACCCGGCAATCGTCCGTACGGGGACGTCCTGCAGCGTACCTTGCGCGGCCCGTAGCCCGGCGACCGGTAACAGTGGAGTGATGAAATTTGGCATGCTCCCCCCCTTCGATATGCTTGACGTCTCCAGAAAGTTTCAAGTCGTGAGACCAACCCAGTCCGGCGCTAGGGGAATGGGTTATTCAACGTCCCGTACGGGTCCTTTACGGTCTCTTAGCGCCCATCCGTCAACTTTTCAGGACTTCAGACCTATTTTTTCGGAATCTGCACCCAAAAAAACATGAAACATCAAAACCTGGATAAAAATTTTAAAGGTGACTCAGACCCGCTTCGATCTGGGGATCCCTAGTGCGTGAAACCAACGCTTTAAACCACTGGACCAACTTCTAGCCGTGCTTAACTGAAATTTTTCAGCGATGTCATACCTTCGTTAGCTTGACTTGGCCCAGATGGAAAAAAATATATAATCATATTCCGCGGAATACAAAATATAAAAAAAACATCATTATTCCGCGGAATAGCTATTCCGGCCGGAACAGCTATTCCGGTTCCGGCATTCCGTCGTTCCGCCGTTCAGCGTTTTGTCTATACCCTTTTGTTTGCTAAACCCTTGGTTTAGCGAACGAAGAAAACACAGAAAAAAGACTGTTGGCTTTGATCGTCTGTTTAGGTAAACTTTTAAATGAATCAATGCGTTCGCTAAACCCTCTGTTTCACTTTTTTGGGTTTTTGGCTAAATGGTATGCACCCTAACTGAAGCTATAAGCTATATTTGAGTTGTTGTTTTTTTTTTTTTTTTTTTTTTTTTTTTTTCTTATTATTCCAACAGTATTTTGAAGTCAATTTTTTCAATAATTTTTGAAGTACTTTTGTCCACTTTTGTTTTTTTCTCCTAAAAGAATACTTTTTGTATTTTATTATAGGATTTATCTTTTAAAGATATATTTTCATTATTCAAAAAAAAAAATATTGTTTCACTTTCGATTTGATAAACTTTGGGCCAATCGGGTGCTTTCATTTCAAATATTACATCATCTTTTTACTCTTCGGAATAGGACCTTTCTTCCCCTCATAGTGTGAGTTCGAGCCCGATGAAATAAGTCAAAAGTCATTGGAAAGTTGGAGTGAAACCTGGACGTCTTAATAGCCATGACCAAGAAGGCACGTGCCAAGGCTCAGTTATATCTTACCTTAGTCTTACAATCTGGGAAGGAATATATTCAAACAGACAAAAAGGAAAATAACAGAATGAAATAGAGGAAGACATTGGCAGGCTGCACCATTTGAGGCGTGCGATAGCACGCGCACACCTCCACACACACCTAAAATGTCTGAGGAGTGCGATCAATCACACCCCATAAAGTAAGTTTCACAACTGAAAGTTGTGCATAGCACTCCTTATCACACGCCTAAATTACTAAAATTAAGGTTTTAGGAGTGTGATTGACCACACGCCTGAAATTTTCAAATGATGCAGCCTGTTGTCAGTCAGGACCTCATTTCACTTTATCGATATTACGCAAACGGCAGTTTGCGCTAAATTATTTTGGTTTCACTTTCGATTTCAAGCAAAGGTCTTAGCAACAAGGCGCGCGTACATAGCAACGGGGCTGGGTAGAAAAATCTAAACATAGAATTAAAAAAAATACCGATCATCGTATAGAGCACTAAAAAATACCCCCTTTCTATGTTTAGTATGTTCTACCTTGGATTATAACTGAAAACATCTTCAAATAACCTTTGCCCGCTATCAGCCCGCGCGGTAATCTTTGCCCGCTCCAATTCTTAGATAATGAATAAGAGAGGTGCGCTTAGCTAAGCCGTGCTCGCGGGCGATAAATTTATGTTTACTTTTCTTGTATATTTTAGTGGTATTTATCCAATGAAAAGGATGTTGACATAATATGCACGACACTGACAAAATATGCACGGCATTGATTATGACATCATTAAATATGTGAATATCGATTCAACGCCCGTTAAAGAAAATAAGTTGTAAATAGTTCTTTTTATCGTAAAATTTAGAAATACGAGCAAAAAAGAGTCAAATTTAATATTTGTTTCCTATCTAGATTATATTAGCGTTAGAATACGGTAAATTTTCACGAAAAATATTTCGCGATGGCGGTACGCCCAATTGCGCCCACGGGAAAGTTCCAATTTTTAATTATCGGGAAATCGGGGAAACCGGTTCACCACGTGGATAAAAAACGTACGGAATGAAACCTGATAGCAGGTTTTCAACCAGATTTATTCAGATAAAGCTATAAGAGGTTCATTACTTGTGGATTTTAAAACCTACATAAACAAAAACGAAAGTTGTTGTGAAGGAAAGAGTAAACGCAGGAAAACGCAAGACAGAAGGTTTGCTTGTGTTGATCAGGTATGTTTTTATTCTATCCGAACTAATGTTAAAAAAGACCAAAGAGGTCCTGACTGGTTGTTGGGGTCATACCACACAAACAGCCCTTTCGATTGACTTCCAAATTTGCCAAGCAAGTAGTGGTAAGTATTTATTGCGGCACATTTCTGATTTATTTCAGTTCACAACGTCAACGACAACACTAACACAGACAGATACACAGTACTACAAATAAGTAGTATAGACAGAAACAATGGTAATCTTCCTTTTGACAACAAAAAACATGTCTCCACTCTTGTCTTAGTCAAGCTACTAATCAGGATCTTGACTTGTGTGTGGGGAGAACTTTGATTGCCTATCGCATCGATTATCGGAACCAATATCGATATCCAATCCATTGCATTGGCATTGATTGGTTATCGATATTGGAAAAATTTATTGATTGTATTATAAGTGGGAGGGTCTGGCGCAGCATAAACTTTGTCTGTGTTGTGTTGCTCGCTATTTATTAGCTCTTTTCACTCTCGCAGGTTTTTTCATGTATTAATATAGTCCCAGGGGTACTAGTTTGCGAGGTGTCCAAGCCAAAAATTGAAAATTGACCCTTTACCCTTTGATAGACCAAACTTTGATGATTTTGCTTTGGCCGTGTTTTTTTTCGACACATGTCCGGTGCCTTGTGTTTCCAGCATTTTAACACCGGACTGACACTGGACTTAACACGTCCACTAGAAAAAGGATAATTTTTTCATCACAGAGCCTATTTAAGCCAGGGGATGTCAGTCGAAAAGTTCAATTACCGAATCAATCATACTTAATCGAAGCCAATCGAATGATTGATTTTTGATTAGCCGAATTGATCGAACGCCAATCGAAATTTCACATCTTTTTATTGATTGGATTCGATTACCGTTTGATTAGTTTCGATTAACGTTTGATCAACTTCGATTATACGTTCGATTGACATTCGATTAATTCGATTTATGTTTGATTGGCATTCGATTGATTCCATATGTTCGATTGGCATTCGATCAAATTTTGTTCCAGTTTTTTTGTAATTTCGATTTTCGTGGTTCAAAAAAATTTCCTAGAAATCTTGAATTTTCTGACCCTTAGAGAGACTGATATGGATTTTTGTGATTTTTGCTACCCTCTTAGAGAGACTTTGAAAGGTGAAAAAACCGACCCTTACCGTCCGCACATACCCATCACCCATTTTTGCCTAAGTACCCCCCCCCAGGAATTAGGCAAACATTCTTCCGCTAACTTCTTTTGGCGGGAGGGGAATTTCATGGTTGTGTTACAAAAAATCTTCCAAATTTAGCCCTGCAAAATTTAAACTTTTTAAAGTAAAATCGAAGTTGCTCGAACGTTAATCGAAGTGGATCGAACGTTAATCGAAGTTGATAGAACGTTAATCGAAGCTCCTCGAACTCAATCGAAACCAATCGAATTTCACATGTTTTTTGGTTTCGATTAGAATTCAATTGGCGTTCGATCAATTCGTCTAATCAAAAATCAATCATTCGATTGGATTCGAGTAAATTCGATTAATTCGATTGGTTCGATTGGCAATTGAACGTTCGATTGACATCCTCTGGTTTAAGATATTTTACTAACTAGCCCAGAGAAAAATTTTAAAACTTTATTATTTGAATGCATGCATTTTTAATACTCAAATATATATAAAAAAATTAAAAATTTTTTAACTTGGTCATTAGTCAAAAAAAGTCATTAAAATTAATTAGCATCTGCGATGGAGTGCAAGGCTGAAAGCCACATGAATATGGTTCATCCTATAAAAGGAAGTTCATTCTGTGGTGGCCTATCTTGAAGTGAAGGTGGTTGAACAAAATGGCATATTGATGGCATATTGATGCGTCGGCAGGTTCGTTGATGGAGGAGAACCTGCAACTGATTCTCTATGGGTGAGGATCAATATAAATACAAGTTAGTTATGGAATCTTGAATCATGTATCAGTAACAAACTCCTCGATTATTGATTTGTCATCAATTGGAAAAAGTTATCGATTGTTGACGCGTTCATTAAAACGAACCCCTAACCATCGAGTATCAAGCTGGAGAGTCTGGATAGGGTTAAAGTAAAAATTGGATGATGAAACCAAGCTTTACTTTAAAAAGTATACTGGGCCTTAAAATTTTACTGTGTACATTAATGCTTGACACACGTTTGATTTGGGGTAAGTATTGGACTAGATTTGGGTAAAAATACTAACAAGAAATAATATTTATTTTTGAAAATTTACTTCAAATTTTCCAGCATTATTCTTGCAGTCAGATTAACTTCTATAAAATAGCTCCTCGCTCGATGAAGGCAAAAGCCTAACTGAATACCATAAGTTGGTCTAATCTCGACATCTGTCTTCTAATTTCGACACCCTTGTTTAGAGATAGGAATAATATGAAAGTTGGAATCTGTGATTGAAAAATAATTTTCTCTCTTACCACTAAGCAAAGAAAAATAGTTTCAACCTTCCTATTATTTTCAGCTCTAGAAAAGGGTGTTTAATTTTAGACGAGGGATGTTGACATTAGACCAAGTTACAGTACCTAGTAATCTAAGGCTCTATTTATACTAAAATGATTAAAAATCAATTATGTCATTAACTACCTTGTTGGGGAAAACAATTTTTACAATTTAATTGTTAAATGTCTTTTGTGTAAAGATACATTTTTGGACCTACCGACTGGGAAACATGTTCCAAAAAAGAAAGTATACAGTATAAATACCTATATGCTATATCCATTTAATTTTTCAGGGAAACTTCAAAATGGTAGACATTTAATTAAGCAAAAGTTCATGTATTCCAAATTTCTTGTGTCTTAAGATGTTTTTTGTAAAAAGTTAAGTCTGTGTTGCAAAATGGTCATTTTACGGCACCTTAAAAATTTTCCTGTCTTCATCAAGACAAGGAAATCAGAATTATTAGTGTAAACACAATATTAATCATGGCCAGACGATCTCAATCGAACGGAATCGACGATCGAACCAGTCGAAGCAAATCGAACGCAATCGACCGATTGAAATTCGATTGTCGAATGCAATCGAATCTCAATCGAATATTACCGCAATTTTCAGATTCGATTGATATTCGATTGCGTTCGATTGCGTTCGATCGCCGATTCATTGACCCCCGGATTGTTCATCACATAATTTCTATGGGAAATCGAAAGTAGTTTCATTCGGCTTGTGATGTTTGAGAGCTTGCATGTTGGGAAGCTGCAAGAATAAAGCCAGACGATCTCAATCGAACGGAATCGACGATCGAACCAGTCGATCGAAGAAGTGGAACAACAATCGAACCAATCGAATATTACCCAGAATTTTGACGTTCGATTGAGATTCGATTGCGTTCGACAATCGAATTTCAATCGGTGGATTGCGTTCGATTTGGTTCGATTGGTTCAATCGTCAATTCCGTTCGATTGAGATCGTCTGGTCATGGAAAAATTATTTTTTTACAGAATCTGATGGGGAAGAGGAATCCACTCCGAAAAAGTCAAAAGCGGCAGAAAGGATACCAGAAGACAAAGATGATACAAAAATTGAAAACAAACAAAAAAAGGTAAAGCATTCCGTACATCCTGTCCCCAAGTTCAGGAGTTGCCATAAAGCCATTACGTAATAACAGGGGGCACATTGCTATACATTTTCACTGTTGTGTTATAAAAAACAAATCAATAAGATTTAAAAAAATCTGCTGGAGTAATTATATCTAAAAGACTCTTCGCATTCTCCAAAACAACCATTGTGATATGTGTTAAAAACTCGGCTAGTTCGAAACACGGGTCACGGGTCACGGGTCCGGGTCACGGGGCACGGGTTACGGGGCACGGGTCACAGGGCACGTGGTGACGGGGCAGCTCAGATCAAAGTAATTCAAACAGAAAATGTTTTAAAAAACACTAAAAATTATCGAAAAAATCAATTTGAAGGTATTTTATCCACGTATGACTATTTAAAACGCTAAAACCTAACCACGTGCTTTCCACGTGCTTTCGAAGTTTGCGTCGTGTATAATGCAGACCAGAAAACACCGCAACATACAGTATTACATAAATATAATAAGCTTATATTATCAATAATACACTTTTAGTGTTATATGCATGTTATATGTTATACGTAAGTAATATATTACAATTCCCATCGCCTGAAAAGCGAGCTTTCTCAAGAAAATGATAGTACGGCTATTGTTAAATCATATCTCATTATATCCCCTCCATCACCTTGAGTATGAATATAATTTTAATGGATAATAACGTAGAAATGATGGTATTTTATAAATGTGTCAATATTTTCCACCTACCATTATGAATTTTTAATAAAAATGACGTAATTATACTCATATCTCTAAAACCACTATCTTGTAGCATTTAATCGTTTTAAAACATGTCAATCTATATCCAGTCACATGATTAGCATCCTATTGAGTATGAAAAAACATTTTGCTGTAAATTGGTCCAGAGGCCTTATATTTCATGATTTTGACAATATTTTTGTCATTCAATATCATTTTGTCAAAATTTGTGGGTGACATATTATTTAAAAATTTTCATGATAATACTATTCGTATATAATTGTTTCAGACATACTATACTTAAGTAGTATTGGTACTATTATATGTGTTATGTAGTACGTGTTATGAATTATACGTCATGATATCGTTATATTTTTTCCGGTCTGTAAATTGTATACCCGTGACCCGTGACCCGTGACCCGTAACCCGTGACCTGTGACCCGTGTTTCGAACTAGCCGTTAAAAACTTTACTTTTGTGTTTTTGAATTTTTTTTTCTATAAATTTTTTTTCGCAGTATATATCTTTAAACCCCCTCTCATTTTTTAACAAACTCCTATTTTTTGTTGAAGGAGAAACAACAGAAAAAGCCAATGGCAGCAGCATCTGCAGCCAAACAGCAAAAAAAGAAGTAAGATTCTGCATTATATTTTATCAAAATCAATTGAAGTTGTTATAACTGAAGTTTTTGCTCAGGTATCTACGTCACAATGTTGAATAATTATGTAGTCCAGCAGAAAAAACAATGATATAGCCATGCATAACCATTACAATATGCATGATACAGTAATTATGCATGACTGTATCATTGTTTTTATGCTGGACTCCTTAATTATTCAACAGGGTCGCCTCTTTAAAAAAGGTCTATACCATATTTGTTGAGTATATATGAAATCCATCTAGAAAATGATCAAAATATTTTTGATTAATTTTAAACTATTTATAAAATTTAATTTGGTACAGGTTGGCACATTGGCGTTGTTACTAAAAGAGGTAACGAGTGGTAACGAGTGGTAACGACTGGTAACGATGTGGTAACGAGTGGTAACGAGGTGGTAACGAGGTGGTAACGAGTGGTAACGAGGTAACGAGTGGTAACCAGTTGAAAACGGTGGCCCTAAGTCTCCAAATTTGAATTTCTCGATTCTGGTGGTTTTGCAACAGATGCTGATGGCTCTTGAGGTTCTGCAGCAGGACCTGGCAGATCTGGTGAATGTGCAGTAGGAATTGGAGATTTAGGCGTATGTTATAGTGGAGTTGATGGATCTGGTTGTTTGGGTGAATGAAATGGTGGAATTGATGGTTCTGGTGAATGTGAATCAAAGATTGATGGTTCTGGAGGTTCTGCATCAGGAGTTGGCGATTCTGGGGAATGTGCACCAGGAGTGGGTGATTCTGGTGAATGTGCAGCGGGAGTTGGTGGTTCTGGTGAATGTGCAGCAGGAGTTGGTGGTTCTGATGAATGCATTGGTGGAGTTGGTGGTGCTGGTGAATGTACAGCAGGAGTTGGTGGTTCTGGTGAATGTACAGCAGGAGTTGGTGGTTCTGGTGAATGTACAGCAGGAGTTGGTGCTTCTGGTGAATGTACAGCAGGAGTTGGTGCTTCTGGTGAATGTACAGCAGGAGTTGGTGCTTCTGGTGAATGTACAGCAGGAGTTGGTGGTTCTGGTGAATGCAATGGTGGAGTTGGTGGTTCTGGTGAATGTGCAGTAGGAGTCGGTGGTTCTGGTGAATGTAAAGCAGGAGTTGGTGGTTCTGGTGAATGTACAGCAGGAGTTGGTGGTTCTGGTGAATGGGATAGTGGAGTTGATGATTCTGGTGAATATAATGCTGATGTTGATTGATCTGGTGAATGCAATGTTGGGGATGGTCATTCTCGTGAATGCAATGGTGGGGATGGTGGGGACGGTGAATGTGATGGTGGAGTTGATTATTCTGTTGAATGTGCATTAGGAGTTGATGGATCTGGTGAATGCAATGGTGGAGTTAATGGTTCTGGTAAATGTACATTATTAATTGAAGACTTTGAGCTTACTCTTAGGTTCCAAATAAACGCCCCCTTGTTAATTTTCCGAAAATTGTCTGACGCTGCATGACTTTTTTGTTATCTCATACGCTTTTGTCCATTTGACCGAGAATCTTTCCCATCGCCCACTCTAGTGGAAATATTCCTAAAACAAAGTCCCATTTGATTGACGTCATTTGGCAAAATGGTCAAACCATTGAAAAATTGGATGCTGTTTCAATCCCAATCCCAGTGGTAAAACAAATAAATTCTCAAATAATGACGAAAAAGCAAAAAAAGTTTCTGACCTATCTAGAAAAAAAAACAATTTAACCCAACACAGTGGCTTCTAAAGTTTTGTATTTGAATGCACTGTGTTTATTTCTTCCACTGGAGCATAAATTAAGGGGTGTTCTGAGGTGTATAATTGTAAATGTAATGTGCAAATTATCGAAGCATCCTTTTTTTTTAACTTGAAGATAAAAAATCATTAATTATTTAAAAGAATAGAACGACTTCTTTGAATAACTATATTTGTTTTCTTCGTATTGGCGTATTTTATGTATAAAATGGATGAATGAATGAAGGAAGGAAAAAACAATAACTCCTGCTGCGCACTCACCATAAATAACCAACTCCTGCTGTACATTCACCAGAACCACACCAACTCCTGCTGTACATTCAGCAAAACCACCAACTCCTGCTGTGCATTCACCAGAAGCACAAACTCCTGCTGTACATTCACCAGAACCACCAACTCCTGCTGTACATTCACCAGAACCACCAACTCCTGCTGTACATTCACCAGAACCACTAACTCCACCAGTGCATTCATCAGAACCACCAACTCCTGCTGCACATTCACCAAAACCACCAACTCCTGCTGCACATTCACCAGAATCACCAACTCCTGCTGTACATTCACCAGAACCACCAACTCCTGCTTTACATTCACCAGAACCACCAACTCCACCATTGCATTCACCAGAACCACCAACTCCTGCTGCGCATTCACCAGAATCACCAACTCCTGCTGTACATTCACCAGAACCACTAACTCCTGCTTTACATTCACCAGGTGCACCAACTCCTGCTGTACATTCACCAGAATCACCAACTCCTGCTGTACATTCACCAGAACCACCAACTCCTGCTGTACATTCACCAAAACCACCAACTCCTGCTGCACATTCACCAGAATCACCAACTCCTGCTGTACATTCACCAGAATCACCAACTCCTGCTTTACATTCACCAGAACCACCAACTCCTGCTGTACATTCACCAGATGCACCAACTCCTGCTGTACATTCACCAGAATCACCAACTCCTGCTGTACATTCACCAGAACCACCAACTCCTGCTGTACATTCACCAAAACCACCAACTCCTGCTGCACATTCACCTGAATCACCAACTCCTGCTGTACATTCACCAGAAGCATCGACTCCTGATGCACATTCACCAGAAGCACCAACTCCTGCTGTACATTCACCAGAAGCACCAACTCCTGCTGTACATTCAC
Organism: Clytia hemisphaerica; assembly: GCF_902728285.1. NCBI lineage: Eukaryota > Metazoa > Cnidaria > Hydrozoa > Leptothecata > Clytiidae > Clytia > Clytia hemisphaerica. The sequence goes on along the minus strand of NW_027103595.1, from coordinate 1,548,762 downwards.
CAGAAGCACCAACTCCTGCTGCACATTCACCAGAATCACCAACTCCTGCTTTACATTCACCAGAACCACCAACTCCTGCTGTACATTCACCAGATGCACCAACTCCTGCTGTACATTCACCAGAATCACCAACTCCTGCTGTACATTCACCAGAACCACCAACTCCTGCTGTACATTCACCAAAACCACCAACTCCTGTTGCACATTCACCAGAATCACCAACTCCTGCTGTACATTCACCAGAAGCATCGACTCCTGCTGCACATTCACCAAAATCACCAACTCCACCATTGGATTCATCAGAACCACCAACTCCTGCTGCACATTCACCAGAACCACCAACTCCTGCTGTACATTCACCAGAATCACCAACTCCTGCTGTACATTCACCAGAAGCACCAACTCCTGCTGTCCATTCACCAGAACCACTAACTCCTGCTGTACATTCACCAGAACCACCAACTCCTGCTGTACATTCACCAGAACCACTAACTCCACCAGTGCATTCATCGGAACCACCAACTCCTGCTGCACATTCACCAGAACCCCCAACTCCTGCTGCACATTCACCAGAATCACCAACTCCTGATGCACATTCCCCAGAACCGCCAACTCCTGATGCAGAACCTCCAGAACCATCAATCTTTGATTCACATTCACCAGAACCATCAATTCCACCATTTCATTCACCCAAACAACCAACTTTACCATCACATTCACCAGATCTATCAACTCCACTATAACATACGCCTAAATCTCCAATTCCTACTGCACATTCACCAGATCTGCCAGGTCCTGCTGCAGAACCTCAAGAGCCATCAGCATCTGTTGCAAAACCACCAGAATCGAGAAATTCAAATTTGGAGACTTAGGGCCACCGTTTTCAACTGGTTACCACTCGTTACCTCGTTACCACATCGTTACCACTCGTTACCATCTCGTTACCACCTCGTTACCACTCGTTACCACATCGTTACCACTCGTTACCACTCGTTACCACTCGTTACCTCTTTTAGTAACAACGCACATTGGGCCAAATCTGTGCAAGAACCCTTAAAAGTGTTTAAAAAAATTCATATTTTTTATTGAAGGAGAAACAACAGAAAAAGCCAATGGCAGCATCATCTGCAGTCAAACAGCAGAAAAAAGAAGTAAAGATTCTGCAACATTAATCAAATTAAGCTAAACTTGTTATATCATTGTCAATTAATTTTAAAACTATACATATATACTTAAATTTTCCCAGTAAAAAGTTAAGTGTTGTCAATGATTCATTAATTATTATGTAAACGCTCCTTATGGTAAAGATCAATGATATGATGCTTCAGTTGTCATGAGTACGTTATCTGGTAATTGATTTTGACCGATACCACCTGGCCAGTCTTCAAGCATTTTTAGGGTTTATATCTTTTCCTACAATGCATTGACATTCATGTTTTCTTTGATTATGTCATGTTGTCTATTTTTCATAATTTAGATTCAAAAGTCAGCAGCAAAAGCTCATATTGATTTTGCGAAAGAAGTTTTGCAAATTGTGAGTTATTATTTTTTTAAGATCAATTTATCAATTTTTTTTTGAAATTTAAGTTTTGTTTATTACAATGAAAATCTTTTCATACATTTCAGGCTGGAGAAAAATTCAGCCAAGAAACAATTAACAAACAAAAGACAATGAAGAAGCAAATAGTAAAACTTACTTTTGTTTATCAAACATATTTGTATGAAATAATTTCTTGTAGAATAGCACTCTAAAACTACAAACAATACATTGTAACTGTAAAACTATTAAGGATATTGTGTATTATATGATTAAAGACTTTGGGTTCTGGAATATTTATGAAAGATGTTTGGTATATATATTGATTTGAGTTTATTTAATAAAGTTAATGTATATTTTATGTAAACCTACAAATATTTTAACCATACTTTTAGATGATCATATTCCACATTCGGACAATGAAAACTCTCTCACTGCAACCCCAAGATCCCCACTTATTGGCATTGAGGTTATATCCCCACAAAAAGATGTTTGTGACCGCAGTCCAGAGCGACTAGAAGGCTCTCTTCTCACACCAAAAAGTGGTGGAAGTGTTCCTGGAGGAGCTATGTTCGATTCATCCACTTCATCATTTGGGTTTTCAAGTTATAGTGAATTCCTGAATGATGACTCCCTTGGTTCTTCGGTATCCCGCTCCATAAATATGGATCTATATCGAGATGGTTATGACCAACATCAGCTCCTTCAAGTGCAACATCAACCACTCCTACAACAACAACCACCCCAACAACAACAACCACCCCAACAACAACAACAACAACCACCACAACAACAACCACCAATCAACAACAACCACACCACCAACAACCCAATTGTAATTGCTCTTCGCTAACTAACTGAACGGGTGGAGGAGTTAGAAAGAATGGTTGCTAGGCAATCAAATTGTATCAACTTGTTGATGCAGGACAAGGTATGTCCTTTTTAAAGAAATTTTCTGATTAAGGACCAATTGTGAAAAACATCAGCATGCCTATGTATTATTTTGTCTTTCATTGTTAATAAATTAGGATGAGTTGAAGGACAAATCTTTAACATAAACTTACTCAAACAATAATCTATACACAGCACGTTGCAGCATGATGTTGAAATAAATGTATTCATATTCATAATTATATGTTCATAATTTCATATTGTATGACATATCTCATACAGAACATTGACACAGGTGAATCAAGTGAAGCAGCAGACAACGAAGAGCAAGTATCAAAAGAAACGATGGTAAGATGAGTGAAAAAAATTCTTCCAGTTCATATAATATATACCTACTTTATACTTTATACCTCATACCTACTTTTTCATTAAGCTGTTTGATTCTAGTTTTATCTGATATTTGAAGAGCTTTATACATAATAATAACTTTTATTTAGAAAACGCTGAAAGAACTTGCCAAAAGAAAAGACTGGCGTGGGTGAATGCGAGAGGATGATGACAATTTTGTTTTCCCTGGAAGACTTGCAGACATGCTCTACAGTTGGGAAAAAAACAATTCGTTCAAACAAAAAAGGTCTTGATAAAAACCATCGCAACCTGATTTATAGTAAGACTAATATTTGCTTATGCTTTTGTGTTAGTAAATGTTAATTCATAGAAAGAGTAAACACAACATCCCTCACTCAGGGTAAATTTTGAGCCAATGTAAAACCTTTTTAACTACTATAGAAATTCTATATGTATTATTTTCTCAATATCTTTTAGGACTGTTGTACTCCAATCAAGAACAAGTCAGAAACTACCCAAATCATGAAACAGAGATCAACAGAAGAATGACTGAGCACTTGAAGCATTTCCGGAAACAAGATGCCAACACATAATTATTTATTTATTTATTTATTTTATTTAAGAAACTGAAAAAAGATTTAAAATAGATAGAATAGAATAGAAGAAGAGAATAGAAAGAATAGAATAGAATAGAAAAATGTTATTCAGAAACCAATACATAATCTTGGCACACGTCAACCTGCATCCAATTCATTGACAACTTTAGTTTTTGCTGAACTCTCCTTCTCCCATTCGATTTTATGGCCCTCATTGTTGGAACCTTTTTTGCCTGGATTTATCAACCAGTAGCTTTTTGATTTTCACCAAAAAACTTAAATCAAGACTGTTCGTCAATTAATAAAGTATTACGTATTTCTTCTCTACACACCCAATACTTCAATTTATAGATTTGGTTTAATCTGTTGTTTTTATTGTAATGTTATTGTTGTTTATTATTCATTATGACCATAGTGTCCTCCTGGGTTGGTTCCCCCCACTAAAAATCAAAATTTTTCTCCATTCCCCCCTCTTTTATTTCCCCCACCATATTTCAAAATTTTTCGGTTCCCCCCTCTTTTTTGAATTCCCCCAGCTATTTGAAGATTTTGCGGTTCCCCATATGGTTAACATAAAAATGCCTTAAATCAAGTTTGAAATTTTGGAAAGCTTGAAAAAATAGCCTTGAAAGTGCTGGAAAAATGAAATTGTATTGAAAAGTTGGTTTATCCCAAAAGATTTGCTGATTTTATTGCTTAAACAGGTTTTGCAACAAGATCACCTTGAGATCAGTGAAGTTCCCCCAGTCAAAATCTCCTAAATTTATGGTTTTCCCCCCCTCTTTATTTCCCCCCAGCAAATTTCAAATTTTTCATTTTCCCCCATACTTTAAAAAAAGGGCCAAAATCAGAATCCCCCCCCTTTATAAAGGGGGGGGGGGAGGACACTATGTATGACACATTGTAAACTTCCTTTTACTGTACATAGTATCTTCATTTCATGTCATTTTGAGCTCGAAATCCCTTAGCATTAGGGTTATTTTTCGTTTAGGAGATTTTTCAGTGTACATAGACCTGAAAAAGAGAAGATATATCATCATCATAAAAAATTCAAAATTTATGCCAAATAGAATAACTTGTCTTTCTTCTTCTGTGTAACATTTCTGTATTTTGGTACCATATAATCTTGTGTTGTTGTTTTGCTTTAATGTGTAACTTCTTTTCTTTTTCAGAAAAATAAATGAAAAATCAAAAAGATCTAATTTGATTTTGGAAATTGGGGGTGCATGTTTGCTGCAGTTGGCTAAAATGCTGGATGGTAACGAGAATTCTGCAAATTTACCAATATTTCCTATGTAGAAAGGTATTTTTCATGTTTTATTATGGTTAGCAATGTTTCCGACCTTAATCTTCTGGTGTACATTTCTGGACCAATTTGTCATAAGCATAAGGTTAGATTAAAAACCATAAGCAAAAGCATGATAACTTTATAGTATGTCATTTTCTCAACACTATGAAGATTCCTGTATATTATAGCAAGATCTTCAGGCTTATCCAATTTTTACAAAAGCAGACCTTCTTTATGTGATGGTTATTATTAGCATTATACACTTAGGATTTTTCTCATAAAAATGTTGTATTTCAGGTATTTTCAAGGTTTTCCCAGGAATTTCCTAGAAATTTCCTAGGAAAATCCTAGAACTGAGAGGTTCTCTTTTTTTAATAGAATCTCACACCCTAGAAAATCCCTAGAAATTTCCTAGAAATTGTTTAAATTTTTCAACAACATGGTCCTAGAAATTCCCTAGAAATTTCCTAGTAAATTCCTGGTAAATTTGCTCCCTAAAACTCTAGGGAATCCTGGGAAATTGAGTTTTTATTTCACCAGGAATTTCCTAGGAATTCCCTAGAAATCTCTACCAGGGGGATCTTTGAAATTTTGTCAGCTTGGCACGTTGGTAAATCTATAGTACAAGTGCAATATTTATGACATTATGACACAGCTGAGATTGACTGCATGCAGGATACTATTTGCAGGGAATGTTCAATATGTTAATATGCTCACATTCATTGGGTAACAGATCACTGCTTTTTTCTATGGGTACAAGTTAAACCTGATAACCTTATCCCAGAGAATGTAACTCCGAAATGGTTACAGAAATCCTCAAAAATTAAGATGGAAAGTAAGGTTGGTATTTATATAACATTTTTGGTGGTGCAATATGGTGTAGAAATGATGAAAAGTGAAGTGATAATTTGGAATTTAAAAATTGAATGCTTTTTACGTGGAAACAATATTCTGACAAGCTGACCACTGAAACACATCTTGGTTCTATTTGTGAATGAAAATAACAACATTTTACATTGAGATGACTGGTTTCCTGGGCTTTCGGATGCCTGTCGTTTAGCTGGATTTAACTACCTTTGACTCTAAATGGTAGATGTACGAGGATGTTTTGGGTTTTCACTACTGACAGACTTCCAGGGGGGGGCACTTAGGCAAAATTAAGTACGGGGACATGCCGCTGACCAGGGTCCCTTTTTCAGACTCTTGAGATATCTGATATGGTCCCAAAATTTACTAAAATTTTCAAGATGTAGACAATTTTTAGGGTGGAAATTTAACAATATTTGAATTTTTCGTCTACTTTAAGTCACTTTTGCCAATTTACAGGGTTAAAGTGGGAAAATATTTTGATTTTTTTCGATCAAATCATTTTTCGTTCTGAAAGGGTCCCAAATTTTTAACAAACATTCATATCTCACAGGGTCCACTTTTCAAACTCCAGCGTGGCACGTCCCGGTTATTCGCCAAGGTGCCCCCGGCAGACTTCTACCTTGTAATTTTGTGTTGTTAGTGAAAGTCTTTCAAATCTACAGTTTGAAAATTTATGAAAATTTTGATTGGATTTTTGCCAATTTAAAAAATCTACTTGGATTTGGAAGTAATTTTATGTAGGTACTTTATAATAATAATAATAATGTTTTACAGATTTCCAGGCCACCGTGCATGCACATGGGCCTCTATAAATCGCTCATACATTGGTTTGGAATATTACAAAGATTACTAAACCGATCTTGTTTTACAAAATATTTTTTAAATATAATCCTCCTTGAGGACTTCCTCGCACTCTCCATTTGTAATCACTCTGCGGCATTGCTCGATTTCTCTCGTTTGCTTTACTTCTCCATTCTTTTACTTGGTCTCTTTCCATTATTGTTAAATCGTCTGTGATGCTCATGTTGGCGTACTTGTCGTACTGCTTCAATTCCCTTAAGTTTCTCATAAAATTGTATTTTACATGCCCGCCATTAAATACAACTTTGATTGGTCGTGTACGATTTGATTCTTTACCAATACGGGAGACGTAAGTTGGCTCTGTGTTTATTTTAACGTCGTTTAGGAGTTCGTTTACGAAATCATTTTCATCTCTATTGCCATTCTCTTCCACTCCATGGATGATGATGTTAGCTTCCCTTGATTGCTTTCTCTGTTCTTCCATTTGTTCTTCGACCTTTTCGCTGCGAAGTATTTGTTTCATGCTGGATATATTTAACTCGTCATTGGTTTTCGTGATTTCGGCAAAACTTTTCTTTGAATTTGTTTTCGTTTTGTTATCTATAGGTTTCGCATTCATTGTAGCTTCGATTTTAGTGGTAAGTTTAGTTTCCAGCGCTAAAAATTGAGCTTGAATTGTATCGGCAACATGGTTCCTTTCTTTAACGTATCCCTGACATCTAGCTTGTAATTCTTTAACCGCAACATTCAACTTCCTTTCATTCTCGTTTTTCACCTTGTATAATTGTTATAGCAAAATTAAAGATCAATATGAACAAATACATATAATTTTGTGTTTAGTAAAAATTGTTGCTTTTTTGAAAACATTTTTCTTTTTGGCTTCTACAAAAAAAGTTTGTTTTGATTTGAGTTAATTGAATTTAGTTTAAAAAAAAAATAATAATAAAGCATAAAAAGCACAGAGTTTTGTCTTACTTTTTTATTCCAATCCGCGAGAGTGAGTGCGCTGTTTTTAGTGAGCACTCCGCCGCGGTATAAAAAGCACTCCACCGTTTATTTAGTAAATAGCGCCTCTTGGAACTAGTCGTTGTATTCAGTGAACATATAGAAAAATAGATCCTATTGCAAGTTTAATCTGCAGCGAAATACAACGACGTATTGACCACACCCCGCCCCACAACAACTGACAACAGAACCCTCCAATACAAAAACACAGGTATAATATTTTTTAGCAATTAGTCATAGGTGTTGATAGGTGATGAATAGAGCTTTTCGTCGTTGATCGCATTCATATGGAAGCAGCCATTTTTTATACAAATCATAGATTGCCGAAATAGATTTGCATGGTTTTGCATATATAAATGTAGAAAATGACGTCATTTTTAAAATAATTTATCTTTTTTCAATTTATGATTCACCTGTACCTGCTGATCTGTACCTCAAGCGCTGTTTGGTGGAAATAGGGCTTTCTGTGGTTATATAGATCACAAACTTTTTGATTTTTGGTAATATTCGATTGTGTGTTCGATTGCGTTCGAGTAAAACGTTTGATTGGGATTAAATTAAATTGGATCACTTCTTTAGAGCTTTTTTAGCGTGGACTACCAAGCGCGTAAGTATATACAGTACGATAGGGAATAAAATCGAATACAATTAAGGGCTCTGACCATAGTGAATTCTTCATAATTGCCGTGTTTAAAATGTGTTTTCTGACTGATGTAACCAACAAAACTATGGCATGTTATACATTTTCTGTTAGACAAACTATTCCTGAATATGAAAATTCAAAAATTGCATTAAAAAAATTTGATGAAGAAGAAAATGAAGACTCTTGCGAGGAAGAGTATTTCAACTTTGAAGAGCTTAGTTTCGGCGAAGAAAAAACATTTTGAAAAATTTTTCGCAGTAGATGGTGTATCTTTTACCGAACAATAAAAATTTTTGCGGAAAATTTTTGTAAATGCTTCTTTGTCTCGAAATCTTCAAAATAGTGGTTTTTCATCAATTTTTCATCTGGATTTTGCTCAAAAAACAGTCATAACTTTTGACACATCTTTTTAGAAAAATTTTCCGCAAAATTTAAAATAGTTCAATTCTTTGCGGACAGTGTAAAGAAATTTTGAAACAACAAAGTTATTTACCCATTAAAACTAAGCACTTTTTGTAAAAGAGAGTGATGCAACATATCATTAACATCTTTTTAAAGTTCATAACGTCATTTTTGCAATTAAATTCTTAATTACTCAAGGGATTCGATTAAAAAGCAATTTATAAAGGCAATTCTTTGTTAAAAGTGTTAAGGAACCTGAAATATAACTTTTATGTTCAAATAACAAAATCAATTTTTGGACTATGGTCAGAGCCTTTAAATCAATCGAGTGTAATCGAACATAATCAGTACAATCGAACGGCAAATCCTTGGTGATATTCGATTTCGATTAATATTCTATTGCATTCAATTGATTCGGCGTTCGATTCATTCGATTGACACTGTCTGGCCATAACATGTGAAGGTGGAAATCAATCTACAGTATATCTTATCCACCATTGGTCATTGTTGGAAAAAGTTTTTGATTGTAGCAAGTGGGAGAATGTTAAATAGACCTATTGCTAGTCCGGATGTCCTGTTGAATAATTAAAAACTCTTTTTCAATCACTTGCTTAGATATTCTTGTTTTAATCTTCTTAATGACTTGGTTGCATCGTGTAAAGAACTAAAAGTATATCTTTATTTTGCTTCAATTCTTCTTTTTTGTTTGCCAATTTTTGTAGTGCTGTTTTGGGTTGGATTTTGAAAAAAAAAAATCTCCAAAAATCACTGTGCACTTTCTGTCTAACAGACTTTCCACCACACTGTCTATATTTTATGGTCAAGGCTGCCATTCTAAATTGATTTATCACTGCTGGGGTACCATCTTGAAATTATGCGTGTCATTATGTGCATATATTTATTTGCAGCCATGGGATTCATGCAGGAAAATCTGTCAACAGGGGTTCACCTGATTTCTAGATGAACCAAGCTCTATAATTTTACTTTAGAACTTTGTCTGGCTTAGGTAAAACTTATTTTTTCTAAAATTTTGAGCTTGGATATCCAGGCTAATTCTGATTATGCATTTATTTTTCTTAATCATTGTTTTGAGGCTGGTCTTTTTAAATTATTCAACATCCTGACTAGCAAAAGGTCTATCTTGAATAGACCTTTGTATTCATAGGACACTATGTCCAGGTTAATTAAGGTTACGACCCTGCCAGCACAGCAGCCTCGCTGAAGCACCGGACACAAAATTATTATTATTATTATACAGATTTACAAGCTAGGCTCACGATGGGCCTCTAACCGATCTTCTTTCACATTCTTCTTGTAACAAATTTTTGTGGGTGGTTTTTCATGCATCATTCAGTTTCTCTTTAAACGACTTAATCGATTGTGCGGATACAACTTCTCTTGGTAGTTTATTCCACGTTGGCACACATCTATAGTAAAACGACTTAGTTTGGGGTCCATTGAAGCCGTCATTAGCAAAGGTTGGTAAAAGCTCTTTGGAATGTCTTCGTTTAGGACGTGTACGGCCATAGTATAAGAAAGCCGCGGCTGGAATGATAACATCTGAATTTCTGTTGTTCTATCTCTGTCGTATTTGATGACTATTTGTTGATCAAGAAATAAGTAATGTAGCATCTTTAATGGTAAATTTTATTGGTTTCTCGCTGATACTTACTTCTCAGTGCGTTTTAGATATTAATGATATGCCCTTGATAATACACTTGCATTATAAAACCATTGTAAAGGAAAGATCAACAATAAGAAATTTAAACAAGCACAAAATGGCTTAGCTGAAAGAACTCAAAAATTAATAAAGTGCCTCGAAATGCCTTCACAATATTTCAGTGAAATCTTTTTAGAAATCAATGAAATAGTACATCAAGATAATTCTGTGAAAATATTAAGCCTGCACCTTCAAAATGTATCATTTAAACTGACAGGAAAGTTGTCATCTTGAATATAGTTCTTATGATTTTAATTTTGGCGAAAAACTATCGTTACCACAAAATACCCCTAAAATATGTCCAAAATCAGTTCAAGTGTTATATTGGACACAGATTCAAAGATATCTAGCAATTAAAAAAACTTTTTGTGAAGGAAAATAAGAGAAAAATTTCAAAAACTATCTACCAAAAATAAACTAAAAATATTGATGTTCTTATAAATCTCGGAGACAGAGATAGAACAGCAATTAACTGAAAAGACAATGCAGTACATATTCCAGCCGCGGCTTTCTTATACTATGGTACGGCTGATTAGTTTTGAAGGTATAGTATCTTTGTCGTAAAAGGAAAGATGTTTATAGACCTGCACCATATCACAAAACTGTCTCCGAAATTCGAGGGTTGGTAATCCAAGCCTTTTTAGCCTTTCACTGTACGGGAGGTGTCGATATATTGGGATAAGTTTTGAAGCTCGTCTTTGGACTCTCTCGAGCATGTTAACATTATTGCATAGTTTGGGTGACCAGACTGACTGCGCGTACTCAAGGTGCGGCCTCACAAAGGCGGAGTATAGTGTCGTTATGGTCTTTGGAGTAAGATTATCAAACCCCCTTCTGATAATACCAAGTGTCGAATTCGCTTTGTTTACCTGTTTGGCTATATGTTCTTCAAACATCAGCTCAGCATCCACCAAAACTCCCAAGTCTTTCTCCTCGAAAGCATGCTCCAGTTGATTACCAGCGAGAGAATAAGGATGTGCGTGCTTTATGTTAGCTAGTTTTCCAAGTGTTAAAACATGACATTTATCGGGATGGAACTTTAAGAGCCAAACTTTAGACCATTCATTCAATGTATCTACATCCTTCTGAATGACAAGAGAATCATTGATGGAATTGACCTCTTTGAATGTCTTCGTGTCATCTGCAAAAAGTAATAGGTCGGAAACAACTTTGTCAGGAAGATCGTTTATATACAGCACAAAAAGTAGAGGTCCTAATACACTTCCTTGTGGTATACCGCTGATTACATCGTCTAGCTTTGAGTGAGATTGGTTCACTTTCACTAGTTGCTTTCGTCCCTTGAGAAAAGATGTTATCCAATTTTTGGTTGTTCCAGTGATTCCATATCCTTCTAACTTTTTGCAAAGTCGGCGATGGGGCACGGTATCAAACGCTTTCGCAAAATCGAAATATATGCAGTCGACGACTTTACCTTCCGACATACTTTCACAGCATTTGTCTATATACATCAGTAGTTGAGTGACAGTAGAACGTCTGCTGATGAAGCCGTATTGCTTTTTGGATAGCAACTTTAGGTTTGTAAGGTATCTTGTGATATGCTCTCTTAAGATTGACTCCATTAGTTTAAAAACTACTGATGTTAGACTCACTGGTCTATAGTTGACTGCTAGATTATGAGCACCTTTGTTTTTGTAAATAGGAGTAACGTGGGCAAGTTTCCAATCCTCAGGTAATTCTCTTTCAGTCAAGGTCTTGTTCATTATACGGGAAAGAGGTTCTGCGATCTCGTCTACAAGCTCTTTTAGCATTTTCGGGTGGATTTCATCGGGACCGAGTGATTTATTGGTATCAAGCTCCTTAATTTTCTTAGATAGCATTTCCTTGGTTATGACGATATCGTCAATAATTTCCTCGGTCCTGCTTGGAAAATCAGGGACTTCACCTTCTGGTTCATTAGTGAAAACACTGCAGAACTGTTTTTGGAGAATATTCGCCTTTTCATTATCTTCGTGCCGCAGGGATGATTTATCTTTTGGTGTTTCTAGAAGAGAGGAAACCCCGCTAGCAGATTTCATCTTACTTCGCACGTGTGACCAGAAAACTTTCGGATTGGACTTGGCTTTGTTGCAAATGTTTTGTTCGTAGTTTCGACGAGCTCTTGTCATCATGCGATTCACTATGTTTCTTGTTGTTATGTAGATTTGACGGTTGCGTCTTTTTTCAATGGGGCAAACCGATCTAGCCCATTTCCTGTGTAGTCGTCGTTTTTCACTTACTTCTATCTGTAGGTCTCTTCCTATTGGTATCGATCCTTTTCTTCTCCAACTCTGACGATCAATTTCTTTCAATGGCACATAAATATTCCTAAGCTCCAACAGCTTACTTTTGAATAAATTCCAAGTTTCCCCTTATGGCATTTGATCTATGCCTTCAAGAAACTCTCTAGACCATACACTAGCTTCTTGTTTCATGGTGGCGTAGTCTCCCAGGTTATACGCATAACGTTTTGAGTTTGATTTGCGCTCAGTGTAAGCTGTGAAGTTGAAAGCTAGAACATTATGGTCGCTTCTTCCAAGCGGGCTTAGGTTCTGTAGATCACGAACTTGATTCTTTTCATCTGTAAAGATTAAATCGATGGTCGACGGATCATCAGATCCACGGCATCTTGTCGGCTCATCGACATGTTGGTGTAAGAAAGAATCACGCAGCGCATCCAGAAATTGTTCTTCCTTACTCTCCTCGTTATGGGATGTGATCCAATTCTCCCAATTGATTGTCGGATAGTTAAAATCACCAATGAGGATTTTATGAGAGTACTTCTTGTCCAGGGAGATGGACTTGACAAGAGAATTCAGCTTGGTATTGCTTTCGTCAGACGATCTGGTTTTTGTTGGGCTACGATAAAGACAAGCAAACACCAACAGATCTTTATCTGCAAGACGAACTTCGATAGTGCAAGCTTCTTCAAATTCAACTGTTGAAGACCTGACAATTAAATGCTTGATGGAGTTATGCGATAATATGATGATACCACGTCCCTTGTTAGTGTCAACATTTGTTTGATTAACGAGCGTGTACTCCCCAAATTCGTATTCGTGTAGATGTTTCAGCTGGCCTACTTTCGTTTTCACTTCACATATTGCAATCAGATGAGGTTTTTTTTTCTGTACATGGGCTTGTAATTCAATTAATTTTCCAGATGTAAATTGATCGGCGTTAGCATAGAGAATTCTCATGTCTTTTTGAACTTTGATATTGTTGGTAGATGTGATATTAGCTTGTTGTGTCCTTTGATTTTTTGGTATGTTTTTGGTTTTGCTTCTTACTTCTTTTACGGTTTTTTTTGTTTTTTGTTTTTCTTTTGTTGAATTTATTGTTGATTTGGGCCGTTGGTCTTTACCCTCTTTAGGTGGAAGCCGTTTTTTGATGACCCACGGACTCGCCAGACTTCATCTGTTTCACTTTGATTTCTTTCCTTGGCTTCCTGCAGAAGGTCTTTGAAGTCCTTCCTTTGAGTGGGGGTTAGATCTTCACAAATGCTGACACCTTTGTATTTGGCATTCCCTTTCAAGACATGTAGATTTCCAAATAGGCTTTCTTTTTCTTTTTCGCTCTTAAAGGTAACAAGTATTGGTCTACTCTTGTTGTCAGCTTTAGATCCGAGTCTCATCATATGTTTGGTGTTGATTTTCACACGAAGATTTTCGATAAGTTCTTTCACCCAATCCTCATCCTCCTTGTTAGGATCCTCTGTCGATTCTTTGACACCATGGATTATAATGTTATTCGATCGTCTAGATTTATCCTTCTCCTCCGCTGCTTCCTCTTCGTGTACTTGTTTGACTGCAGTTTTTATGTTGTCATTTGAGGGAGCAGATGTTCCAGCAGAAGCGGCTGCAGCGTACGATTTTTTTTGCTCCTCCTTAATGGTGGACAGTATTTCGGTACGAAAGTCTTCTAACTTCTTTTCGAGCTTATTCTCGACATATTCTACAGTATGGAAGGCTGGATCATCTGATAAATTCTTCTTTAATTGTGAAAGCTCTTCTTTATGTGTTTCTACGATTAGATGATGTTTATTTGTCTTTAGTTTCTTTATCGTATTCTCGTTTTCTTTGATCGTTTCTTTCAGTTTCGATAGTTCTGCCGCTGTTTTTAAAGAAGGTTGAGATCTAGGGATCAAGGCCAGCAAATCCTTTTACACTGACACACAGTTCTGACATACAAAGTTACAATGTATTCTTCGGTCGTCGTTAAAAGCAGTTATCATATACGCTGGTAGCCTCGAACATAGATAGTGAACTAGTCTGTTACATTTTGAACATGCCAGGGTGTCCTCATTCTTGTCATCTGCACATGCGTTGCCGGTACAAAGCAGGTTAGGTGTGTTTCTTTGTCGGTTGGACGTCATTTGTGATGAATCAGGATGCTGGTAGAGTGTTTGATGGTGGAATAGAGTGTATTTTTGAGCGATTTTTATAGATTTTCAGAAAAATTCAGATTTTGTTGAATTTGACTGTCGCTGCAAAAAGACCTCTCCACTCAACTTTAATTGACGTCAAATTTTCTAAATGGCTGGTGTCAACCGAGAAAACTTTGTTTCACTGGACAAGGTACCAGATTTGAATAGACCTTTTTTCAAAGAGGCCTGAATAATTATGTATTCCATCAGAAAAACAATAATAAAACCATGCATAATTATTACAATATGCATGATACAGTAATTATGCATGGCTCTATCATTGTTTTTATGGCTGGACTACATAATTATTCAACAGGACGTCCTCTTTGAAAAAAGGTCTCTGTTGCTGGGAAAAAGGAAAAAGTCTGGTGCTTGTCCAGCTTCAAGAATTTGTGCAACTTAACACTAGACAAACAGCAGACAGTTTTGAGCGGTGTAATCTAATAATACTTTTCAGCATCCAACAGAAGATGAGCAACAGTCTGGTGCATCGGCAGGGTAGATGAAGCTCCAACATCACAACAACAAAACACAAAAGAATAATTTATAAATGAGTTTATTCATTCTTATTGTTGTTTTGATGCTGGAGTCTGGAGTTTTTAATCATATTCAACTTGACATTGCACTCCTGAAGGGGCCATCAACAAATCATTTTCAATTTTTAATGGCATTCGGCTGTTAACGGATAGAGGAAGGTTGACCCCATGCTGCTAAGAAGATTTGTAAAGGTCAATAATGTTTTTTTTCCATAAGCATAACATTGCCTTTCTATAAGCATGCATTTTGATATCCAGGATTTGTAGCCAACAAATCCCACCAAACTTGCGCGGCCTTGAGCGGCTCGCCTGGTTTTTACACAAATGACAGATTGAAACTAAAATTTACCGCTAAATTTCGAAAGGTTGTTTCGAGTGTTGGTAATCGAATCCAGTAACAAAGTGGTACGGATCTGAATGAGAATCTGACGGATGATATTTGAAATTCTAAACTTGAGGTTGCTTTTGCAAGAGGTTTCAAGCAATCAGACTCAAAGCAATCCTGGATTGAATCATTCAAACCAGGTTTTTTTTGGTGCTGATAATCGAAGCCGGTGACAAGTTGTAATACCATGGATATGTTTGTTTTCTTAGGGATTAAGTAAAATAAAAAGGTACCATGAAAAGGAAAATTTTATTGTTCTACGAAAGGGATGCATAAATTATGCGGTGGGGATGACAGGCTGAAACAACGTATTTTGAGATGAAGCTGATTGCTCAGAATGTTTGAAATTTTGAAATTGAAGTTAGTTTTTAATTAAAAGTTTCGAGTAATCAGACTCAAAACCATCCTGAATTGAATCATTCAAACCAGGTCTTTTTTGGTGCTGATGATCGAAACTAGTAAACATGTGGTACGGGTCTGAACATGAAGCTTGATCAGAAAGTTTAAAATCCTAAAATTTTAGTAATGACACGAATGGAAAGATGTATGGCCCTTGTGTGTCCTTACGTGTAATTTTCTGTGACCCTTTTTGAAAGGGATGCATAAATTATGCGGTGGAGATAATGACCTGAAACATCGTATTTTGAAAGTGTTTAAGCTAACCGAAGATGTTTGGAATCCTAGAATTAAAGTAGTGAGATGAATTGAAAAGTTTTATGGTTGTTTTATCCATCGCCTTGAACTTTTTGGCATCCCTGTTGTTTGAAGGGTTACATGAATTCTGCGATTGAAACAATGAGCTGATATACTTTTCCAATGAGTGAATGAATACTTATCGATAGAAAATCAATTGTTTGTTACAATTAAGCTTTGAATTGTTTTATTGCTTTTGTTAGAGGGTTCGAGTAATCAGACTCAAAGCCATCCTGAATTGAATCATTCAAACCAGGTCTTTTTTGGTAATAATAATAATAATAATAATGATATATTTCTGGCATTTCCAAAATTTACATTTGGCTCTTCACCTGAAAATTCTGTATATAATATATGTGCAATGTCTAGAAAAAAATTGTAAAATAACCTGGTAGTATACTGAAGAAAAATTGGGGCCGTATGCGGACAAATTTGGTGCTGATAATCGAAACTAGTTAACAATGTGGTACGGGTATGAACAGAAAGGTGATACAGAGCGTTTGAAACTCCAAGATTAAAGTTGGTTTGTAATTAAAAAGTTTCGTGGCACAAGGTGATACGGATCTCAACTAGAGGCTGGCTCGAGATGATGACCCTTGAACATCGTATTGTGATATGGTTCAGTCAAGGAACTAACTTAGAATGTTTGAAATCCTAAGTTTTAAGTTTTGACACGAATAGAAAGATGTTATGGTTTTTATAACCACTCGTGTAATGTTCATGTAGCCCTGTTCGAAAGGGGTCATCGAAACATCGTATTTTGATATACGATCTAGTCAAGAAGCTAAGATTGAAGTAGTGACACGAACGGAAAGATGTTATGGTTCTTATGTCCTTACGTGTAATTTTCTGTAGCCTTGTTTGAAAAAGGATACATAAATTATGCGGTGAGATAAGGACCTGAAATATCTTATTTTGATACGGTTTAGGCTAACCGAAGATGTTTGGAATCCTAGAATTAAAGTAGTGATATGAATTGAAAAGTTTTATGGTTGTTTTATCCATCGCCTTGAACTTTTTGGCATCCCTGCTGTTTGAAGGGTTACATGAATTCTGCGATGGAAACAATAATCTGATATACTTTTCCAATGAGTGAATGAATACCTTATCGATAGAAAATCTATTTTTTCGTTACAATTAAGCTTTGAATTGTTTTATTGGTTTTGTTAGAGGTTTCGAGTAATCAGACTCAAAACCATCCTGAATTGAATCATTCAAACCAGGTCTTTTTTGGTGCTGATGATCGAAACTAGTGACCATATGGTACGGGTCTGAACATGAAGATGGGTTTGTTAGAGGTTTCGATTAATCAAACTCAAAGTCATCCTGAATTGAATCATTCAAACCTGGTCTTTTTGGTGCTGATGATCGAAACTAGTAACCATGGTAAGGTACGGGACTGAACATGAAGATGGGTTTGTTAGAGGTTTCAAGTAATCAGACTCAAAACCATCCTGAATTGAATCATTCAAACCAGGTCTTTTTTGGTGCTGGTAATCGGAACTAGTAACCATATGGTAAGGTACGGGACTGAACATGAAGATGGGTTTGTTAGAGGTTTCGAGTAATCAGACTCAAAACCATCCTGAATTGAATCATTCAAACCAGGTCTTTTTTGGTGCTGATGATCGAAACTAGTAACCATATGGTACGGAT
This sequence comes from Clytia hemisphaerica, assembly GCF_902728285.1. Classification (NCBI taxonomy): domain Eukaryota; kingdom Metazoa; phylum Cnidaria; class Hydrozoa; order Leptothecata; family Clytiidae; genus Clytia; species Clytia hemisphaerica. The sequence continues at coordinate 1,530,968 of NW_027103595.1, read as the reverse complement.
CTGAACATGAAGCTTGATCAGAAAGTTTAAAATCCTAAAATTGAAATAATGACACGAATGTAAAGATGTTATGGCCCTTGTGTGTCCTTACGCGTAATTTTCTGTGACGCTTTTTGAAAGGGATGCATAAATTATGCGGTGGAGATAATGACCTGAAACATCGTATTTTGAAAGTGTTTAAGCTAACCGAAGATGTTTGGAATCCTAAAATTAAAGTAGTGAGATAAATTGAAAAATTTTATGGTTGTTTTATCCATCGCCTTGAACTTTTTGACATCCTTGTTTAAAAGGGATGCAAAAATTCTGCGATGGAAATAATGACAGGATATACCCATCCACTGAGTATAACCTTATCAGTTGAAAATCAATTTTTTGTTACATTTAAACTTTCAATTGTTTAATTGGTTTCGAGTAATTAGACTCAAAGCCATCTTAGATTGAATCATTCAATCCAGATATTTTTGGGTGCTGATAATCGAATCTAGTAACCATATGGTACGAGTATGAACAAGAAGCAGACACAGGGTGTTTGAAATTTTAAGATTAAAGTAGTGACAAGAATGGGAATATGTTATAGTTCTTATATCCCCTCGTGTGATTTCATGTGGACCCTGTTTGAAAAGGGTGCATGAATTATGCGGAGAAAATGATTACCTGAGACGTCTTATTTTGTTAGGATCTGAACAAAAAGCTAACCTAGAATGTTTGAAAATTGAAATAGTGACACTAATGGGAACATGTTGCGGTTCTTATATCCTCTCGTGTAATTTCATGTAGCCCTGTTTGTTGATTTTTCGATAGGTCAATTCTAAATGCAATTTTCGGTTTTGGCAAAAGCAACATAAGTCATGCTTGGGTTCTTTGAAGGCTCTTTTCAGATTCTTATTGAACATTTTTGCTGATAGGACTCGTTTACCAGCACTAGAGACATCGTAAATTGATTCATCCGAATTGCGGTGATTTTGAAGCTGGTAATCGAGTCCAGAACATGTCTGCAAAGAAGTTGCTCCCCTCCTGATAAACCATATGTTTAGGGATTTAAAGACAATGATTCAAAATCGAGTATGGTCCTTTTCTACGGCTCTACGCTAAATTTGTTAATTTGTTTTTTTTTGTCATTTGTCAATTGTAAGATTGTCTGTTCGTCGATTTGTCAGTTTTGGCTTTTTGAATTTGTAATCATTTTTGATGATTTTTAGTTTTTTCGCCGTGATAATTTGTCGATTTGCCACTTTTGTCCTTGTCTCGCTGAGTTGGTGATATGATTTCTTTTTTCGTGATCTGAAGGTTTTTACTTTTGGCTCAACATGCGATTTTTCTCATTTTTTAATTTTTTTTAGATATAGTATACTGGTTGTTTCACCAGTTTTGTCAGGAAGTAGAGGATTTTATGATGGTTGTAGCACCCTGCTCAATTGGTTAAAATACTTTTACTTATTTTCTTATCTTGGAACCGAAAATAACTTTATTTATTTACTATTTCTCCAAAATGAGACACTCACCCCCCTCAAAGAGGATAGGAAGAAAAAGACACACAAATTTTACGAGACAGGTTTCACACTTATTGTAATAGTAATAGTCGGGTCCAAGCCTCTCAAAATAAATACATTTATTTTCCTTACCAAATACTAAATATAATAGAAATATGTTTCTGAACGTACGTAAAACCCCGAAAATTCCACCTATTCGAAATGAAAGAAACGTCCTTGTAAGTGATGTTTCTGAGAAGGCCGATATTTTTAACTCTTTTTTCTCAAACCAATGCTCACTTATCGATACTGGCAGTGTTTTGCCACCTGAACAATTTCTTACTAACTCTAGACTGGATAATCTTGTATTTGAAGAAGAAAAAATCGAGTCTATTATTAATTCTCTGAATGTTAACAAAGCCCATGGGTGGGATAATATTTCTACTCGTATGATCAGAATCTGTGGTAAGTCTCTAGTAAAACCCTTGCTTAGCATATTCAGTCTTTCTATTAACTCTGGCATCTTCCCATCACAGTGGAAGAAAGGTAACGTGGTTCCTGTCTATAAAAAGGGAGACAGGAGCATAGCCAAAAACTACAGACCAGTGTCTCTTCTTCCTGTGTTTGGAAAAATATATGAAAAGTGTATTTACGATACACTTTACAGGTATTTTGAAAACAATAACTTATTTTCTCCTTGTCAGTCTGGTTTTCGGGAGGGGGATTCCTGCATTTCTCAGTTGTTATCCATAACGCATGATATTTATACAGGGTTTGACAAAGATCCTTCTCTAGATACCAGGGGGGTGTTTTTAGATATTTCAAAGGCATTCGATCGGGTGTGGCACGATGGCTTACTCTTTAAACTTAAATCTTATGGGGTGACTGGACCGTTGCTTTCCTTAATTCGCAGCTTTCTTAACGATAGGCATCAGAGAGTTGTGTTGAATGGGAAAACATCTGAGTGGAAGCGAATCAATGCTGGGGTACCTCAAGGCTCGATTCTTGGTCCATTGTTCTTCTTAATTTATATTAATGATCTTCCAAAAAACCTTGAGTCAAAACCGAAGATCTTTGCTGACGATACCTCTTTATTCTCTCTTGTGATTGATCAACTCTTGAGCCTTGATGTACTTAACAGAGATCTCTCCAGGATAACTGACTGGGCTCATCAATGGAAGATGTCTTTTAACCCTGACCCATCTAAGCAAGCCATTGAAGTCTATTTTACCTGTAGACTCACTCCTCCTAATGTTCCAGCAATCTCCTTTAATAATTCTAATATCGCGACCAGTGAGTACCAGAAACATCTTGGTCTAATCTTAGATTCAAAACTTTCTTTTGATCGCCATCTAGACGAGAAGATAAAAAAGGCCAATAAAGGAATTGGTCTTATTAATCGACTTCGCAAGCATGTGCCTAGGAGATCTCTACTAACCATTTATAAATCTTTCATTAGGCCTCATCTTGATTATGGTGATATCGTATATGACCGCCCAGGAAATGCTACCTTTGTGCAGAAGCTTGAATCTATTCAATATAATGCCTGCTTAGCTATAACAGGCTGTTTTCGTGGAACGTCTCAAGAAAAACTATATTCAGAACTTGGTCTTGAAAGTCTTGCTGACAGGCGCTTTGCTAGAAGAATGACATTCTTCTATGGAATTATTAATAATTTAGCCCCTTCGTATTTACGTAACTACCTGCCGGTAAGACTTACAGCACCAGGTGGCCTTAGAACAAGAAATCCTATTTATCCTCTTAATATACGAACTGAGCGTTTCCGTAACACTTTTTTTCCGTACTGCATATCTCAGTGGAATGTTCTGGGAGGTAATATACGAGATCTACCTTCAATTAAAACTTTCAAAAAAGCAATCTATGAATTTTTGAGACCCAAGCAATCTCATGTTTTTGATGTTCCTGACATTCAAGGAGTGATTTTTCTTAATCGACTTCGGGTCGGTTTCAGCCATCTCAACGAGCATAAATTTAGACATGGCTTCCGCGACACTTTAGACCCTTTCTGTGGTTGCCGAACTAACTCTGTTGAAAACACTCAGCACTTTCTTCTGCACTGCTCTATATATTCCCATGCAAGACAATCTTTGTTCGACAAACTTCAGACCCTAGGCATTATTTTTCATCCGCCGCTTAACCCTCCTTTTTTCTGTCGGCTTTTATTATATGGGGATGAAAGTTTGAGTTCAAATCTAAATAAATCTATTCTTTGTTCTGTTGTTGAATTTCTTAACGAAACTGGAAGGTTTAGCGGTGCTTTATTTTAGGCTTTTACCTAACAACTCTAGCTTCCTTCTCCAAGATTTTTTTTTTTCCTTTATTTACTTATTTATTTATTTTTTTACATAGTCTAGTACCTCTGGCGATATAACGTTAGTTCCTAGCGGGGGGAGGGACTATATTTTATGTTTAAGTAATGTTTTGTAATATATGTTCGTAGTGTACACGTGTTTTTGTTTCAATAAAAAAAAAAAAAAAAAAAAAAAAAATAGAAATATTAGCTACTCATCTTTACATAAAAATCAACTTCACACGCTTAAAATACACCCGTTCTTATCCTTTGCATACCATTATACGTTACTTATGTCACATATTTATTATCACAAACACATTCCTTCCATTTACACTTCGATTCTCACAAGGTTATCATCAACTGAAATTTCGACATCCCCCGGACAAAAACTTCCAAACCCCGGTGGTCAAAATTGGGTGCCCAGACTGTCTCTGAAAACTGAGCTGTTTGGAAGAAACCGTAAGGAATTGAAAATTCGAGTTATGCTTCATAGTCAGATACCCTCATCCTCTTCTAACTGTCCACTTACCTTTATTTTATAAAAGTATACACAATGATTTAATAGTTTTTTTTGTCTTGTGCTCCCTCGCACCGTATATGTGCTCCCTCGCACCGTATAATGTACTCCCTCGCACCGTATATGTACTCCTTCACAATTATTTATGTATGATAATATATCATCGTCTACTTAAAATCTACATAAATTGCTAAGGGAAGTAACTAATAGCTAATGGAACTGTGGCGAAGTTGCTAGAGTTTGCAAGAAGTTACTAGTTGAGAGCTTGCCGACGTGTGAATAGCATCACTCAGAACACCCTTTTGAATTGCACGCTTCTGATCTTTAATTTTCGGAACGCAAATTAAAACCAAAATCGACATTTTATCCGAAACCGTAAATAAATTCATTTATTTTCTTATCTTCGAACCGAAAATAACTTTATTTATTTACTATTTCTCCAAAATGAGACACTCACCCCCCCCCCTCAAAAAAGGATAGGAAGAAAAAGACACACACATTTTACGAGACAGGTTTCACACTTATTATAATAGTAATAGTCGGGTCCAAGCCTGTACACTAAGAGCATGTGTGGAAGGGGATCTACCCTGATGATCTAGTAAAATATATACGTAACGTTATCATCAACTATAATCAGATTACATGCGACCTTTGCTTCCTTTGTCTTTGTCCTCCTTCGGTCAGCATATTGCGTTTTCATTCATCTTATCAGATAATTTTCACGTCTGTTATAATCGGAATTAACGCATGGTTTGGCATTGAATCGGCCATTGTTTGACTTGATCTCGAAATTAGGACACATACCAACTCTGTCGTTTTCGATTTGCTCGGCTCGTCCGATTGTTTGCCCCACGACTTTTCTCATCCAATCTCCTGAAAATAAAAGCAACAGGTGTAGCATTGTCTATACGTTGGAAGAATATTTCAAACATTTTCTTTTTGCCCTTCAAAATTAATCATCTCGTTAACTTTAGAATGAGCAAGAGATGGGCTGAATGTTGGCTTTAAGCTGTATCTATGACAGTAACCTACTTCTATCTCCTCTTCCTTCTGACGCCGACCCCTACTCCTTCTTCTTCCGCCCTCGACTTTTTTTTTTTTTTTTTTTTTTTTTTTTTGTCTCTGGTCTCAACTTCTGCCCCTTCTTCATCCCTATCCTCAACTTCTGCCCCTTGTTCATCCCTGTCCTCAACTTCTGCCCCTTGTTCATCCCTGTCCTCAACTTCTGCCCCTTCTTCATCCCTGTCCTCAACTTCTGCCCCTTCTTCATCCCTGTCCTCGACTTCTGCCCCTTGTTCATCCCTGTCCTCAACTTCTGCCCCTTGTTCATCACTGTCCTCGACTTCTGCCCCTTCTTCATCCCTACCCTCGACTTTTGCCCCTTCTTCATCTCTGCCCTCGACTTCTACCCTTCCTGCCTCTTTCAAGAGTATTTGCATTTGAAATAGCTTTAAGATGTGAAATGTTTTTCTGTTTTAAATAATTTTCCGTTATCAAATAAATCAACACTACTATTTCATTTTATTGAATTCACCGTTACTGTACTTTGGTGCGCATTACATGTTATCTAAATTTATTTTCGTATATTTTCTTTAAAGCAACATAAAAAGAATAACATTGAGAAATTGAATTGCCTGAAATTCATTATATCTTTAATACAGTAATCGTTCAATCTGGAACGCATTTTGTCGTTCTACTTATTTGACGTAAGCATCTACTTAGATCCTTGATTTCGTTCCATCTAATCGTTTTTCAAATGATACCATATAATTTTATGATTTACATGTTTGTTTTTTTTTTGTTTTTTTTTTTTTTTATAAGCAAGTGTATGCCCTTATGTTCTTATACGACGTCGGCAAGCTCTCAACTAGTAACTTCTTGCAAACTCTAGCAAAAGTTAATTGAAAAACAAAACCATCCAACACCAATGATGAACAGGGAAGGAACAATATGTAAGGAACAGACAGTGTCAATGATAGAAGAAAGACATCCATACATAAGGAAGACCACAAGGGCAAAAGTTAAGTATATGGGTTTGTTTTGATCTTACAGATCAAATATTACTCTTCGTTTCTAGCTGGGCTTGGATTCATCGAACATGCTAAAACACATTAAGTTTTCTTTCTTTGAGAAGTTTTAAAATGAGATACTGTATTGAAATGTCCTTTTAAAATGGTCATTAGAGAATCAGGTTTAGTTCATTGATGTGTTCTAGAGAAAGATTCACGATCGCATTTTTTACAACATTTTTAAACTTTCGCTTGGAAAATATTTGATTCTACAATTCCCTCTTTCAAAGCATCAAAAACTTTATATTGTTAAATCATACTATGCAAAGTCTCTTTTTCCTTTAAAAAATTGCTCAGTCAGAAAAACAATATACTTATGGCAGTCGCAAAATATTTCTGCATAATGAACAATAATTGCACGGAATAAAACATTAATTTCTGTTCGATTTCTTTTCATGGATTAACGAGGTAGGTAACACCGCAATAACTGTCATTAGTCGAAAGATAATTGTTGATTTAGAAGGTACTGTATACGTTATAAAGGCTGTAGTTTGCAAACAGAGGAGATGTGTGAAGATGTCTTTATTTTTGGTGATAGGTAAGCCGATTTCTCAAGAACTTTGCACTCTCAAAATCCTTTGACATCAAAATTTAATTTGTTAAGCTAGATCTCGTTCTTTTTGTTCACTGTTCTTAAAACTGTACGGTTAGATGTCCCAGACATGTCCACTTTTCAAAATCGAATTATTGTTCGGAATTTTCCTATCAAAATGCTTAAAATAATACATTTCGAGCCAGAAAGACATGATTTCGTATGTGATTTAAAAGGAATAACTACTGCCACTTGAAGAAATATGTAGACAAAAATGTGGGTCTGATTCTTTTTCGGCGGATAAAATCATCAACCTCTTACTTTTTTAGTTCTCAAAAAAAAAATAAAAAAATAAAAAAATTGAACTAACATAATTTTAAAGAAAATGACAAAACGGCAGGTCAGATTGGAATATATCCTTGCTTGTAGAATATTGGGGATAAACGACTTTCGGACATATGCAATATTCATACTATGTAAAAATAATGATAATAATAACAACAAAATAAAATAGACGAGAATCGATTTACTACTGTCAGCTCATATTTACGGATTGTTAGCAAATAAATATTGAAAACATTTGATATTTTTTATAAGATTGATATCTGAAAGATTTGAACCAGAACTATGACTTGTTATTTAACTTAATGACTAAATGACGCATAAATTGATCTTCAGATTAATAACTAAGCAATAAAAATGTAACCCCATGTTGAATCTTCGACAATAATTCATATAACCCTGTTAAAAGTTTGTCTTGGAGATGGCTAAGTGCAAATTTCGAGGTAGATCTTGTACATAATTCCTTAATCTGTTTTCACCGATGTTTGCGATCTGTTGTCATTGTCATTTTTGTGAATCTCGGAGTGTGGACATTTTATTGGCAAAAACTATATATTTCTAGCCAAACACTGATATACAAAGAAAACTAATAATTTTCATTGAGAATTATAGAGTACCTCTTAAGTGGGATTTGGCACTGCTTCCCAGTATTCGTCAGACGAAAGGCTTACGCGCGAGTCATTACATATAACAGGAGTAAATCATAAAATTATATGGTATCATTTGAAAAACGATTAGATGGAACGAAATCAAGGATCTAAGTAGATGCTTACGTCAAATAAGTAGAACGACAAAATGCGTTCCAGATAGAACGATTACTGTATTAAAGATATAATGAATTTCAGGCAATTCAATTTCTCAATGTTATTCTTTTTATGTTGCTTTAAAGAAAATATACGAAAATAAATTTAGATAACATGCAATGCGCACCAAAGTACAGTAACGGTGAATTCAATAAAATGAAATAGTAGCGTTGATTTATTTGATAACGGAAAATTATTTAAAACAGAAAAACATTTCACATCTTAAAGCTATTTCAAATGCAAATACTCTTGAAAGAGGCAGGAAGGGTAGAAGTCGAGGGCAGAGATGAAGAAGGGGCAAAAGTCGAGGGCAGGGATGAAGAAGGGACAGAAGTCGAGGGTAGGGATGAAGAAGGGGCAGAAGTCGAGGGTAGGGATGAAGAAGCGGCAGAAGTCGAGGACAGGGATGAACAAGGGGCAGAAGTCGAGGACAGGGATGAAGAAGGGGTAGAAGTTGAGGATAGGGATGAAGAAGGGGCAGAAGTTGAGGACAGGGATGAAGAAGGGGTAGAAGTTGAGGACAGGGATGAAGAAGGGGCAGAAGTTGAGGACAGGGATGAAGAAGGGGCAGAAGTCGAGGGCAGGGATGAAGAAGGGGCAGAAGTCGAGGACAGGGATGAACAAGGGGTAGTAGTTGAGGACAGGGATGAAGAAGGGGCAGAAGTTGAGGACAGGGATGAAGAAGGGGTAGAAGTTGAGGATAGGGATGAAGAAGGGGCAGAAGTTGAGGATAGGGACGAAGAAGGGGCAGAAGTTGAGGACAGGGATGAACAAGGGGCAGAAGTCGAGGGCGGAAGAAGAAGGAGTAGGGGTCGGCGTCAGAAGGAAGAGGAGATAGAAGTAGGTTACTGTCATAGATACAGCTTAAAGCCAACATTCAGCCCATCTCTCGCTTATTCTAAAGTTAACGAGATGATTAATTTTGAAGGGCAAAAAGAAAATGTTTGAAATATTCTTCCAACGTATAGACAATGCTACACCTTGCTTTTATTTTCAGGAGATTGGATGAGAAAAGTCGTGGGGCAAACAATCGGACGAGCCGAGCAAATTGAAAACGACAGAGTTGGTATGTGTCCTAATTTCGAGATCAAGTCAAACAATGGCCGATTCAATGCCAAACCATGCGTTAATTCCGATTATAACAGACGTGAAAATTATCTGATAAGATGAATGAAAACGCAATATGCTGACCGAAGGAGGACAAAGACAAAGGAAGCAAAGGTCGCATGTAATCAGATTATAGTTGATGATAACGTTACGTATATATTTTACTAGATCATCAGGGTAGATCCCCTTCCACACATGCTCTTAGTGTACAGGCTTGGACCCGACTATTACTATTACAATAAGTGTGAAACCTGACTCGTAAAATTTGTGTGTCTTTTTCTTCCTATCCTCTTTGAGGGGGGTGAGTGTCTCATTTTGGAGAAATAGTAAATAAATAAAGTTATTTTCGGTTCCAAGATAAGAAAATAAATGAATTTATTTACGGTTTCGGATAAAATGTCGATTTTGGTTTTAATTTGCGTTCCGAAAATTAAAGATCAGAAGCGTGCAGTTCAAAAGGGTGTTCTGAGTGATGCTATTCACACGTCGGCAAGCTCTCAACTAGTAACTTCTTGCAAACTCTAGCAACTTCGCCACAGTTCCATTAGCTATTAGTTACTTCCCTTAGCAATTTATGTAGATTTTAAGTAGACGATGATATATTATCATACATAAATAATTGTGAAGGAGTACATATACGGTGCGAGGGAGTACATATACGGTGCGAGGGAGCACATATACGGTGCGAGGGAGCACAAGACAAAAACTATTAAATCATTGTGTATACTTCTAAAAAATAAAGGTAAGTGGACAGTTAGAAGAGGATGAGGGTATCTGACTATGAAGCATAACTCGAATTTTCAATTCCTTACGGTTTCTTCCAAACAGCTCAGTTTTCAGAGGCAGTCTGGGCACCCAAATTTGACCACCGGGGTTTGGAAGTTTTTGTCCGGGGGATGTCGAAATTTCAGTTGATGATAACCTTGTGAGAATCGAAGTGTAAATGGAAGGAATGTGTTTGTGATAATAAATATGTGACATGAGTAACGTATAATGGTATGCAAAGGATAAGAACGGGTGTATTTTTAAGCGTGTGAAGTGGATTTTTATGTAAAGATGAGTAGCTAATATTTCTATTATATTTAGTATTTGGTAAGGAAAATAAATGTATTTATTTTGAGAGGCTTGGACCCGACTATTACTATTAGAATAAGTGTGAAACCTGTCTCGTAAAATGTGTGTGTCTTTTTCTTCCTATCCTTTTTGAGGGGGGGGGGTGAGTGTCTCATTTTGGAGAAATAGTAAATAAATAAAGTTATTTTCGGTTCGAAGATAAGAAAATAATTTCACTGAAGATTGACATCCTGGATGGCATGAAACTTTGAGTATGAAATTAACTCAAATCTTTTACTCAAACTACCTCGTATAAAGAGAAAAGAACTTTTCATAAATTACGTCAAAAGCAACGCTTACCTCGTTTTTAAAATAATTGCTACGGTACTTTAACGGGACACATTTTCGCGGTTGGAACGACCAAGAAAGATTCTAAAAAACTCTAAAAAATAAGAAGTGTCCAAGCCATAACAACATATGTATTCATTTTTGAAGCCTTCGGATGTTCTTATTTTTTTGGGTTTTAAGCCTAAAAATGGTCCTAAAATGTTCTTAATTTCACCATTTTGTGACCATTTTTACCTATTTTCCTAAGAAATTGGCTGTTCTAGAGTCAGCGAAGCCTTAAATTGTACTTAACTTGTTCTTAACATTTTAGCCATCGAAGCCTTATGTTCTTATATAGTTTGTTCTTATTAAAAAAAGTGTAACCCTCAAGCTTTTAATTTTTCACTCTGATCGAATGAGGTATGATCAGGTTAACACATTTTAATCTTTTCCTGTAATTTGATTAATGACGTCATTTTTGATAAGCTGTGAACGTCTCTCCCGATCACGTACGCTTATGTTATGTCTTAAAGTAACGGCACTTTGACTCATTTAAGTAATGTTCTCCAAAGCTGATATGACCTCAACTAATCTGTTTGTCTACATTTACACGTTTTTTTATAAGCAACATGTTTATAAGGAACTTGAGGCTGAAAATGGTACGAAAAATAAGGAATTGCTAAGTAACTGCTCAGGCTGAGAATAAGCAAATAAGTTAAGAAACAGTAAGAGTTTAACTAGCCTGGATATCCAAGCTCAAAATTTTAGAAAAAACAAAATTTTCCTCAACATACAAAGTTCTAAAATTATAGAGCTTGGTCTCCCTAGAGAATGAAAGTGCAAACCCATGTTTCCATAACTTTAACCCAGGGCAGCAAAACATAAATCAATAAAAAGCAGCCTTACAAGATCTAAAACCATTTAAAACATCCAAAGATTACACCAGAGTCCATGAACAAGTTTGCATGCATTATCATGACCAACCATGTTTTCTTGGAAAATGAACTTTCCTCTGTTTTTTTCTTTTTCATGTTTTCATGTAACAGAAAGCTCTCTTCACTAGCAAGTGGAGGACTATCCTATTTTTGCTTCAGAATTGCTCCGCGCCGTGTAGATTGGTCCTTACGGCTTAAGCGAAGTGAGCGCAAGCAAGCGGATTGCAATGCAAAACGCTCTAGGGAGGCCAGGCTGTAAACCAGAACATAAAATATCAAAAACTAGACTGTGAAATAGTTTACAGCCTGGATATACAGGCTAGAGTTTAACTTGAACTTGTACGCGTTTACAAAAACCTAAATAAAATGTTCACAATATAAAATATTGATGAAACAACATTCAATAAGCGACTTTTTCTGTATTGTAGTCAGCACAGCATCAAATCAGTCCAAACTTAGCAGCTAAGTAAATAGTCTCGAGCTCCTGAGAAGGAAATTTGAGGCTAAAATTCTCTGAAAAAATAAAGAATGAAAGTGCAAACCCATGTTTCCATAACTTTAACCCAGGGCAGCAAAACATAAATCAATAAAAAGCAGCCTTACAAGATCTAAAACCATTTAAAACATCCAAAGATTACACCAGAGTCCATGAACAAGTTTGCATGCATTATCATGACCAACCATGTTTTCTTGGAAAATGAACTTTCCTCTGTTTTTTTCTTTTTCGTGTTTTCATGTAACAGAAAGCTCTCTTCACTAGCAAGTGGAGGACTATCCTATTTTTGCTTCAGAATTGCTCCGCGCCGTGTAGATTGGTCCTTACGGCTTAAGCGAAGTGAGCGCAAGCAAGCGGATTGCAATGCAAAACGCTCTAGGGAGGCCAGGCTGTAAACCAGAACATAAAATATCAAAAACTAGACTGTGAAATAGTTTACAGCCTGGATATACAGGCTAGAGTTTAACTTGAACTTGTACGCGTTTACAAAAACCTAAATAAAATGTTCACAATATAAAATATTGATGAAACAACATTCAATAAGCGACTTTTTCTGTATTGTAGTCAGCACAGCATCAAATCAGTCCAAACTTAGCAGCTAAGTAAATAGTCTCGAGCTCCTGAGAAGGAAATTTGAGGCTAAAATTCTCTGAAAAAATAAAGAATGAAAGTGCAAACCCATGTTTCCATAACTTTAACCCAGGGCAGCAAAACATAAATCATAAAAAGCAGCCTTACAAGATCTAAAACCATTTAAAACATCCAAAGATTACACCAGAGTCCATGAACAAGTTTGCATGCATTATCATGACCAACCATGTTTTCTTGGAAAATGAACTTTCCTCTGTTTTTTTCTTTTTCATGTTTTCATGTAACAGAAAGCTCTCTTCACTAGCAAGTGGAGGACTATCCTATTTTTGCTTCAGAATTGCTCCGCGCCGTGTAGATTGGTCCTTACGGCTTAAGTGAAGTGAGCGCAAGCAAGCGGATTGCAATGCAAAACGCTCTAGGGAGGCCAGGCTGTAAACCAGAACATAAAATATCAAAAACTAGACTGTGAAATAGTTTACAGCCTGGATATACAGGCTAGAGTTTAACTTGAACTTGTACGCGTTTACAAAAACCTAAATAAAATGTTCACAATATAAAATATTGATGAAACAACATTCAATAAGCGACTTTTTCTGTATTGTAGGGGCTCCCCCAGGGGCTGGCGTGACGCGTGAATGACCCTTTTTTCTGTCGTGAATACGTGAATTGGACTTTTTCAACGCGTGAATACGTGAATTGAGATATCCGCGTGAACGTGAAAATAAGATTTTACCAGCGTGAATTCGTTAATCGAGATTTTGAGCGTGAACGTGAAAAGCAAATTATTGTCTAAAACAAAACTGAATAAACCTAAATATGTAAAATTTTCTCCCTTCGCTCGCATAATCCTTGATATCATATTGACCTATTGCCATTGTAAAATTATTCAAAATAATCAAAAATTGAAACAGAAACAAATATTTTTTCCTTATTTTTCTAAGGGCGCATTTTGTGATGCAAATATTGCATCCAGCGAGAGTGTTTTGAGCCAAAACAAAAAAGTCTAAATGAGAAAATTTTCTTCGTCGGCGCTAATGATGGTCGTCTTTTCTGTAATCGCTTATATTGTTACTAAATGCAGTACACAAAATGATACCGCATGAACTTGGAGACTGTAAAGGGTATTTGATTCTTCGATAATTTACAAAAGTAGGTAGATAGTTCTAAAAAAATTTATATGATTGCATCATCGAACATTCAGAAAAAAGCTCTTGTGACGCCGCACCGTGTAAAGCACGTACGTCACTCGCCGTACCAGATTTGTACCAGTAAATGGTCAGTGTTGAAAATAATCAAAGATTCTGAATGAATTGTTTGACCAAACAAGGCATATTAGGGTAACAATATAGTGTGTTAAGGCCGTTTTCTCAGCAATGAAAGAGTGAAAGTTGTCAAAAAATTTTCGCGCTCGCTTCGCTCGCTTTTTCCTTTCCACAGCTTTTCTTCAATGAGTCAGGGGGTCAAACTTTGGAATTTGCGTCCTCTGGTTGTACCACCTCTTTGAAGCTCGCGACTTTCCAGACCATGAATTTGGGCCAAACCTCGATTTAAATTTATTCTCAAAATAAAATATATTTAGGGCCTGCGACGAAGAAAATTCGGGGGGAAACCTTAAAGCTAAGGCTTCACTTTGCACTTACCTCCCTTAAAAAGTAAATTCAGGCAGGGTTTATACCACCGTACGCCAAAGAGGTAGTTTTTTGTGACCTTGGCGTGATAGACGTGATAGACAGACCTTAAACATTGCCCTATGAAAGCTCCAATAATTGTAATAGGTCTTAAGGTTGACGCTGTCGAGAATAAGGTCAAAAAACTGCAGAAAACTTTATGTATGGCCATAAAAAGGTCAAATTTAGCCCAATAAGGTCACAATCGTTTAACAAAAGAATTAAAAGCAAAATCAGCGCGTGAACGTGAAAATGGTTTTTTTCGCGCGTGAATACGTGAATTGGCAAAAAAATTTGCGTGAATACGTGAATTGAGGGTCGACTGGGGGGGCCTCATTGTAGTCAGCACAGCATCAAATCAGTCCAAACTTAGCAGCTAAGTAAATAGTCTCGAGCTCCTGAGAAGGAAATTTGAGGCTAAAATTCTCTGAAAAAATAAAGAACTCCAGTCTCGGAGCAAAGTTAAAGGTTCCTTATAAAAGAAGGTGTATTAAAAGTAACAGCGTGTTTGTTTCGATATCAAACGGGACAGGACGAATTATATATGTTTTGCATGAGTACAGCTTTTTCCGGTTAGCCGTTTCGTATAAAAAGTCACCAAAATTTAGAGTAAACAAATCATCCCATTGGCTAAAAGCAAAAACATAAACAAAACAATGTGCAGAGTACGAGAATAATGTGCTTTCTGTGCTCTTACTCTTTACATTTCTGTTTATGTTTTTGCTTTTAGCCAATTGGATACTTTGTTTACTCGAAATTTTGGTGACTTTTTATACGAAGCATTCATTTTTAAGTATAACAATCATTCTTTCAAAATAAACCAAATTCATCTAATTCTGATAAATCTACAGGTCAGAATCCTCATTTTAAATGACGACCGTCTCCGATTCATATACTGTAGCTAATTTTAGCATTCAATCTAGCTCAACTCACAGAATCTCGCTAACCGAAATACACTTCTTTTTTTTTATAAGAACCAGTAAATTTTTGCTGAGGCTCGGCTGTTCTTATTTTTTTGGCACTTTGAGCCTCAAATTGTTCTTATCTTGTTCTTATTATAAGGTGTAATTGAGGTATTTTAGCCGTTATACCCAATTTTTACTACTTTAACCCCTAAGTTGCTTGAAATTGAGTAATTTCAGCCTCAGCATTGTTCTTATTTTTTGGCATTTTCGAGCCTCATTGTTCTTATAAAATTGTTCTTATTAAAAAAAAGTGTAGACCGACACACGGTAAGTTTTTTTCAAAATATCAAAAACGCCTGTGCTACAGGCTAGAGGAAATTAAAACAACATCCTCTCCAGAATCCATTTACACTCTCTCTAACGTCAATATGTCAACACTTAAACCCACTTAAAACTGAGTATTGTTTATTTAAAAGTATGATTCATTCAGTTTGCGGCGTGTATAAAATATTTAAAAAAACACAGAGAATAACGCTCTTTATTGGACTTTCAAGGGTGGTTGAATTTTTATCGTATAAGGGAGCGTATTGAAGAGTAGAGCGTAGTTCATGAGAATATTATCGAAGATTCTTAAGTCGGACGAAATTACTACGAAATTACAAGTTTTTCATATAAGAATAAACTTTATAAGAACATAAGGCTTTGATGGCCAACATATTACAAAGGACAAGTTGATAAAATTTTAAGGCTTTGTCAACTCTAAAACATTAAATTCCTTTACACAACATTACTCTCAAAATGGTGAAAATAAGAATATTTTAAGGATATTCTTCTCTCTCTTCTCTCTCTTCTCTTCTCACCTAAATCAAACTTTTTAACCCAAGTTCACCCCGGGATCTTTTACAACGCCCACGGTGGAGTAGGAATCACAACGCAAGCAGACATTGCAACCCTGCAGATGCGAGCTGCCGAGCCATGGTGCATACCACGACACTCGAACTACACGGGAGAACGGATGTCTTCGCCGGTGTAGAACCTCCTGAGTGTCACGGCACACCACAATGTCTGAAACACCCATTTGTAACACCTATTTGTACCGCCCACACAACTATTGTATCCCATGTTTGAATACATCTTCAATCTGTATCATTAAAGTATCTGGAGACAATTTAAAATATTTGGTGTACGAATCGTCCTGTTATGTCTTTCAGGCTTTATCGACTTCAATTTAAGCCACAGTTGTGTTTTTATAAAATCCCTCCTGACGCCCACATAATGTAAAACCCGCCCATCCCTAACTCACATTTATAGTAACACATAGCTGCTAAACCATAAGAGCCTATTCATGATAGGCACCACTGGGAGAGTCTTCTGAGAGCTTTTAAATTTTCCACCCAATACATCACTCAAACAATAGAAAAAGTGACGTATTGGGTGGAACAAAAACAGAAAAGTTGCCTAATTTCGTGAAGTCATTGCAGTGGTGCATATCATGAACTAACCAAATAAAACTTTTTCGGCTATTTTACAATCTATCCACTATACTACTAAAAATCCTACACAAATGGCTTATCAAACGCCCACTTTAAACGCGCTTCCACCCTTGTATCAATCCCTTAAAATACCAACACGTTTTCAACACAGATATCTTATTCAAAACACTAGATAGAGCTACTCTATTTTTCCCAAAAAACGGCAGGTGAGGCAAAATAATCCGCCATCTTTGCTAGAAACCTTTGTTTTCACTGTCGATGACTGCAAATTTCAAATTTGCAAGGATCTCGCTATCTATATTGTGACGTCACTTCATTTTGCTTTAGATAGGGTAGGAAAAGCTTCATCTAGTGTTTTATATAAGATATCTGTGGTATTCAAGTGCAATCATTTAAAAAAACAACGAGAACCCATTAACCAAAAAAAAACCGCGATTTCACAATTTGTGAAGAGTATCAGGAAATCTCTTCTGTTCTGGCATTTCATAATTCATAGCTTCTAACGTCATTAAATAACATTCTTGAAATACCAAAGCAACTATTTTGGGAACGGCTTAAACATTTGTGTGTCCTGGATCACTCAGTCATCTCCTTCTAATTTGAACCTCTTTTATTCGATTTTTTTTGGAATTCGAACTAGAACATTAATCACCTCAGTTAGAAAGTCAATACTCTTCGTAATTCGAATCTCATAATTATTCGATGAAAATTTTTGGTCTCTTTCAGATGAATTTTAAAATCGCAAACCTAAAAATCCTTCAAGAAAACTTCCAATTTTAATATTTTCTTCTTTTTTCTGAAATCAGGGATTTTGAATGGAACGAAATCGCAACAAGGCCATCAACTTCTCAAAACTTGGTTTTTACGACCGAGCACAGACCTAAAAACCCTTGAAGAACGACAAAAATGCATCAGCTTTTTTACACAAACAAGAAATATGGAAGCATTGAACACTCTTCAAGATTGCTTGAAAAATACAAAAAATATTATGGTATGAAAAGGTTTTACTTTTTAATTCTTATTTAAAATTTTGATCTACAGTCAATAGACCTTATCGGATTTTTTTGATTTTTCTAAAACACCAATGCATTGTGGGATTGTTTCGGGGGTATTACATAATAAATCCCTCTAGGAATTCCCAAGAGATTTCTATTGTAATACCTCCGAAACAATGCATCGCTTTTTTAGAAAAATAGAAAACTCCGATAAGATCTATTCTTTCTAATTCAAACCTTTGTAATTCGAATTTTTCCCTAATTCAAACGAAAGGATTGTTACCCTTGGCTAGAAAATGGTATAAGATACTTTAATTTTTCTCTTATTCGAATACAATTCTTTGTCCCTTAAAGCTCGAATTAGAGAGAGGCAACTGCAACTTATTAACAATGTACAGTTTAGTAATTTGAAAGATAAAGAGGTAAGCAAATCTATCTTCAGCCTCGGCCTGAACTCGACCTGTGACTTTACCAAAATATCCAATGTTGCAAGGTTGGCTGAAACTATTAAATATATTATAACAGACTATTTGTCCTCGAATCGCATACACGCTTTTATCAGGGTGAAAATGGGCCAAATCGTAAGAATACCCTAAGAATACCCTCTAGGATGAGTTTTACAATTTGATAAGAATACAGTCATTTTTTATTTGGTTAACAGAAAAAACTTTTTCTTTTATTAGACTTAAATTGAAACTTTGATGCAGAAATATGATTTTAGCTCCCAATGTGCGCACTCAAAAGTTCCAAACTCTCAAATAGATAATTTCTCATGTTTGCATAAAAATCAAGTCTAAGAAATGCTCGGTACCGGCAATTTATTCAACCAAACAACAAACACTAAATGGCGCGAAACGACGAGGCGAAAGATAGGCTTGATCGATCAAATTGCCGGCACCGAACAATGGTTTACTCATTAAAAATGGCAGATTATTTTACTTCAGCTAGGGATGGAGTAGTGAGCGAGATATTCCAAAAACTTAGATTATGAGCTCAGTGCACTGGTATCAATTTAGGATCAAAGAAGTCAAAATAAAGCATAAAATATTAAATTCAAAAAAAAATATATATATATGACAATTAGTTTTACATTTTGTTAATAAAAATCTGTAGAAGTCGAAATGGGTAACGAGAAATGGTAGGGGTTGGTAGAAAACTTATTAGAGTATTGGAATATGGAATTGAAGGACAAGCTAGATTAAGGTGGGTGTATGTCAAAACAAATGTGCGTTCTGAGATGTATTGATATTGAAAGACGCGAAAAGAAAATGAATTATGATAAACTAGGTTGACAGAACAAAGCTTGAAACTATAACATAATTGGAATTTGAAAAAAATCGAGATAAACTCGTTCACAGGCCCCATTGAGAAATATCTATTAAAAATTAATTCAAAAATAATATGATATCATCTTCCATGTTAGCTTAGGTATCAAAAACAAAAATAATTGAGCATCGGGACTGAAAACTGAGACTAAACTGAAAAAAAGGTTTGGAGCTTAGATGAAAGGTATTGAAGTTGTATCGAGGTTACTGTAAGTTAATATAAAGGTGAGTTCTGAGGTGAACACGCTTTTTTATAAGAACCAGTAAATTTTGACGTATATTAAAATTGACAGACGCGAAAAAAGGAGTTAGGATAAATTGTAAAAATTAAGCTAAAGATATTGCTAACGATTGAAATATCTATGAAATATTAACTAAATTGCTACTAACGATTGAAATATCTATGAAATTTTACCTAAAATGCTGCCAACGATTGAGATATATCTATGAAATGTTAACTAAATTGCTGCCAACGATTGAGATATATCTATGAAACTTTACCACAAAAATGATGACAGAATGTATGATTAAAAGTAAATAGAAATTATGTTCTCATCTTCAATTTTTTCACTTCAGCTGAGTTAGAAATCTGAGAATTTCTGCATACCTGTCAGAAATACTTTGGGGAGCCTGAAGCTTTCAAAAATGGTCGGATTTTCCGAGTTGAACCCGGTGCTCTGTGATCGTTCGACTATTAGTCAAAAAAATGACAATGAACAAGTGTGTTAAGTCAGAATTTATTAGTATTTTACTGCTTAAACAATTTATTCATAAACCGTTTTTATATGGACTATGATTCATTGCTTTTAAGAGTTCCTTACTTCGGACAGTATCGTTGTGGTTTCCTCCGAACGTTGAGGTTTGTCTTCTAAAGACGTCTTCTAGTATAAGTATCGCTTCTTGGTAATCATTTTGTTCATAATAACAACTAGCCAACCAGTATCTGGTATTCAGAGTATCCTCGTGGTTTTCACCCAAAGTGCAAGTTCGTTTCTCACCTACGTCCTGGAAAATTGGTATGGCTTTTCGGTAATCATTTTGATCATAATAACAATGAGCCAACCAGTATCTGGTATTCAGAGTATGCTCGTGGTTTTCACCCAAAGTGAAAGTTTGTTTCTCGGCTGCATCCTGGAAAATTGGTGTGGCTTTTCGGTAATCATTTTGATCGTAATAACAAAGAGCCAACATGTGTCTGGTATCCAGAGTATTCTGGTGGTTCTCACCTAAAGTGGAAGTTTGTTTCTCACCTACATCCTGGAAAATTGGTGTGGCTTTTTGGTAATCTTTTTGATTGAAATAACAAGCAGCCAACCAGTATCTGGTAGTCAGAGTATTCACGTGGTTTTCACCTAAAGTGAAAGTTCGTTTCTCACCTACATCCTGGAAAATTGGTATGGCTTTTCGATAATCATTTTGATCGTAATAACAATGAGCCAACCAGTATCTGGTATTCAGAGTATGCTCGTGGTTTTCACCCAAAGCGAAAGTTTCTTTCTCACCTACATCCTGGAAAATTGGTATGGCTTTTCGATAATCATTTTGATCGTAATAACAACGAGCTAACCAGTGTCTGGTCTCCAGAGTATCCACGTGGTTTTCACCCAAAGTGAAAGTTTGCTTCTTACCTACATCCTGGATAATTGGTGTGGCTTTTCGGTAATCATTTTGTTTGTAATAACAACCAGCCAACATGTATCTGGTAAAGAGAGTATCCTTGTGGTTTTCACCTAAAGTGAAAGTTCGTTTCTCACCTACATCCTGGAAAATTGGTATAGCTTTTCGGTAATCATTCTGATTGTAATAACAATGAGCCAACCAGTATCTGGTAGTCAGAGTATCCACGTGCTTTTCACTTAAAGTGAAAGTTCGTTTCTCGGCTGCATCCTGGAAAATTGGTATGGCTTTTCGATAATCATTCTGATCGTAATAACAATGAGCCAACCAGTATCTGGTATTCAGAGTATGCTCGTGGTTTTCACCCAAAGTGAAAGTTTGTTTCTCGGCTGCATCCTGGAAAATTGGTAAGGCTTTTCGGTAATCATTTTGATCGTAATAACAAAGAGCCAACATGTGTCTGGTATCCAGAGTATTCTGGTGGTTCTCACCTAAAGTGGAAGTTTGTTTCTCACCTACATCCTGGAAAATTGGTGTGGCTTTTTGGTAATCTTTTTGATTGAAATAACAAGCAGCCAACCAGTATCTGGTAGTCAGAGTATTCACGTGGTTTTCACCTAAAGTGAAAGTTCGTTTCTCACCTACATCCTGGAAAATTGGTATGGCTTTTCGATAATCATTTTGATCGTAATAACAATGAGCCAACCAGTATCTGGTATTCAGAGTATGCTCAGGGTTTTCACCCAAAGCGAAAGTTTCTTTCTCACCTACATCCTGGAAAATTGGTAAGGCTTTTCGGTAATCATTTTGATTGTAATAACAAAGAGCCAACATGTGTCTGGTATTCAGAGTATTCTGGTGGTTCTCACCTAAAGTGGAAGTTAGTTTCTCACCTACATCCTGGAAAATTGGTGTGGCTTTTTGGTAATCTTTTTGATTGAAATAACAAGCAGCCAACCAGTGTCTGGTATCCAGAGTATCCACGTGGTTTTCACCTAAAGTGAAAGTTTGTTTCTTAATAATATCTTCATAAAGAGGAATAGCTTCGGCCCACTTCCCATTTCTCCGTAGATTATATGCTTTTCTCTTTATTTCATCTATATCTTTGCTTTCATCCGGTATTGTTTCTTGATTTTCAACAGTGTTCTTCGCCAAAGGGTTGTCTTTCTTTCGAATATCTAAAACTATAAGCGTAATATTTGTTACTAGCCGGTACCCGGCGTCGCACGCCGGTTAAGCTGTAGCTGAACGCACTAAAAGTCCTTTGGATGTTGAAGCTGGCTTTAAAAAGCGATCACATAAAAGAAATATCTACAACGTTTAACTCTAACCTTCCCCTGGTGTCTTATCTTTTAACCATGGATCGTTTACTGCCCCCCCCCCGTGACATAATTTTTTGTTTAAGTCAAAAGTTATCAGAAAGAGCATCGTTTACTGTACCAGTGTCGTTGAAACGACTCTGCAGGTAGTTATTTTTCTCGCTTGGCTCGCATTATATATGCCGTCCAGTTTAAATGACAATTTTTCAGGAAAAAGTGGGAAGGTCATAAAGAATAGTGCAACTTTTTATTTTTATCAGATCGAAAAAATATAAAATTCTAAGTTGCTTTTTTAAACCCTTATCATAACTTTTCGAATTTAAACATAAAAAATGACGTAGGTACACACTTTTTAACAGTAACGACGGATTGAATATTTTTATAAGAAAAAAGAAGTGAACTAATTTTTTCTTATGCTTTATATCGCCCTTTGAATGCTGTTGTTGGGCCCTTGTTGTCCACAAACCTTTTTATGTTTTGATTTACTTTTGAAATATTATTTTCTATGAAATGAAATTGTTTTGTTTTGAAAAGAATTCGAATGTCATTAATTTTAAAATACGATCGTTAAATACATTCAAAAACATTTAAAACAAAAGAAGAGAGAAAAAGGCAAGTCTGGGCAGAAGATAAACTTACTAAATGTAGATGGGCCTAATAAGGCTTAATAAAGTCTAAACCAAGCTCTATCCGATCTTTTGCAAATGGCGCGAATCCAATAGAATACATTTGTGGAGCAAGAGACTAAAAGTCATATTTTAAAACACAAGCAAAGCGAAAACGAAAGTGGTGACACACAGACACACAAAGCACCGCTATTAATATATAGACTAGAGGCATTGGCCTGGGTATTGTAATTTTGTTTAAAGCCGAGAAATTGGGACAGAAATTTTGGACATGAAATCGACAATAGATTTATTAAAAAAATTACTTTGAAACCCACAAGAGCAACAAAAAAGATTCTACTGTGGTCTGTATTAAACGCGGTGTATGAGAAATTATTCAGTGACTGTTTGTGCCTACAAGTATATAACAATTTTAGTAATCGTCAACCAACATGAAAAATATTAGCATTTTGATTGGCTAAAAATGCGTTCAAAAATGTTATATTTCATATTTTACACGAAGAAAATACAGGTTTTATTCAATACAAATTT
Organism: Clytia hemisphaerica; assembly: GCF_902728285.1. Taxonomy (NCBI): domain Eukaryota; kingdom Metazoa; phylum Cnidaria; class Hydrozoa; order Leptothecata; family Clytiidae; genus Clytia; species Clytia hemisphaerica. The sequence continues at coordinate 1,507,935 of NW_027103595.1, read as the reverse complement.
GACACGCTTATTCCTTGGGTGAAATAGGGGATATTTATAGGGCCTGGGCAATACTTTTTAAGTTTGTTTGGCCACAATCTGACCTATTAATAATTTAAAGCTACCAAAGTTGAGCCCAAGTGCGATGCGCACGTTCGACTATGTTTATAATCAAAGTTAACGTAGTTATCAGGAGAAAAATAATTTAGTGGATGGTTATTTTTCATGAAGCTTAAAAACTTAGTTTTGCTGGCCTTTATCGATACAAATTCTACAAAAGGAGAAAAAAATTACCTTTCAATTCATTCGTTGTCTCTTCTAATTTATTTGGGAAGATTCCTCTGGACGTCAAATCTTTTTCCAGAGATTTGAGTTGATTCGTCAAATACTTTTCATCATTGATATCACCAGACAAGTCAATATATAATTTGGTTCCTAGTGTTAATCCTACATTCCCTTTCCAATCATTAGTGTTTTCCATCGATGGATCAAGAAGTACAGCTACCGTTGGGACTTTCGTGCTGGCGTAATCGAATTCAGCTCGACAATTATCTCTATCAGTACCGCAGACCACTTTTTCGTGGTAACGTTTTGTAATGAAAGCAATAAAACATTGGGTGTTTTCGATCCCGTTTGCCATTTGTTCTCGTACGTTACCAACCATTCGTTCATTGTCGAACCAAGTTACGTATCCCAATCCTTTGATCGCCTCGTTGATTTTCTCGACCTTTTTGTGATTAGTACCATCTTCACCCCAATCGTGAGATAAAAATACATCTGTTTTTACACAAGAATTTAGTTTTTCAGGTGATGTAGAAGCAGCAGCCATCTTGAACAATCTTCTATGCTTCCTACTTCGCTCAAAATTTCTTCTTTCAACTTATGTGTACAAAACCGATACGAGAAGGTTCTAGAATCCTATTTTGTAAAACCTAATTAGCAATGCTCATAATCAAACTAAGCTGACCTATTAAGTCTGAATTAAATAGCTTAAAAGGTTTCATTATATATATCTTGGCCCATTTGCTTTACTAGACAAAGGAGGAAAGATAAGCTTGTTTCCCTCCCGCTTCGTGCAAACAAAAGTTTTGAGAACATTCTATCGTTAATTACGCTTTGAAATAATCCTTCATTCTATATTAAAGTAAATACACACTTTTTTTATAGGAACCAGTAAATTATGGCTCAGCTGTTCTTACTTTTTTGGAATGTTCAGGCTTAAATATTCTTATGATGTTCTTAATACGTTCCTTTACTGAAATCTGAGGCTTAGGACTGTTTTTATTTTGTTCTTAGGTTTTGGCCAATTTTCAACCTCGTGTTCTTATGAAAATTTTCTTATAAAGAAAAAAGCGTGCAAAGCCTCATTGAATAATAGGTAGTTTTATACGTGTTTTTTATAAGAACGTCCAAATTTTTTAAAACCTTCGAATGTTAAAGCCTAAAAATGTTCTTGAGATGTTCTTATTTTTTCAACATTTTCTGAAAACTTTTGTGTAATTCTCTAATAAATTGGGTGTTTTTGAGTCTGCAAAGCCTTAAGATATTCTTAACTTTTCTTAATATTTTGGCCATTGAAGCCAAATGTTCTGTCAAAGTTTGTTCTTATAAAAAAACGTGAATCCCTTAAAACAATTCATCTCACTATTTTCGTATTCTAAAGGGGTATTGTCGATCCAAATTTTCTCTTCAAAATATAGTTGACAGCTGGATGTCCTCAGGTTGCTAGGATTAAATAAATTAATGAATCAATAAATCAACAAAGACTTTTTCTTTATTGTAACCCTGATTAAGTTTTTCTTGTCCATCTTTGGGTTGTCAAGAAAAATAAAAAACAATCACAGGCCACCTGACCCCCTGATTACTTAAAAGAAAATATGGAAATGAATTTACTTGGATTACTGTCTGGAGAATTTCCAAACGTTTTCGAGCCAAACTTATTTTGTATGTACACAGACCAAGTATCTACAGCTAATTTCAAAATTTATTGCCTTAGAAGCGATGCGATAAACTTATTGGGCTATTCCATTTTATATCCAAACAGGGGGTAGGTGAATTTTATATCCAAACAGGGGGTAGGTGAATTTTATATCCAAACAGGGGGTAGGTGAATTTTATATCCAAACAGGGGGTCTAAAGGGGTGTTTTTTCATTTTTCCAGTCACACATTCACGTAGGTATGTGAGGAATTATTCAAGGCTTTTTTTCTTCAAATTTTGCCATTTTCCAGGGGGTATCCTCACATTTCCAAGAATTTTATTCTGACTTGAAAAGGTTCGTCCACTCCCCTACGTATGGATTTTTAATGGAATACATCATTGGTTAGATTTTAAATCGTACCGAAGCAGTAAAACTCCCTATCATTTGATTGTTTTTTTCTTTTAGAGGATTCTGGGTAAGATGAAATCTTGTGGAATTAACGTCCGGGATTGGCAACATCTTTATAAGGTAATTCGTTATTTTCTATTCCGCATTTTTGTCAAGATTTTAGGAGATTTTATAGGTGAAATTCTACTTTTATCTACATATTAATAGCCGTATAGTCTGTATGTATGTTTGTTTGTTTTTTGTGTGTCACTTTCGTTTTCGCAAGCAATGTTTTGTTCTTTTAAAAGATGACTTTTGCTTCTTGCTCCACAAATGTGTTGAATCAGATTCGCGCCGTTTTATAAAGACTTTGTTTTGATTGATAGACTTTTTCTTTTTTTTTCTTTCTTTTCTTTTGTTTTATGTTTTCGAATGTAATTAACGACCTAATCGCACGATGGGTTATTTTTTCTTATTTAGCACCCCCTCAAAGAGAGCAATTAATCGTTAATCACACTCTCCAATGCCGCGCCAATGTTTACAAAATTGATTTTTATATTATTTCTTACATTTTTTTGCATCGAACGTTTTAATTGCATTCGAAATTTATTTTGTGAGAAAGAAAATCAATAAACAACAATAAAAGAAAGACATAAAGAAAAGAGAAAAATATAAAACTCTCAGTGTAATTTCTGTAATTTACTTTCCTAACTGGGAAAAAGTAGTGACAGCCATTGTGCGATTAGCTCGTCATCACATAATAACTCGTACAATTCGAAAATTGCACTCGTGATTTTTTTTGTTTCTAATTTTCCTCGTCCTTTCGGACTCAGAAAATTAATAACAAAAAAATCACTCGTGCAATTATATTCGAATTGCACTCGTTATCATGTGATTACATATACTTATTTGATTTGAGACATTCGAATTCTTTTCAAAACAAAAGAAAATCTTTTAAACAGAATCTGTTAAAGAAAAGAACAAATATTGTTAGAACAACAGCAACATTAAAAATAAATTCAAAAGGCGGTAAAAACTAGAGTTCTTTCTTCGTAAAAAGGGACCTTTAAATATCTATGTCGATAATTATTTTGCTGTAAATCTAAGTCATTGTTGAATTTGAAAAGTTATCGAAGTTATGACGAAGCTATTTTATAAAAAGCAACATAGAATTACGCTATCATGACTGTCTGCGTGTCCTAGCTGCCTTCCGGGGGGACTATGGTTGCGAGCTGACTTTCGGCCCTGTCCCTCGGACCCTTAGCAAAATAAAGAGGAGAAGAAACAAGGGAAATTGTGTGAATTTTAATTAACTTTTTGGAACTAATTTGACCAAATTTCTATCTTTCTGGGGACAAAAAGTTGAAATTTTCCTATTTTTCCGATTCTTAGTGGGACTGAAGTTTGATTTTCCAATTTTTCAAACTGCCATGTTTCAAAAAAGGCACCTTTAAGGCCGGTACATAACCATACCCTTCTCTTGCCTAATTACCCCCCCCCCCCGGGCTGCACCCCGCTTATCTTGTCATCAAAGTTTTCCTAAACATCAAGAACTACGGCAAATATAACGCGAGCGAAGCGAGAAAAAAAATCTAATTGCAGAGCCGTCTCGGACGTCGCTGGTCGCCGGTATGGTGTAATTTGGGAATGACGCCCTTTTTCTGCTTTCTGATCATTTTTGCCACAAAAACCTTTTTCAAAATATGGTTAAAAGATACGTCACCCGTGAGGGATAGAGTCAAACTTTGAAGAGAATTCTTCCCTTTAATTTTGATTTCATTGTGTTTAAGCCACCTTCCCAACATCCAAAGGACTTTAAATGCGTTCATCCCATCCCATTCCATCCCATCCCACCCACCCCAACCCAGTCATTCATTCATTCATTCACTATGCTTTTTACCCATTACAGACGATTTTCCATGCGATCTGTATCGGTGACATTTGCAAAGGAATTTCCAAAGACTTGCACATTATCCAGGAAATCAACGAAACTTTCTCCAAAGAATTATTGAGTTTGGGAAACCTCATCAAACACATCGTAAGTTGAACCCCCCTTCAAATCATATGAGCAAGACAGAAGTCTTATTCAGGTCCGGCGATTTTCGTCAATCCAATAAGACAAGGAAAAAAATTAGCAGGTCTAGAAATTTGGTTCGCTACAATCATGGTCGTAATATTTGAGAAAAAAGGGAAATCCAGCGGGAAGTTTTGAAACCACAATCGATTTGTAAGTGCTCTAAAGTAGGTTGGAAGGGTAGAGTTTTAACTCTGAGTTTTAAATGAGACTTAAGACCTTAGGATCTGAGGATCCAAAAAATCAAAAATGGTCCAATAAGGCTCATAATATAGCCTGGGGGTCTTTAAACCCGATCTAAATTGAAATATCCTATTAAATTTGAGAGATGGCCCAAAATCGACTTTCTCGCCCGAACTCCAAATTTCGAAAAACGAGGAAATAAGCTTAATTCTCAATAGATTTCGACCATGATTGTACCTCAAGTAAATATTACCGAATTTAATTTATTTGCATTTTTTGAGGACGATAAAGTGACTGAAACGGTTGGGAATAACTCGCAGTTTTGAACGGCAAAGTTGAGGACGGTAACAGTGCTGATTTATCGTCGTCCTATAAAATAAATATATGTTCCCTTTACTGAAAATCCCAGGAACTTCTATAGTTATTAGATTTCTAACAAGAAAAGAAAGCATTTTGTCAGCTAAGTAAAAGTTGAGAAATTTCATCACATAAGATTTCGAATTCATGAGATGGTAGCCCAGCTAGCACACAACGTTGTTTTAACGTTCAAATAACGTTATTTGGACGTTATGAATGTCACATGGACGTTGTTTTGACGCTGTGTGCCGTCTGGGAGAGTCGATGGATCAGAACAAATTTGTATTTTTTATAAGAACATAAAGCTTCGATGGCCAAAATATTAAGAACAAGTTAAGAATATTTTAAGACTTTGTGGACTCTAAAACATCCGATTTCTTAGCCAAATGGATAAAAACGCTCCCAAAATGGTGTAAATAAGAACATGTTGAGTATAGCCTAATAGAGGCTTAAAATTTGAAAAGTTGAGAACGAAAAAGCTTTCAAGAATTCTTGATGTTCTTATAAAAAATATGTAAATTTTTGGGCTATTCAAATTTAAGTTTAGTTTAGCTCTACAACTTTTCTTTTTTGTGAATTTTTAGATTGATTTTGAAGAGTCAGCATTTTTACAACATTTTGTGGTCAAGACGGGTGTCGATGAAGAGTTAGATGAAAGTGAGTTGATGAGTTAGAAACTCGATATATCAATTTCATTCGTTTGCTCCATATTCATGATATTCATTACGTAGCAAGAGTTTATTTAAACTAGACAAAAGTTGGATAGAATTTGCCACTACTGGCAAAAACCGGGGTCTTTCAGTAGAAAACATTACGTCATGAATATCATGACTTGTGAGTTACAATGATAATGTTTTTGACTTGATCCTAGAGTTATGGTAAACTTTTACATTTTGAATCAAAGATATAAAAATTCTTTCTGAGTCGCAGCTTCAAGATTATTTGTAGATTTATATTAAGATATCAAGATATTCTAGCGAGTTATTAGATAGCTTGGAAGATTAAATAAAAGATTTTCTAGACCCCTGAACCCTGTATGATATTAGACCCTCCCATCATATTGCAATGAAAGGAATACTAGATAAGCATCATGTCAGTGATGCTGTATTGGAATCTTAATCTACCAAAATCTTTGCTCGGGTTTTTTTTTTTTTTTTGAAAATGGTACCCTAATGGTAGAGAGCACTTCTCCGATACTTGTGATGATGTAGCGTACAACCTCGCTCCCTGCCTATTACCAGCTTTTTAATGCTTACTGATAGCGCTAGATAATACCCTGGCATTGTCTGGTTTTCGAACGCGTAAGATTACGTAATTCAAAAACAAAACGTCAGATTTCATTTTGTTCCTGGATTTGAAACCATTGCATTTCCCTCGGCATTTCCAATGATATTAATAGTAAGAGTGTTGTTGAACACATCAAAAGCCCTTTGGATGATGGGAGAGGGTAATAAGCTTGAATTCTAAGCCGAAAAAACGAAATATTACCACTTATCAATAATCGAAGCTTGAAGAATCGCATATTTCATGTTTGGTGACGTCATTTAGGACCTAAGTGACGTCATCGAAAGGGTAATAAACTTTTCACTTCACTGAAAGTATTACTTCATTGACTGAAAAGATTCTCTTGCTGGTTCCCAATCCAATGAGGGGTCAACCATTGCTTATATCCTTATCAAACTCAAGATATTGTATTTTTAAGGTTTTGATGACGTCATCGGACCCAAAAAGCCTCAATTTAAATATATTTATTTTTATAGTTTCTATATACCCACTATTACCCCTCCCAACTTATTCTCCATTAAATTTCCGATCAAATGAGGGGTCAACGACTTCCCAGCTTCCCAGCTCCTATCCAATCTCGAGATATAGCACTTAAAACGTTACAATATAAATTGCTTAAAATACGTCCCCTCTGAAAGGGAGAATTCGCATCAGACAACACCAGGGTTTTCTCTGGCGTCAATCAGAAAAGTAATTAAAGCCTGTGAGATACACGGGGACGAGGTTGTGTAGCGTTCTCTGACGTTAATTTGTTATCACTGGCCTTTCTAAGACCCTAGACTCTGGAGCTTTATCTGCCATCTTTGATCGTAATTTCTTTGAAAGTGGTACCCGCAAAGAAGCCATTGCAGTGTTTAAACTTGACGTCAAACAGCGCTACATCATCACAAGTATTCCAGGAAAAGTAGATCTAGCGCTTTCGATGCATTTACACCGTTAGAGCAATGCTACCATTAGGGTACAACTTTTATTAAAAAAAACCTGATCAAAAATTTTGGTTGACCGGGAATGAGAAACTACCTCCATGCTTTATAATAAGGGTCAAATGTAATAACAAAACGAACTGTTTCATTTACACAGGGAAAAGAACTTTTGACGGCATACCGAACTTAATGACGAAAGTTGCTCAAAGTGAACTTTCAAAGTTGAACAGGTCCATCACCAAATGCAGCGTCACATATCTTCCACAGGTACTGCCCAGCTGGCACACAACGTTGTTTCAACGTTTATCTAACGTTCACAACGTTCATATAACAGTACTTGCGAAGTTTGTAAAAGGAGCGGATACAAAATCAAAACAAATGTCACATGTCAAAATAGAAAATCAAACCAAATTTTGACTGTTCAATTGTTTTACAAGTTTGTTTTTATGTTCTTATATAGTTTGTTCTTATAAAAAAACGTGTTAACTGCCGAACCATTGATTTTAAAGCACTTAAGAATCTAGAGTTAAAACTCTTGGATGGGAAATTAAACAAATTATTTCCCATTTAAACCGTGTGGCTCGTGTGGTTTTTACACAATCACATAAACGCAGAATTGAAAGTAAACTATATGGGCAATTTGACAAATATGTCGCGTAAAAAAAAGAAAGCGCTTAGATCTACCATTCGGGTTTTAAATTCAATGCACCTAACCCAGCTCCATCATCTCCAACTTCTTTGTTATGTTGTACGTTTTAGGCTAGTCAGAACTATATCCCCCAACAAGTTACCAATCACAATGAATCTAATAAAGTTGTTCTCGACAACAATACGGAGAATGCATCTCCAGAAGATACGTTTACCCAAAATGTTGACCCTGCTAACCATGTTGCTTCCTCAAACACTTGTGAAAGGTAGGATTATCAAGTTTTTGTTTATGATAATGTAGAGTTGCTAAAACTTTCTGCCGAAAAACAATTTCTAGATCATCGCGCTAGTCTTTATATTTGACAAAGTAATGATCCTTCAGAATTGGGGGTTTAACATGAATGAATTTCTTTCAGCAATTTTAAGGATAAATAAGTTTTTAGATAATTATAATGGCGCTAAATATTTAACGTGGAAAAAGAGCAAAGATACTATGCTGGAAAATTAAAGTTAAATCTAACTGAAGACTACTGTTCTAAATTAGAGGAGCGAGATGGCCAAGTGTGTTTCTCGGCTCGAATACCGCTTCTCCCAGGTTCTACTCAATTCAAATAAGCTAAGCTTACTGGCTAATGGGCCCCATAAATACAATTGAAAGACTCTCTTAAAGTCCTAGATCACTGAGATATCCTTGTAAAAATGCCGACTCGACTCTCTCTAATCACTATTATTCGAATCTCTATAATTCGAATTAAAGCATCCGTCTGCTCAGCTGGAAAATCTTTCTCTTTATTCGAAGAAAATTCTTGGTCCCTTAAAGATCGAATTAGAGAGAGTCAACAGTGACTTTTATTGTTTAACCCATCCATTTTCAGAAAGTTTGTATAGTTCTAAAAAATCTCACTTTCTTTTTTCAGCGACGGGGAATATGAAGACGATGTTGTCGGTACAATCACGTATGCGACTCCTGTCATCAATATATTCATATCAGCAATTATTTCGATCGGATTGATATCGATCGCATTGTACACGCTGTTCAATAGTTTCTGTCCAGATCTGTAAGTATATAGTGGTACATATTTTTTGATTCTTAACAATTTTCCTAGAATACCACCTAAGTGCAATTATGACAATATTTTACAATTGCAGGGTTTATTAAAGATATAGAGGGCAACGTGCTTTGGAGAGGGTATTTAATTCTTATCATAAAGCCCCTGAAATGAAATCTCAAATTCATTTGACCAACTTTTACTTGGATCAGCAAGTCAGTACGTTTTAAATTTTTGTGGGAAGCTGCCACACAATAGCTTGAACATTAAAGTTTTTGTTTGTTTCATAAATCATATTTTTTTAATTCTTCAATTTCACGTAAGTAAATATTGATGGTTTTTAGTTTGTGAGATGATTTTATAGTCACCAGACCCCTGGAAATCTTCTTCTTTCTCTCCTTTCATTTGAAATCATAGTTTTCCCAGGAATAAAAAATTTTCCCTAATCGACTTGTAGAAAGGCATCATGGCATTTCTTTGTACAATAAAGTTCGGATTTATCAATAACCCGACGGGAAATATAAAGAGTCGGATGTTGTCGGTACAATCACGAAAATATTAATAACAGGTGTTGCATATGTGATTGCATATGTGATTCAATCACATATGCAACTCCAGTCATTAATATATTCATGTCAACACTTATTTCGATCGGGTTGATTTCATTCATCTTTTACATGTCGTTCAATTATTTCTGTCCAGATCTTTAAGTTTTATGGTCGTACATATTTTTTTGATTCTTAACAATTTTCCTAGAATACCACCTAAGTGCAATTATGACAGTATTTTACAATTGCAGGGTTTATTAAAGATAGAGAGGGTAACGTGCTTTGGAGAGGGTATTTAATTCTTATCATAAAGCCCCTGAAATGAAATCTCAAATTCATTTTACCAACTTTTACTTGGATCAGCAAGTCAGTACGTTTTAAACTTTTGTTGGAAGCTGCCACACAGTAGCTTGAACATTAATATTTTTGTTTGCTGCTTCATAAATCATATTTTTTAAATTCTGCAATTTCACGTACTCAGTTTCTTTAAGTGCGTGTTGTCACGCCTCAGTAACTTTTTACTTTGCAAGAAGACGCTTCTCGAAATTGTATATTGGAAGTTCTCATTTTGTTTACTAGAGATGTTTACTACTAAATTTGTTAAACAAGTCTTTTGTATTAAATTCAATTAGTGCTGCATACTGTAAAGAGAAAATCACAAAACGTATTTTCAAACATGGAAAGGGAGATTATATGAAATGACCACTCAAAAAGGTAGGGTACATACTTATACCCTGTCTTCCGCTAGTCAAATCTTAAGATATTTCAATTTTTTTTTGGTCATTCAGGTAGCCAATTATTTAATTTTTACGAATCTAACTGGCGAACTCAAAAAATATATTTTAAAAGAGTCGAAAAAAGCTGTTTTATGTCGCCTAATTGCATTATCATGACCTTTGTCCCTCTATATTTGACTGGAGTCAATATTTTTTTTGTGTTCGCCAGTTTGATTCAATAACCTACACATCTATAGAATAACTTGTGAAAATATCTAAGCATAAAACAAAAAATTAGGGTAGCGGAACAGCCAAAATATCGAAAAAATGTATGTTTTTTGACTTAAAAGCCATTTCCTGGAGTAAATAAAAACAATAATACAAATATTTTTAAAGCAAAAGTAACTTCGTCATATTATTTGTCGATAGCTAAAAAAAATAAACCAAAAAATAATATGACTCAAAAGTTATAGGGTTTTCAAAATTGCTAGTAAATTAATATTCTCAAAGAGATGAAAACGCACTTAAAGCAACTGAGTAAGTAAATCTTGATGGCTTTTTAGTTTGTGAGATGATTTTATTGTTACCAGACCCCTGATAATAATCTTCTTTCTCTCCTTTTCTTTGAAATCCCAGGAATAAAACATTTTCCCTAATCGACCTGTCGAAAGGCATCATGGCATCTCTTTGTATAATAAAGTTCGGATTTAACAATAACCCCGACGGGGAATATGAAGACGAAAATATTAATAACAGGTGTTGCATATGTGATTCAATCACATATGCAACTCTAGTCATTATTATTTTCGTGTCAGCATTTATTTCGATCGGGTTGATATCATTCGTCTTATACATGGCGTTCAATTATTGCTGTCCAGATCTTTAAGTTTTATGGTCGTACATATTTTTTTTGATTCTTAAAAATTTTCCCCAGAATATCACCTACTGTAGGTGCAATCATAGTATAAGAAAGCCGCGGCTGGAATATGCACCACATTGTCTTTTCAGTTAATTGCTGTTCCATCTCTGTCTTCGAGCTTTATAAGAACATCAAGATGATCAGTTTGTTATTGGTAGATAGTTTTTGAAATTTTTCTTTTATTTTCCTTCACAAAAAGTTTTTTTGTTGCTATATCTTTGAATCTGTACCCAATAGAACACTTGAACTAATTTTGGACATATTTTAGGGGTATTTTGTGGAAACATAGTTTTTCGCTAAAATTGAAATTATAAGAACTATATTCAAGATGACAACTTTCCTGTCAGTTTAAATGATAAGTTTTGAAGGTGCTGGCTTGAATTTTTCACAGTGTTATCTTGATGTACTTTTTCATTGATTTCTAAAAAGATTTCACTGAAATATTGCGAAGGCATTTCGAGGCACCTCATTAATTTTTGAGTTCTTTCAACCCAGCCATTTTGTGCTTGTTTCAATTTCTTAGTGTTGATTTTTCCGTTACAATGATTTTATAATGCAAGTGTATTATCAAGAGCATATCATTAATGTCTAAAACGCACTGAGAAGTAAGTATTAACGACAAACCAATAAAATTTACCATTAAAGATGCTACATTACTGATTTCTTGATCAACAAATAGTCATCAAATACGACAGAGATAGAATAACAGAAATTCAGATGTTATCATTCCAGCCGCGGCTTTCTTATACTATGGTGCAATTATGACAATATTTTACAATTGCAGGGTTTATTAAAAATATAGAGGGTAACGTGCTTTGGAGAGGGTACCCTTTTTCATCTCCTCTCCTTTAATATCAACATTTTTTCCAAGAATGAAAACTTGTCCCTGATCGACCTGTGGAAAGACATCATGGCATCTCCTTGTACAATAAAGTTCGGCTTTTTCAATAACCTTTTAAAATTTTGAATTTACTCAAAACTTATGGAACGTAGAAACTTTCGATATATTTTTTTGTTTACTAATGTTGAAAGGAACTCAATTGTTCGAGAACCATGAAATTACCACAGGGTGAAGGTTTAGACTTTCTAAAATGCTAAGGTCAAACTTACTAAATCTGAAGAAATAATTGTTGTTTACGTTTTGTTATTTGATTTTGCTGCGTCCAAAGGTTAATAAACTACAATGAGATCATTTATTAGGAGAGCAGATTTTTATGTCGTTATAATTCATCTTTTTAGTATCATGAATATAATTACAGTGCCATAAGAATCTGCTCCCCTACACAAATTTTGCACCCCTCTTGGCTACGGTACTGCTCATTCCGGGGCCCCAATAAGGCAAGAATCGCATCTCCTATAGGATTTGAAGCCACATTTTGCTGCTTGTGCGTTAGACTAGCAAGCGTCTGTCTTTCCTTCGACACAGCAACGCGGGAATAGTGCTTATAATAAAGAGTTCTTATAAAAAATAGAAATTGCCGCGGGAGAGTGGATTGGAAAGACAGACTAGTTCCAAACGGTGCAATACGGGATTTTGCTTCAATCTAATCTCAGGCAACGTTCCCTCGAAAAAGAGGGAAGATAAAATGAATGGACACGGCTTATTTTTTCTTCTATTCTCATCGCAATATTTGAGTTTCTCGGAGTTATGGATGAGAAAAAATATATAAACACAAACAGAAAAACGTGGCGAGGACTTCTCCAACTTCTTTGCTAAACTGAGAAGAGAAGATTTTTAATGCTTTTAAATGTTTATAAACACAGATTTAAACTGTCTTGGCATTCTCTATCTGAGATACTTTATTCATACATTGTTTTTGGCTTGGTTGGGACGTTGATATATTCAAAAAACAAACAAACTTTTATATGGATTATACTTTTTCATGTGATTGTTGTGATTGAAAGATTTTTTGATTATGTATGGTTATAAACATTCATGACATGTTTTAACACTGGGATCTTTGGAATTTTGTTGGCTTGGTACGTTGGTAAATCTATTGTACAAGTGCAGTATTTATGACAATATGACACAGCTGAACACAGATTCCATGACTGCATGCAGGATACTTTTTGCAGGGAATGTTCAATATGTTTATGCTAAACTGTTTGGGTAACGGATCACTGCTTTTTCTATAGTACAAGTTAAACTTGATAACCTTATCCCAGAGAATGTAACTCTGAAATGGCTACAGAAATCCTCAAAAATTAAGATGGAAATGGTATTTATATAACATTTTTGGTGGTGCAATACATGGTGTGGAAATGATGAAAAGTGAAAGTGGTAATTTGGAATTTAAAAATTGAATGTTTTTTATACGAAAACAATATTCTGACAAGCTGACCAGTGAGACACATCTTGGTTCTATTTGTGAATCAAAATAACAACATTTTACATTGAGATGACTGGTTTTCTGGGTTTTCGGGTGCCCGGCCATTGTTTAGCTGGATTTCACTACCTTGATGAAATTGTTAGATGTACGAGGATGTTTTGGGGTTTCAGACTTCCAGGGGGCACTTAGGCAAAATTAATTATGGGGACATGCCGCTGATCAGGGTTCCTTTTTCAGACTCTAGAGATATATGATAGGGTGCCAAATTTGTACTAATTTTCAAGATAGTAACCCTGACTGGGTCGATTTTTGGTCATTTTTGACAATTTTTACAGTGAGAATATTAGAAAGATTAGAAAATGTTTGAATTTTTTGTCTACTTTAAGTCATTTTTGCCACTTCACAGATTTTTTTTAATTGAATCATTTATCGTTCTGAAATGGTCCGAAATTTACCAAACATTCATATCTTACAGGGTCCACTTTTCAGTCCAGCGCGGCACATCCCCGTCGGTCGTCAAGGTCGGTGCCCCCTCCCCCGGAGCATACTTCTACCTTGTAATTTTTTATTGTCCCCTGGTGTTGTTGAACACGTTCAGACTGAAATTTATACCTACTGTGAAAGTCTTTCAAAACTTATACTGCTTATATATTTATAAAATTTATGAAAATTTTGATTGGATTTTTGCCAATTTAAAAACAATCTACTTGGATTTGGAAGTAATTTTATGTAGGTATACTATATATAATTTTTATAGCTAAATTGGAGGTCAATATGAACAAATACATATAATTTTCTTTTTCTTTTTGGCATCAATAAAAAAAAGAAGTTTTCTTATACCTGCAGTCAAAAATTTTCATCTTTTTCTTTTGAAAGAGATTTTTCCCCTTATATGAATATTTTAGTTTTGGAGTACCTAGCTGGTATTGGTAGGTACAGTTCAGTTTATGTTCTTTTCATTCAGACAAACAAATCATACTTTTTGTGAATATAGTTTTATTTAACTCCTTGTCTTGTTGTTGGTATCTTGTTTCAAGTACTTTCAAGTACTTTCAATTTTTTCAAAATAAAAAAGCTCCTAAATTGACTGATATTCCATTGTACTCACCTTCTTTTATAATACATTAAAATCAAAAAATAATCAGGATGTGAGTTTGTTTTGATTTGAGTGAATTGAATTGTATATCCAAATGTTGCACATAAGATGATAAAACACCTCTCATTTAACAAAGTAAAAAACAAGTTTTCAAAAAAAATATTTTAGGGGCTTCATGAATGCTGTTAATTTAGTTCAGTAATTAGTTTTTCAAGAGTCTCATTAAAAAAAACATAATAATAAAGTATAAAAAGTACCGAGTTTTGTTTACTTTTTTATTCTAATCCGTGAGAGTGAGTGCGCTGTTTTGAGTGAGCACTCCGCCGCGGTAGAAAAAGCACTCCACCGTTTATTTAGTAAATAGCGCCTTTTGGAACTAGTCGTTGTATTCAGTGAACATATATAGAAATGGATCCCATTGCAAGTTCAATCTGCAGCGAAATACAACGACGTGGTTTACTAGTCTACTTGTGCGTATATTTTTGGCATCTGCTTTTCTTCCTAATCGGCTTGTTCAATGGTGCCGTAGCATCGCTTTGTTCCATAAATTTCGTCTTTTTTCAATAACTTTTTTAAAAAGTTTTTTGAAAATAATCGAAACTTATGAGACGTAGAAGCTATCAAGATGTTGCTCTGAGTGTAATTTTTCTAAAATTGTTGAATTTATTCCAAAATTATAATGAGCGTAAGAAGCGTAGAAGCTTTCAATATTTATTACATATCAGTGTTTACCTGCTGTTGAAAGAACACCAATCATTCGGAAGCATAACAAAGGACCGCAGAGGAAAGGCTGAAACTTCTTCAAATACAAGCAAGGATTCAATTTTGCAACGGCTGAAGAAATATATTTGATTAATTTCATTACGTTTTGCTTTTTGAAGTTTAACTAGCCTCTTTCCAAAACTTTCACTTCTCATGATTCTTGGGGCAACGGAGCCTCCAGTCGCTAATTCCGGCGCTCAAATTTTCAATATATTACTTTCTTTGTTTACTAATGTTGAAAGGACCTCAATCGTTCAGAAACCATGAAATCACCACAGGGAGAAGACTTTTAAACTTCTTGAAATGGTAAGGTCAAACTTTCAAAATCTGAAGAAATATATTTGATTAATCTTTACGTTTTGTTATTTGAGGATACTGGGTCCAAAAGTTAAACTACAATAAGCCTCTTGTCACACCTCTGATCTCTCGTTCCCTAATAAGGCGAGAGTCGCATCTCCTATATTTAGGCTTTGAAGCCACGATTTTGCGCATATTTTTTTGCATCTGCTTTCTTCCTGATCGACTTGTTGAATGGTGCCGTAGCATCTCTTTGTTCCATAAATTTCGTCTTTTTTCAATAACCTTTTAAAAAGATTTTGAGAATATTCGAAGCTTATGCGGCGTAGAAGCTATCAATATGTTGCTCTGAGTGTAATCTTTCTAAAATTGTTGAATTTATTCCAAACTTTAATGATTTAATAGGCAGCGTTAAAGCTATGAATAATTATTACCAGTGTTTACTGATGTTGAAAGGACCTCAATCATTCGGAAATATGAAATTACCTCAGAGAAGGCTAAAACTTCTTCAAGTAGCAAGGATTCAATCTTGCAACGGCTAGAGAAATATATTTGATTAATTATATTACGTTTTGCTTGTTGATGTTGAGTGTGAAGTCAAATTAGCCTCGTTTCATAACATTTTCATTCCTAATGATATTCAGGGCGACAGCGCCTCCGATCGCTTATTCCGCCGCCCATTTGCTTTCTTACACCCTGCAATTGTCATTGGCATAAGCAATAATTTACCCTAGAAGTTTAAGATTTTGAATTTTTGCCAAATGGTCAATTAAAAAAGACATGGAGACTTATATATTATATCTTACTATCTCTTTATTGTTTCAATTTTGAGTAGTTGAATGTTTTATACTTCTAAACTATATATGGTGAAGATCAGAGATCTGACCTCAAGGAGAGAAAGTGTTGAAAATACGAAATAAAATAAAGATGAAACATAAAAAGGCACTAATATTTTTATAATTATACGTTTTTTTTCCATTTTTTTGAATTTTTCTAAATATATAAATCAAACCAATCAAACATCCTGTCAAGAAATGAGAATTTTATGCGAAAAAGAACCAACAAACCAATAGACATAAAGTTTAAAAAGCCAAGCAGAAAAACACAAACACCAAAACCCACTCAAAAACCCAACCAATGCAATCTGGAGTCCCTGACTTGCGACAGGTGCAGCGGCTTTAAACATGTTTTATGGACGTCCAACACTCAGCCTCCCCCAGATTGCATAACCCTGAACCGACCCGCAGTCCAAACAAACTAACAAACATAGAAAATAAACAAAAACTCCCACACAAATACAAAGAAACAAAAAAGGTAAACAACAGACAAGAACAAGAACAAGACAAACGACAAAAAACACAAATTTTTAAAAAGTAGGCCCAGAACCCGGTTCGACACCTAAAGTCCGTGCAGCCGTCTGTACGGGAAAGAACGAAAAAGAAATGACTGAGAAAACTAACATACAATACATAATAATAATAAAAAAAAAAAAAAAAAAAAAAAAAAAAAAAAATGTTTCAATTTTTCAAAATGCAGTTGCGCTAAAAAACCATTTAAAGATTCTCCGAATTTCATAAAAGTCTCTGGAAATCTATCAAAACACTTTACTATTTGTTTTCGCAAGAAAGATCTTTCAGCTCCCTGATTGAGCATGCGCTTGAACAGTTCTGAAATTCTGGGCAGAACATCTTCAAAAAGAAGAGTGCATCTAGCAATGCGTAGGACCTCAGAATATATAGAGCTGTAAAAGATGATTGATGGTAAATTACTATCTTTATGTGGCATTCTCACAATGAAAAAGGGAAAGGCGTCTCTCTTGTCAAACAATTTGTAGCGAAAGATGTTATTTTCAATGCTTATATCTAAATCCAAAAACGTTGCATGTGTTCCATGATGTTCAACTTTCAACTGTAGCTCTTCCGGATATATATCATTATAACATGAGAAAAAATCATCTCTATCATTAATAGCGCAAAGGTCATCAATAAATCTACCAACTGAATGAAAATTGTATGCTCTAGGAGAACTAGTAGATATCAAATTTTGTACATATTTAGATTCGTAATAATAAAGAAAAAGGTTAGCCCAAAATGGAGCTGGATCTATTCCCATCGGGATACCGATGTTTTGTCTGAGTATATGATTACCAACTTTGAAATAGCAATTCTTGATTAAAAATTCAACACACTCTGATAAGGAAATGTTGGTAAAAAATCTGTTATCTTTTCCTTTTGCTGTCCAATAGACTGAATTTGCAGAAAATCCAAGTTTATTGCGACATGCCCCATCAAAAACGAAATTAATGATATCTGTCAAAGTTTTTACAAGTAATTCATGAGGAAGAGTGGTATAAAGTGTAGCAAAATCGAAGGTAGAAATTCTTTGTGCTTTTTTCTTAGCATTTATCCGATTTAGATGTTCAATAACCGGTGAAGAATTTTGAACCACCCAAAATTTGCTAAACCCAGAAAAGAATCTTGATTTTCTGTGAAAACTTTCAACATGTTTGTAGAGAACTTTAAAAACATTGAAACAACTGCGGTCAACGGTTTGGTGCTACAAGTTTTAGAGGCTACAATAAATCTGAAACCAATAGGATTTTTATGCATTTTTGGCATCCAATACATGATGGGAAGAGTTTTCATTTTTTCTATCAATCCTAAACCAAAGCGCTTACACATTTCCTCATTTGTATTGATGATGGTATTGAAGTCTATGTCACTAGGCAAGTATGTATTATTGCCTGAAACCTCAGCAATGAGTTTGGCGACATAGAACTTCTTACAAATAAAGGCAAAGTTTTTGGAAGCTTTATCTATCGTCACTATGACGTATTTACGATGGAAGGATTCAAGATATTGCTGTACATTTTGATCTTTAAGCACAGAACTAGTTTTGAAAACTTTAGTTTTAGGCTTCCAAATGTTGATTGTATCTCTTACTTTTGACATAATTGCTTCTTTCCACTCATTCAAGGTTGACTTTTTAATACCAGATTTTGCTTCAATGTTAGTTATACAATCATCCAGGCTTCGAAGAATCTCTTCCAAGGCTCTATCAAAATTTATAATTCTAGGTTCTCTATAGTTGGGACCCTTGGCTAAAAGTTTTCTGAGTTTGTCATTCTCATATACATTATCTTTATGATTTTTAAGATTTGTGCTATTACGCTGGGAAAATCATCAAGTTTCCTTTGTCCAAAGTGAGATTAACCTTGCCTGTTTGATGACAGGGATGTAGCATTTTGCTTAGGACATGGTAAACTGATACAAAGTTGCAAAGTTAAAATTATTACTGAATTTGTTCAAAACTCATTGGACGTAGAAGCTGTCAATGTGTTGCAATATATGTTGCTTTCACTGTTTCGTGATGTAAAATACCTCAATCTCTCAGTCAGCATAGAATTTGGCTTAAACTTTTCTAAATAGCAAAAATTGAATCTTACAAGAAAATTCATCCTAAAATTAGATTAGAAATCAAAGCTTTGTGATATACATACTGGGAAAATCGTATCGAGGTTTCCTTGTCCAAAGAAGAATTTTCAACATACCTGTTTGATGGAAGGGACTTGGAAATTTACTTTGGACATAGCGACCTGAGATTCTATAAATAATTACGAAGTTTTTTTAATTTTACAATCAGACTTAATATGGATCAATTAAGAACAAGCAGAACAAAACGTGTTTTATGGCCCTTTTTATCCTACCTACCCGTTGGTGTTAGGGGGCCCAGTGGTTTGCGTGAATGCGTGAATGGGCTTTTTCACTTGCGTGAATGCGTGAATTGGAAAGCTTTGCATGAACAAAAAACATTGCGTGAATGAGTGAATTTGGAAAAAATATTTGCGTGATTGCGTGAAATGAAGGTCCACTGGGGGGGGGCTCTGTTAGGGACCCACCGATCTTTCTTTCGCGTGCCTTTTTCAACCAATGATTCAATTCTATCTAATTTTATAACCGTTTGCAAAATAATTTGGAAAATTTTTACATAAATGAAGACGAATGGTGATGAAAAATCAAGAAGAGGTTTAAAAACAACTTGAAATATTTTTTCTTTGGTGCTCTGGAAACTTCATTTTTGGTGAAGAGCAATTCTAGCTATATAATCATTTTTTACTAATAATTAATACATTGAGAGTTACAGCTTTTTAGGAGGTAGCTTGTTGGAATCAAAAAGTTCTGTTTTGCTGGGTTTTTTTCACTTCATTGAGCCGTACTATCTTAGAAGAGTAGATCGTTTTAGTATAGTCCATAATCAGGTTTCATTTTCAACTGTTTCAACGCACGAATCAGCACTTGCGGATATCAACTCAGACACTTAGTAAAACCCTAAAATACTATCTGTACGACTTTACTGTAAGACTCGTTGCCATGGGGGCACTGGTAATGGGGCGGTCGAAGTCCGATGATCTTTGTCAAATATGAATGTTTTGTAATTTTTTTTTTTTTTTTTTTTTTTTTTTTTTTTTTCTTTATTGAAACAAAGACACGTGTACACTACCAACATATATTACAAAACATTACTTAAACATAAAATATAGTCCCTCCCCCCGCTAGGAACTAACGTTATATCGCCAGAGGTACTAGACTATGTAAAAAATAAATAAATAAGTAAATAAAGAAAATAAAAAGAAAAAATCTTGGAGAAGGAAGCTACAGTTGTTAGGTAAAAGCCTAAAATAAAGCACCGCTAAACCTTCCAGTCTCGTTAAGAAATTCAACAACAGAACAAAGAATAGATTTATTTAGATTTGAAGTCAAACTTTCATCCCCATATAATAAAAGCCGACAGAAAAAAGGAGGGTTAAGTGGCGGATGAAAAATAATGCCTAGGGTCTGAAGTTTGTCGAACAAAGATTGTCTTGCATGGGAATATATAGAGCAGTGCAGAAGAAAGTGTTGAGTGTTTTCAACAGAGTTAGTACGGCAACCACAGAAAGGGTCTAAAGTGTCGCGGAAGCCATGTCTAAATTTATGCTCGTTGAGATGGCTGAAACCGACCCGAAGTCGATTAAGAAAGATCACTCCTTGAATGTCAGGAACATCAAAAACATGGGATTGCTTGGGTCTCAAAAATTCATAGATTGCTTTTTTGAAAGTTTTAATTGAAGGTAGATCTCGTATATTACCTCCCAGAACATTCCACTGAGATATGCAGTACGGAAAAAAAGTGTTACGGAAACGTTCAGTTCGTATATTAAGAGGATAAATAGGATTTCTTGTTCTAAGGCCACCTGGTGCTGTAAGTCTTACTGGCAGGTAGTTACGTAAATACGAAGGGACTAAATTGTTAATAATTCCATAGAAGAATGTCATTCTTCTAGCAAAGCGCCTGTCAGCAAGACTTTCAAGACCAAGTTCTGAATATAGTTTTTCTTGAGACGTTCCACGAAAACAGCCTGTTATAGCAAGGCAGGCATTATATTGAATAGATTCAAGCTTCTGCACAAAGGTAGCATTTCCTGGGCGGTCATATACGATATCGCCATAATCAAGATGAGGCCTAATGAAAGATTTATAAATGGTTAGTAGAGATCTCCTAGGCACATGCTTGCGAAGTCGGTTAATAAGACCAATTCCTTTATTGGCCTTTTTTATCTTCTCGTCTAGATGGCGATCAAAAGAAAGTTTTGAATCTAAGATTAAACCAAGATGTTTCTGGTACTCACTGGTCGCGATATTAGAGTTATTAAAGGATATTACTGGAGCATTAGGAGGAGTGAGTCTACAGGTAAAATAGACTTCAACAGCTTGCTTAGATGGGTCAGGGTTAAAAGACATCTTCCATTGATGAGCCCAAACAGTTATCCTGGAGAGATCTCTGTTAAGTACATCAAGGCTCAAGAGTTGATCAATCACAAGAGAGAATAACGAGGTATCGTCAGCAAAGATCTTGGGTTTTGACTCAAGGTTTTCTGGAAGATCATTAATATAAATTAAGAAGAACAATGGACCAAGAATCGAGCCTTGAGGTACCCCTGCATTGATTCGCTTCCACTCGGATGTTTTCCCATTCAACACAACTCTCTGATGCCTATCGTTAAGAAAGCTGCGAATTAAGGAAAGTAACGGTCCAGTCACCCCATAAGATTTGAGTTTAAAGAGTAAGCCATCGTGCCACACCCGATCGAATGCCTTTGAAATGTCTAAAAACACCCCCCTGGTATCTAGAGAAGGATCTTTGTCAAACCTTGTATAAATATCATGCGTTATGGATAACAACTGAGAAATGCAGGAATCTTCCTCCCGAAAACCAGACTGACAAGGAGAAAATAAGTTGTTATTATCAAAATATCTGTAAAGTGTATCATAAATACACTTTTCATATATTTTTCCAAACACAGGAAGAAGAGACACTGGTCTGTAGTTTTTGGCTATGCTCCTGTCTCCCTTTTTATAGACAGGAACCACGTTTCCTTTCTTCCACTGTGATGGGAAGATGCCAGAGTTGATAGAAAGATTGAATATACTAAGCAAAGGTTTTACTAGAGACTTACCACAGATTCTGACCATACGAGTAGAAATATTATCCCACCCATGGGCCTTGTTAACATTCAAAGAATTAATAATAGACTCGATTTTTTCTTCTTCAAATACAAGATTATCGAGTCTGGAGTTAGTAAGAAATTGTTCAGGTGGCAAAACACTGTCAGTATCGATAAGTGAGCATTGGTTTGAAAAAAAAGAGTTGAAAATATCGGCCTTCTCAGAAACATCGCTTACAAGGACGTTTCTTTCATTTCGAATAGGTGAAAATTTGGCACCCTATTAGAGCGAAAATGGAAGATTACAGTCTGAGGAATGCCAAAAATGACTAAAAGTAGACAGAAAATTGAAGAATCTTTCTAACTTCCACCCTGAAAATTGTCCAAATGCTGTGACTCAGGATTTTTGAAATTCTAAAATTGTTTATTGGTTTTTAGTTAAAGGTTTCGAGTATCGAGACTCAGGGCCATCTTGAATTGAATCATTCAAACTAGGTTGTTTCGAGTGTTGGTAATCGAATCCAGTAACAAAGTGGTACGGATCTGAATGAGAATCTGACGGATGATGTTTGAAATTCTAAACTTGAGGTTGCTTTTGCAAGAGGTTTCAAGCAATCAGACTCAAAGCAATCCTGGATTGAATCATTCAAACCAGGTTTTTTTTGGTGCTGATAATCGAAGCCGGTGACAAGTTGTAATACCATGGATATGTTTGTTTTCCTAGGGATTAAGTAAAATAAAAAGGTACCATGAAAAGGAAAATTTTATTGTTCTACGAAAGGGATGCATAAATTATGCGGTGGGGATGACAGGCTGAAACAACGTATTTTGAGATGAAGCTGATTGCTCAGAATGTTTGAAATTTTGAAATTGAAGTTAGTTTTTAATTAAAAGTTTCGAGTAATCAGACTCAAAACCATCCTGAATTGAATCATTCAAACCAGGTCTTTTTTGGTGCTGATGATCGAAACTAGTAAACATGTGGTACGGGTCTGAACATGAAGCTTGATCAGAAAGTTTAAAATCCTAAAATTTAAGTAATGACACGAATGGAAAGATGTATGGCCCTTGTGTGTCCTTACGTGTAATTTTCTGTGACCCTTTTTGAAAGGGATGCATAAATTATGCGGTGGAGATAATGACCTGAAACATCGTATTTTGAAAGTGTTTAAGCTAACCGAAGATGTTTGGAATCCTAGAATTAAAGTAGTGAGATGAATTGAAAAGTTTTATGGTTGTTTTATCCATCGCCTTGAACTTTTTGGCATCCCTGTTGTTTGAAGGGTTACATGAATTCTGCGATTGAAACAATGAGCTGATATACTTTTCCAATGAGTGAATGAATACTTATCGATAGAAAATCAATTGTTTGTTACAATTAAGCTTTGAATTGTTTTATTGCTTTTGTTAGAGGGTTCGAGTAATCAGACTCAAAGCCATCCTGAATTGAATCATTCAAACCAGGTCTTTTTTGGTGCTGATAATCGAAACTAGTTAACAATGTGGTACGGGTATGAACAGAAAGGTGATACAGAGCGTTTGAAACTCCAAGATTAAAGTTGGTTTGTAATTAAAAAGTTTCGTGGCACAAGGTGATACGGATCTCAACTAGAGGCTGGCTCGAGATGATGACCCTTGAACATCGTATTGTGATATGGTTCAGTCAAGGAGCTAACTTAGAATGTTTGAAATCCTAAGTTTTAAGTTTTGACACGAATAGAAAGATGTTATGGTTTTTATAACCACTCGTGTAATGTTCATGTAGCCCTGTTCGAAAGGGGTCATCGAAACATCGTATTTTGATATACGATCTAGTCAAGAAGCTAAGATTGAAGTAGTGACACGAACGGAAAGATGTTATGGTTCTTATGTCCTTACGTGTAATTTTCTGTAGCCTTGTTTGAAAAAGGATACATAAATTATGCGGTGAGATAAGGACCTGAAATATCTTATTTTGATACGGTTTAGGCTAACCGAAGATGTTTGGAATCCTAGAATTAAAGTAGTGATATGAATTGAAAAGTTTTATGGTTGTTTTATCCATCGCCTTGAACTTTTTGGCATCCCTGCTGTTTGAAGGGTTACATGAATTCTGCGATGGAAACAATAATCTGATATACTTTTCCAATGAGTGAATGAATACCTTATCGATAGAAAATCTATTTTTTCGTTACAATTAAGCTTTGAATTGTTTTATTGGTTTTGTTAGAGGTTTCGAGTAATCAGACTCAAAACCATCCTGAATTGAATCATTCAAACCTGGTCTTTTTGGTGCTGATGATCGAAACTAGTAACCATATGGTAAGGTACGGGACTGAACATGAAGATGGGTTTGTTAGAGGTTTCGAGTAATCAGACTCAAAACCATCCTGAATTGAATCATTCAAACCAGGTCTTTTTTGGTGCTGGTAATCGGAACTAGTAACCATATGGTATGGTACGGGACTGAACATGAAGATGGGTTTGTTAGAGGTTTCGAGTAATCAGACTCAAAACCATCCTGAATTGAATCATTCAAACCAGGTCTTTTTTGGTGCTGATGATCGAAACTAGTAACCATATGGTAAGGTACGGGACTGAACATGAAGATGGGTTTGTTAGAGGTTTCGAGTAATCAGACTCAAAACCATCCTGAATTGAATCATTCAAACCAGGTCTTTTTTGGTGCTGATGATCGAAACTAGTAAACATGTGGTACGGATCTGAACATGAAGCTTGATCAGAAAGTTTAAAATCCTAAAATTGAAATAATGACACGAATGTAAAGATGTTATGGCCCTTGTGTGTCCTTACGCGTAATTTTCTGTGACGCTTTTTGAAAGGGATGCATAAATTATGCGGTGGAGATAATGACCTGAAACATCGTATTTTGAAAGTGTTTAAGCTAACCGAAGATGTTTGGAATCCTAAAATTAAAGTAGTGAGATAAATTGAAAAATTTTATGGTTGTTTTATCCATCGCCTTGAACTTTTTGACATCCTTGTTTAAAAGGGATGCAAAAATTCTGCGATGGAAATAATGACAGGATATACCCATCCACTAAGTATAACCTTATCAGTTGAAAATCAATTTTTTGTTACATTTAAACTTTCAATTGTTTAATTGGTTTCGAGTAATTAGACTCAAAGCCATCTTAGATTGAATCATTCAATCCAGATATTTTTGGGTGCTGATAATCGAATCTAGTAACCATATGGTACGAGTATGAACAAGAAGCAGACACAGGGTGTTTGAAATTTTAAGATTAAAGTAGTGACAAGAATGGGAATATGTTATAGTTCTTATATCCCCTCGTGTGATTTCATGTGGACCCTGTTTGAAAAGGGTGCATGAATTATGCGGAGAAAATGATTACCTGAGACGTCTTATTTTGTTAGGATCTGAACAAAAAGCTAACCTAGAATGTTTGAAGATTGAAATAGTGACACTAATGGGAACATGTTGCGGTTCTTATATCCTCTCGTGTAATTTCATGTAGCCCTGTTTGTTGATTTTTCGATAGGTCAATTCTAAATGCAATTTTCGGTTTTGGCAAAAGCAACATAAGTCATGCTTGGGTTCTTTGAAGGCTCTTTTCAGATTCTTATTGAACATTTTTGCTGATAGGACTCGTTTACCAGCACTAGAGACATCGTAAATTGATTCATCCGAATTGCGGTGATTTTGAAGCTGGTAATCGAGTCCAGAACATGTCTGCAAAGAAGTTGCTCCCCTCCTGATAAACCATATGTTTAGGGATTTAAAGACAATGATTCAAAATCGAGTATGGTCCTTTTCTACGGCTCTACGCTAAATTTGTTAATTTGTTTTTTTTTGTCGTTTGTCAATTGTAAGATTGTCTGTTCGTCGATTTGTCAGTTTTGGCTTTTTGAATTTGTAATCATTTTTGATGATTTTTAGTTTTTTCGCCGTGATAATTTGTCGATTTGCCACTTTTGTCCTTGTCTCGCTGAGTTGGTGATATGATTTCTTTTTTCGTGATCTGAAGGTTTTTACTTTTGGCTCAACATGCGATTTTTCTCATTTTTTAATTTTTTTTAGATATAGTATACTGGTTGTTTCACCAGTTTTGTCAGGAAGTAGAGGATTTTATGATGGTTGTAGCACCCTGCTCAATTGGTTAAAATACTTTTACAGAATTTGTTGTTATGTTAAAAAGTTAGAATACGTTTTAATATTACATCCCTGTCTCACAGCCCCGGTGGAACTTCTTTTCACAGTGGGGTTGAAAATCTTTATCCACATCGCAACAGGAATAAAAATTCTATTGTTACAAGAACAAAAATTCAATGGCAACAGCAGTGAGGTAGGGGGTCCCACCGGGTCTGTGACACAGAGATGTAATATTTAATGCATCGACGGTTTCATTGTCAAGAGGACGACATTTAAATCCCCTTTTTAACAGGAATGTAGAGGGTTCAACAGCTGAGAAAAAGGTGATCAGGAAGTCTAGATTGTTTACTAAACCTCCATGTCACAAACCCTTCAAGACCCCAACTTCACATTGGAAAGTCTGTTCCCTGTTAGGAAAAATATTCGACAGTCAAAGTCTGTTGAGGAATATTAGGTAATGGTTTTGAAGTCTCTAATAAAAGAATATAAATCCCTCACCAATTGTTGCACAGCTTCAAGCTCTGAATCACGATGACTACTTCTCTTTATTGTAATTTTTTAAAGAAATTTGAATTGATTTATCATTCTTTTTTCCAGATTCAATGGTTTTTGGCAAGAACCTGAACCGACAACTATGGATACCATCTTAGAATATTGCCAAGATGCAATTGATTATGTAATCACCATGGTTACAATGCTGACTCAAAACGCGACTGTTGCTTTCAGCTGGTTCTGGAAGCAACCAGAGCCAACCGCATACGAAAAATTTACGATTTTTTGGGAACAAGTTTTCATATGTATTGCAACGAACCTTCAAATGCTGGCAAACCAAATAGCCGCCTAAATGGTGGTTTAAACCAAGGACAGCACGTATTCTCAACCAACTCATGCATTTATATACTTTTTTATATATATTTTTTAATATCTTTGTAATAAAAATTGCCTGTTTAGGATTATAGCTCTTTTTAAAGGCATAGGTTACAAAAGTTGCAAAGGTTGAATGTATGTTATGTTTTTCGGACATTGATCGAAAAACATTATTTTTCAATATTTTCTTTGGCTTGAACTGGCTTTTTAAAGTTTGGGTATTTCAATTTGATTTCTAACAAATTAACACCATCTTAAAGTATGAATGCTTTAGTTTTTACAATCTAAAATGACAATTGCATCGTATTTCAAAAACGCCCTCATTAGATCATAATTCAAATTGAAATATCTTAGCCTAAGAAAACCAGTCCTGCTCAATTTTTTTTGCGCGACGTTGATTGTGACGGCTTTCCAGATCTGAGAAATCTCAATTGCATACTGAAAATCAAATCGTAGACGCCCTCAATATTCAGAATTTAAATTGAATTATCTCAGCTCTGGAGAGCCTTTTACATTTTTACTTCACTTTTAATGGATAATTGATGAAAATAAAACTTTTCATTGCATATAGTCGATCTTTAACCTTTGTAACCTATACTGAAAAATTGAGCTCCAAAGCTAAACAGGACTAGAAAAATAAAAATTTATATGTCAATCTTATTTCTGGTAAAACATTTCCAATCCAAGAGAAACGAATAGTCATGCGATGATTTTTACCTAACTGACTTTAGGGTACCTAACTGACTTTAAATCCAATAAGACACCCACGTTTTCGTTTTTTTATAAGAATGGTGTTTTTCATTTCATCATGGATATTCTTAACTTTTTGGAAAAAATCATCCTAAAATATTCTTACGGTATTCTTAGGTTAGGATCGAAACTAAATTTAACAAAAAATGCACATCTGAAACATAGAATGGTATTTTTGTGAAGGTACTAAACCTTACTAGGTAATTGGTAACTATCACTGACATATTTTTTCTCGTTCCCTTACGCAAATCCTATTTCAGCAAACAACACCCACCACCCTTATGTTCCCTCCCTCTGACATGATGAATTAACAGACTAGTTTGCTAGTCTACAGAATTCTGAAACTTCAGAAAAGGGTGCG
Organism: Clytia hemisphaerica; assembly: GCF_902728285.1. Classification (NCBI taxonomy): domain Eukaryota; kingdom Metazoa; phylum Cnidaria; class Hydrozoa; order Leptothecata; family Clytiidae; genus Clytia; species Clytia hemisphaerica. The sequence continues at coordinate 1,479,887 of NW_027103595.1, read as the reverse complement.
CAATAAGAGTTAGAAGTACTTCCAAACTTCTTTTCTTGATATTAGTTGATGTTAAATTTCTTGGAATTTTATAAAGCAAAAATTGTCTGGCCAAGCGTTTCATACACAGCATATCATGGACATCTCTAAAACACCCCCACAATATTCAGGCATATTCATTATTCACTGGCCATACAAAATCTATTCAGAAAGTGCTTAAAACCTAACAGAGCAAATCCATCTGAATTGGAGGGTCATTTGACCTGGCTTTCATATTTTTTTGAATTGTCTTCGATATTCAATTAAAAAATGGTTCAAATGGTTTTAGTGTGATGGTATGATTAAAAGGTATTTTAGAGAGTATTTGTAAAAAATTTTAGGTGTAATGGCAGACGTGATCATAGACTCTACTGAGAGGATCTCTATACTTTATACACATTTTTTATGGGAGCATCCAAATTTTGAGAGGCCTTAGGATGTTCTTAACTTTTTGAGCTGAAAGCCTAAAAATGTTTTTAACATGTTCTTGTTTTCACCATTTGTGAGTACTTTCGTCCATTTGGTTAATAAATTGGCCATTTCAGAGTCTGCAAAGCCTTAAAATGTTCTTAACTTGTTCTTAATATTTTGGCTATCGAAGCCTTATGTTCTTATATAGTTTGTTCTTATAAAAACGTGTACAATATTTAAACCTCCTACTATTACAATTGGATTTTTAGCCCATCAGCTACGACCCTAGATATTGACATTTCGGCTTCGGTGTTGATGGTGTTTTCATATCCTTAGACTCCTTAGACAGCCTAGAGTTATGAAATTAGCCGGGTGGGTTGGTCAAATCGCGGTACAGTATATGGCCCCAAAAACGGAGACGGCCCCCAAAACGGAGGTTTTCATTAAAATGAAGATTCTGACTTGTAGATTTATCAGAAATAAACGATTTTTGTTTATTTTGAAAGAATGATGGTTATACTTAAAAATGAGCATGTTTTTGCTGGTTTGAGGCAGATTCAAAATAACATATTTGCGTCTAAAGGAAATATGTTAACACCAAAATTAGATAAAAATTGCATATAACTCACTCTAGCTCCTTGGATATTGAAAATAAGTTATGAAAACGGGGTATAGGAAACTTTATACACCTAATACCGTTCAGAAAATACAAATACATCTGTGACTTTAGAGGCTGGGTAAAGGATATAGCATCTTGAAGGTCAACCAGTATTTTGGAGCCCTAGAATCAGCATTGACAAAACCGAAAATTCTAAATATGAGAAAAAGCAAAAAATCTTGGAATTTTATTCCTATCACCTTGAGTTAATAGTTTATAACAAACAATTAACATTATATATAAAATTTTCCGCTGAATCAGCAAAAACGGCAAATTCTGTCATTTTTTTGCAAAATATAGGAGAAAAATATCTTTAAAGCTTTAAATTTTCAGTTTCAGTTAAGCTTTTTTTCTAAAATTTTCACAGCTTATTCCATACATGAATGGAACTATTTCCAAAAGAGATTTGTTTTCAAAAACTTGATTAAGACGTTGTTAAATCAAAATTGTCATTTTGAAAATTTCTAAATTTTAGTTTGGACTTTGCAATATCGAAAATCTTTAAATATTTCATAAAAATCATAAATTTTACATCCATCGGGTCGTAAATTTAAGGGGAAACACAAATATGTTCATAGTTTTTCCCCCTGTTACCACTGGGCTTAATAATTTGATTTTAACTACACCTCCGTTTTGGGGGCCACAAACCTGCATTTTGACAACCAGGGGTATACTGTAAAAATTTTATCAAATCAATTTATGCCCAAAATCTAGATTTGAGAGAAATTTCAAATTTGATCGCCGTTTTGGGGGCCACATACTGTACACGTTTTTTTATTTTTAACTTAAGAAACACACTTTTAAGAAACATGAGGCTCAAAATGCCTAAAAAATAAGAAACATCTAAGAAACATGCTGAGGCTGAGAATGAGAAAATAACATATTTTTTAATTCGTTTTTTTTTAAGAACCTTCCAATCAAAACAAATAGTTTAGAAACATGTAAGAAACATTTAAGGCTAAAAAGGCCGCCAATTTCTTAAGAAACATTGAGGCTGCTTGGTAAAACTAGTTTCTTAAAAAAAACGTGTAGCTTAATGTGATTTTCAGGGTCAAATGTAGTGTTTGTTGGTCAAAAAATGTTGTAAAATTTTAATGGCTTTTCGGGATCGGGCAAACTTGTTCAGGCCATAACTTTTGATGGCCCTATTATTTGATTAAAAAGTGCTTTTTACTTCAAATTTGGAAAAAAAACATTTTTTGGTGGATTAAATCATGATTTGATTTGTTTTTCAAAATTTGACTTTCGGGACCCTTGGCCGGCCCCATAAGGCCGACTTGGACCAAAAAATTTTTGAGCACCATTATTTAATGGATATTGTGTGACCACAAGAGATACAAACGTTTTTGACGTATAAGGTACACCATAGAACAATGCACCCCCTTCTCATAAACCTATTAGGATTATTCAGCCAGATTTATTTCCCAGATTTTTTATGGCTGGGATTTGAATTCAATTGTTTTCAAGTCAGTAAACTCAGTAGGGATGGGGAAAATAGCATAATATTTTGCAGTGAGGATTGGTTTATTCGGTTAATTTCAGTGAGGACAAAAATTGGGAGATAATTATAACCCGCGTCGTTTCCACACATACGCCAGATTGAAAATAAAACTCATCCCCAGATTGCTCAAATATATGTTACTTTTTCTTGCATGAGAAAGACAAATAGAATATATGACACAATGAATTTTTTCTTTTCAGAAAATCTTTTGAAAATAAAAAAATCAGAATATGGACTCCCGTCAAGCAATCATAACCATGTTCCTGTTAAATTTTCTCTTGGGTGTATCAAACGGAGTTAAAGAGAAACTAATACCCAATTTTGAGCCAAAACCAGATAAAAATGGCAAGAGCACGTATGTAAATTTAAAGAATTACCTTGTTGATTCATCTAACACGAATAAAAAAGTTTCAGTAGACCAGGGTTTGATTGAGCAAAGTTTGAAAACATTTCTTGACAAGCATGGTGATGGATCTTATGGCGTGTTTGAGGGCTTAACAAAAGGTGGCGAACTTAAAAGTTGGATTGCCGGTATAGTTTCTGCGTCTTCAAATGTAGCTGGCGGCTTGGAAAAGATATCTTCTTCTTTTGCTGTGGTAAGCCCAGTAGCAGGTGTAGCCTCGTGGATTTTTGGTCTTATAGGCTCGATTAAACAAACAAAAGAACATAAAGCTTTCGTTGAAGATATTCACAAGAACTTCCAACTGCTTAGTAAAAGAATCAACTCACAATATGAGGAGCTTAAAAATTATGTCGATGAAAGTGTCATTGCAATCGATCATGAGCGCTTATATGGGGAACTAAGTCAAATGCAAGGAAATCTTGCAGATTGTCTCTTGCATAAAGAAGGATTTTGGAGAAAGAATTGTATAAATTATCGATGCAGCGATGTCAAGTCCAGTTTCAAGAAGTTTGCTCTCTTTGCTGATAAACTTAATTTAATTGAAAAACAAAAAACAATGGAATTAAGTGATTGGGAAACAAAAGCTAGTTTGGCATACAAAAATAAAAAGGACTCTTCATGGTCCACACAAGAAATTGTGCGTGTTTTTGCTAATCTTCGAATGTTTCATAATTATGTATTGAGTGTTTTAGGTTACTGTGAAGCTCAGCGAGCGCTCAGAAGAGACGGAAAAAAATTAAGCAGTGGTTATGATGGCTCGACAACTTATTTCGGAAGTAAAATAAGTTCAGAATTGAACGACTGGAGTGTAAGAGATGAAGTATACATGTATCTTGTAAACAGCATGCATTTGATATATCACGCACACAAATCGGATCCCGAATTGATCGATGTAGGTTGGACAAAGCAGGAGACGAAGAAAGGCTGGTTTTCCTGCTTCAAATGTGGACCAAAACGTGCAAGAAAGGTACAATGCCGTTATCAAATGAATTCTCATTTCCGAGAATTTCGCGACGTTGAATATACCGAATATGCCAACAGTATGGATGAAAAGCGAGCCCGGGCGAGATGCATCAACGGAATGGATAATGAGAAATTAAAATACGATCATGATCTCGATGAGAAAGTGGTCAGAAGCTATATAAAAATAGATGAAATTGACAAATTCCTCAAAAATGTTTTTAAGGGACCGTTGATTTTTAAGAAGAAAGATAATTCAGGTGCAATAATGTCGATCAAGAATTGATCACATCAAATCTGGTATCTTTTTCTCCATATTTTGTTCTAACCGAAAATTTCACATAGGGACATCGAGAGACAGAGATATGATATACAATATATAAAGTCCTTGCAGTACACGATTTATTCATAAGAATATATTTTTTAAAGAAATTCACCATTAAATTGGCCAAAAAAAATAAGAATACGCTAAGAATGTCATCATGGAATTTGGCTGCTGCACCTTAGAATGCCACATTTAAAACAATTTCAATTGGAAATTGCTTATTATTCCCCAGCAATACTTAAGGTTTTACAAAAAAAGCCAAATCTCGGTTTGAGGTATGTTTTACATGTTAGATTTAGGCTTAGTTTGGATCATAGCATAAGAATACCGTAAGAATATTTCAGAATGATTTTCCCCAAAAAGTTAAAAATATCCATGATGGAATGAAAAAAAAAAAGCAATTCTTATAAACAAAACGTGTAAACCATCTTGTTTAAAATCGGCATTGTGTAGTATTTATATCATCATGGTACACGCTTTTTTTTTTATAAGAATGGTGTTTTTTCATTTCATCATGGATATTCTTAACTTTTTGGCAAAAATCATCCATAAATATTCTTACAGTATTCTTAGGTTAAGGTCGAAATTGGCAATCTACAGGTTAAAATGCATTAAAAATGCCATTCTTAGGTTCAGTTGCTAAATTCCATGATGGTGATATTCTTACCATATTCTTAATTTTTTGGCCATTTTCATCATGGACATTCTTATAAAGTGTATTCTAATAAATCGTGGAATCGATACACAATATTTTTATAAACAGCTCCAATTTTCGAGTTAGGGTGGCTTCAGTTGCTTAGCATTCTCATAGTTCATATTCTGAAAAAATTGCTTTGAGCACCTCTGATATCATACTATTATCAGGTTATCATTGGGTCAAGGGCTATTTGTCGTTCTTTATATTCTAGCAAGCTAGACAACTAATTCAAACATAGTATAAATAAAGCAAAAAGTAATGGAGGGAACAAATTTTAGTCGTCTAGAAACCTTTAAGCAAGCCAAAAGATGCGGAAAAATCCGTCAATTTTAATATTTTTATCAACTTGTATTATATAATAATAAACACCAAAAAAATTATTTATCATTAGGATTACTTATTTTCATTTTCATCAGGATTTATTCTAGGGAAATTTCAATCATTGTTTACATTTTCATTTTCATAGCTAGTCTAACATTTAGATTTTTGATGACATCATCATATTTTGGTGTATAGGCTACATGAGGTAACTAGTCTAGGTTCTTGCATGTCTTCAATGGTCATCATTTAAGTCAAGTTCAGACTTTGAATTTTCAAACATTTTTCACAATGCTTTATGCTGGCAGGCTGGTAGGTTTTGCTTTTTTGCTTTTTATTTTTGCCTTTCACTCTTTCCAGCTGGCAGCCATTTTGTTTTCGCAGCATACTCCAGGCGGCCATTTTGTTTTTCATGCATGCTAAGGTCAAGTGGACTTATATTTTCAGATCAAACATTTTTCATTAATTATTTTCAAATTAAGCTATCAATTGTCAAGCATATCTATCTTGTACATTTTGTTCAATTAAAATATTTATTAGTCATATATTTTCATTTTCAGTTTGAACATCACTCATATATGTTACAAAAACTGTCGTCTGAACCATTGACCCCTATAAGTGAATATTGCAATTGTGTTTTTCCCCGCTTTAAAAAATTTTCTAGAAAAAATATATGGATTTATATGTTAAAAACTTTTCGTTTTGAGAGTTTGTTGTCCTTTCGTGCGCCAATTTCTTAACGGAAGCACCCCCGTCCGAGAACAACTTTCTTTTGTTTTCAGAAAAAACCCTTTGTTTTCTCGCTACGCAAGTTTCTGCGTAGCTAGCCGGGGATATCGGATTCTTCCAGTTTATACGAACTAAATAACATAACAATAATCGTTTTATCATATAACGCATGTACTACTGTACAGGAACGAACGAACGACTCCAGTCTACCTTATTTATGAAATTTGTCGTTCTTTGACTATTTTGACTATTTTTAGTAAATTTATGATTCGTTAGAATCGCTTTAAAAAACCTGAGTGTTATTCTATAATATAATAAAGGAAAAACATAAAAAAAAACTGACGTCAATTGATGCTTTTATTTGACATCACCAAATATCTACTTTTATAAAAAAAGAATTTTGGATGCAGTATTCTAACACGGCGGATGCATTTGTTCGGTGGATATCAAACCAAAGCGGTTCAAAGGTCAACATAACATCCATCCACGTATGTTGTATAAACATAGATAGACCTGACTTAACACTAAAACAGCAAAGGACTCAAACCTGTAGGTAAATCAAGTTTCAGCCTGTAAATTTAAGCTCAAAATTTTACAAAAAATAAAAAAGTCTCAGATATAAGAAGTTCTAAATTTTTTTATTTTGGTGTAGGTTAATTAATCTTTGATAACAGAATGTTTGTAAAGATTGACTCAGACTCTCCCACTCGACACCTATGAAGCTATAAAACTTTTGAATTGATAGTCAATCGATTGATTCCAATATTGCAATATTCAATAGGTAATCAAACTCATTCTAAAATCTTGAATATCCATGATAACAGGTCAATATATCCTGGCAACTTTATTGTTGAAAACTAGAAAAACGTTCACAACGTCCATTTAACGTTAGATCAACGTTAAAACAACGTTGTGTGCCAGCTGGGAAAGAGACTCCACTGTCATCATTGTATTGTTAAGCTTGAGAGGCATGAAAAATTGTAAATGTTAGAAATCAAAAGTATTGCTGTGACGTCAGAAATCATAAAATATTTGACGTCAATCAAGAAAATCAACATTCATAAATTTGTTAGAGATCCAAAATTCATCTTATCTTTACAAGCAAAGAACACGAAGTGACTTTTTGAGGATTTCGAGATTACACAATAAAAAGGTATGAAATATAAAGCTTTGAAGAAGACAACCCTGTCTCACAGCCCCGGTGGATTTTTTTTACTCAGTGGGGATAAAGATTCCTATTGAAATGGAGATAGAAGATTGTTCCAAGGTTAAAAAATTCAGTGAAAATGGTTTTAAAGTGAAATTTTTAAACATTGAATTTAGATTGGGGATGAAATAAAAGTTAATTTCCAAGTGGGGCTGAAATTCTAAGGTATTTTCCAACCGGGGACGAAATTTTTGTTAATCTTTCCAGTGGGGTTGGGCTCCGAGCGGGTCTGTGACACAGGGTTATAAGAAATGTTTATTTCTCTATATTCTTGATTGAATTGTTAACCCCTGTGTCACATAGCCGGTAGAAATTCTTCCCACAGTAAGAATGAAAGATTCTATCGAAAACCCAACGGGGATACAAATTCTATTGCTCCATGCCCAAAAAATCAAGTTGTATTAAAATCATAAAAATTCAGTGGCAATGGTTTTGAAGTGCAGTTTTTTTCCATTGAATTTCTATGTGCTTTAAATCAAACTCAATTTACCGGTGCGGCTGAAATTCTATTGTATTTTTCCCATCTGGGAAATCGCTTTTTTGGAAGAAATTAAAGCCATTTCGGAATTCGTGAATAATTTTATTTGCTGTCTTAAGAAATGACTTTGATGTTTTCACTTTTCATCCCAAGTTTCACCTTTTCCATTGTAGGAAATAATGTTTGGTATGTAGAATATGGTTACAGTTCAATACTATCATCAAACCATCTTAAGTTTCAAGAAGTGTGGACTTACCATGTGTGCTGCTCTTTTGAGTGAAATAGAGGCTTCCATTCAAGAATTTTTTTCAGAGAAACTTTTTGCTTCGGAAGCTGCTATCTTGCTCAAAAGTCTTTTACCAAATTAATAAATAAAACCAAAATTTTCCAGAAAGGAAGGTGATGAATCTTGGTTCAGAAGTTTTTTATGAAAACATCTTAGGAAACGATTCGTCATCCATCTTGAAGGTGCAAATTTCAACTGACTGTTTTTTGACGAAAAAAGTACATATTTGTGCCTTGATCTGTATAAAATTTTCAAATCCTTTGTAGATTTAATTTGAGGCAACGGGCCTGCATCATGTATGTCAAAATAGTGTTCTTTGTATTTTCGACAGGTCCGGTTTGTCAACATTAAGGTTTGAATTGTATCTTCATTGGGGAAGTCGCAAATTCTTGAAGAAGTTTGATATCTAGCTTCTTCAAGACTTTCTTCATCTTTAAAAAAAAAGTTGAAAAACTTTATTCTTTAAGATTAAAAGAAACTTCAAAAGAAATGCTTCAATTAATTCAAGAAGGTAGTGCGTGCCTTTTGATTCCACAGCCGAGTGAGGTAGGGAATTAAGTCAGAGATTTTATTTCAGGAAATCTCTTGTACTTGCTCGGCGGTGAAAATACATAAATCTATATCAAATTTAACATAAAAACCCAATATTTTCCAGAAAGAAAGATGATCAATCTTAGCTCAGAAGTTTCTAAGAAAACATCTTCGAGCAATGTTTCATCGTCTATCTTGAAGGCGCAAAGGTGGAAAGGTGCAAAATTCTATGTTAACTTAAATTTCCCGATGAATGTGTCTGAAAGAATTTTGCTATTATAATAAACAGCGTGAATTTTGCGTGATGGCATGGATAGAGGTGTCACTAGTAAGTAAGTCTGCGACTGCAGTCAGAGGTGACCCGAAGGCTCCTGTTTCGATAGCTAACTACCCGAAGGTAGGTGAGAGCGCCACTCTTTCTCCTTGGATTGCTCCATTTACTCTACATCCTTCTCTTAACTGAGCATCAAGTAGAGAGACACCAAGTACCATTTTTGAAATCTTTGGTATGACCCGGCTGAACCAATGAAGTATAAGCCCGAAGGGCTAGAAGTCAATCTCCTTGGTAGGATTTGAAGCCAACAAATCCTACCAAAGTTGCGCGGCCTTGAGCGTCTCGCCTGGTTTTTACACAAATAACAGATTGAAACTAAAATTTACCGCTAAATTTCGAAAAAAATATCAATCGTAAACAAAGGAATTGCTAGATTCAATCTGTCGTCAAAAGTGCGGCGCATTTTTTAAGGCTTCACTTTTTCTTGCCTGAGAAAGGTTAGAGATTGAACTCTAGCCCTTCGGGCTTTAAACTCAATGGGCTGAACCCGCAACCTTACACACCGTAGCCGGATGCTCTACCACTGCACTACGGTCGTGCCGCTTGGGAAGCCTCTCAAAATCAGTAGCGTTGTAACAGGGGGCAGTGTCCCCCCTCCAGCGACCTGCACAGAAATATAAAAAGCTCTAAAATACTACTAATTTCAAAAGATGAGCTGGTGTTTTTATAAGATACTTCAATAATTGGTCATTTGAAGTAACAAAAATGACAAGTTCTTTAGAAAAAATAACAAAATTGTTTTATTACTGGTTAAAGACCAACCAAATCGAATAAGAGCTTGTAAAAACTCCATCTCGTCCCAATTTCGGCGTCCCTTTGCTTTTTTATACCTTAGAAGTAGCAGTTTTCGGCCAAAAATCTTCTAAAAAGGCATAACAGAGATGGCAAATGATTTTCATTCACCTACTGTGTTATCACTTTGATTCTTTAATTATTCTCGCTTTTCCACTGTAGTTCAGTTTACCGGAGGTTTGCTCATGTTTATCATTCTCAGCATTACTATCCACGTGCATTATTATGTACACCAAAACTTGATTCTAGGGGATCAAAAGCATCAATGCAGAGACAGATGATATTTTCTCATCTGGTTGTCTTTGCCTGTCGCTTTTTGAGGCCTAAGATGAGAACATATATATGTTTAGAACGTCTTCTTATCTCAGTGTCGTGTGTTGATTTTGTCGTTTTGCCACTTTTGTCCTTGTCGCGTTGAGTTTGTGTGTGATATGATTTTTCTTGGTTTGAGTATTTTGACTTTTAGCTTAACATACGTTGTTTCTGAGTTTTAGTTGTTTTTTTTTCAGATATAAATGTCATTCAAAGGAGGCATCTACCCTTTATGAGAAATGCTTCATTTAAAATTCCGGAGAGTGTTCCATCTCCACCTCCTTTGAATGATATAAAAATCTACCCTATCATCAGTGCATTTTCTTGAAAAATGCTGGACCTTTTTCAGGCAAGATGTGGTCAGATTTTCAAATTTTTACACCCTTAGAGTGCAATCTTTATCATTTTTGCTCATTTCGACTCGTACTCAGTTCGAGAAAAGAGATGCATGCACGGTATGTCATTTAGCTTAGGTATATAAAAATATATAAAAGTATATAAAAGTTTAAAAGTTACTTTGTGCGAGCAATATGTATTTAACACCTTCAAGTGAGATGGAGGCTTTCAATCAAGAATTTTTTCAGTAAAACTTTTATTGAAAAATTCAAGCTTGCTTGACGGGGGATATTCATAAACCTATATGAAAGGTGACATACAAAAGGAAATTTTCCAAAAAGTAAGGTAGTGAAACTTAGTTCAGAAGTTCCTTTGAAAACTCCTTAAGAGCATGTTTTCGTCGTCTACATTGACGGGGACATAAAACTCCGTCGACTGTTTCACTCATTTCCTTGTGGATCAGCTGAATCACCCATGGATCAGCTGGATTTTCACCCATTACGACGCTTTTTCCGAGCTTTTCGGTGAATTTTGACATCTACCTGATGGGGGTAAAGAGTCACGCTGCTTTGTAAAAGTGAAGTCTTCATTAAAAATGGCTGTCTATCTGTTTCGAATCAGATGTACGTCCATTAAAAAGGACTGGCTGAGCTTTCTAAAGGACGGATTTTATCTTGTTTTTTTCTTCGAAGAATATCAAAGGCAATTTTGAATTCGCGAATAATGTTCATTCCCGTGTTCCGTTATGGCTTTGATTCTTCGATATCTCATTTTTTCCTGTAAAAACTTATTTTGTACGTAGTATTATTTGGAGTAAGTTCGATACTATCCTCAATCTCTCGTATCTTAAAATTTCAAGTTTGAGCGTACTACGCATGTGCAACATTCTAGATTCAAGAGATTCAATAAAAATTTCAAAGTCACTTTGTGTAAATCATATGCGCTACTCCTTCTAGTGAGATGGAGGCTTTCACTCAAGAATTTTTTCAGTAAAACTTTGATTGACAATCTCCTAGCTTGCTTGGCGGGGGATTTTTATAAACTTATATCAGCAAAGGTGACACACAAAATGAAATTGATGAACTAGTGAAATTATTGAACCACTGAAAGCTACGGAAGAACTTGCCCTTTTCTTTCAAGATGATTTCTAGGCCATCTTGGAGAGACATCGCAAGTTGCTCCGAAGTTGTTTTTAATAAGTCTTATGTTGCGCGACTTCGTTTAAATTTAGTTTGTGGGCCGTATAAAACTAGAGAAAACTTGAACATTTTCTTTAAAGCTGACCTTGTTCATTTATATAATCAATGTTGCAGGTTGTTCACCACTTGTTGCTTATCCAGTGTAACCGTAAATAAAGCGAAAACAATATTTTTAAGAAAAGTTTTACCAAAGATGTTAGAACTATATATACAACCCTTTTTAAGAAGGTACATCCACATACCAAGTGAATCACAGCCGTGGGAATCGAACCCGAACCTCACGGAAGGGGCTCTTTTGGAAATTTTTTGTACATGGGAGGATGGAGGATATATTGGATATTTTGACCATGGGTAAAGATATATCTGCAAAATTTGCCTTGTTTTTGAATGTTCGGGGGCTCAATTGATGCTTCTCTGGGGGGTGAGGTCTGTTGTCCGAGGGGTCAAAATTCATAATATCCGGGATGGGTAAATTTCCAAAAAACTTTTATATCCTCCACCTCCTCGGTATTAAATTTTTTTCTAGAAGAGCCCAAGGCAAGGTTCATAACCACTGCACTACATAAACATTTATAAAATGTAACATACAATATGGAACTTTTCCTGAAAGAAAGGCGTTGAATCTCAGGTAGGAAGTTTCTATAAAAACTTCTTGAAGCTGTAATTCATCAACTAACTTGAAGGTGTTAAGGTTCAATATCATTCCGTTTGCTAACTAAACTGTATTTGAAAGTAATTTACTTAAATTTGGCGTGATCAAGATATCGGTGAGATTCTGGATGTTTTTTGGCTATAGCAAATAGCATATATATGTTTAAAACGTCTTTTTGTCTCAATAATACTACTTTTGTCCTTGTCGCGTTGAGTTTGTGTGTGATATGATTTTTCTTGGTTTGTATGTTTTGACTTTTAGCTTAAACATGAGTTGTTTCTGAATTTTAATTGTTTTTTTCAGATACAAATGTCATTCAAAGAAGGTATCTACCCTTTATGAGAATGCTCCATTTGAAATTTCGGAGAGTGTTCCATTTCCACCTCCTTTGAATGATATAAAAATCTATCCTATCGGTGTTCAAATTTTACACCCTTAGAGTACAATCTTTCTCATTTTTGCTCATTTCGACTTGTACAGTACACTTTGGGAAGTTCGAAAAAGTAACCCTAAGGGATGCACGCACACGCACGGTAGGTCATTTAGCTTAGGTGTATAAAAACATATAAAAGTATACTAGACGGTTCCCGTCGTCGCAAACGCCGGTTAACAGTTTCGCTTGCACATCAAAAGCCTTTAAAATACTATAATGTGGGTTAATGCCTGACATCGTTTTGGCTTAAAATGCCGAACACAATAATAAAAATTATACTTCTAAACTTTCTACATTGGTCAAAATTTTGTGTCTGTATAAGCCACGATGATATGTCTTTTTAAGATAACGGAAGCTTGTGTTCAATAAAATGCCATAGTGACCCTGTCAAAATTATCGAGGGTACCCGTCGTTGCAGACGCCCAAAGGCGTCTGAGGTGGTGAGAGGGTTGCTTCTAGGAAAGAAAAAAGCCTTAGTTGTGAAGGAGAGGCTCGCGCTTTGCGATTGAGCACTGAAGGTTTTCCCGTTTGTTGGCTTCACATGCGGACAGCTTAAGACCGGCGCATATGCAATGCAACCAACATTGAAACCTTTTTAAATAATGTTAGAAGTTTAATCATCAAACAACAATGTTGGATTTTGTTGCGTGTGCTGATATAAAATAATTCGAAATCGTGCCCCAAAAATGCCACACCTTTTTATTTGAAACTTTGTGACGTCGCCGTACATTTTCATGAAATTGACGTCAGAACTTCTTTCGTTTACAAATAGCAGTGTAGAGTCTTCTCTAATCCGAGTTTTCTACGCTTGTCAAACTTAGCGCGAGACTTTTTGTATCGAAGGTGGATAGGTTTTCCAGCCGCGGCGTTCAAATTTTAGAAACCTTAACATATGTTACTGGGCTAGCGTTACAGACATTTTTCATAAACTCATTTAGTATAGTAAGATAAAAATTTAAAAGTCACTTTGTGCGAACAATATGTATTTAACAATAACACCTTCAAGTGAGATGGAGGCTTTCAATCAAAAAATTTTTCAGTATAAAAACTTTTATTGAAAAATTCCTAGCTTGCTTGACGGGGGATATTCATAAACCTATATGAAAGATGACATACAAAAGGAAATTTTCCAAAAAGTAAGGTAGTGAAACTTAGTTCAAAAGTTCCTTTGAAAACTCCTTAGAGCATGTTTTCGTCATCTATATTGACGGGGACATAAAACTCCGTCGACTGTTTCACTCATTTCGTTGTGGATCAGCTGGATCACCCATTACGGCGCTTTCTCTCCCTAATTGAAGATGATGAAACTTTTTACGGACGTTTCATATGCAAATTTTTAGTAGGAACTTTGTCATCTTTCTTTGTGGTGAAAAATTTCGCTGGCTCACTTTCTGGAGATGATGCATAAATTTATACTAAAGTTGAATCGTAAAATGAAACTTTTCCTGAAAGGAAGGTGGTGAATCTCGGCTCAAAAGTTTAATTTCAAAACTACTTGGGTATCAATTTCGTCATCTATCTTAACGGCGATGAAGAGTTTTGTTAACTAAAGTTTGATATCCACCATATACTTTCTTCTTTGTAAGTGTTCCCACGCCATAAAACACTCCCTTCTCACAGACCCGGTGATAATTTATCAGCCAGTGAGGGTAAGAATAACAGACCAATAATCAATGGGGTTTGATATTCACATATTCCTTATGGCTGAAGACTTGGCTTTGATTGTTTTCTAGCTAGAAGATTCAGTGGGGATGGACAAAAAAACACAATATTTTGCATTGAAAATTTGCTTATCTGGTTATTTTCAGGCAGGGACAAACATTAGAGTATAATTTTTCACTGGGGACGATATTTTTGCCAACTTTTCCAGTGGGAAGGGTTCACAGTGGGTCTGAGAGAATGGGGCCCGGGGGGGGGGGGTACTTCGGCATATGGAGGGTACAGTATGTGCTGCCCTTAAGTGTACCTTTTTGGATTTCCAAAGTCCCGGTAAAGGTCGGAAAAATCAGAAAATCAAATCTCAGTCCCACTAAGGGTAGGTGTTTGAAAAAAGAAGACTATCGGCAGCAGTAAGTAAAGCTTACTGTGAAAAACATAATTTGTATCAAAACCTGAACACATGACGGCGCTCTCTCTCCCTAATTGAAGATGATGAAATTTTTACAGACATTTCATATGTAAAATAATGTTCATTCCCGTGTTCAATTATGGCTTTGATTCTTCGATATCTCATTCTTTCAAGTTAAAACTTATTTTGTACGCAGTATTATTTGGAGTAAGTTCGATACTATCCTCAATCTATCGTATCTTAAAATTTCAAGTTTGAGCGTACTACGCATGTGCAACATTCTAGATTCAAGAGATTTAATAAAAATTTCAAAGTAACTTTGTGTGAACCATATGTGCTACTCCTTCTAGTGAGATGGAGGCTTTCACTCAAGAATTTTTTCAGTAAAACTTTGATTGATATACTCCTAGCTTGCTTGACGGAGGATATTCATAAACCTATATCAGCAAAGGTGACATACAAAATGAAATTGATGAACTAGTGAAACTGATGAATTCTTGAGATATTTTGACCATGGGTAAAGATATATCTGCACAATTTGCCTTGTTTTTGAGGCAAACTTACCCTGATTAGGGGTGATTTTGAATGTTCGGGGGCTCAATTGATGCTTCTCTGAGGGGGTGAGGTCTGTTTGTCCGAGGGGTCAAAATTCATAATATCTGGGGTGGGTAAATTTCCAAAAAATGTTTTATCCACCACCCCTCCCCCCCCCTCGATATTCAATTTGTTTTCTGGAAAAGCCCAAGACAAGGTTCATAACCACTGCACTACATAAACATTTATAAAATGTAACATTCAAAACGAAACTTTTCCTGAAAGAAAGGCGTTGAATCTCAGGTAGGAAGTTTCTATAAAAACTTCTTGAAGCTGTAATTCATCAACTAACTTGAAGGTGTTAAGGTTCAATATCATTCCGTTTGCTAACTAAACTGTATTTGAAAGTAATTTACTTAAATTTGGCGTGATCAAGATATCGGCGACATTCTGGCTGTTTTTTGGCTATAGCAAATAGTGCGATGAAAACATTTTGAAATTTTCGTGATCTTTGATGGGAGTAGAATATTTAATTTTCGTGTTCCCACTGACATTTAGTTTTCAAAGGCACAGTTCGAAGCACGAGTCACACAACACAAGAAACGCATACTTATCATTCTCAAACCCTATTACAGCCTGCGGTTATCAAAGCTTGATTTTCGGCGATCAAAAGCATCGATGCACAAGGTCAGATGATTTTTTTATTGGAATCTCTGCATGTTGCTTTTGATGCCTTAAGTTGACAACATGACTGACTGACTTTCAATTCACGCAATCACGCAATATATTTTTTTTCTTCAAAATTCACGCAATTTGTTTTTTTCAAAATTCACGCAATTTGTTTTCGAAATTTGCACAATTATTTGCACAATTCTGTTCACGCAACGGTCCAATTCATGCATTCGCGTGGCTTTTTAAAACTTTTCACGCATTCGCACAGGTGAAAAAGGCTTTCAATCTTTAAGTTGAATAATTCACATAAATGAGCGCAAACTGGTCAGTCAGCGTTGATTAGGTAAAAAGAGTTTTATAAATCATATTTGTATGATATCTTTATGAAATTAGTTTGGTTTAACTAGGATGCAATTCATCCTTGATTTACTTAGAATTTGTAGAACGATTTGTAAGTAACCAGCCTAACGAGAGTATATCATGTCATATAAAAATATATGTTATTCAAAAGTTTATCTCTCCACGAGAGATGCCTCATTTCAAAAGTTTGGAGTGAGATAGAGATATAATCATGGAGGTATAAAGAAACAGGAGAAGTATGCTATTGTAACCAAGCTCGCCCTACGATTAAAAAAATTACGGTGTATGCATGCTCATAATCTCATATATCGTGCATTCTTAATGAGCTCTTTTATCCATAGGTGAAATCCTATTGGCTCATTTAAGCTTTAGAAATTAGATGAGACGAGATTCATTGTTTCTGACATCAGTGTAAGAAAATATTTGGACTAAAAAAAGGCCTGTAAACTTGGCAATCCTTCATCAAATGATAAGATTTTTCGATCAATGTTTTCCTTAAGGTGAACTCTATTGCTTGATACTTTCCTCCAAAATCCTCCAGCGATTTTATGTCTACACATTGAGTCTGAAATCGTGTGTGCTTATAAAGAACTTTTCATTTTCTGACTTGAGAAAATATATTTTTGAAACAAAATTGAACGGATAGCGAAATGGAACATAAACTTGCTTCGTGGACGAATTTTTATCTAATTTTCGTATATTAAAAGGCGAGAATCTTCAATACTGATTATTAGAATGTTCATAGCAAACTTGAGTTCTACTAAAAAGTCTTATTTCATCGGGCGAGCTTAGAATTTCTTTTGATACATTTTATAAAAGAAATCAAAAGATATTAACGACCAATTACCGACGCATTCAACTCCTGTTTTTCTTTTTACCTCTATGATATAATTAAGGGCTCTGACCATAGTCGGAAAATTGATTTTAGTATTTGAACATAAAAGTTATGTTTTAAGTTCTTTTACACTTTCAACAAAGAATTACCTTTATAAATTGCTTTTTAATCAAATCCCCTCAGAGTAATTAAGAATTTAATTGCAGAAATGACGCTATGAACTTTAAAAAGCCATTTTTGGATTCTGCTCCCTGACTATTACACTTACACATTGTTAATGACAATACAAAAGTTATTGATTCAAGTGATAATTGGTCCTCTCTCTTATTCAAAGAAGCTTTATATATCAAACGCCTCAAGCCAGTTCTAAACAATGGCTTGAAAGCGTCTAGGGATTTGTATCTTTTTTGAATGAACTTTTTACGATTTTTTACGATTTTTTACAATTTTAATTACTGTAATTATTCTCTACTTTTTTAACATAAGATGCAGATTTGTGAATTTCAATTTTATTTCTCCTGAAAGATGTGTTAGATGTACACGAAATATAGAATTTTTAACAACAACATTTATCGTCATTTTTCTAATTAAGATTATGATGGTGAAATTTTTCGGATAATCCTTCGTCTTATTTTACTTTAAATTGTCAGCTGGTCATGGTTACTATTACACTGTCCACAAAGAATTGAACTATTTTAAATTTTGCGGAAAATTTTTCTAAAAAGATGTGTCAAAAGTTATGACTGTTTTTTTAAGCAAAATCCAGATGAAAAATTGATGAAAAACCACTATTTTGAAGATTTCGAGACAAAGAAGCATTTACAAAAATTTTCCGCAAAAATTTTTATTGTTCGGTAAAAGATACACCATCTACTGCGAAAAAATTTTCATAATGTTTTTTCTTCGCCGAAGCTAAGCTCTTCAAAGTTGAAATATTCTTCCTCGCAAAAGTCTTCATTTTCTTCTTCATCAAATCTTTTCATTGCAATTTTTGAATTTTCAGATTCAGGAATAGTTTGTCTAACAGAAAACGTATAACATGCCATAGTTTTGTTGGTTACATCAGTCAGAAAATACATTTTAAACACGGCAATTATGAAAAATTCACTATGGTCAGAGCCCTTAAGAAATTGTCCCGTAAAAGATCTTGCTTAAATTAAGCTCTAGGTAGCTTGCTTGAATTTGAAAACAATCAATCTAAACACAGTCAACTTAAAAAAAAGTTAACTCTTCCAGAATTGAAGGGAATAAATTCCAGCCCGCAGAAAATTGGAAACTTCTAGCAAGGTTTTGACAAGTGCTCATAATCATAGTTATCTACTTGGTAAAGGGGAAAAAGATCTGAAAGAAACATCTTCTACATATACTAAAAATCTAATTTTCTATCCAGTTGATATAATATCATCTTCTACATCGTTTTCAGGCTTATGATATCATACCATGAATTTAAAACTGTGACATCAATCATAAAATCATGAAAAAATATTTGACGTCAAACAAAAAAATTTAACAATCTAACAAACATTTTAAAAACACAATCTTGATTAAAGAGCACAAATTACTTATTCAGGTAAGATTTTACCTTACTAGGAACACAATGAAGAAGAAACTTATTTTGGAGTTTTGACACTAACAATTAACAGGTATGAATATGAAACATTGCTTTTTACATAAAGTTTTTTCGTCTTTGAAGAAAATTTGCATTATTATTTCACTCTGTCGTAAATCACGTGTGATAACAAGTGTTCAATATCATCGTTACAAGGTCACATGGTGTAACAAATTTTGAACTGATCTAACTGCTAAAAAGCTACGGAGGAACTTGCACTTTTTCTTTCAAGATGATTTCTAGGCCATCGTGATGAGACTTTGCAAGTTGCTCCGAAGTTGTTTCTAGTAAGTTTTATGTCCAGCGATTTCGTTTGAATTTAGTTTTTGAGCCGTATACTGGTATATAGATTGCAAATTTATTTGGGCTGACGTTGAGGTTTATTTAAATAGTTGATGTTGAAGTTGTAACTGTCGACCCTTTATGATAAGAATGATGGCTTCCATCAAAATGATGAATCTTATTTCAGATGTTTCCTATAGAAATTTTATTTATAGCACAGGCAAGGTCAAACAGTTGTGGGTGTTTTAACAGCCTCTGCTTCTACTAAGTAAAAGATATTTTAATATCCTATGACTTTTGAGCCTTCGAGAAAGGTAGGGAATTACAATCAAGACATTTTATCTTGGTAAATCTCTTGTACTTTGTAAGCTCTAGCTTGCTTGGAGGTGAAAATACAAATCGCTATCAAAATTAAATTATAAAAACGAACTTATTAAGGAAGAAAGAAGACGAAGAGTCCTCCATGGAACTTGAGGGAACCAAAGCTCTCCCAGAAGATTTCAATAGGAGTTTTTATCCCCGCTGAGGAAAAAAGTTCCTCCGGGGCTGTGAGATAGGGATGTATTTAAATGAATAACAAGATGGTTTGAGATTTTAAGTGTACCTGTGCTTATACTTGGGAAATCGTGATTTCCCAAAGAATTTTTATCAACTGACGAGTCTCTTTCAGGACATTCCATCTTAAAATTTCAAAATCTAAACTCTTTTCAGCCTGAGCGGACCACGAAAGGTTCCACTTATTTTTTTTTCAAAGTCTCTGAGAAGTCCGTTGGACTTGTCGAAGGAGAGTTATATGTCAGGAATGAAATGACAATGCAAATCTGTTTGTTATAAAGTTTAAGACTTCCTTAAACTTGAATTTTATATTAGTTTTGATTAATAAATAATCTTAACGTTAAACAAATTTTTCAAAAGTACTCGATGGCTGAATCTACAACGATAGAAAATTATCAAATTAGTTCTCCTGGATTTTCGCTGCGAATTATATATCAATAGTACTAAGATGTACTAAGATTATAGCTCTAACAGGTGATCGAAAGCATTATTGGCCACATCAGATGAATTCATTCAGACAAGTGACCAATAACGCTTTTAAAACCCGATGAGAAATTTACTCTATATCATAAGATAAGCGTAGTGCAGTGGTAGAACATCCGGCTACAGTGCTCAAGATTGTGGTTTCAACCCTCAACTGGGTCATACCAAAGATTCCCTAAATGGTACTTGATGCCTCTTTGTATGATGCTCAGTAATTAAGAGAAGGATCAAGGCTAAATGAAATCATCCAGGGAGAAAGAGTGGCGCCCTCCCCTACCTTCGGGTAGATAGCTATCAAAAGAAGAGCCTCCGGGTCGCCTCCGACTGCAGTCAGATTCCTTATCTGATTAGATGACTTTAGAAGCTGAAAGTAACATTTTTGATGATAGCTGGATGATTTTTTTTCATCCGTCCATCATTTTGTTGCTATTTCAGCCCTGATGCGCAGGTATTGTCAAACATTGGTTTTCTCCTAGGGGTTACCGTTAGCTGGTGTAAATGTCAACATCACTCATTTAAATTTGACACCCTTCCTTTAGAGATAGGAATAATAGGAAGGTTGGGATCACTGATTGACAAAAGATTCTTTTCCTCTGTGATCGCAAAGCGAAGAAAAATAGTTTCCATCCTTGATTCTAGCCTTCCTATCATTCCCATCTCTAGAGTGTCGAAATTAGAAGAGGGATGTCAACATTTTAGACCAACTGGTGGTATTCAACAGCCTCTAAACTCCTGGATTAAATAGAAACATCTTTCGGTGAGTCATAGGAACTCAGCAAAAAATGCTTCTATTTAATCCAGAAGTTTAGAATGTGTCATATTACTTCAAAGCCTTCCAGTGAGCTAGAGGATTACAATCAGATTTTATTCAAAAAAATCACGTTGTTTGTGGACTCTAACTTGCTAGACGGTGAAATTACATTGACCTTTATCAAAATCAACGTCAAAAAGGAAACTTTAGCGTCTTCAATTGACAAAAAAACAAAACAAAAAAGCTTCCATGGACAGCAGCATCTATTTTACAAGAGTGGTGCAAAAGGAAACTTTCCCTTTCGGAATGGGAGATGATGAATCTTAGTTCAGAAGTTTCTATGAAAGTTTATTGCAGCTGTAATTCATCAACTACCTTGAAGGTGTAAAGGCGCAAAATGCAAATGAAGCTCCACCGGCTGTATTGGCGTGATTATTTTATCTACTCCATAAAGAAGAAACTATCTATCTTCTGAATGGGAGATGATGAATCTTGGTTCAGAAGTTTCTATGAAAGTTTATTGCAGCTGTAATTCATCAACTACCTTGAAGGTGTAAAGGCGCAAAATGCAATGGAAGTTCCACCGACTGTATTGGCGTGATTATTTTATTTACTCCATAAAGAAGAAACTATCTATCTTCTGAATGGGAGATGATGAATCTTGGTTCAGAAGTAACTATGAAAGCTTATTGCAACTGTAATTCATCAACTACCTTGAAGGTGTAAAGGCGCAAAATGCAACCATGGCTGTATCCAAATGTGATCTACTTATTAAAGAGGAAGCTGTCATCGAAAACTTTTTGTAAAGCGGAAAAAGATTATTCAATCATTCCCGGGATTTATTGCTAAGTTTGTTTTTTTAACTCTCTTAACAGTGACATAAAACTCTCTTGATAGAAGATAGAACGTACTACATGTGCTATATACTCCTTTGATTGACATAGAGGCTTTCACTCAAGAAATTTCTTCAGTAAATCTCTTGTACTTTGTAAGCTCTATATTGCTTGATGGTGAAATGAAATAAAATCTATATCAAAGTTCGGAAATAAATCTTTCTGGAGCTATAAGTCCTTACGCAAAAGGTGAATTATTTTTGGTCTGTGTTATGGCTTTGATCCTTTCATTCGCATACTTATTACTCTCAACCTTTTCACCTTGGGACTGAAATTCTAAAACTTTCTCAAAATACTCCATATTTTTTCCATATTCCCCCCGAAAAGGTCCCCTACGAGGGACTGGTTTTGGTGTTTTTGCTACCCTACTTGGGACTCATGGAGGTGAAAAAAGGTACCCTGACCAGCGGTACATCCCCGTAGCCCATTTTGCCCAAGTCCCCCCCCCCCTCAGGAAATTTTCAAAAGTGTTCAGGCTTTTCTCAAAATTTTGGCAAAAATACCCAGTAAATTTTGATATAAAATGGATTATTCAGAGCCTTAGTTCTCAAAGACTAAAAAGATTCTTACTTTTCTTCAAAATTAAAGTAAGAATAAAGTGAGAATTGATTTCAAGGAAGATATTTAAGGAAGACGGCTGTTTTACGGAGCAACATTTCTTAGATTATTTTAACATTAATTTTTGGAAATTTTCCTTCTGATAAAAAGTAATCTTGATATATACCTCAAGGAATGGTAGCCCGCACTATAATATCATATTATTCAAAAGAAACAGAAAATATTAAAGGAATTTTTTTGTATTTTTGTGAAATGAAAATGTAGTCAAATAGCATCTACAGCATTTCTTCATTTTTGAGAATGTTGAAGGTACAGCATTTTATCGACAATGGCAGGCGATGAGTGGTATCTACATATAGACTTTCATTTCAAAACTCAATATGAATATTCATCATCTGCCATATGAATATTTATTTATATAATATGTTTATATTATATTATTTCAAGTTAATCGGTTACTTTTTCGAAGCGGGCTACACGACTTTTTGCGCAATGCAATTGGTTCTTTTCGCATGACGACGGGCCTACATTGTCCAGAGCTGCCCGTCGTCGTTAGGAAAATTCATTGTGACGTCACTTTTTCAAAGGAAAATGAACAATGCGTTGGCATCATTTCTCTCATTTTTTATTTCTGACGTCAGAAATTATAGCAATTTTTTATGTCTTTTCGCTTGTTTTTTCTGCTTTATTTCGCTATTTTTCCTGGATAAAGCGCTAAAAATCAATCAAAGCGGTTTTTTTCGGGCTGTACTGAAAATATTGCCCTCGGTCAACGCAACAACCTCGCAAGCTCGATCGTTACTTGACCTCGGGCAATATTTCTCAGTACAGCCCTCACTAACCGGTCATTATTGTATTCAAGTTAAATATTCAAATTGTTCAAAAATAATGTATAATATTTTTAATTTAGCTTGAAAACAAATAATATTTAAAATTGATAAGTTTTCTTTTAGATTAAGATTAAGATCAATGCTCAAAAGCATTAGTACACAAATTCGATGGTTTCATTCATGGGTTTGTCTACTTGTTTTTGAGCCTTATAGGATCTACTGTGAAGGGGTAGTATTATATTAGTTGAATAACTTAAATGAGTGACTTTAGACGTCCAAAGCATTAATGTATTGTTGGATTGAATGAGGTTTGTTATTACCAGCTCTACTTTTTGCTTTTGAGCCCTAAGCCCTAAGCCCCAGCGGTAAGTCTGATCACATTATCAAGATCACGAAAATCAGCAAAAAAAATTGGTTAATCACGCATCACGGCTCAAAAATCTTTCAAATCACGATCACGTTTTGACCTCTGATCACGCAATCACGAAAAAAAATTCCAAATCACGTAATCGCGCTAGAAAATGTCCCTATCACGCCATCACGAAAACAACCGCTTGGGGGGGGGCTTCTCTAAGAGAGCTACTTTCAGATAATTTGCATTTATAGCACACCGTCTCAGATGTAACCTAAATCGTGAAATTCTGAGTTTGATGCAAAATGCAAATTGGGCTCACCACTTGTATTGCCATTGAATGAAGCTATTGAATCAAAAGCATATTATTGATTGCGTCAGGTGAATTTTTTCATGAGCTGCTTTCAATTATGCTTTAAAACTTTAAGGTTTCATTCAGGCTGGGGGCTCATGGTATGATAACGATTGTTGCTTTAGAGCTTAAAGTCCGAAAGACTAGAAGATTGAAATCTCCAACATTTCTGAAGCAAGAAAAGTGAAAACCTTAACAAGTCTTCAATTGTTCCTTTGGAATAGTAAAAATTCTTGTGAACTCATCTGGGAATCAATACACTCATCTCGAGACCCGGGGGGAGGGGTACTAGGGCAAGATGGGTTACGGGGATGCTCCACCGGTCAGGGTACCTTTTTTAACCTCCGCGAGTCCCAGGTAGGGTCGCAAAAACACCAAAGTAGAAAAATTAGTCCCTCGTAGTATGCCTATTTTTGGAAAATTTGGGGAAAAAGTAGAAAATTTGAGACAATTTGGGAATTTTAGTCCCATTCAGGGTCACTTTTTTCGCGAATTTCGAGTCCCACGTAGGGTCCATTTTTCGAACCTCAGCGGAGCACCCCCGTCGGTCGAGAAGGGTAGTACCCCCCCCGGGTCTCGAGATGCATAAATTTATTGCTGTCCTCGTTTTCAAACAGATTTAATTGCTATAAAATTACATATTCACAATGATAATTGTGTTGTTTACACCTCATTAGGCATTTTGAATTTCATGTTCTTTTGTTTTAGAGATAATACTTCCTTTGGGAATTTAAATTGATTTGAATATGTAATTTTATAGCAATGAAAAATCTGTTTGAAAACGAGGACAGCAACAAATTTATGCATCTCGAGAAGAGTGTATTACCACAGCAATAATTTGAGAACGAGGTAAGCGTTGCTCGTGACGTAATAGACGATATCCCGTTTAGATAAATGCAATGCATTCTGGTTTCTCGGGGACCCTCAAGGGAATTATAATCTATTCCAGATCATTATATAATCGACATTATAATTCCTTTGAGAGTCCCCGAGAAACCAGAATGCATTGCATTTATCTAAACGCGATATCGTCTATTTATGAAAAGGTCTATCGCGACGCATTTAGAAGGGCGGATTGAATCTAGCTCTTTTTCTTTTGGTGCATCTCATTTTCCTAAAGCCTGCAATAGATTTTATTTCGATCCGGTGTTCGTGTGGGAGCCATGCGGGTCACGCGTTTTGGATGGGAAATAAGTGGCTTCATTTAATTCCTTTCAAAGAATTTCCTTTCTAGCATCTTCGGGCTCAATATCTCAACTCGATATCTTAACGTTGAACCCTCATAAATATCTCAGCACCAAAATGATCCATGATAGTAGTGGGCCAACCGTTAGGATCCGTAGCTTCGTGGGGCTCAACCGCATGTGATTGTTTCGAAAGTAGATAGGATTTGGAGACTTTCTTGAGAGAGAGCCCGCGAATTAGGGCCAGCAAAAAGTTTTTATGACCGAAAATCTAACGTTGTAGGCAAAACTCTTAACCCCAAAAATGTTTTTATTAAAAATTTGGAGATTTGATGTTTCACAAAAAAGTGCTAGCAAGGGGTATTTCGGGTCCCATATCTTGCGAAGGACTTTTTCGTTTGCCTTGAAATTTCACAACTTTCTTAACCTAAGGTTGAACTAAAATAAACATTTTAGCATATGTAGTAAAAAAGCTCAATTTTTGCAATCGTAAATTTAACCGCTAAAAATCGCGAATTTTTCAGCTAAAAATACATTCAAAATGTAGCGCTTTTGATTGTCTAAAACAAACAAAGATAATTTTGGAAATTATATTTGACCATCAAAAGTTACAGGCATTCTTGTTTCCACTGCCAATTATATCTGGATACACTTTAATAAAGTTATCAGCTTTATTGGGAATAAAATCACGTGAACTTTTTCGAGTAATCACATGTTTTGACTGCATTGATATAATTTTGCAGCCCGTGTATTGGATGTTTTGAATTTCTATTGCCAATGGTAACGAATATAACATATAAACGAGGTTATATCATTTCTTTTTTCTTAAAACTCACTTTGTGACGTCAAATTTCTTAAAAACATAATTTGACGTCAATAACAATTATTAACAGTACATATTTGAAGTCATTAATGAACTGGTGTAAGTTACAACTCAACACCCTCAAGCTAAAGTTCATTCACACTTTTGGTCTCCAACATTCCCACACAAACACACAACCAACCAAACATTTACTACAAAGACAAAGACCTTACTCTACTACCAACCATCAAACCTACACCACCCACCTTTCGTCAAACAAGATACAAAACATTTATTCATTTGTATGAAAACTTACAACAATGGATTCATCGATTCAATATTAAGCAAATACTCAATAGGTAAAAGTTGGTTATTGATTCGACGAGGCAAAAGCGAGTTAAATATACATCCACTGAAGGTTAATAAATCCAATAGCCAACGAAAACTTATTGAATATATGTGTTATTCTATAGAGGCAAAAACAAAGCATAAATTATCTAAATAGTCGAACGTTTCCATGAAACACTACCATAATCAAACGTTCGAATTCTTTTTAATGATTTCGTAATTACTTGTTCATGAAATCAACGATAGATTTATTTTAAGAAATTTCTCTGATAAACAACAAGAGTGACAAGGAGTGAAAGCAAAATTTAAAAAAATCTACCTATACCATGGTTTAGCCGTGGTATATCAGGAACTATTTTTGCCTACATTGATACATCTTATTCATTAATGTTTTACTTTATAAATAACTGAGAACGAACATTTAATCTAATCATGGATAAAATGTCAATGAGGTTTACCGGGGGTGACGCATCCTGGGCATTTTCTTTGAAATGCAAACTGTGGTCGTAAAGGCAATGAGAATTTTTCACACTTACTGTCAGCAATAACAAACAGTTTATGAGGTAGTTATGAAAAATATCTTAGATGTATCGAGTAATTAATCCCTACTTTCTTATTCTCTCATTCAGACCCACAAAACACGACGGGGTAGCCAGAAGCCCGCCTTAGACATGGACGATACGCAAACATTAAACAAGAATATGGTGGCAAGCGTTGTCAACCTTACCAGTGCTGTCAACGCAAGCTTGTTAAATAATAATGTTGGTGAAGGGTCCTCCCACCCATTGACCAATACCCAAAACGAATCAAACGTAGAAGGCATCAACCCAGTAAATCTGGAAAGGTAAAAAATTCTATATGTATCATTACTAACTTACAGTTCTGTAGGGTGGTAATTTTTCATACTGCTTGCTTAGTGAAGACTCTTAACCATTAATCTGTCCTCTAAGTTTAGCGCTTTCTTGCAACAGGAGAAGGGTCAATCAATGAAATCATTGAGAAATTCAGACTTCCATGTAACTGGGAAGAATCTCAAACAAAAGCGCTTGGTGAACCATTCAAACGCTATAAATTAATGATTTCTAAGAAAAGATATTGCCTAGAGTTTAAATTTGTTTTTTTTTATCTTTTCTTTTTCAGTGAACCTATCTCGGTATCATTGGCTCAGCCAACATTTCTTCCGAACATTAAAGAAGCCATACTAGCTATGCTAGTGTTTTTGTTTTTTTGTCTGGTGATATACCTAATGGAATACGAGACCATCAACAAGATGATAGGGTAAGAGAACGGTTATTAATTTTGGAAATATTGCTCTAATTACTGTAACCTGTTTTTAGCTTATAATTACCTTATTTTGGGGTTTTTTTAGAGGTATAATCTCAGAGTCTCCTTTCCCCTCCAGGGTTTGGGTTTGTTGGAAAGCTCCTTTCAAGATCTACCGGGTGCACCAGAAATAAGTAACCCTCTTTACATTGCTATTGTTGGCAGTAGAAAAGAGATATTTCAAAAATTCAATCGGAATCGCCTAAATCGCCTTTCGTTGACATTTTTTTTTAAATTGGCAGTTTTTAGTTTTTTGGACATAAGTTTCAAACCAATTAAGTAAAATTTAAAAGTAATACACCAAATGTTTTCTCTTTTCTACTGTCTATAATAGCAATTCAAAGAGGGTAACTTATTTCTGACACACCCGGTAGATCTTGAATAGAGCTTTCCAACGAACCCAAACCCCGGATGGAAATACTTAGGCAAAATGGGTGCCGGGTATTAACGAGTTATAAGGGTCCCTTTTCACACCCTTGAAAGTCTCTCAAAAGGGGTACAAAACCATTAAAAAGAAAATTGAGTCTCTATAAGGGTCTAAAAATCTCAAAGGGCTGTGATTTTTCAAAATTTGGACTAAAATCGAGTGAAAATCGACAGAAACTTTGAGAAAAGTCTCTGTAAGGGTCCGAAAAAGGCCAGATTTTCATTTCTCTTTCGATTTTTGGCTCGGACATACCCTTCACCTTGCAAACATAGTACCTCCTCCCCAAACATGACCTATTTTGTTTTAGCTCCAGCCCACAGTACTGAAGGAATAAAGTTTAACTGTTTCTTTTTTCTATCAGTTTCTATAAATCTATTGATTCTGATATCAATAACTCCACACAAGAACCAGGAGCTTGGCAAACTTGGATGGCAGACATGTACAACTGGATGATCGAACAAGTTCATGAACTCGTTAAGGGATTTTGGTAATATTTTTTATCTGATTTCATCTATAAGCTTTTCTTTAAAATAAGCACTTTTATTAATTTTTACTAAAAATTTCTTATTTTTGATTTGCGCTGGTGTTTAAGTTAACATTCAAAAATCATCCATTCATAGGTGTGAATGGTTCGGTTAGGACTAAGGTCAAGCTTTAATACACTATTTTTTTTTGTAAGCATAACGTTTATGAGTATACTTAGGCTCAAACTCGGTAAAAGCTCAAGCTGAAATGTAAAAAGACTTGTGCAACTTTTCTTAAACGCTGATCTTTTTAGGGTTACTTTTAAAGCTGTTTTAGCTTTATTAGACCAAAGATTTTTGCCTGCTGCGCCAAATTACAAAAAAATGTAATTTTTTGAGCCGAACCAATTTGAAATTTCCATGAACCCAAAAAAAATCAACAAAACGAGGTCCAAGCATATAAATAAGCGAGGCTGATAATGAGATTTTGCTGAGCATATTAAGCCTCGACCCGATTTTTCCGCATGCTTATAAAAAAGAGTGTATTTACAACTGTATTTTTAGCAAGGTGCAAGTTTTAATCTATTGTTTCTTTAATGAGTGCTTGGATCTAGCTTATTTCTTGTAAGTTATATATTTTTATGTACTATTCTCTTTAAAATAAGCACTTTTCTAATCAGCTAATTTAAAAAATTTAGGTCTTAAAATGGGCTCCAAACAGAATTTTCGGCACCACTGGATGGCTGATGGCCTCAGCTTTCGAAATTGAAGAGAACATTTTGGCTGAAAATATGCATATGTATGTATGTATGTAATAGTTTATTTCAAGTTGACGAACAGGTAGCAACAAAGGCTAATAAAAGTCAACGCTACTTTACAATTTGTAAGGTGATTACAGTTGAGGCACAAAGGCCTCTTGTACAAAAAATCTTTTTAAAATATAATTTTTCACGAGGGCTTCCTCGTACCCTCCATTTAAAATCGTCATTCGATCTGGCTTTATTCATCTCGTCTGCTCTCTTTTTCCACTTTTTGATTTGTTCCCTCTCCATTTTTGTCAAGTCGTCGGTGATACTTAATTTCACGTACTTCTCGTGTTGTTTCAATTCAGTCAACTTCTTCATGAATCTGTATTTGTTATGACTGTCTTTGAATACAACTTTGATTGGGCGCATAACCTTAGATTCTTTTCCAACACGAGAGATGTAGGTTGGTTGAGTCTTTAAATTAACGTCATTCAGAAGCTCAGTAACGAAATCGATATCTTCTTTATTTTCATTTTCATTTACCCCATGGATAATGATATTTGCGTCTGTCGATAGTTTCCTTTGGTCCTCAATTTGTTCGTCGATTTTTTCCTCTCGTAGTAGCTGTTTCATGCTATTTACGCTTAATTGATCATTGTTTTTAGTCGCTTCAGCAAAACTTTTCTTACGTGGTTCTGTTGCGGTTTGAATTTTTGCAGTCTTGTTATTCAACGTCTCTTCTATCTTGGATGTTAGTTTTGTTTCTAGCGTGGAAAACTGGCTCTGTATTAGATTGGTAACTTGATTTTTATCCTTGATGTATTCCTGATATCTTGCCTGTAAATCTTTGATCATTGTGTTTAGACTTTTTTCACTCTCACTTTTGACTTTTATTATACTTTCGCACGATTCGATTTCTTTATAACTGTGCGTGCAGCTTTTAATTCTTTCCACTTGATTATGAACTTTTCTACCGAGTTCTTTTGCCGGGGAGCAACAAGTTATACACACGTATTTTCGGTAACCTTTATTTAAAAACATATTTAACTGGTATGGTGGTAGTCCAGTGCAGGCATAATGTAGCGTTCGTTGGCATTTATGACATTGAATTCTCATTTTTTCATCGTCTTTTATACAATTATGCTCGCATCTTCATCAGGGATCAGGATCTTGCCAGGTGATGTCGTTTTTGGTTGAAATTTGGCTATTTTTTCCATATTTTTAAAATTTTATTGAAAATTCTTCATTTTGAAAAATAAACGAAGAGCACAACCTTTCTGTTTGACGTCAAATTTATTAGTCTGCATACAATGGTCTGGCGAGCCATGGCTTATTGACAGATACACCCCTGTCTCACAGCCCCGGCAGAACTTTTTCCAACAGCGGGGATAAAATTCCTATCGAAAACCCAATAAAAATAGATATTCAATTGTTCCAAGCTGAAAAAAGGCCATTAGTGGTGATTTTCAAATATAATTTTAAAAGGGGATGAAATGAAATTCAATTTTCCAGTGGGGCTGAAATTTTGCCATTTTTTTCCCAATTCTGGCCCTTCCAGTGGGTAGGGGATCTCATACCGAGATTGGGAGACAAGGTACTGATACGCCAGTCGGGCTGAAACGGTATCACGCGGGAAAAGTGAGCGTGGGAGTTAGGTAAGCGTAGGAAGAGATTTTGTCGGTGGCAAAAAGGGCTGAAAGTTAATCAGCAGCCTCTCACCAACTTTTTCTCGTTTTCCTACGCAGTTCCTATTCTATCAAACGCCCGCTGCCTTTATGTTCCCACCCTCTGACATGATTAATTAACAGACTAGAGGGGGTGGCAAATACGTACACTTCCATTCTGAAAAAGGACAATTTGCGGAAATTCTATATCTCGGCAATCTGCCCTTTTTCCAGAATGGAAGTGTACGTATTTCCCCTCCCCTCAAGATTTAAAAATGGACTATTATTTGACATAACGGAGCAGAGCGCTTTTTCACATTTACAAAAGCTGATTGGATGCGAGTGACGTATTGGGTAATATAGCCCGAAGAAGTCACGTAAATTTGTATTGGGTAAATTAAATTTATATTGGCGGCTGCCGGAAAAAATGAATTTTTGATTTTTGAATTTGATTTAGCGGGATTTGGATGAATCTGCGAAGTCGGCCAAATTTTCTTTCCGTCAGAGTTGATTTTCCTTTAATAACGTTTAATTTTTTTAAAGTTTTTTATCCGATTTTGTTATAGGTCACAGTCTTCAGGCCAAGATAAAATTCCAAAGCCAGAAAACTGGTCAGATCATTTTAGTAACAAGACCTGTGCATTTGCGAAAGATTTTGGGTAAGAATCATTGATATGATAATAAAAACTTTCTATCCCTAAGATATTATTGAATTTTTTAATTAATAAAGACAACTTTTGAGAGCTACAAATGTTGAGTTCTAAATTCAAGTGAACTCTCATTAATTCGAATTTCTATTATACGAATACCTCTATAATTCGAACTAATTCACAGTCCCAATCAAGAAGAAAATCTTTTTAAATACTTTATATAGATCAAAGCTCTCAACAAAATAGCAAAATTTCCATTTGAGCTCGAATTAGCGAGAGTCGATTGTAATCTGAAAATATTCTATCCTGTTCAGTAATTTTTTTTGTACTTTTTAATTTTTAGCTTAGATTGTTTCTGGGTCCCAGAATCACCAGCTCCAGAACCAGATGATAGCTGGTCAACATATTTCACCCAGAACGCTTGTGGTTTATCCAAAAGAGTCGGGTAAGTAATTTCAAGTCATTGAAGTAGCGACTTTATGTATGCTGTGTTAAAATGTTCAAATTTTAAGGCTTTTCAGTATCATAGTACAATTCAATGGTCACTTCAGTTAACAATGTCTTATGAATCTTACCTATAACTCGAAATTTCTTTAACTCAAAAAGATTTTGTGTTCCTCGTACGTGCTCCAGTTATAGAGACTCCACTGTATAATGTTGAATGCTTTCTTTACAGCTATGAATACTTTTGCATGCCAGAACCGCCGGCTCCGGAACCCACAATGTCCGAGCAAATGTTCCAGTATGTGGATGACGTTTACCAAAGCTTGTGGTAAATATAAGAATGGGTGACACACTAGTATATCTAATCATAATTTTGTTATAAATCTATATTTTTGAACCTTTGTAAGCTATTTTTATTTTTTTAAAGAGAAAAAAGGTTTGGGATTGGAGCGAGTTTTTAAGGTGGGGTCTACGAATGTTGATCAGGCGATACTTGGTATAACTCTATGAATCTCTTTACTTGGTATAACTCTATGAATCTCTTTTTCATTATGACGAGACTAACAATAGATTTCACAATGCAAATCTTTCGTTCACACTCGTTTTCAGTAAGATATATAGTAAACTTCAAAATCAAGCCCAAAATCTGAGATTTTTAAGTTTAAGTCTGACAAACAACACCAGAAGACAGTACAGAACCACCCGTTCAAGATCGGAACACCGCCCTCATCACCATCTCTGTACTAACGCCCTCGAAAAATCAGAATTAAAATTGGAATATCTCAGCGTTTGATTTTTGCTTTCGAGCTTTACTATAAATCCCACTGAAAAAGATTGTGGGCGAAAAATAATTCTTGAAATTTCAATATTCCAAAATTTTGAAATCTCATAATCTCGTCTTATTTTTTGCTATTTAATAAAAGTCAACTTTTAACTTATACCGTTCCTCAACTATTTGAAAACTTCCACTGAGAAAATGAGCTTCAATCCCAAACACAAAAAAATAACCTAACACATGTCAAATTCATCTCCGAAACGTTCCAGTTCTAAGAACAAAGTACATAATAGAAAGACATACAAAGCTTTGAGGGTAATAAATTTAAACACATTGAGTTTAAAGCCCAGGCAAGAAAAAGTGAAGCCATTTACTTCCCATCCAAAACGCGCCTGAAACGCGACGTAATCATGACATAGGATTGTATCTAGCGGTTCCTTGGTTTTTGAGGACTGCATTTTTTTAAATCTAGTGATAGATTATAGTTTCAATCCGGCCTTTGTGTAAAAAACACGCGCGGGCGGTCTGGATGGGAAATAAGTGGTTTCATTTTCCATCCAGGAGTCTTGAGGATAGCCCTTTGGCTTGAAAGTCAATGCTTAAAAACTTTAAGAACATTTTTAGGCCTAAAACCTAGTTATAGGTTATTCTATCTATTATTATATTAGGTCTAGTTATTCAGTCAGCGCTAACCATTAAATTAACACCCTCTGAAAAAGTGGCCCAACAGTGAATGCTTCAATTTCGAAAAAAATTGCGATGGTTCTGAAAACTAGAGTAGATTCTAGCCACCAAACAAAGACGATGCAAAAGAACCGCACCAAAATCAAACATCAAACACAGAGCACAGTACAGACACCAACCTTTTAAAGCAACATTGATGATTTTGGTAGGCTGGAGATGTTTCTCATCCATGGATACAGAAATGTGAGTGTTATATGAGGATTTTTTACGTTTAGAATGCTAAACTATTTGTTTTGATTCGACAGCCAGGTCAGATCGTCGGATTCACTTTACACGTTTTTTATAAGAACAAACTATATATCAACAACCTTTATAAGAACATAAGGCTTTGATGGCCAAAATCTTAGGAACAAGTTAAAAACATTTTAAGGCTGTGTGGAGTCCATTTTAGTAATCAACCAAGTGAGGTATCTGGAACCTCATTTGAATCTCTTTTCTAATGTTTCAAATATAATTTGAATTGGATCCATCTAATTTGCAGGAAATAGTTGGTCCTTTACAGAGGCTACCCAGTGGACCTTCAATTCACGCAATCACTTTTTTTCCTAATTAAAGCAATTTCTGTTCACGCAAAGTTTTCCAACTCACGCATTTACGCATCTTTTTTTGGAAATTTTCGCGCATTCACG
Source organism: Clytia hemisphaerica (assembly GCF_902728285.1). Lineage (NCBI taxonomy): Eukaryota > Metazoa > Cnidaria > Hydrozoa > Leptothecata > Clytiidae > Clytia > Clytia hemisphaerica. The sequence continues at coordinate 1,445,973 of NW_027103595.1, read as the reverse complement.
CAAGTGAAAAAGGACCACTTACGCATTCACGCAAACCGCTAGGAGCCCCTTGCATATTTGAATAAGAAAGAGCCGAATCCGCCAAACTAGCACATAACATATTTTCGACGTCCACCGAAAGTTCACGACATCTATCGAACGTTAGATGAACGTTCTAGCAACGTTGTGTTTTTTCTATGCGGTTGAATTGAAGGAGGCTCCGAGGCCCATTCTCGTAACTATAAATGATCACTCTGTCAGCACCTTGGACCGACTAACCAATTCCTCTCGCATAACATGGGTTGACCCGGGCGAAGGTTAGCTCACTTGCCAGATGAACCGGTACGAGTGGGAGTTGAACCTCAGTCGCCTGCGCAGCAGCCAAGGTCAATGACCACTATACCACAACGCCGTGACAGCTGGATGAGCCGAAATCCAAATCCAGTTATAGTTAAAAAACTTTCGGATAATTGGAAAAACGGTGAAAATTTGAAATTAAAGTTCGAGTCAAACTTTTGTGAAATTCAGTAGTAGTTTCAAAAAAATGAAATGGAATAGAAAAACTCTCTGATTACCCAAAGTGTATTCTGATCGTTTCTATTAAAAACTTTTTTGTTTTAGCTTTGATTCTAGGTCGTTAGAAAAGTTCAAGAAAAGACGGCTCGTCCTCAAATTTGGCCGGTTTCTATATCCTATGATCATAAAAAGTGAATTTACGTTTTTCGTTTTTAACAGATTTTTCTATCTTTTTACACTTCTGTGGTCTAATATATAAAGTTCTAACTATTTCTAATGACGTTAAGATGCTCTAACCCGTTGACTTTAAGTGTGCACCATGTTGGCCTTATCAGAATAATCAGATCTTTATATGATTAAAAGGAGAGAAGGGGGATGTTACGGAACAGATGCTAGTACAAAAACTGATAATATCACGCCCGTAATCCCGTTTCGTATTGTATCCCGTATTCCCGTTTAATATCCCGTACCGTGTTATATAACAAGCATTATACACGGCTCAATTTTAACGGTCATGCGTTAGTTCTGATTGATCAAAAAGCGGTGTTTCTATTCCGCGGAATGAACCCGAGCGACCCAGAACGAGCCATTATGAGCCATAAAGAGCAAACAACGAATCAGATTGTTCAAATCATTAGCTCGGTTTCATTCCGCAGAAAAGAATCACCAATCAAAAAGACCTGAAAAAATCTCAATGGAAGTAGACTAGTAAACCACGCCGTTGTATTTTAATGTAGCGTACGTTTACAATAGCCTCACTACGTTCACCGAATACAACTTCGCTCTCCAAACCACTCTCCCGCGGCAATTTATCTTTTTTATAAGACATTATAGGCACTTTTCCCACGTTCTTGTGTCGAAGGAAATGCGGACGCTTGCTACTTTAAGTGCAGAAACTTTCGCGGGCAGAAACTTTCGCGTTTTTGGAGTTTTTGGCATTTTTTCGCGAAAGTTTCTGCCAGGTAAGAAATTAAACAAGAAATTCGCGAAAGTTAATTTCGCAAAAAATTTAATTTTCCTAAAAATTGCGAAAGTTTTTTCCAAGTTTTAAATGCCGAGGAGAATCGATATTATCGCAGTGACTAGGATTCGGAATGGGAGGAAGAAGTGCAAATAATAGTTAATTTTCATTTATTAGCATGTCACTCTTCCGATTGAAGAACAAAATGAGATTTGAAATAATTTTTTATTCATCGTGAATATTGCCCTTGTGTATTACAACGAAGTGAATACAGTCGCTCTCATCATGAATTTATTATAGACACTGGAAAAACAACGTATAAAACGGTGGAGGGCGAAGCATTGTCTTTCTTTTGTTTAAGAAAACAATCGAGGATCTAGCTTTGTCCGCAAAGGACAACTGTCATGGCGGCTCGAAGTTCTCTGATTTTGAAAAATGATTAATAATCTCTTTTCTAAGTCCTCTATCTTTAACTTTTTGTACTTTTACTCTCCAAAAATTTGGAAATAAGTGCTAAAATACTTAACTGATACATGTATTAAATCTGTTGTGACAAAAACATCATCAGACAAGAAAAATCAAACAAAAGGCCTAAAATGATACAGAATTTTAAGTTGTCAATATCTCTCTAACATCTTTCTGAGAAGAGCTAATATCGACATATATGAGACTTGAGTGTCTTGGCTTCACCGTGGTATGAAAATATTTTGGAGGCTCGTGGTGGATCGGCGGTTTTATTGAGGTTAAATTTTGAAAATTTCTGGTGTCAACATTCAATTTTTCATACATAGCATGTTTTCGTATTTTTCTTGCAACTTGAAACGTCATAACAACACGTAATTAGCAATTATTTTGATGCGTTCGACTCTCTAAGGAAAACTTAATTTTCATTTGGGAATTGAAATGACTGTGTTAAGATGAGAAAAATGATTAAAATGTTACGAAAAATCGTTTAATGAAGGAAGGAGAGTGAACAATAATGTCATTACTGCGGACAAGGCTAGAACATGAGAAATCAATGAAAATATAGCTCGTTGGTTATCCAGTGTCTTTAATAAATTCTTGCTCTCATGTTGTCTTCTGACCAGCCACCAGAACTACTAAAATTGAACATTCACAAAAAACTGCGAAAGTTTCTTCCGTAAATTTTCTTTAAAAAGTAAAAATCGCGAAACTTAAATCCGCGAAATTTCGTGACTTTTCGATCTCGCGAAACTTTCTTCTCGCGAAAGTAGTCTACAAATGAACAAGAGGATTGTGATATTTGCACAACGAGTATCATGACCTGATGTTACAGTATTTCAATTCCCCCCTTACAATTTAAATCAAGTAAATACGCTCCCGGGGGAGGTACTACCCTTGCCAACCGACGGGAGTGTGCCGCTTAAATTCGAAAACGGACCCTACGTGAGACTCTTTTTTTGAAAAAAGAGACCCAGAAATGGACTGAAATTCCAAAGTTTTTTCAAAATGTTCTCTAATTTTTCCAAATTCTCTCAAAATGGTACCCTACGTGGGACTGATTCTTCTATTTTGGTGTTTTTGCGACCCTACCTAAGACTCATGGAGGTGGAAGGAGTACCCGGACCAGCGGCACATCCCCGCACCCCTTTTTGTCAAAGTTGAGATACCCTCTTATCTATTTTTTCACTTGATTGCAATGCGGTGATAAATCTCTTAAAGCATGTGATATCCAGAAAATAATACACACAGATCGGTGATTTGGGCTAAAAGTGAAAGAAAAATCATAACTTACGATATCAGTGGATTTATTTTTGAAACCATATCAGCAACCATTTTGATTTGTTTCTATAACAACACCGAAACGAGACCAGGAGAATTAATCCAATAAATTTCTCATGATGACGTCAAATCTATAAAAAAGACATAATTGACGTCAATTCACATTTTAAAACTTAAAATATTTAACGTCAAAACGAATTTCTTTATTTTTGCTCCAGTAACACACACTTTCAACGTACAGGATAAACGTGCATTCGAACTTCATATTCTCAAACGTCAACACGTGAAAATCTACACAGCAATATCTTTCCGCAACCGGGCTAAGATCTTCATAATTTATCTTTATACACATTATTACTCGGTTACTACATAAATATGCAAGTAAGTAATTAATATTTTTTCATTGAAAATGTTTAAATTTCAAAACAATTAATAGCTCAATGAAGAAATACAGTAAAGGCTAAGACCAAGAAAAGCTTGATGACTTTTCTTGGGCTTGCATTTATTCTTTATTGGTCTAAGTTATCAGTTGATTATGAATTTATAGCTCACAACTCTAAGAAAACTTATATATGATATTGATTTATAATTTTCTTTTAGATTTTTGATTATATAAGGGGTTAGTATAGACTCGCGCCTAATGCTACTTGATTAATACAGGGTGTCCCGAAAAAAAATTCACAGTTCGAACACAACTGCAAGTAGAAAGTTTTATTGTGTGTTTGTCAAAAAATAGTACGTATGGTATCAAATTAGATATGGAATTTTATTTGATCGAATTTACATAGAGATTCGAATTATAGAAAGTATTTTAAGAGAGTTTTTCCTTGATGGGGACTGGACAAAAGTTCGAATTATAGAAAGATTCGAATATAATGGAAGTTCGAATTAGCGCGAGTCTACTGTAATATGTTTCTCTTCTTAGACGCGTCGCTCAAGCTTAGAACCACCTGCCACCATCGAAGAGACTGAATCCTCTACACAGATGAACAATGTAGTGGTTGATGATACACAAGACGTTCCCGTCGAGACGGACGTCGCAAACGTAACTAACGTCACTGATGTTAGTCAGTTATCAACTGAAATGTTGAAGACCGAAAATCCTGTCCAAAACAGTGAGCTTGATGTTCAGAGGTAATCATTCTTTAAGTACCTTAATCATTTGTCAACCCCTATCGCAATGATTGATAAACAAAATTAAATATTTTTAAGGGATCCCAGCTATACAATCATAAGCAGAATATATGGCAAAAATAGAATTCAAGTAGTATTTAAGTGCCTTAGCTTAGGGTCAGAAAGTTTTAAACTCTGAGTATAAACGTGAGACTTAAGACTTAAAAGCTTAGGATCTAGTGATCAATCAGCTTAGAAATGGTCCCACTAGGCTAAGAATATAGTCTGAAAGAAATTATAATATCCGATTACATAAAGTAGCCTAAAAATGTCATTCTCGACCGAACTTTTAATTCAGCAGAATCCCAAGATACCTAAAAATGCGAACATATTCTGACAACCAAGGGAGGGGTTTATAGGGGTTCGAAATACCGAAATCCCGAAAATTTGAAAACAAAATAATAACACCGTCACACCGGTTTGTAGAGGTTAAAATACCGGCATAGTGACAAAAAATAAGGCTGAATACCGTCACCGTCTGATTTTAAATATCGTTTTCCCGTCTCTTTTTTCGTCAAATCCCGTAATACGGTACTGAAAAAAGGCAAATTCCGTCACAACGTAAAAGTACAACCCCCCCCAAACCAACAGTGTCACATTAACATTAACAACTGTTTATTTGTTTTTATACAGCAAACCTACTGTGAGGGAAATTCTTGCTCCCTGGCTTAAACCAGTCATACTGACCATTTGTGGATTCTTGGTTCTAGGGATCGCTCTCTGTGTCTTCGGTTTCGCTAATTCTGGGTGAGTACTAATGAATGAACGAAAATATGTTTGTATGCAGTGCCGTAGCTACCAATATTTTGCCTTTATTCGAATTATTTTAGTTTTTAGAGTGTGTTTTTACCCAATTTAGAGCTCTAGATTTCAAAATTTCCTCCCTCACAGTGTCACAGAACAACAATATCAAATGGCTTCCTGCGGCACTGTGTATGTATTATAAAGTTGACCCTCGCTAATTAGATTTTGAACAGCACTTGTTCGAATTGTATAAAGTGTTTCAAGGGTTTCTCCTTGACAGGGACTGGAAAAAAGTTCGAATTATAGAAAGATTTTAATAATAGAAGTTCGAATAAACGAGGTTTTACTGTATGTAGAATGGAGTCTCTTTAGCCCAAACCTCTATATCTCGAATAAGTTTTATATGGTTCTTTCAGTTAAAAACGATTAATCAACCTCAAAATTTTCTTAATGTTCTTCAATTTTGTGTTCCCTGTGTATGTTCGAGTTACGAAGACTTCACGGTATCAGTAAATTTGACTGAAGAGTTACCTATTTTTGCGATTTTTAGGGAATGCATAATTTACGGGAGTTTCTAAACATCGACTAGAAATGGCGACCACGACCAGCGACCACGACCGGCGACCAGATAAATTTGGGTTATCGAGTTTTTCCTCTTTCTCCACCGTAGAGTCTCTCTTATGATCATTTATTTATGGAATTGAAGAGTAAAGCTCACCCCTGTCTCACATGTAGTGATTATAAAGCCACGTGCAAAACGTGTAGAGTAGCCATTTCAACGCTCTTGGAGCTTGAATATAGTGTCAATTTGTCGGCATCAAATTGGTTAGTGGCAAAATTTGTGCTGGAATTTATGTAGGAAGCTTTACATTTGATCATCAGATCATTATTTTGTCAAAATAAATCATTTTGACAATGTAAGGACAATAGAATAATTGATGAGATTGATATCTCTAAAACTGGCCTTCCCAGCTTTTTCCTACTGACAATTTCTATCTATTCATACTAAAGGCATCTCATTCGGTACAATTAAAATATTTGGTGTAATAAAGTTTACAGGCATCACACTTAATTACCCTATCAATATTTTTGTCAAAAAGTGTCACTTTGTCTAGAAAATGACTGGTAACGTCAAAAGTCACTTTTAGTATTATCTAGCTATAGAGTAATTCTCAGCCACATGCTCAGTGGTTCATTTGAAAGCCACATCAGGACTCGATTTGGACGTTCTCGACGGTGGAGAGAGCAGGTAAACTCGATAACCCAAATTTATCTGGTCGCCGGTCGTGGTCGCTGGTCGTGGTCGCCATTTCTGGTCGACGTTTAGAAACTCCCATAATTTACGTAATTTTTGCTTATTTCTTACTTTTAGGGACCAAATCCAAGAGGAACCAGAGCCCATTCAACCTCTAACATGGGGTCAATGGCTTTCTGACATTTATCTTTGGCTCATTAGTCAGTTTGATTCTTTATTCGCCAGCCTTAGGTGAGAAATTCAATCTTTATTTTGTCTAACTGTTTTGGAACATATTTGACCCGGGTATGATGAGCAGAATTAAATTTTTCACTTTTATCGCACTTCTTATTAGCGAGTTTATGCATTTTTCTATGACGGAGACGGTAGGCTCCTTATTTGTCTACATCCTGATTGACTGAGGACGACAGTAAATCAGTACTGGTTCCCGTCCTCGAATTTGCGAGTCAAAACTACAGGTTTTTTCCAAATCGCTTTAATCAGGTCGCCAAATCGTCGTCTTCAAAAGCGCATATAAACTGGCTATTGTTTCACCAAGGCCATGGCAATCTTTTTATTAAACCTGATATAAAGAAATAGCACTTGGGAAGCAAGGCAAGGTCAACTTCCAGAAAAATATGTCATTTCACAATGTTTCACACAGCTTTTTAATTTTTTAGTTACATCTGGTGATTGCTTAGAGGATGAAACTCCGAGTTATGGATTTATATTTTTTTTGGTTTTGAAATATATTTTTGATTATTTTCACAATTTTTTAATTTTAGTTTCAGTGCACCCCCAGAACCTATCCAGGAACCAGATGATAGCTGGTCCACATACTTCACCCAGAGTGCTTGTGGTTTTTCAAAAACCTTTGGGTAAGTAAACTCAAGTCATTTAAGTAGTGGCTTTTTGTATGCTGTGTTGAAATGTTCAAATTTTAAGGTTTTTCAGTATCATAGTACAATTATTTTAAGAAACTGCAAACCCTTTAAAAACCCTTTGCAGATCAGAATTGGCTTGAAGCCTTATTTTCTTTGCGCTGATAGAGAAGAAAATGCTTATTAGCCACACCCTTTTTGAAAGCACAACACTCCAACCTCTTTAATTTGAATGTCTTCTTATTAATTCAAAAAGGTTTTATGGTCACTTCAGTTAACAATGTCTTATAAACCTTACTCTATAACTTAAAATTTCCGTAACTCGAACAAATTTGTGCCCCTCCAGTTATCGAGACTTCACTGTATAAAGCTATTCCTTTTCTTTTCAGCTATGAGCACTTCTGCGTGCCAGAACCCCCAGCCCCAGAACCCACAATGACTGGACAAGTCTTTCAGTACGTGGATGACGTTTACCGAAGCTTGTGGTAAACTTTAAATTTCAGAATCATTTTAAAATTTAATTTTATTGTATATTTCATTTCATCTTTTTATAAATTTTGATCTTTAATAATTCTTTTGTAAATATATATAACCAAAATGTTGGGTTTTTGAGGTAAATTTTTAAGGTGAAGGATTTCAAGCATGTGATTTTAGGATTTTTATGTTATTTTTCTTTTGAAGGTCTTTTTTTTTATTAACAATTTTCAAACATAAAGAAACTTTTTCAGATTATTTTTCGTGAAATTTTGCAGAGTCTTTGAATCTTTCATAAAAATTGATCGTCCTATTCACAAATTATACAATACTTATTTTTTAAATTGGAATCCCGAAATTGAGATTCTTCGATTTAAATTCTGATAAATCACCATCAAAGAAGTGCTGAATAAACGCCCTCGAAGACTATCATCATCATTGCACTTAAAAAGCCCTCAACAGTTCAGAATTCAAATTGAATTATCTCAGTTTTTGGAAACCAAGGTAAATTGTAAGTCCTGTATGGTTTTTGAAAATTATGACCGATATGAATGAAAGAGAAAACTCTTCATAGTTTCTTTTCTTTTTACTCCTGATTATTTTTCTTGAACTTTTTTCATGAAATGAACTTGAAAGCCTGTTTGAAAATCATTCACCGAAATTATGAGCCTTAAAACTGAACAAAAAAAATGTAAAACCCATGTCCCTAATTATTAACTACCCATAATTCTCACGGAGAAGTTCAAGATTATCTATTGTTAATTTTTTTGTACCCGGGGGGTTACTAGGGCAAGATAGGTTACGGGGATGCTCCGCTGGTCAGGGTACCTTTTTTAACCTCCACAAGTCCCAGGTAGGGTCGCAAAAACACCAAAAAAGAAAAATCAGTCCCTCGTAGGGTGCCTATTTTTGGAAAATTTGGGAAAAAAGTAGAAAATTTAAGAAAATTTTGGAATTTCAGTCCCATTCAGGGTCACTTTTTTCGCAAATTTCGAGTCCCACGTAGGCTCCATTTTTCGAACCTCAGGGGAGCACCCCCGTCGGTCGACAAGGGTAGTACCGGGGGGTTTTGTACCTGTTATGCGCAGTTGTGAAATTTTTGCCCAATTTTTTATTTTCTTGGCAGTATTTTGATATAAATTGCTGCGGAAAAAAAATCGACTATGAGATCGAAATCGACTTTATAGTGTGAATTGGCAACTCACATAAGTAATTTCAGTTATGCAGTTCCTTTTGGTTGGGTTTTAAAAAAAACTGTATTTTCGTGATTTTGTGGATTGTCTGTTTTGGTTCTGTTGTTGTACGTAGTATGAATGTTGTTATAAAAAAATGTGTATTTAGGAGTGTTTTGGTTTCTGGAATGAGAGAGATATCTTGCTCATCATTAAAACTCTATCCGTCCAACCTAATTTAGAGCACTTCCAAATCGTTAGTACTTTTGAAAATTCGTGGAAATTTCCCTTTTTTTCTAAAATATTACGACCATGATTGTAATGGGAGGGGTACCCAGACGGCACACAACGTCAAAACAACGTCCATGTGACATTCACAACGTCCAAATAACGTTATTTGAACGTTAAAACAACGTTGTGTGACAGCTGGGTAGATTCAAAGGTTCTTCGAGTCCTTCTTCGGGATGGCCACTGATGGTGGCAGTGCTTTTAAGATGTTTCCGGTTGAGTTGCTGGTTCACCCGGAGGGAGCTAGGTTTTCGAGGTGACGGGTATGTCCGAGCCTAAAATATAAAATTGACCCTTTGACTTGAGAGACTACTTGAAAAATACTACTCCTCAAAATTTCTGTCGATTTTCACATTCACATTTGGTCAATTTTTTTTTAATCGCGACCTTTTGAAAAGGGTAAATTTCGATTTTTTAATAGGAATAGTTTTAATAGGAACATTAATTCAAGGCATGTTAGTTTTATACCTCAATTTCCATCAGAATCACATACTCTTTCTATCTAGCGATAGATTTTACTTTCAGTCCGGCGTTTGTGTAAAAGCCACGTGCGGGCGTTCTGAATGGGGAATTAAGTAGCTTTAGTTCCTATCCCAAAGATTCTACTCTAGCTCCTTCGGGAACAGGCCCTTCGGGGTTTAAACTCAATGGGCCCTATACATAGGCCTATGTTAGTTAGTCAAAGTGTAAAAATGTACAAGAACATCTATCTTAGAGAGTCTATAAAATATGTACAACCTTGGATAAATGTCGTTAGAATCTTAGAAATATATACAAAAAATACTTACAAAACATTGTCCACAAACTTATCCCAAAACAATCTTGACATAGAAATTTGACTTGAAGTGATTTTGATATTTTAAAATTATTCTATTCCTCTCTCTCTCACTGATTCTATAATTCGTGAAAATCACTTTGAAATGCAAAATGAAAAAAACTTTCTATGTTTTGATTTTTCTTTACCTTCTTGTTTTTTTTCTCTCTCCTCTATTTCGATGAAATCAACATCAAAACATTCGAAAAAAATCTATTTTAGCCAATCAGATTGCTCATAATTTTCGTTGACGATAAAATATCATGAAAAATAATTATCTCCCGAGGGAGCGCCAAAAGAAACAATAAATCATCTCCGTCACAGAGAGCCAAATTTAAACTTAAGGTATTTATTACAAGCTAGGTTTTGGCTTGGTTTGGATCCAAACCTAAAAATACCGTAAGAATTTATCAGGATGATTTTTCCTAAAAAGTTACTTACGTTTTTTATGTGTTAACTGACTTTTTTCGGCAAGAAAAACCCGTTTGTGAATTTTCTTCAGCAACCAATGTGTTGAGTCCTCCGGTGAATCTAATACTTTTTATTTTGATATTTTGCATTTTTATACTAAAAATATAAAAAAGGAAGATAGTCGTGTAAGTACGGTACAAAATTCAAACCATCTTCTCTGAAAGGATTCCTCAATTCAAAATTAAATGCTTTATAATGATTGCGAGACATTTGGGATGTTGGGGAATAAAGGCGAAAACGAAAACGGTGATAGATTCAATATACACGTTTTTATAAGAACAAACTATATAAGAACACAGGCTTCAATGTCCAGAATATTAAGAGCAAGTTAAGAACATTCTAAGACTTTGCAGACTGTAAAACATGAAATTTCTTGGGAAATAGAACAAAATTTTTTCACAAAATGGTAAGAACAATGTAAGGCTAAAATGTTAAAAAGTTCAGAACATTCGGAGGCTTCAGAAAATCTGGATGTTCTTATAAAAAAACGTGTATTTACATGGATAAGGCCCGAAAGGTTTAAGATACTATGATCGGCAAGGAACACAAGTGTAGGATGGAGTCTGATAAAGAAAAGTGTTTATTTTATCATTTCAATTTTGAGCAAAAAAAAGAAGTATAAATAAATATTGTTATCATTAAAAAAAGTCCGTCAATAAATTTCTACAATTACAAATGTTGACGAAGGAGGGCCCAAAGGCATCACAATTATTTTATGTTTATTTTAAAGTGTAATTTAGCCAGAAGGTCCCAAAGGAATCAAAAATTATTTCATGATTATTTTAAACAAAAATTTCAGCTTCACCCTCGTGCAAATCTTGAACTCCTGACTCTGAAACTTTGAGTTTTGTCAATTTGAGTGGATTTTCAAATTAAATTAATCAAATTGAGGCACTTTAAGAATGTTTTAAATTTCCAGGTATCATTCGGAGTGAAATTAGAGATAATATTGTTCACTCAAAAAACACTTTCTAATTTTTAGGTAATTTAAGCGTCAGTTTGTTCTTATCGTATCTTAAAGTTGAAAAATTTTAAGCTTGATGCCCTATTAATAAAATGGTAAAAACTGAAAAACTGAAAAACTTTAAATGTACCAAAACAAATATTTTAGATTTTAGGGGAAATAAAAAATGAAAACAAAAATAAAACTGTTTTCCTTAACAAAAAATGGAGACCTAAAATAACTAAAGTCAAGTCAAGTCAAAGGTACGTCAGAAGAATAATTCTTATACCTTAATCATCGGTTTATAATGGAATATGAAAAAATTCCGCCATCATTATTACCCATTACTCCTTTTTGCCCAGCTACCTGATGACGTCATCATGTAGGTGGACGTCATAATTAAGTGTTCCTGTTTAAAATCGAGTTTTGGACCCCTAAAAGATCTGTGCAAAATTCCATCAAAAATATTTTTGTGCTAACAGAACTCATTAAGAAAGGTCGCCAAGATTTATCGAATTTTGATTAATTTTGAGACGCTGAAACTCTTTTAGTTTTGCTAATACAAATATTCAAACAGTTCCTTGTTGTGACCAAACAAAGGGGGACAAGCGGGAGTTTTTACAAGCTTATATTTGATTTGGTTAATTTTGTTACTTTTTCTAAAGAACGCGTCATCTCTATTACTTCAAATGACCAATTATTAAAGTATCTTGTAAAAACTCCATACCATCTCAACTAAGGAGAAATCTTAAGAAAAAACAAACAAAAATATTCAATTGCAAAAATAATTAAGAATAATAACAATTAATTCATAAAATTCAAAATAGAAACCTTTTGTACAAAAGAATAAACAAACCAACAGAAAACAAGAAGTCGAAACAATATAGAGTTTCTTTGTCAAGAGAAAACAAAGTTAATGACTTAGTACTAAAAATCTCATATGCACACCTGACTGAAATAATGAAATAATTCGGAACTGTCAGTAGTTTAACTCTAACATTGTTATAATTCTACCGTACATTCGACTATCTTACCGAAAAGTTTGCGAAACATTCAAAAACGAAAGCCTTCCCGAAAAAAAATGAAGAAAAAAAATCTTAAAAACCTTACCAAACATAGCTGGTAATTAAGCTTTGATGAAAGCCGTAATTACGATACACTCTTTTTTTCTTCTATAAGAACAGTTTTATAAACGAAGCTAATGAAATCGTGGATTTTACTTTAACCATTTCAACCGCTTCTTTGGAACACATTATATGCTTCTTTTGGCGAACCCATTTGTTTGTCAAATTCTGACAACCTACACCAAAAAAGTGTAACATCATACACTCAACCAATCATCAGACGATCTTGACAACCTGAAAGATGAGCTCTACTGCTACTCGTTCTTGAGCGCTTGACATCACAGTGTGAATAGCGGGAACAAGTTTGTCATCCAAACCGGGTAGTAGTTCTGCAGGTAATGTTGATAGGTTGGCACCAATTTTATATTCAACCTAAAACAGTTAGAGAATAGTAGCTAATTATTAATTTCCCCTTTTTTTAAGAACAAATTGTATAAGAACATAAGGTTTCGATGGCTGAAATATTAAGAACGAGTTAAGAATATTTTAAGAAAATGCGGACTCTAAAACACCCGATTTCTTAGGGAAATGGACAAAAGCACTCACGTAAGATGGTGAAAATAAGAACATGCTAAAAACATTTTTAGGCTTAGTACTCAAAAGTTATGGATATCCGAAGGTTTCAATAAAATTTGGATGTTCTTATAAAAAACATCTAAACTTACAAAATCAGCAGCCAGATTGACACGTAATCCGATTCTTGTCATATCCAAAGCTAACAGTGTCATCAAATGTGCTGACAATGCTGACATGCATGCTTTAGCAACTGATGACGTCATTTGACCGAGTTCACGAGCTGATAGGCGTTGGACAGTGTCACTATCTTGTGGAAGAAAGTAAACCTATAGGCGAAAAAGGTACAGGTTTTTTATAAGCAGAGAGGGTTCGTTGTTAGCCTCACCCAGTTTTCTTAAGCAAAATGCATCTTTGAGTCTTAAACTATAGCGTGTTTATGTATTCGAGATAAATCGAAAGAGACGGTATAAAGCTGAATCAATATGTCTCCAAAATCGCCATCCACTTTTTTCGACAACGGTAAAAATATAAAAATACCGTCGTCTGTTTAGGTGAGCAAAGGTGGCATAAAGCCGTACATCAACTATCGACTTTGTTTTGCGTAGACTTCACTTACCGTCGTCCTCGATATCCTCCGATACAAAAACTCGCTTATTCTTATGCGGGGTGGAGATTTAAACTGAGGCTCATTATTTGCTCAAGCCTATGAAGTATTGGCAAAACTCAAAACCTAAAAGTAACTTCCTTTCCCGAAAAAGAAGTCGGAAACTGCCCTATTTTTCCGTCTTTCTATAATTTATGGAAAACAAAGTTAACTGGAAAATGAATGGTACCTCTATCCAGTGGATTTTGGCAGTCAGGTTGTTGGATGTGTAGTCATAACTATGTCTTATCTTCATGTTCGTCAAATTGTCAAATGAAGTTCCGTCGATTGGACTCAATAATCTACGCAATGAAAAAGAAAATTCAATCGAAAGTTAACTCAAATATAGAGAAGTTTGAGGGTTTGTATAGACCCTTGGGGCAGTTCCTAATTCCCGGCAAAATAAAATCTTTGATAGGGATAAGAAGTTTCTTTTATCAGTACTCAATAGTGGGGAAATGCATCGAGAGCGCTAGATAGATTTACTTTTTCTTGCACACTAGTGATGTAGCACCATGTGTAGTGCTTAAACAATTCATTTTTGTTGAAATCACATGAAAATTTGTTTCAGTGCCCCCCCCCTAGCTTTAAAACAGGAGTTATAAGAAAAAACTTCATTATAAAGTTATGTCGTTATGTCTCCGTACGGAGGACAAGGAAGAGAAACGGAAATGATCATCACGACCCTTGCAAAGAAGCTCTCAGACAAAAAAGACATTGAATTTGGTACCATGTTGAATTGGTTGAGAACTAAGCTCTCATATTGCTTGCTACGATCAGCTATCCTATGCTTACGTGGATCGAGAACTGTTAGGAAATTGAACATTGATATGAATGAGATTGAAATTCATGAATCTACTAGGAGAAATTTTTAGTCAACCTCTCTTATTATTCGTCGATTTTGAGATTATTTTTTCAGACTTTTGCATTCTCGTTAACCCCTTGTTTTGCGCCCGGCGTGACCGCAAGGTTATGCCACTATCCTTATGATGTGGATTTGTGATACTTGATTTGTTTGCCTCTTATTATTCGTTTTTAACTAATTTAGTCTTATAATATTTAGATTTATTCTAATGTATATCTCTTGGTCCAAATATTATCATGCAATGAACTCAAAAAAAAAAAAAAATTATAAAGTAAAATCTTCATGAATTATGCGAAACTTTATGACTTGTTTACTTGATATTTCAATCCCCAAGCCTAACCAATCGTCTTCTATTGGATTGAACAGAAAATTTCAATCTTATTTCAGTTCTTCTAAGCCCAGTTATAATGATGAGTTTTGAGGATTTTACTTTATATGGAAATTTGTTCGCTTTTTTTCGGACACACTCTATGTGAAAATAACCTTGGTCTATCCATGACGTCAGCTGACGACCATTCGATACCGACTTTCGATGACACCTCATCACCACCACTGGCCGTTGCGCCGCCGCTGGCTGAAGAGGATTCACCAGTCCCAAAAGAAAATTCTTTCATGTCTTTGATGGCTTGTTTGAATTCTTTCATAACTTCTGGTGTGACTTGTACCATAACACCATCTGAATAATTTGATGTAGAAAATGATGTTATTTTGGATTGGGAAATCGAGGCAAATTTAAAGTTAAACCAAGCTTTAAAAATGAGAAGCCCATTTCTTTGGTTTCGGATGGGAAGTTGAACTTCGTGATTTCATAAGAAATTCGACGTAGAAGATTATGCTATTTTGGATTGAATAATCGAGGTAAATTTGATATAGAAAGAAGCTTTGAAATAGAGAAGCCCATTTCTTTGGTTTTAATAGAGGCAAATTTTAATCATTTTATGAAAAATTCGAAGTAGAAAATGATGCTTTTTTGGATTGGAAAATCGAGCAAAAATGAAATTCACATCAAGAATTAAAAAAAAGAAGCCCGTTAATTTGTTTTTTTATTGAGAGACTAATTTCATAAATAATACTTTCAGCGAAAATGGCAGAGTTTATTTTGCTTAAAGTCCCGTTGCTTGGGAAAGATAGAGATCTCCATCTAGTGTTTTATATAAGATATCTGTGACAGTACGGCTATATTCTGACTAATACTTATATGAAAAGTAAACTAATTTATACCTTCAACGATGCTTGCTTTAGCCTTGACTCCATCTTGATTAGCCTTTAAGGCAGCACTGATTACAACAAAGCTTGCACATGTCACTGAAAACGTGAAATTAGAAAACATATAAACAAAAAAGAGGTCAAATTTTACACCATAAGTTATTTCAATTTTAAGTCTTTGAATACCAATTTTAAGTCTTTGGAAAAGTTCTACTCTATTGTAAATTACCGCTTTGGGCTTTTCCAGAAAAAAAATTTACTCCCACTGTTGAGGATATTGATATTTCGAAGTATCGAACCCCCTAGATATCCTACTTTATTAGTAATGACCCCCTGGATATCCACTCTTAAAAATATGCTCAACACCCCGGATATCCTCTCTTGTAAAGATGGATATGGTATTTTTTACTTGAAAAGACACTTTACCACTTGGATATCCGCTCCCTTGTATATATTTAACCCCCTGGATATCCACTTTTAAACAAAAATCGTTAACCTCCTGGATATCCGATATCTTCAACAGGGGGTCACGGACTATTTCTAGAAAAGCCTAATTTCCCAATAACTTTCAACCCCTTGGAAAATTCAAGTCAGGTTCCTTGACATTACAATAAAAATTTACGAGCCCTTGCCTATAAACGAGACTATCACTTCACCAATGCAAAAAAGAAAAATTGGTACACGCTGCTTAATCATTCATCTTTTTGGCAAGAAAACAACTCATATCGAAACCCCTTGAAAATTCAATATGTTAAGACCCTTTTATAGTTGTCCAACAAATCATTCAATTATATTCTTATTTAAAGCCGATCTATAAATACACCCCTAGCCCAGAGCCCCAGCGGAACTTTTTTTCCACAGCGGAATAAAAATTTCTCTCAAAATCCCAGTGGGGATAAAGATTCTATTGTTCCAAGAAAAGGTGCAATTTCTATATTGAATTTCAAATGGGGATGATTTGATATCAAAGTTAATTTCCCAGTGGGATTGAAATTATAGGGTATTCTTCTCACCGGGGATGAAGTTATGACCAAATTTTATTTTTCACAGCGATCCCGACCTCCACTTAAATACCTTAACTTTGCTTTACTTTAAGCCATTTAAAAATCTACTAAAAGGTACTACCTTTGCGATTTGCTTTGAGAACGATACTCAACGTTTGTGTTTTGTATCTACCATCTTTCTCCACGGCAACCAGATGACCGTCACAGGTGGTGGAAAAATTACCGGCTAACGAAAGAACATTCTCTTCGCACGAGTTTACAGCCTTCATAATCTATATTAAAAAAAGAAGTCGTTAAAAAAAGTCAAAAACTATATAACTTTATCGTACCTAACTTCATATAGGAGTTTCTTTTTACAGTGTTAGTGTATTGACAAGCCCAGGGGAAAATTTTGGTGTGTGGTGCAGTATTGAAATACAACGAGCAAAATTTTCATTTTTAAACTATGAGCTAGATACTGATCGGACTTACCAGATAAAAACTGTCAATAAAGACAAAGAAAAAATTCAAAAGGAAAAAAAGAAGAGATAAACCAAAGAGAAACGAATTTAAGGGCAACGATCGGTTTTCGAGCGACATTAAAAAAGTTCCAGTAGAACAAATCAATTTTATTGACAAGCCACACAAAAATTACCGTACCTTAAAAAAAACTATTTCCAAACTTATTCCATTTTTCCTTGGAAAAACAGCGGAAAAATCTCGGAAAAATCTCGGAAAAGTGCGGGGAGTGCAATCTTATGCAAAGCGAGAGTAAAATCCCTACCATTGAGTTTGAAGCCCGAACGGCTTGAGTAGAATCTCTAACCTTTTGCAGACAACAAAAAGTGAAGCAACCTATTTCTCATTCAGAACGCGTCTAGAACGCGCCGCAGTCATGACGGCAGATTGTATCTAGGGGTTCCTTTGTTTCTGAGGACTACATTTGTTGAAATTTAGCAATACATTTTACTTTCAATACGGCCTTTTGAGTAAAAGCCACGCGCGATTGTTCTGGATGGGAAACAAGTGGTTTCATTTCCCATCCAAGAGTATAGCTCTTCGGGCTTGAAAGTCAATGATCCCTACCTCATCATAACGGTGTTGTGGCAAACGTATGATCGTATCTTTACCACGTAAATTGATGGTGACGCCAACCACACGCGGTATCGTGTATTGGAAGTTTCGGAAGTCCTAAAGAAAAACATTGTATGTTATAGTATAAAGAAAACCTAGACGGGAGTTGGCCAAGAAATGGGCTCTTACAGAAGATTTGTGTACATGAGGGGTGGAGAATATATTGGATATTTTGTCCGGGGGTAGTGGAAAATCTGCCAAATTTGCCTTGTTTTGGGAGCAAATTTGCTTTGTTTAGGGGTAATTTTGAATGACTGGGGGGGGGGGTAAATTTCTAAAAAAAAAGGTTATATCCTCCACCCCCCCCCCCACATTCAATATTTTTCTGGAAACGCCCAATCTAAGCTTGTTTGATTCGGTCACTAATAAATCTGATGTTAAGTTGTGACGACTATAGCTTGATTGGGATAATCGTGATAATAAATAATAGATAAACTTACAGCCAATAGATCAAGAATGGTTCGACCAACACCGTCGTAAACAGCTGGACGATCAAGAATGTTCAATAATGGACATGGATAATCTACAATGAAAAATAATGAGGTGTACAGGGAAAAAAACATTGTATATCATAAGTATGATCATGTAATGAAATCATTATGATCATCTAACCATGCTCCTAGTGTACAATATTATGTTGATTTCAATGGACAAAAACACTTACATTTATACTCAGCACCAACTCTCAGCAACAATCTTAGTGGAAAATTCTTTGCCCATGGCAACTCACTCTTCTCGATGTACATACCAAACAAATATGGTGATGTTGGAATGATCAATTTCTTTATACACTGTGATGACAGAGAAAATAACTGACCTTTAAAAACCCTGGACTTAAATTACTTTAATCGGCTTAAATTTCGCGAGATTAAATTTCGCAAGCGAAAGTCAGAGTTTTGAAAAATTTCGCGTGGATTTAATTTCACATATAAGCCTGAAAACAGCTGACAAATTAGCCATTTTTGCCACAATTAGAGACTTTGGACTGGTTTCTCCGCCGAAAATGCGATTTAAAAAATTTTGTGGTGGATTCAATATCGCGAGTCAGGAATCTCACGCGTTTTCGCGATTTTTGATTTCGCGAAAATGGCAAAAATTCGCGAAAGCTAATCCGATTAAAGTTAAATAAAGCTCAGCGACTTTGTAGTTATGGTATGTTTCGAGTGAAATAATCGTAAATATTCAGAAATCTAAACTATTTACAATTTCGTTTGTTTTTATTAGGTCAATTTAATATGGTCTCGCCTAAAGCCAAAATCCAAAGCTAGAAAGATTAAGGGAAGCGCAATACACGTTCTTCATAAGAACAAACTATATAAGAACGTAATGCTGCAACGGCCAAAATGTTAAGAACAAGGTAAGAACATTTTAAGGCTTTATGGACTCTTAGCAAGATGGGCAAAATACTCACAAAAAAATTGAAAAAAACGTGTAGAAGCATGCAAGATGTCATAAGTTGCTTCTATAAATTGTGCCAGAAAATATTTAAACAATACCTGCAGAGAGTGTTTGAAGAATAACATCGCAACATTCTTAGGAGTGCAACACAGACTAGCGTCATATTCTAATTGTTCCAGATCCGAAACTGGATGACCTGGGGAAAAATAACGAAATCAATCGAATTGGATCGAATGGAATTTTAGTTTCAATCGATCAGATACCTTGAAAGGTACCAAGAAGAGCAATTTCATTAAAAGAAATTGTACACCCTATTTGTTGACCAGCCCTGGATTATTTATCTTCCAGGCCATCCTGGACGTCACCCATCCTCAACATATAGGGGGTACAGACTATTTCTGGAATAGTCCAATAGAAATTTCATTACAAGAAATCGAGCTACAGGGAAGAAGTTTTCAGAGATTTCAAATTATCTTATTCTGACACTGAATAAAAATCATTAGGCCAAAACATTTTGAGGTTTTACCCATATCATAAAACGTTATTGGTCTATTCCAGAAATAGTCTGTACCCCCTATGTTGAGGAGGTGTGGCGTGGTCTGGGAAATTAGGTTAAAAATTCAGGGTGGTCAGTAAAATAAGGCCGAAAAAAACAGGGCGGTCCTGAGAAATGGAGAAAAAAAACCAGCGGGGTCACCTTTCACAAAAAGGACCTCCTCAACAAAGGGGATAGGATTTTTTTGTAGAATAGCCCATCATTACAAGTGAAAAATCCAATTATCCACATTATCCCTTCAAATTTACTTTGATCAGAATGGGCGATATACATATAGGGGGTGGTCGAAAATTTCCAAAGGGTAATCTGAGGAGAATTTCCTGTGGGTTTAGAAAAATGTTTTTTGGGGGGGTAAAAAATTATTTCTAAAGCATCCTGGGGGTCAACGACTGATTTTAGTGCAACACCGTCACTTTTAAGTACGAAAATAATTTTTCTAAGGTTTTTTTTTTTTGTAAAATTTTACCATTTCCAGGGGAAATGTAAACACACATTTCCACGAATTTTTTGTCCACTTGAAAATGTTCGTCCATCCCCTTGTATGGATATTTAATGGAATCGCCCTATGATCAGAGAAACCCTTCTTACCGTGTTTGGCTTTCTCGAAGATATGGTTCATTTGTTGAAGAACCTTTCGTGTCAGCGTTCGATCATCTACATCGTAAGAACCACATTTGATTAAAACGACCTAAGTGAAAGAAAAAGCAAAACAAATCCAAGGCCATTTTAGACTGGAGTTGTTTATAATTCATGTAATACAGTAATATTGGCGTTATGTAATAATACTATAATCGTAACAGTAACGGAATAATATCAGTTTAAATAAGCTATAATTTGTCCCTTCTACTTTTTACCCCTAATTTCTGTTTTGTATTAGTTTGATAATTCTAGCATGTTACACTAGGGCTAATTCGGGGAAAAGAAAACCACGTGAAGTTTTAATCTTTAGGGAGCGTCTCCAAATGTTGTTTCAATTTTTTCGTTTCAAATTGTTTCATGAAACGATTTAAAACGAAGTTCAAACGAAGTTCAAACGAAGCTCAAACGAAATGCATAATTAGTTCTAATTTAGAGATAATTATCTAATATTATCTCTGAGTTTTTTCTATTTCGTTTCATTTCGTTTAGAGAAACTTCTCACTTAAAAATTTGTGAAACGGATAGGATGAGAGTTCATGTTTAATTTCACATATGCACGCTTTTTTAGGAATATATCTTAATGACTGAACTTTATTTTCAACAGAATGTTTTGGTTGAAGATCAATCCAAATTGAAGTCTGCTTTCGTATTTTATGATGTAGACTTTTTCAGAAATATGATTTCTTACTGTTAGGGGCTATCAGCTAACAGGGATATAATTAGTGCAACAATTTTAACAGGTCTTAAAGGTGTTACCGACTCAATTTGTAATTAATTACCAACTCAGTTGTAATTAATTACGGTATTCCCATATGAATTATATTGAAGTAATTTGCAAAGTGTTTCGGGTTGTTATGTCGGAAAGTACCTTCGCAGCCTTATACCATAATTTTTATTTTTTATCAGAACCAGGTTTAAAAGAATTCTTAAATCGAGGGCAAAAGATATTAGAAAACTTGTCAAGCTTGAAAGCAAGAAACTTCAAAAACTGAATCCCTCTAAACATCGAAAAAAATATTACGCATTTTGAGGAAGTAAGAACTATCCTTTGTTGTAGTAACAAAATGAGACTATTGCTAAAAATCCTAAAAAGTTTTGGATGACATGAAATCCAGAGAAAAAATTTATTTCGTTTCACCATTCGTTTCAAAATATTATCTTTTTTCAGTTCAATTATCTTCTTTTCTTTTAAGTAATTAAAGTTAATCAGACATCATTATCTGAATATATTCGAAACGAAGTCGAAACGAAGTCGAAACGAAAGCTAAACGAAACATAAACGAAGCTTTCAAACAATATTTGGAGACGCTCCCTTAAGTAGAATTTATTTTTAATCTGTTTTAACAGGCATTCCCAAATGAGAGGGGGGGGTCGAAGGGACCTAACAAAACAGACCCTTAATTAAAAAAATTAAATTGATATATAAAGTGATACATTTTTTTCTCTCGAAACTGAATATTTTCCTAAACTGTGATTTTTTCCTACCCTTAGAGAACTTTAGAAGATGGAAAAAACCACACCTACTCAGGACCCGTTTTTGCTTGAATACCCCCCCCCCAAAAAAAAACAGAGTTTGCAAAAATGGCCGATTGTAAATAAAGGCATGTAATATCAGTGAAGAAAATATCTTACAATTTCTTCTTGGTTAGACGCACCCATACCATCTGATGTGAAACACCAACATTTTTTCTCCACGCAACAATCCACTGAAAATGAACATGAAAGTGAAAAATTTTGACATTAGACATGCTTTCAATAATAGTTAAAAAGATTTTTAGTCTAGCATACTAGACCCTAGCGTAAAGCTATTTTAGTGGAAATTCGTCGGTTCTACCCCCCCCCCGCCTTTGCTGGACTTCAATGGCTCTAATCCTTTGCAATGGAGTGTCCCACAAGGTTTAGGACCATTGGGAACCAGCTCAGCTCTGTATGGAGCTCAGAATAAGCTTAACTAAGGCTCCAGTAAAGCGCTGTAAGCTTACAGAAGTTGCACGCATTCCATCTGCTGATATTCATGATATGCACCACTGCAATGTCTTCTGACATTACATCACGGAACCAACAGCTCATTGGTCGTAAGTGACGTAAAATCAGTCAATACGTCACTTGCAACCAATCAGCTATTGGGTGGAATGGAAGACATTGCAATGGTGCATATCATGAATAGGGGATGCTCATCCAGGCTCATCGTGTATAAAAGTCCCGTCCGAGACTCAGTTTGTCGAACACAAACCACAAACCACAAAAATTTTACACTTTCTAAACAATATACCCAGTTGGTGCAGAGCGTCTTAACAACGTCCATCTAACGTCCCTGACGTTCATAAAACGTTAGATGAACGTTGAAAAAACGTTTTTTTTGTACGTAAAGATGACCAAAATGACAGTTCTTATGCTAACGGAAGAGATGGAATTGTAAACAATATACCCAGTTAACACATAACGTCATAACAACGTCCATTTGACGTCCCTAACGTTGTAGCAGGGCAGGACCGCTAGGGATGTTTGTAACACGACGTAATTATTGTGATATGGATGTGAAGTGTTCAAACTGAAATGAATACAAAGAAAATAATTTAGAAAAATTGACAATTTGACTAAATAAATGAAAACTAGGAATGATGATGCTAATTAGTGAAAATGACTAATTAGTGAAAAAATGACTAATTAATGAAAATGGCTAATTAGTGAAAAATGACTAATTAGTGAAAAAATGTCTAATTAATGAAAAAATGACTAATAATCAAACAAAAAAGGCACGAAACGTGAACAAGGTAGAACCACAGCTGTGACCGCCAAGAAGCCTGAGCACGAACGTGCGAATGAGAATGTGGGCGAAACGAGTGCACAGCTGAGAAGACCATGAAACCAGGGCACGAACGTGCAATGCAAATGGAAAATGAAGGCCAGAAATGAACTGAACTGAGCCAAAATGAAAACAAGGCAAGGCCAATGAAAAGAAAAAGGACTAAACGAGCCAGAGAGCCTGAGCACGAACGTGCGTGAGTGCAATGAAAGTCCAATGAAAAGAAGAAAGTAAATGAAAATCTAAGTTTTGAATAAATATTTTTGTAAATTTTCTGAATTTATAAATGTCAAATAACTAGAATAATGCTTACCAGATTGCCCAAGTGTAGTCACTGTGTGAAAACTGCCATGAAAATGTGCTTGAATGTGAATTGAAATTCAAAGTAAAATGATGTCAAAATGTCAAACTCAAAAACATGTCTCAACACCATACGTCTTATCTCTATAAAAACTCTCGTGTAACTGAAGTGACAGTGACAAAACAGAAAATGTGACTATGGGCGAAAAGAGTCTCAAGGGACGATGACGTAATGAAATATGTATTAAAATGTATATAATGTTGCGTATGAAATAATTGATTTTTCTATGATATACTAATGACTTTTGAAGTCATTTGAGAGTCCTTTAACACTGCCCCCGGGCAGATGCAAAAGTCATTTAGTCAAGTTAAACATTTCATTTAAACCATCCACCAGATCAACTTCATCCACTTGATGGATAACTACTAACTCACGAACTGCACGATTCGTCTCGCGGAACACGCTTTCGTTGTGATTCTTGTACGCGACTTTGACTTTTCGAACTTTTGAATCTCGTCCTGGGAATAACTCTCGAACGATACCGTACTGATATGTGGAGTTGATGAGGGAGTCATTCTTGAGGAACAACACGATGTCGCCCACCATGATGTCTCTGTCGTTGATGAACCATTTGGGCTGATAAGTGATTTTTGGAACATGGTTGATCAGCCAGTTGTCAAACCAAGTGTCGAAGATTTCGGTGTTGGTTTGAAGGATTTTCGATGGATTCTTGGAAACGATGAGTGGTTCGGTAGGGCTACGATCATTGTTACGTCCAAGCTTGAGACGGTTCGGTGTGATGAGATCCATTGATTCGTAATCGGATACAATGCCATTGAGTGCCAAAGGCAGGTCGTTCATGGAGTTTGCTACTTCCGATGATAGTGTCTCCCATTGCAGGATCGATAGTCTCCTTCCTTGGAATGATTTGTTGATTGATGATTTCACTTCTCGTATCTTACGTTCAACCTTTCCGTTATAATTATGTCCGCCGACAGGGCAAACTTCGAAATTCATCTTGACGTCGACGTGAAGGCGGTTTTTGAGATCTTTGAACGAAATCCTTGAATCGTCACAGCCTTTGACCATTTGGCTGCCTTGATCGATGAACATATTCATTGGATAACCGTTATCACAAGCGAAGCGAGTAAGGGAAAGTAGAAAAGATGGCGTGCTGTAGTCGTCCATTGTCTTGATCGAAATGGTGGAAGTTGTGGAGCAACAAAAGATTGTCAACCAAATTTTGATCGTTTTGCGTTTGTTGAATGAACTGTATGCTTGAAATGGTCCGGCTAGATCACATTGAGTGTTGTAGAATGCTGGTGCAATCGTCATGCAGGAGTTTGGAATCTTCCCCATCGAAACCTTGATGCGTTGTTTTTCGAGATAACGACACAGTTTGCAGGCTCGTTTGATCTTCTTTGTGACCTCACGACCTTCAATGATGTGGGCGACTTTGGATGCATAACGTAATGTCGCTTCGATTCCCGAGTGCTTGACGGTCTTGTTGAACCAGTGAACCTCTTGTAAAATGGCGTAGGAAAGTGGTGAATGCTTTTCCAGGATCGGTACACAAAAGACAGTTTGATGGAGATCTTTCATGACACGAGTCATTGGTGTAACGATGTTGATGCTTTCGTTTGGAAGAATGCGACCGGTGTAAATGAGTATACCGTCCACTTCAGTTGAGATACGTTTGTATTTGTTAGGGCTGACGAATCGTTTGACCTCATTAGTTCCCTTGTGCCAGAAGTAAACTTCCGCTGATTTGATGTGAACTTCCATATCGTCCAATTTGATGATAAGCTGATGATTGTTGGTATTGGATGCACGTCTTTGTTGAGCTAAATATCTAAGTTTTTGCAGATATTTAAATACGAGAGCAAGAATTCTGATAACTTTGGTGAAACGAAATCTGTTGGGGTCTATCAAGTATTTCGAGAATGAGTAGCGTTCGCTCACTTCGGCAGGAAGTGACGAATGTCCAGAAGTCTTCGTGAATGAATGATGTTGGTTGCTCTCGAAAGTAGCCTCTTTCTTCATTTGGGTAAGGTCAGAAGAGTTAAGAATAATCTGACTCACTTTTTTGATGGGGAAGTCCTTGACATCAGTTGTCATCCAGGAATCACCGTTGATCCATCTCGAACTGTTGTTGATGTCGAAAAGCTTGCAACCACGACGTGTTGGAAGGTCGGCCAACATTTGCTTCGTGTTGATGTAGTACCAATTTTCGGATGACGTGAAGCGTTTGATTTCAATGATTCGATTACGTACAAATGGCTTTAGAGTGATCTCGTCGTTGCTGATCCAGTGCAGATTGATTGTGCTATCAGTTAGTTTGATTAGTTTGATCAACAACAGTTCGCAGATATGTCACCTTCTGAACGTTTTTCCATCCTAAAACGTAAACATTTGTGTCACCAATGTCTCTTCCCTGGTGCCCACGTCGACACTGGCAAGCATCAGGAAGGTAAATGTCAACGTCAATTCATATGCAGACACAAAGATCATGACAACTTCACCATCAAGAAACACGTGCTTGTCTGTGAAGAGCACAAGAGGGATCAAGAAAATGTCAACCAACTCGAGCGATTCAAGCAGAGGTGCATCAGCAAACGTAACAACATGCCAGAGTTCTCCAAAAACATCTCCAACTTCATTGCAATTTCATCATTCCAAACCAGATCACCAAAGGACTCTGTGGACGAATCAGCCATCTTCCAGTTTCAAGAAGTCACCATCAACCATAAACCGTATCTGATTTTCTACGATTCTGGATGTGACGATTTCATCGTTCGTACGTCATCAGTCAAATTATTGGATGCCGAATTGCAGTGCCAAATTCCTATCAACTTGGGTGGAGTCGGAGGTGTGACAACTCCAATACGAACAAACGTTTATTCAGTCAAGATCCCAACCCATGACGGATCTGATGCAACATTTGTTGGAATATCACTGGACAAAATCACCTCAACATTTCCAACCTACCATTTGAACGGCCAAGTCGAGCATGACGTCCACGAAGCCTACAAGAAAGTTGGAGGTGATCCATCGCAACTTCCAAAACTACCACCTACCATTGGAGGAGACGTCGATTTAATGATTGGAATCAGATACCTCCGTTATTTCCCAAAGTTCGTGTTCCAGATGCCTTCAGGATTAACAATTTACCAATCCATATTTCGCAGCTCATGTGGCAGTCGTGGAGTTATTGGTGGTCCTCATCAATTGTTCACCATGATCAACAATGAATTCCACAGGACTGGTAAGAGTGATTTCATTTCTAAACAATTCAGACTTTATCAAACTGGTTACCAACTCAACCCAGACGTTCCACTTCTGTGCACAACTCGCACCTACCAAGTCTCCAACAACTCGTATCCTGGCCAACAATCAACGTTCGACATTGCTGAAAGTGCCGGCAGTGAAGTTACCTATCGTTGCACCAAATGTCGTTCTTGTGTCGATTGTAAGTCCAATGGATCAATAGAGGCAACAAGCATTCGTGAAGAGGTCGAACAAGAACTCATCAATAAATCAATCATCGTAAAATCCGACGAGCAAGTGACGATCGCAACACTTCCATTCATCCAAGATCCCATCACTCGTTTGGTGCCCAACCGTTCTAGGGCACTGAAAGTCTACAATCAACAAGTTTCAAAGCTTAATCGTCATCCAGAGGACAAGTCAGATGTATTAGAATCCGAACGTAAGCTTCAAAGACTTGGACACGTTGATTACGTCAATAATCTTCCAAAGGACCAGCAAGATCAACTGTCATCAAACGCTATCCAAAACTACATTCCATGGCGGGCTGTATGGAAACTCAGCTCGCTAACAACGCCATGCAGAATTGTGTTCGATGCATCACAGCCAACAAGTAGTGGATATAGCTTAAATTCAATCCTTGCCAAAGGAACCAACGGGATGAACAAATTGGTGGAAATCCTCATCAGGTGGTACACTCACAGATCCGCCTTCCATACCGATGTCACCAAAATGTATAATTCCGTCAAGCTACGCTCTGATCACTGGTGCTACCAACGATACTTATGGCACGACACACTCGACATCAACCAGCCACCTGAAGAGAAAGTGATAAAGACGTTGATATACGGTGTGCGATCAAGTGGCAATCAATCCGAAAGAGGCATTCGTCAAACCTCATCCTTGTCGAAAGAGGAATTCCCAGAAGTTGACCAAATCGTAAACGAAGACTTGTACGTCGACGATTGCATGTCTGGTGAAGTTGATGATCAAACCTCAAAACAACGAGCCGACCAAATGGAAATCGCTCTCAGTCGGGGAGGGTTCGGTTTGAAAGGTTTCACATTCAGTGGTGATGATCCTCCAGCATCTTTGACCAAAGATGGAGAATCAATCGGCGTTGGTGGTCTCATTTGGTATCCGAAATCAGATCAAATTGCCATCGACGTAACCGAATTAAATTTTGCCAAAAAGCATCGTGGTAAAAAGCCAACCATTCAAGTCGGCGTAATACCATCAAAGCTCACTCGACGTCATTGCGTTTCGAAAGTTGGTGAAATATTCGACATCACTGGCAAATTGACACCCATCACCGCTTCATTCAAGCTTGATCTTCGCAACCTTGTCGATCTTGGACTCAGTTGGGACGATGCCATTCCTGACAATCTCAGACCGATCTGGGAAGATAACTTTACCATGATGCAAGAAATCAAGACCATCCGGTATCAAAGAACCATCGTTCCTCCAGATGCAGTCAATCTGAACATAAACACTGTCGATTTTGGGGATGCTAGCAAACAGATGGCAGCTGTCGCTATCTACGCACGAATGCTCCGTAAAAATGGCGAATATTCCTCGCAACTCATCTTCTCGAGATCCAAAGTCATCTCACCGACAACGCAACCACGTGCAGAGCTCATTGCTGCTGTGCTCAATGCCCATACTGGTGAGGTCGTCAGACGTGCACTCAAATCAAAATATGATGGATCAATCAAACTAACTGATAGCACAATCAATCTGCACTGGAAAATCAGATACGGTTTATGGTTGATGGTGACTTCTTGAAACTGGAAGATGGCTGATTCGTCCACAGAGTCCTTTGGTGATCTGGTTTGGAATGATGAAATTGCAATGAAGTTGGAGATGTTTTTGGAGAACTCTGGCATGTTGTTACGTTTGCTGATGCACCTCTGCTTGAATCGCTCGAGTTGGTTGACATTTTCTTGATCCCTCTTGTGCTCTTCACAGACAAGCACGTGTTTCTTGATGGTGAAGTTGTCATGATCTTTGTGTCTGCATATGAATTGACGTTGACATTTACCTTCCTGATGCTTGCCAGTGTCGACGTGGGCACCAGGGAAGAGACATTGGTGACACAAATGTTTACGTTTTAGGATGGAAAAACGTTCAGAAGGTGACATATCTGCGAATTCCTTGCAGACAAAGTATTGGATCAGCTTGTTTCCTTTTGGTCCAATGGTTGTTGGATGATCCTTTGAACCACAAATGGCGCACTGAGTTTGATCGTCTGGAATTGGAATTGAAGGATCTCGAATGCTTGGATGCGAATGCTGACCTCTTGGTGGCTTGTCAGTATCTAGCGATGTCAAGAGTTGCTTTTGCTGTTGAACTTTTAAGTCTCTCTCTAAAAATTCTATCAGCTGAAACCAAAGTTCTTTACCCTCTAAATCTTGGTCACAAATAGACTCAAACCATCGAGTAGTTCTAGAGTCACCAATCAATTTGTAGAGACGTTGGATTCCATCACTGTTGTAGAGCTTGGCTTCAATGTTGTGTTGTTCTGATAATGACATTAGGTCTTTCATGAGCGAGATGATCTTAGTAAGAGCTTCAGCAATTTTGGATGGATTTTTAAGCCTCCAGATATTTTCGAGACTGGATAGCTCTTGCAGTTTATTGTTCAATAAAATGTTTGTGTTACCGAATGATGACTTTAGACGTTTCCAGATTTCGTCAATGTTTGTTTCAGCTTTCACGATTGACAGGGCTGGATCCTCTAAATAATTGTTGCGAAGAAGGTCTGGCATGTAGCATCTTGGAGTGTGGCGTTTGTGGAGCTTCTCAAACTCGGTTTGGAATGAGTAAATGTCTAGTTTTGAGTCGAATCCACTGAATTTCTGCAGTTTGATTTTCAGGATCGAATCTTTGAATGTCGAGAGTTTATCGATCTCTCTGTCGGCAAGCTGCTTTTTGACGTTGGTTGAGAAGGTTTGAAGAGAAGTAATCAAACGTGAATACTTCTGCTGTAGCATTGTGACTGATGGCTCCTTAGTTGTCCCAGTTGTGTCTCTGATAAGGACCTTGAGTTCGATTGCTATCTTCTCCATTGACTTCGTGATATCAGGAATATCTTTGCTTGCAGATTGGACGACAGTGTCTGTTACTTCATTGAAATCGATGGAAAGTTGGGATTCGATTAATTTTAGGGAGTGGTCAACATTTTTGATGGAAAACTCGATTGATTTCGATTTTGCCTCTTTAGATGAATTCTCGACGAATTCTCGTTGATCACGTTTGGTTTTCTTTGCATCAGTGATGTACATTTGGATGCTAGAGATTGCTGAGTCGTAGGATTCGAAAAGCGTTTTGTCGATGGAGTCATTCGGCACTTTGATGAAGAGGTGACGTAGAGTTGATCTCATTGATCCAATTTTTGAAATGTTGTCATCGATCTCCTCTGGTGGTGTTAAACCGTCAATAGCAGATTCAATGATGAAGTCTTTGATTTCCTCCAGGATGAGGGTGATTGAGTTGATCACATGTTGAAGCTCATCAGCCACGACTCCTGCAGTGGCTCCGGTGAGATCAGGTTTGAGATGCTTTGTACCGTCCTCACTGAACATTTTGTAATCGATACGTTTCTTGGATCGTAACAGCATGAAGATTGTTAATGGTGCGACATGATTGGTTTGAATGAGTTTCTGATTGAATCGAGATTCTGTGATTCGAGTATCTGTTTGAATGTAGCAGGGCAGGACCGCTAGGGATGTTTGTAACACGACGTAATTATTGTGATATGGATGTGAAGTGTTCAAACTGAAATGAATACAAAGAAAATAATTTAGAAAAATTGACAATTTGACTAAATAAATGAAAACTAGGAATGATGATGCTAATTAGTGAAAATGACTAATTAGTGAAAAAATGACTAATTAATGAAAATGGCTAATTAGTGAAAAATGACTAATTAGTGAAAAAATGTCTAATTAATGAAAAAATGACTAATAATCAAACAAAAAAGGCACGAAACGTGAACAAGGTAGAACCACAGCTGTGACCGCCAAGAAGCCTGAGCACGAACGTGCGAATGAGAATGTGGGCGAAACGAGTGCACAGCTGAGAAGACCATGAAACCAGGGCACGAACGTGCAATGCAAATGGAAAATGAAGGCCAGAAATGAACTGAACTGAGCCAAAATGAAAACAAGGCAAGGCCAATGAAAAGAAAAAGGACTAAACGAGCCAGAGAGCCTGAGCACGAACGTGCGTGAGTGCAATGAAAGTCCAATGAAAAGAAGAAAGTAAATGAAAATCTAAGTTTTGAATAAATATTTTTGTAAATTTTCTGAATTTATAAAATGTCAAATAACTAGAATAATGCTTACCAGATTGCCCAAGTGTAGTCACTGTGTGAAAACTGCCATGAAAATGTGCTTGAATGTGAATTGAAATTCAAAGTAAAATGATGTCAAAATGTCAAACTCAAAAACATGTCTCAACACCATACGTCTTATCTCTATAAAAACTCTCGTGTAACTGAAGTGACAGTGACAAAACAGAAAATGTGACTATGGGCGAAAAGAGTCTCAAGGGACGATGACGTAATGAAATATGTATTAAAATGTATATAATGTTGCGTATGAAATAATTGATTTTTCTATGATATACTAATGACTTTTGAAGTCATTTGAGAGTCCTTTAAC
This sequence comes from Clytia hemisphaerica, assembly GCF_902728285.1. NCBI lineage: Eukaryota > Metazoa > Cnidaria > Hydrozoa > Leptothecata > Clytiidae > Clytia > Clytia hemisphaerica. The sequence goes on along the minus strand of NW_027103595.1, from coordinate 1,414,478 downwards.
AAACGTTCATAAAACGTTAGATGAACGCTAAAACAACGTTGTGTGTCGATTGAGACAAATATATTACACCCCTTGACAATTGTCATCCACTTTTCACATTCAGGTCAGAATATGATGGCATTTCTGGATATATTTTAGCGTTATTGCTGAATTTAAAGTTCGGGAAAGAATGGAATTTTCCGGCTTTCTATTTAATCCGATATTTCGAACTTGGAGGGGAGAGTGGCTTCTAGGTTATGTTCTCATAATGGGGGTAAATAGGTAGTCGGACCATTCATAAGCTTTTTGACCCTCAGATCACAAGCTCCTAAAAATCTGTACTTTCGAACCCTAAGCTAATAATGCACTAAAAAACTACAAGCTGTTTTTTAAGTTTTGCTAGGAGATTCCCTTTGTGTCAAATATAATGGCTAACATTGTAGATCAATTTGTTATTTCAACTTACAGTTAACGATTTTGACGCGAACGACGAGATTCTTGTTGACAATAAACGTGATTGGATCTTCCTGTTCGTCTGAATAAAAACAACATAAATCTTAACTCAAAGACCAGATTAGTGGGCAACCTAAAGGCTCCCCTTTTCAATACCTATTTACCCCCATTTTCCCCCAAGGAAATTTCTAGCATCTAATGGTATTTTTGTCTCGATCCTCCGTCCGATATATTTACCCCCAAAAGTGGAGAGACTAACTTCTTTCCCTGGATTACTCTACTTACTATCACCTCCTTTGTTTTCTTTAGTTACTGATCAGAGACAGAAGTATTAATGAAAGTCCTTGTTTAAACCCAGCCAAAAATTTCGGCAGAAACCTTTCGCGAGGTTCGTTGATGTTTCAAAGTTGATGTTCCACTAAGTTACTTGAAACTTAGTTATATAATTATCGACTCTTTTCACGCCCACCCATATCTTTCCATCGCTGGCGTTATAAGGGCCAGGCTAAAAATGGAAAGAAATTCGCTTTGGTGTAATAATGGCCGGCGTAAAAAAGGGCGGCTCTAAATTAGGTCCTTTTCCTTTTAATCCTTCAAGACTGGTAACCATAAGCACCTAAATTTGCCTCTCGGGCATTTTATGCTTAAAGGAATAAATACGCCGTAACAAAGTGTGGAAAATCAATGAAAAAGAGGTGATCGCAGCGAGCGCTAGTAAGAGACGTCAAACAAAGCGCTTAAATATTGTGCAATGATTAGTGATATGGTAATTATTTACCTCGGATTTGGCTAAAAAGTGTATCCAAGTCTGGATTGTTGACGATACGTGTTTCTGAAAAATAAAGAATGATTTAAAAACTCTATGCTGTCTATTGAATTAAATTTCGTGTGGATTAATTTTCTTGATTTTCGCGAATTTCGGTCATTTTTTTCGCGAAACTTACTCACTACGAAAATTTCAAAATCGGCATTTTTGTAAGAAAATGAAAGAAGTAATTTGAAAAATAGGCCGATTCGCGAAATTTTGTCCAAGGGGAAATTTCAGACCTTCGATTCCCGAAAAAAGCCCACGCGAAAATTAATCCACTTAAGTTACTTCATTAGCAACTTAGCACTGCAGTTTAGCAAAGTGTATTTGTTAGAATATAAGAGTTAATTCGAGTATTAATCGACTAATCCAGAAAGGACTTTTACCCCTTTCTACTATAGGAGGTCATTGTGAGTCTGGACACAGGGGATAAAACAACTGCAGTTTTCTGGATTTTGAATGGATTTTTGATTTTGTGGAGAATGAATCAACATCTAGAATCTATGTATGAATTAAATGTTCGACCTAATTACACGTTTTCTTGTAAGAGCAAATTATATAAGAACATAAGGCTTCGATGGCCAAAATATTAAAAACAAGTTAAGAACATTTTGAGGCTTAATCAGTCTGTGCCACTAACCCGATCGGGAAGATTCTTCCGAAATGGGAAGAAACTTCCCGAACGGGAAGAACTTAGGCGAATTTTTTCTTCCTGATTGGGAAGATTCTTCCTCTTTGGGAAGATGAAAAATGACTGAATCTTCGGCAAAACTGTACGATGACCGGCGAAAGTTGAAACATTTTGGAGCTGATAAAGCATCAAATTTTAAGATTTTTCACTGAAAGAAAAATAAACTTTACCGTGGAAATTTGGTTTAATTTTGAAAAAACTGCGTTAACTTCCCAAACAGGAAGTTTCAACCCAATCGAAAAGTCCTATGTAAGTAAAAAAGCGGGAAGATCTTCCCGTTCGGGAGTCAAGTTAATTTCCCGTTCGGGAAGATTCTTCCCATTTCGGAAGAATCTTCCCATTTCGGAAGAATCTTCCCGATCGGGTTAGTGGCACAGACTGTTAATGGACTCTAAAACACTCAATTCATTTTCGAAAACTCACACAATGGTGAAATTAAGAACATTTTAAGAACATTTATGGCTGAAAACGGTGTTCTTATAAAAAAAACATGTACCTTCGTTACTTCTCCTTATAATTGGTGGTAGATTGGTAGCCGTGCTATTGAACATGATAACAGCACTCATCTCTGACTCTGTACGATTACGATTTTGACGTTGTCGTGCTGTTGGTGTATATGCTGGTAATTGGAAGTTCATCATTTCTGAAAGAGTAGTTGGGTCAAAAGAAAATATTGTAAACACAGTGGAGTCACACAAATCTCAGTTTGAGCCTAAACTAATGACTGAAAGATTAAATGCAAATCATTTTTTGACCATAACTCTTGGTGAAAATCGAAAACGTTCCTACCCTGTGACAGGGTATTTTTCAAACACTTTTCCTGAGTTTTAACTTGAGTTTTAAATTGCCGAACGGTTATGACTTTAGTGGTTCAAACCAGGAGTTTAGCTTTAGCGTTCAGCTTTAGATAACCGAGACGGCTGTCCTTCGACCCCGTGAAAACAATTGAAAAACTGTCTAAAAGTCTGGGCTAGATTACACGTAAAATATCGACTCTCATTCTACCTTAACTAAAGGAATTAATTTTTGTGGGAACTAATTTTCGCTTTTTTTGCGGTTTTCCGGCAAAAAATTAGAAAAGTCCCTAGGAAGAAAAAAAAAGAAAATGTGTACAAAATAGGGCAAAACCGTGAAATGCCATTTTTCAATTTTTTTTCGACCGAGAAAATTAGCTCCTGCTAAAATAAAGGTATTTTAACCAACTAAATCTAATGTTGAAAAGGAGGTATCAGAAACAAAACATTGTAAGAATACGAACCTGTCAGTTGGGCACCGGTCAGATGCGGATTACGTCCTCCATTACCAGGCAGTACGTCACCCATTCCTTGAACACCGGCCGGTAAGATTGGAGCAGGTTGCTCTGTAAACTGGTTTGTGGGTGACGATGGTGACAGCTCAGAGTAAGGCGGTGCATCAGAGGAAGCGGAGCCAAGCCGCTCATGATGACCATCCACAGCTTCTGAGTAAGGCGGTGGAGCTTGCGGTAATTCAGCCATGGGTGGCACTGTGGTGGTTGTGGTTGTTGGTGTTGTTATGACGGTTGGAGCAGCAGATTCGGGTGGAATTGGTGATGCGGTGACGGGCGGTTGTGTGACGCTGCTGCTGGTTGCAGCAGGTGTGAGGTCTGGGATTGGGTTGTCTGAAAGAGCTGCAAATCAAAATTTAGTACAAAAGATTCAAAAGTCTATTCATAACATTTTTTCTCAAAAAAACTCTGGAAAAGGTTCCGGACTTCCCAACTTCAGTGATGCCATTCGAGAAATGGAATTAACTCTTGAATCACCACAGAAAAGACACTAAAATGTCGAGGGTCCATTGATGATTGAATTATAGACATCCAACAACCATTGAAAAAACAAGAGGTTATTCGTGCAGATTTTTCAATTATAATGGTCTTGTCGAATTAGGTTGCGTAAAAATCTGTAATAATGGTGTAAATCATTCATACAGTGAAGTCTCCATAACTGGAACACGCATGGGGAACACAAATTTGTTCAAGTTAAGGAATGCTACAGAGTAAGGTTTATAAGGGATTGTAAGCTCTGAAGGGACGATAAAACTTGTTCGAGTTAAGAAGACATTTGAGTTATAGACGAGGTTCGAGACTCAATTGTATGAAACACTATATATATACTTTGTTCGAGTTAGGGAAATTTCAAGTTATTGAGTAAAGTTTATAAGGGATTGTTAACTGAAGGGACGATAAAAATTGTTAGAGTTAAGGAGACATTTGAGTTATAAAGGTTCGAGACTCAATTGTATGAAACACTATATATATACTTTGTTCGAGTTAGGGAAATTTCAAGTTATTGAGTAAAGTTTATAAGGGATTGTTAGCTGAAGGGACGATAAAACTTGTTCGAATAAGACGCGACGTTCGAGTTATAGAGGTTCAAGTTAAAGAGACTCCATTTTACAACCCATTTCCTCCAAAGATCTTACCCTGCGAAATCATGACATCACAGCAATCTTGACAAACTCTGACAAATTTGTAATTCAAGTACGGTAAACAATACTTCATGTTGCAACATACTGAACAAAGAACCTGCCAAAAGAAAACAAAATGAAAATATGAGATGAATTAAAGTAAGTGAAGATCACAAATATCATATTCCTTTACACACAAGATCAACTGCTCATAGATTCCCAGTGAAAGTGTGTACAATTTTCAAGTCAAGTCCGCCGCGTTGTTATCTAATTTACCTTAGATTTTCGAATTTTGGAATTTCAAAACATTCGAATCGACCAGAATTGAAAACACGATTGCGGACGAGTCAGTAGCTCTAAAACTGAAATGCTTTCTTTTACATGGGAAGCTCTATCCAGTCAAGAAGTTAGAAGTCAGTAGTAAAGAGGGAGAAATTAAAACTGACATAATGTTTCAAACTCAAGATCCCAGTCAAAATAAAAGAAGTCATTTACTCAATTCTGGTAATCTCTACCCCCGATCTCTAATACCTTTCAAATGCCATTAATTGTCGCGCCACTAATATTCGCACATTTCATAAAAGAGGGTATTCGCGCACCCTTTAATTTTCGCCTCCCATCTAAGAGAGGCGGGGTACAAGACGCAGTTATGGGTTTATAGGTGTATAATTGTAACATAATTGTAGCTACACGTTTTTTTTTTAAGAAACTAGTTTTACCAAGCAGCCTCAATGTTTCTTAAGAAATCGGCCTTTTGAGCCTTAAATGTTTCTTACATGTTTCTAAACTTTTTGACATAATCAGCCTCGTGGAAGGCTGGATTGGAAGGTTCTTAAGAAAAACCGAATTAAAAAATGTTATTTTCTCATTCTCAGCCTCAGCATGTTTCTTAGATGTTTCTTAGTTTTTAGGCATTCTGAGCCTCATGTTACTTAAACGTGTGTTTCTTAAAAATAAAACGTGTACCTTTCCACAAGCTCTACAATGATGTCTTCGTTTAACAACCGTGAATTTCATGCTACATTTCATGCAATTGCTGGCTTTCTCATCAGGTACCCATTCTGGTGCAACCCAACCAAGATTCTTTATCTCATTGGGAATCTCATCTCCAGAACTCGGTTGTTGTGATGAAGAATCCAAAGCTGTTGCCCCCTCTGGTAGTGACTCTCCTAGTTGATTTGAAATCAAAAATAATTAATGATCAATTAGTCAAGGTTTTACACAGCAAATTAGCACACATACTCTTGAAATTTTGGTTAGTTATGAAGAATTTTGAGACATGAAAGCCTCTTTATATAGTTCACTGAGACAATAATCTGTCTGAAACGGAAGAACTTTTAACACTGAAATAATTAACTAAACTTAAGCAATATACCTTATTTTTAAAGCCTTTTACATAGTTATAATGTATGTTGATTCAGCAGATTGAAATACATAGAATCTTTTGTAATGAATAAAGAAAAATGTGGAGCAAGATTTTTTTCTTCCTTTTATTTACAAATTTGAAAGGACTCTTTTATTAAAATTTTGCTGACATCAGTTTCAGACGAGTCGGGTGTATATAACACCGTATAATTCCTTTAACGTTCTATGTCCATACAGGGGAGGTGGACGAACTTCTTCAGAGGTAGAGATCTGAGAAGAATTTCCAGGAAGTTTAAAGGAGTAGTTTTTCATTGTAAATAAGCATCTACTTACCTTGCTCGTTTGGTGAACCTGCAGATGCATTTGGATTCTCTCCTTCATATTCAGGATTGAGTGAGAATCTGACTCGTCTACCAGAACCACTGGTACCACCATTTCTTCTCAAAGATGTTCGTAATTCAGTTGATGTTTCTCCTTCTTGAGGTTGGTCATCAGATTCTGGTGTGGTTTCTTCTAGAGATTCTGGTGATAGCTCTTCTGTTTGACCATCTTGCATTGTTGATACTGGTTCAATGGATTCATAAGGTGTTTCTTCATTGGATGTCATATTATTTCCTGTTGCTTCTGTAACTTGAATCTCATCATTGTTAGTTTCGCCAACATCGTCAGGTGTAGCTTCAGTATTGATACTAGATTCATGATCTGGTTCATTGCAAGTAGCAGCCAAAGCTGCATTAGAAACAAGCTCTTGAGGAGGTGCAGATTCTACTACAACACTTACAGATGTCTCTTCAGGATGAGTAGTATTAGTATTAGAATCTTCATCATTGACCTCAGTCGCCATTCCTAAGTCTTCCTCTAAATTGTCTAACAAAGAATCTAATTCATCAGAAATGTCTCCTGCCTGTTCAGTAAAACCGACAGGTTCTTGAGGAGTATCAACAGTCTGTAATGGTTCCTGAACAGCAGAATCTTCAATATCTAGTTCATCAATATTTCCCATATTAGTATTTTTGTCAATTACATCTTTTCGAGTATTATCATTATTGACAGTATCTACATCATTTACATTTTCAAGTTCTAAAGATACCATATTCTCTAGCCTTGGAGTTTCAACTACGGCAGATTGTAGATTCCCAGCCTGCCTTGCATGGTCAACTGTTTCTACATTACCAATATTTACATTATTACTAATACCAGTATCTTCTTGGATTTCAAAATTGACATCAGGTATTGGCGAGGTTGAAAGATTGCTGACAGCTTTGGAGGGATTCTGCTCTCCGACAGTAGTTTCCATGTAAGACTCCATATCTTGGCTTTCCTCTATATCATCCTCATCAGGAGTTAAACATTTCATAGAATCAAGAGCATTAGAAACAGAAACAATGTTTACACTTGCTGAGCTTGGTAAATCGCCAGAGCTGTCTGTTGGCGACACATCATTATTAGACTTATCAAAAGTTTTATCATCAGATGTCACATTTTCAACGCAAGAATCATCCTTGATAGGCGTATTATCCATGTTTAAAACAACGTTTCCACCCTCCACATTGGTTAAAATTTCTGGATCACTTTGATTTTCATTATCATTAATAATTTCAGATACATTTTGTTTTGGATCCACCTCTTTTAATATTTCAGTATTATTGGGGGTACTGATATCCGTAACATTGACAGGATTTGGAACCACATCTTCACTAGAAGGATCTTGCTCTACCCCTGAAACTGATTCATCTTCTAAATCATCATCGTCAATATATGGAGGTGGAGCTTCAGATTCATCAACCATATTTTCATCCAAGTCTATTTTAATCAATTCATCAGTCTCCGTGGTCTGCTCATTATCCTTAATGGTGATGTTTGAGGCAATTTCGAGTACCTGGTCAGCATCACTTGTATCAGAAGAATTGATAAGATCCTCTACAGTTTCAACAAGACCATCACCTTTTTGATCAATAACAAAATTTTTATTATCAATACCAATAATACTATTACCATTATGAGAAGAATCAATTCCACCAATTAGGTCAGTATTGGTGCAATCCGTTTGAATATCAGTCTCATCAGTATCTATTGATGGTTTTACATCAATTTCTTTATCGGTATTGTTTTGAGCATCAGTGGTCTTTTTGTCAACCATATTTGTTTTTGAGGTGGGTAATACAGTTGGCACATCAGGCAGCTCCAATAAATCACATAAGTCACCAAAATCATCTTCCTTGTTTACTGTATCTTTATTTTCAAATTCATTTCCTGACTCTATCGAGATCAGCTTATTAGGCTCTGTCTGATTGATTGGTGAGCTCAAGTCAAGGATATCAGTCGGTAATGTACAATGGTCAGTTTCACTCATACGCTCTTCCAGTTCTTTAAGACGACTAGCTGAATCAAAGTTGGGATTCTCATATTTATCATGATCATCAACAACACTAGAAAACGGATCTAACAGTAAACTAATGTCAACATCGTCGTCCATATTGGCCCCAGATTTTTCTTTGTTTTCTGACGATTGGAAAAGATGATCAGGGGATTTGCTCAAAAATAAGTCTTTTTTATCGTTCTGTTCCTCATCAGGATTATCAACACCGGCTTGTTCCTGCCATTTACGTATGCGATCTAAATCACTAAAAATTGACTTTTTATTAATTGTTGAAGTGGTATCAAGCATTTTCAATCCATTTTCAGTTTCCAGGGTGAAATTATTAACATCATTTGTATCGCATGCTGCTAAATGATCATCTTGTCTGTCAAAATCAAATTTGACAATGTTTTTGGATCGTTGGATATCCTCATCTATCGCTGAAACATTTGCTTCAAAGAGTGATGCCAATCGCGTCGGTGAATATTGGGCACCACCTGAAAAACCAATTTATATAATTTTATTTTCCAAGTTGAAATACTTTAATGAAGACATAAGTAAGAAAGTTTGTTTTGGGAGAGAGCTATAGTTAAAAAGCTGTCAATTTAATATACATCCTTAAGCAGGTCAAAACATTGTATAAATTTAATTGTATATATACAATTAAATTTATACAATGTTCTGACCTGCTTAAGGCAGATCTTTGTCAGGCTTAAAACATAAGAAAAACAGTTGAAGACAATACCTTGACTTTATCTGATGTCAATAAAGTCAATGTACTGTGGTAGTATCTTCTGTCTGATGTGTGCAAAAATTATGTTGTCTCTGGGTGACAATTGCCTTGATCTCTCACATATCAGGGAAAATATACTACATTGACTTTATTGACGTCAGATAACTTAAGACCTGACAAAGATCTGCACAAAGCAGGTTGAATCATTGTGTAAGTTTTATACATAAATACTGAAGAAACAGTGTTTTTCTTCTCAATAATTCAAGTTTTGTGTATACGCATTCATCAGTTGATAAGAAAAAAAACTTAAAGTATAGAAAAGAAATACACCGTTTTTTCAATCTTTATGTGACAAGCTCTACTCAAGTATTGAGCACTCTTAATTGTGCAGAGAAACACAAGAAGTGTAGGCTACGTCATAACTTCCTTCATTTCGAGGGTAAAACTCGAACTAACGTACTCTTCGGGATATGAGCACTGCTCTTGTTTTTAATATTGAATTTCTCCGGATAAATCGCATGAGCACTGAGGTTTTAATGAAACAATAGAGTTTAGAAACCTAAGCCAATCAGCTGTGTATTTTTAATATTCTTTTATTTGAAATCTCTATTGATAAACATCTTTTGTGAAAGTTGTCTAATGTTTCAACCTATCAATAAGCAATTCCCAGTGGGGGTTACTAGTGGCCGCCTATAGCAGTGTCTATAGACCAAGAGTAAGGCCTGAAAGTTTGGAGCTGTCTTTTTGTAGATTACAAGAAGTGTAAATTTTATATATATATTTAAAAAGATCAACAAACCTCCACCATTGTCCTGATCCCCTTCTTCATCAAAATAACTGATTGGGTTCCAAGGTTGATCAAATGAAAAATCGTTATCTTCTGCCATTTTTATTTACATTTTTTAAAGTAACACTATAATTCAAAGGAACATAAACCAGCCGAGGCTGGAAGGTCATCCAATAGAGCTTAGCTAGATAGCTTTAATAAGTGGGTTAACAGATGTAAGAGATGTACTGAAACAGAGTAGACTAAAAATGTTGAATAATGTACAAAATGTGAAACATTTGATAACTTGATTTAAAATTATTTAAAACAAGCCTGAGAGCTCCTCCTCCTCCTCCTCCTCCTCCTCCTCCTCCTCCTCCTCCTCCTCCTCCTCCTCCTCCTCCTCCTCCTCTTTGTACCAAAAATCAAAAAATTCCTATTATTCAATCCCAAGAAAAGTTGGTAACAGAGGAACAGAGGAACAGACGGACGGACGGACGAACGGACACAGGTTAATTTATAGGACCTCCATGTAGGTCAAAAAATGTGACTGATCATTGTCCTACTTTGCACTTGAAGCAAAATCACAAAATCTTGAAAAACATAATTTGCATCAAGTCTGCGTAAATAAATTTTGTAGTTTAATACCGTTAAGTTACACAACATGCACACAACCATCTTGTTGCTGGTTGCAAATGATAATCGAAAGCAAAACTTAAGATTCATAACTATGCGGGGAAGCTCATTTTTCCCCCGTTTTGCTTTAAACTTGCTTTTGATTGGTCTATGAATTTGGGCGATCGCTTTACCGCCTTGGCAGAATAAACACACGACCATAATAAATAAATTCAACAGGGCAGCGGAGTAGCAATTAATTTCAACTGGGAGTCCTCTCGCCAAGCATTGGCAGTGTTTTTTAAACTTTAAAACAAAGTAAAATGAAGACCAGATGGATCTGTTTGTTATGGCTGTGCAAGTTGTGACAAGAGTGTGCATGTTGTGTAACTTGACGGTATAATTCATTAAATTCTAGAAACCATTTTTCATAAATTTCTGCAGTTCGCTTTCTGCAAGTCTGATAAGAGATATGTATAAACTGTTATCGTCATTCATTCCATCATTCAGTCAAAACGTGTGCCAAGGTTAGAAAAGGTTAGAAAAACACAATCTGCGTCCGGAACTGCATGAAAAATAGTTTGATCAATTTCAACAAGAGCTGTATATATTAATATTAATATTCCAAAATTTTTAAACATGGATAATACGCCTATCAAGGATGATTCTTGCGTTGAAAATGTTAATATTACAAATTCCAAAGTCCATTTGTCATAATTTTGCAAATCCAATAATAGGAGATGTGATGTCATCATTTGGTTCCCGTCATCTGACCGACCCTGATTTACGGTCAGCAGGTAGAGTTGGAGAGTCGGAAAGCTTTTCCGCTGCTTTGCTGGATTTCCACTGTCGACCTCTGCAAGCTCTGTGTTTACAAGTTTTCAAATCGAAGTAGCGCGCCACATGCTAATGGAGAGTAAACTGAAAACCAGGTTATCCACTGTTTCTCAATTTTTTAATTCGGATCAGTCCACACAGATTCCCTTTCAACAAGATGTAGCTGCTTCTTAGCAGAAAAATATTTTGGACCGACAGACCGAACGACCCCCACTTTTTAAAGTAGAAATGACGGGAACCAAACATTTTTTTGCGATTCGCCTTATCAAACACGTCCAAGTCCAAAAAAGCACGATTGCATCCAGTTTTTATCAAATTTTGACAGTAGCTGCTGTACTTTTGTAAACTTTATCAAATTCCAATACCATTATAACACCATCAATCCCCCCTAGAGGCAAACAAGTAGAATATGTTTTTATTGCAAAAACTAATAAAAAGCAGCAATAAAAAGTATCAGAAAATTCAACATAGACAAAAACTTGAACAAATGGCTTTAAACCTTCAAAAGATGTAGAAAAAGAATCCCCTTGATGAAAATCATGTGTTTGATTTGCCGAGTTGAAAAAATAAATGACAGAAATTGAAGCTTGCAACAGATTTACACTGGAAATACTTTGGTACAACACTGACTGATCGCTTGAGCCGCCATCTTGAAACACCACATTATGATCTGTAAAAACAACGCACACTAAAAGTACCTAAAAAGTTAATCCAATCAGAAAAATCAAAGTGAGATCGGGAAATCGGATTTCTTTTTGCCGTCTTATAGAAGAAGAAGAACCAAATTCTAACTATTTGAATGCTCAGCTTAGGCTGGCCAATAATATTATTATTATATAATAGTATCTAGTACCAAAATAATAGAATATTTTAAAGTAGAATTAACGTTTCAAATTTGTCAACAAACAAATGACAGATTCAAATAGAGCTCATTGAGACGATTTCAAATATATATGGTTTATAGGGCTTTACTCTTCTAAATCTGGAATAAGAGTTGTTTGAAAATTCCCTTGTGTTGCTATGGATACAAAAAATGTGACGTAGGGTGCGAACTGTGTTTCTCTTTTTCATAAGGGAAGAGTGGTGAATGATGATTTCATATGCAGTTTTTGAGTTTCTTTTTACCGTTAGAGAATTTACTGCACCTTTGGAATACTAACTACATTCTCCTAGTTTTATATCTTCAACGTTTTGCTATAATTACTCTAAAAAAGATTCATTTCTAACGTTTTATCTCTTTTACAACCAATATAGAGTGTAACAGTGAGAATAGTTGGAGCGCACTTTACGTCACAAAATACACAGAGGGGGAGTTTTTCTCCATTGTCAAAATTGTGTGTGAGTATATAATAACTCAATGAATAAAAGACATTTTGAAGTGGTTCTTTTTTTGTTCGATCACATTTTTCTTCCTCTTTGATGTTTCGAAAAAAAATTTCAGGGTTAATTGCAAACGTTAATTCCCCTTAAAATTTAGTATTTCTTATAATTTATCAGAGAATTTATGAGAAGTGTAAAGTTGGTTGATATTCCTGGGGGTCTAATTTTCACTTCTGAAAAAAGTCTTTGAAGTTTGAGAGTTGACACTACACAGTGAACCCATTAGCTAGGCATAAAAATCCAAATGAAAATGAAGAAGGAAAAGACATAAAAGGTTGCTTTGGGCAACCATTTACACTTTGACTGAAAATAAAAATAACCGGACTCTTCAAAGAAAAAATATTTTAATTTTCTTTTTGAAAAATTACTAAAATTTCTGAAAATTGTTTATCATTGTTTTGTTATAGACAAATAATCAATAAAAATAATAAAATGTTGACTGTTGTGGAGGAGCTTCATGAACTAATCACTCCACAAACTAAGGCCTGTCAGATTTATGTACTGACAACTAACAATCTATCTACTGACAAACAAACAATATTAACTGGGCACATGTGTGGCAGACTAATCATTGGTGAAGATCATCACCGAGAAAAGGTATCTGGTTTGATGTTTTAGAGGGAGCACGCTACAACAGAAAGAGGTGAAATTTGGCACAAGCACCCTTGAGAATAAACTCTATTGACTTCCAATAGCAATAGTTTCCAATTCCAAAGATGACCCCTCTCCCTTACAGGAGCCCATTTTGTCATTTTGGCGTAACTGACAGCTAGTGAAAGTAGTTTGATTTGCCAAGCGTCTTTACCTCAAATAGAACAAAAGAAAATAGCAAAAGAACAAAGAAATCACCAATAGCTTACATTTCACAACCATGGGGAATCGCGATTTTATGGAAATGGGAATCCTCATTTTTCGAATAAAGTATCTTCTTCCCCATAAATGCAAAAATGAAAAACAAAGAAATTTTCCTTTTCTAATTGTCTTTTTAATCTGCCATAAAGTGTTATGAAATTCCTTATAGAATGACACGTTCTCCTACTAAGAGGTTTAAAAAATGACGTAGATAGCAACGCCAGAAGATTTTTCAAATTTTAATATTTTTTTCAAAACCTATCTAATCTTATCTTGTAGAGCTCTGTAGAGCTTTGAAAATGAAAGAAAATGACATAGGCCTCCAGAGGTTAAGTGGTTGTAAAGATATTCAAATTTTAGTGTCGAAAATTTTACCAAAAATGTCAAAAATTCAAAATGCGAAAAAAATTTCCAGTCATGCTTCTTTAATTTTGCATATCTCTTTTTCTAGTGTAGCTAGAGACCTAAAATTTGAAGGGAGAATTCTCTGATGGTGTTAGAATATTATTATATGAAAATATTATTATATGAAAATATTTGTAAAATATTTAGTATATTTATCAAAATAACGAAAGATATATCTTTTTTGAAAAAGGAAGACATTGCATTGTTTTATTTTTGTTTTTGAAGAAAATATCTTGGAAAAAGTTGAAGTGAATCAAAAAGGTTGTAGGAATGGGTCCTACCACCTTTTTGACTCATTTCAAGGTGTCTCTGGAAAACGAAGGAACAAAAAGTTATAAGTAAAGAATAAGTTTTTCTGAAAGGAAAAGTTCCCCAAATGAAAAGAAAAATCCATTTCGGCAGAAATAGAAACTTGTTTTGGGACATTCCCAAGCTAAAGAAGCAAAAAAGTGAAAAAACAACGTGAAAATGAAAGAATTAGAATTATTGAATGTGATTTTTTATTCCTCACCCTTTTTCTGATAAATATAAAAAGTTTCAGCCTTCAACTGTGTTTTCCTCAATATCCAGAAACATTTGTTCATCAATAGTTGCAACTTTTTTCTATCCAGTAGCAGACAATTTTTGAAAGGTTGCAAAAACGTTCAGCAGCTCATCGCGCATGTCTTATTGAAAAGCATGTCAGGGATGGGTTCATTATTCTTTTCATAATCATGTTTCGCTGCAAAGAAAACAATAATATTAAGGTTTCTTTAATCTCATAGGTGTTTAAAGTTGCACTTTATAAAAAGTTGGGTGATCTGCAATCTTTAGTCTGCTAATTTAAAGGATAAAGGAAATATTTTCCCTCTAACTAAACCACTGTGAATAGTCTCCCTAAACACATTTGAAGATTAGTTTATTGGATTTTAAGAACAAAGGAACTGGAATTGGAATATGTCATTTAGAATGGCTTTGTTTACAATGATTCCAAGCGCCAAAGAAAAATGATTTTTAAATAGACCTCGTGGATGATAGCGAAATGTCTGGAAAAGACTTGAAAAGTACCCTCTACATGATAATATTTTTATTTATCTGTATTCTATGATAACTTAGGATTACTCTCATGAAAATCCCATGTGAAATCATCTCTTGATACATGATAGAGGAAAGCTATTCTAAACAAAAACAACTTTTTTTCTTGCTTCTCTTTTTTCACTTGCTGTCTACCATCTTGAATTTTGTTTGTTCTGTTGAATGCGGAAATTGTGCCTTCCCTACAGAGATCGAATTAGCGTATCGCATTTTGATTACTTAAAAGCTGAAAATTGAAAATTGATCCATTTTAGGATACAAAATCATGCTTATCAAAATATTGCGATGCACTTTCTATCCCTTATTTCGATGCCTGCCGTATTACCATTTTTTGCTTGTGGCAAACACTCGTGGCTCTCACTTGTTTAGTTTCCGTAATATAAATAAATTTGATATTGTGAACTTCTAAAAAAATGCTTTAAATGGAGGTATTTTCACTGACTGATGTTTGGCGGTTACCAATTTTTAGGGAGCACACTGCGACGGAGAGCAGTGAAATTTGGCACAGACACCCTTGAGAATAAATTCTATTGAATATCAAACTTATATCAAACGTCATCATAATCCAGACGGTTCTAATCGAACGTTCGATTGTAATTGAAGTACCAATTGATAATGATTGATAATAATCGAAGATGGTCAGTGACCAGCTATCCATTTTATCAGTGATCGAATACTCACTTGACTCCAGATTATGGCATTTTCTTCAACTATTTTCAATTTTGTCCCTTTTCTTAAAGTTTGAGGTAAGAAAATTTTTCAAAGTTCAAATATCAAATATCTTGGCGTTTTGATTGACAAAAAAAGGAAAGCCCACACCACATCTTTATCAGCTAAACTTGCCAGAGCAAATGGTATTATTCTAAAAGCTCCAGGCACTATGTTTCAACAAAAATCTTAGTTAACATTTATATATTATGCTATAGACCTTTTTTTAATGAGGCCACCCTGTTGAATAATTATGTAGTCCAGCAAAAAAACAATGATATAGCCAAGCATAATTATTATAACTAGCCGGTACCCGGCGTCGCACGCCGGTTTAACTGTTCGCTGAACGCATTTTAAGTCCTTTGGATGTTGGGAAGGTGGCATAAACACGATGAAATCAAAATTAAAGAGAAGAATTCTCTTCAAAGTTTGACGCTATCCCTCCCGGGTGACGTATCTTTTAACCATATTTTGAAAAAGATTTTTGTGGCAAAAATGATCAGAAAACAGAAAAAGGGCGTCATTCCCAAATTACACCATACCGGCGACCAGCAATGTCCGAGACGGCTTTGCAATTAGATTTTTTTCTTCGCTTCGCTCGCATTATATTTGCCGTAGTTCTTGAGTCAAGATTTAAGCAGAGTGAAATAATAGATATGACACGAGATTCGTCGAAAAAAGGCAGCCCGTGGGGGGGGGGTACTTAGGCAAGAAAAGGGTATGGGTATGTGCCGGCCTTAAGGGTGCCTTTTTTGAAACATGGCAGTTTGAAAAATCAGAAAATCAAACTTCAGTCCCACTAAGAGTCCGAAAAATAGGAAAATTTCAACTTTTTGCCCCCAAAAAGATGGAAATTTGGTCAAATTAGTTCTAAGAAGTGAATTAAAATTCACACAAATATTGCCCTTTGTTTCTTCTCCTCTTTATTCTGCTAAGGGTCCGAGGAACAGGGCTGAAATACAGCTCGCACCACAGTCCCTCCGGAAGGCAGCTAAGACACGCAGACAAAAAAGGGTAATACGCAATTTTATGTTCCTTTTTATAAAATAACTTCGTCATAACTTCGATAACTTTTCAAATTCAACGATGACTTAGATTTACAGCAAAATAATTATATCGACATAGATGTTTAAAGGTACCTTTTATGAAGAAAGAACTCTAGTTTTTACCGCCTTTTGAATGTATATTTTTAATGTTGCTGTTGTTCTAGTAACAAACTTGTTTTGTGATTCTTATGTTTTATTTTATATTTGTTCTTTTCTTTAACAGATTCTGTTTTAAAAAGATTTTTTTTTTTTTGAAAAGAATTGAAATGTCTCAAATCAAATAAGGTCGTTAAATTACATTCGAAAACATAAAACAAAAGAAAAGAAAGAAAAAAAAAAGAAAAAGGCTAATCTATCAATCAAAATAAAGTCTTTATAAAACGGCGCGAATCTGATTTAACACAATTGTGAAACAAGAAGCAAAAGTCATCTTTTAAAAGCACAAAATATTGATTGCGAAAAACAAAAGTGACACACAAAAAACAAACAAACACACATACAGACTACGGCTATTAATATATAGATATGCATGAAACTAGCAACTCCAGAAGATTTTTCAAGTTTTAATTTTTTTTTCAAAATCTATCCTATCTTGTAGGGCTTTGAAAAAGAAAGAAAATGAGGGGTCATAGGCCTCCAGAGGATTAGTGGTTAGATATTCAAATTTTAGTGTCAAAAATTTGACTAAAAATGTCAAAAAAAAGGTTAGGAAAATAGCTTGGAAAAATTCAAAAAATGTGTCAAAAAAGAAAAAAAAGAAATTTTCCAGTCATGCTTCTTAAATTTTGCATATCTCTTTTTCTAGTGTAGTTAGAGACCTCAAATTTGGAGGGAGAATTCTTTGATGGTGTTAAAATATTATTATATAAAAATATTTGTAAAATATTTAGTATATTTATCAAAATAAGGAAAGATATATCTTTTTTTGAAAAAAGAAGACATTGCATTGTTTTATTTTTGTTTTTGAAGATAATAGCTTGGAAAAGGTTGAAATGAGTCAAAAAAGGTGGTAGGACCCATTTTCAAGGGGCCTCTGGAAATGGAGGAACAAAAACTTATGAGTATGAAAAAATGAAAAGAAAATCCATTTCGGCAGAAATAAAAACTTTTTTTTGGGACATTCCCATGCTAAAGAAGCAAAAAAAACTACATGAAAATGAAAGAACTAGAATTAGCGATTGTGATTTTCGAATTCCTCACCCTTTTTCTGATAAACATACAAAGTTTCAGCCTCCAAATACATTTTCCTCCGTTTCCAGACACATTTGTTCTTCGATAGTTGCAAACTTTTTTTCTCCCGTCAGCAAACAATTTTCAAAATGTTGCAAAACGTTCGGCATTTTACCAATTTGCTGTCTAGCCCGTGTCCACAGTGTTTATACCGCTGGAAAGCTAAGATCACGGGCTTTCATTTAGTAAAAACCGGAACGCTTTAGCATACATAGAAAAAAAGTTCCAAGGGTTCAAAGTTCACGGAAAAATAAAACATTTGGTTTGACGTCAACGAAAGTTGCATGACTTCTGGAGTCGCTAATGAAACAGTTATTATGCGCATGGCTGTATCATTGTTTTTATGCTGAACTACATAATTATTCAACAGGGTTGCCTCTTTAAAAAAAGGTCTATTTTTCATTCCTATCTTCAATACGGTTGCCAACTCTGGGGTCTTACTGACAATACCACCTCTAAGCCTATATTTATCCTTCAAAAGAAAGCCTTATATATGTCTTATTTACTTTTAACAACGCTGGCTGGCCGCCTGGTGTATAAAATTGAAAAAAAAACTGCAGCAAAAAATAAGAGCTTTGACTAAAAAGAACACAGTTATATCATACTTACCAAAAATAAGTAAGAGCGCAAGAAAAATATATAGTTAAGACAAAAATTAAAAAGAAAAAGTGTCTTTGATGATGGATGAACTTCAGCTTGTGGTGAAAATTTATGTTTTTGTTTTCGTGAGAAGGAAGGCATTTTGATTTGTCATAAAGTGCAGACTCACCATCAAATTAGCAATAACGAACGGTCAGTATTATTAGCATAATCACACATTACGTAATAGAACAAAACCAAAAAAGCTGTCAACTAGGAGCAAATTTCTAAGGCGAGTGGGCGTCCGAGGGTGGAAATCGAAATAGACTGCTTTGTGTAGCAAGCTCATTCTCCCGCCTTAAATTTTCTCTTCAATAAGGATAGACAGAGCTGCTATTTGTATTTTCACATGCTTCACGTTGCCTGTAGTCACCTGTGTAGACAGAAATCAATCAACTTTGATCAAGCAAAGACAGAACAAAACGGTGGAAACACAGACACAGATAAAGTAGGACGTATCTCAAAATACTTTTTAATTTTAATAGGCAGAGACAGGGCCCACACGCCATGAATTTGAAAGTGGGGGGCCAATAAATATAGATAGAGTCTAAGTTACTTTACTTTGCAAATAAGTGGCCCCTCTGGCCCCCGGTGGCGTAGGCCCTGAGAGAAAGGGTCAATTTTTCTATCTGAATTTGTGCTTGTGTAGTGTCCATCCATGTAGGGCGTTCATCAAAAAATTATTCTATTTCGTGTCACCCGCCCGCATCAGTCCGCATCATGATGTTTTACGACCCTGATCATAGGCTTTCAGCAGAAAAGTATATGGTTTAGTTTAAGTAGCACCCGACAAAAGTGCACCCGACTGTCGGTGTTTAAATTTCTAACTGCAAACACCCGACAACAGCACCCGACTGTCGGGGGTATCCGGACAATTCCCCGACCAACAATTCCCCGACGGATCATTCCCCGACCGGACAATTCTCCGACAGACAACTCCCCGACCGAACATTTCCCCGAACGGACAACTCCCTGAACAGACAACTCCCCGAACAGACAATTCCCCGAACGGACAACTCCCCGAACGGACGATTCCCCTAACGGACATTTCCCCGACCGGACAATTCCCCGACAGACTATTCCCCGATTAATGAAGAACTGACAGGAGAAATCTCACGTTTTTTTTATTGAAAAGGCCAAAGAAATTGATGTGAATTGTTGGGATTTCATTGCAGCGTTAAAATTTATACTTCTGTTTGTTTAATATAATCTTTTTCTTCCTCCCCACTCAAGGTTTATTTGTTTTTTTACACAATGAACCCTTTCAAAAAATTGTGGCTTTTTACTTTGAATAATCAGTCCGTCACAAACAGCGATATTTCGATCGCACGGAAGCGCTTCAAAACACCAGCTATTTGAACTGCTCATCATTATCCCTTTATTTTCATTCCTATAACTTTTGCAAAAAAAAGGAAAAATAGAAAAGTTGTATTTTTTACTGCTCTATTCACATACTGAATTTGAAAGATCTTCTATGTGGCGTTTTTTTGCAAACTTCAAAAAACTGATTTTTGTCCCGCCTTTGCGGGACTTTGGCTTAAGTGCTTGAGTGCAGCATAGGGTACAAAGTCCAAACATGCGTTTCCCGTAGTTTTTGTATGAAGAGTTAGGTCTATACTGGCAGGGTCGTCATATTTTCCGCTGATTTTCCGGTGCTGAGATGCGGAAAAAAATCCGGGAAAAGCAATTTATTCTTTTAAAGTATAGCTTTTTTCTCAATTGCTCTGACGGCCATTGAAAAATTGTTTTGCTCGCGAAAAATTGTTTTGCTCGCGAAAAATTGTTTTGCTCACGTCACCGCCACCTGCCCCAGAATTACTGACGTGATTTAAACCAACTTACAGTACACCTTTGCCCCATAATTCAAACTTCTCAGAAATGACCTAGGAAAATGATGTGTGTCCATCGTGTTGTGTAAAAGGGTGAGGGAACAAATATTTCTCTAAGTTTTGCTAACACATTGGAACAGCATCCAGCGATCTTACCCACTCAACGGTCGTAAGGGGCTCATTTTCGGTTTTTTCAAAACTGCATGTACTTCCACCTCATAAAAATACCTATATTTGGGCTTTTTTGAAGAAGCTTAATTTAGCCGTCATGAATGTGTCCTCTCAGATGTCCCATAATGCACCAAACTCGAAAAAATCGGGAAAATCCCTGAAAAATCCGCCATTTTGATGACGTCATTGACAGAAAAGCTTGAATAAGTTCAGGTAGAATGAAGATTTCGAGCTGAAATTTCGACCAGAGACGTATATAAATAAAACAAATTAGAAAATTGGAAAACAAAATTAAAAAAATGCTTACGTCAGCAAAAATGGCTGAAAAACCATTTTTGCGAAAAAATGCTGACGTCATCAAAAAATCAAAACAATTTCGATTTAAAATGCTTTTAATTTTTAATTTGTATCTCTGGTAAAAATTTGAGCTCGAAATCTTTTTTCTACCTGAACTTATTCAAGCTTTTCTGTCAATGACGTCATCAAAATGGCGGATTTTTCAAGGATTTTCCAAAATTTTTCGAGTTTGGTGCATTATGGGACATCTGACAGGACACATTCATGACGGCTAAATTAAGCTTCTCCTAAAAAGTCCAAAAATAGGTATGTTTATGAGGTGGAAGTACATGCAGTTTTGAAAAAACCGAAAATGAGCCCCTTACGACCGTTGAGCAGTATATTACCCTGAGTTCATCTAGTTTCAGTTTTGTTAAATCTCTCGCCCTTACTCACTGTCTTGGGAGATACTGAGCACAACCCTCCCCTGCTAATAAAGGTTAGCAAACTTTCTTTTAATTTATTTTTCATTATACATAACAAAAATTCTTAAAAATATAAACATTTTTAAATAATTTACAAAGTGTTATAAACGCAATCTGTACTTAGGTGGTCGCATCTTTTTGATTAGCTAGACTAGTATAAGGCGGTCCTTCCATATATTTTTTTGTGCATATCATCACGTATCTTTTCTGTAGTGTTAAATGGTAAATAAATACTTACTTACTTACTTTAAAGATTGTTTCAGAGCCAGAGGTAAATAAACACATTTTTGCCTGCGAGAGGCTAGGGTAAGTGGGTTTTCAGCTTCTAACTCTTGCTTGATACAAATATCTTTTTGGGAAAGAATTTTCAGGGTGGTATACTGTAATATTATAAATAGAAAGGACATATCAAAATTTGGGTTGATTCTGTTGGACAGAACTTGAGAAAAGCTCAAATAACCAAATTTCCCTAGGAAACGTCTAAGTCAAAAACAGGTTTGTTTACCTCCCAGAGACCAAACAGTGCACAACTGTTTTGCGAAATACAGGGAAAAGGTGTATCAATGTTGAATGATTAAAAAACTCCATTAATAAAACAATGACACATTACTGTATGATGAAAAAAGTTATTATAATTGTGCAATAATTTTTTTCTTATGATTTTTTTGATGCAGGAGTTTTTTCATTACACTGTAGACCGATTCCATGTGACACAATCAGATCAGCCATTTCTCTATAAAGAAATGAATGGTAGCAAAAATATGTCCAAGATGATTTAGTAACATCTTGATAGCTTAAAGTCTTAATTATTTCCTGGTTAGACATGCGCAAAGTTTTTGTTTTGTTTTTATTTATGGGTGAAATTTATGTCAATTCGAAACAGGCAGAAGCTTCCCTGAGACTTCCTTCATAATAGTTCTTTAGGCTGTTTGCTCAAAATGTTAGCAAATTATTGACATGGCTGGGTAGTGTATATCATTATAATAGATTTTTCAATTTTTCAGTAATTTGCCAATATTTTGAGCTTATCCTTTTATCTCAAAGATTTATCTATTCCATCAAAAGATTTTTAATTTATAATATATTTAAATAATTTATAGATTGCACATTTTCTCCTACTTGATCATAGGAGAGATTCAAACTTGGTAACATGTATGGTTGTGATCCCTTGGAAGTTGAGAATAGACCATGTGACGTTGGAACAGAAAACCGCAGCATGTTGACACTACCTGATGGTCTCGAAATATGCAAATCCAAAATACCAGGTAAAGACTAATGTATATCTCACAAACATCTCTTCAATAGAGAAGATAGAGAAGACAAATAACCATCAGAAGAATAACCTTGCGGTCGCAAACTTACATTTAATTACTATTCTCGTATTAGTGTACATTATACTGAAGACGGCGTAAACCGTTAAAAACTTTTGTCTAGATAAAAATAGATTTTCTTTTTTGCAATTCATGATATGCACCACTGGAGAGTCTTCTGAAAACTTTTGAAATTTTCCACCCAATACGTAAACATAAACAATAGAAAAAGTGACGTATTGGGCGGAATAAAAACAGAAAAATTACATAATTTTGTAAAGTCATTGCAGTGGTGCATATCATGAAATCTGTTCATGGAGGGTGGAGGATATATTATTTTTTTTCATGAATTACCCCTGGACATTTTGATTTTTAACCCTCTGGGCACGGTTATACCCCTGGACAAACATCAAATCAACCCCGTGGACACAAAAAATTACCCTTGGACATTGGAATTTACCCCCTGGACATTGCAATTTTTTGGTATTTTTTCAATACCCCTGGACAATTCATCCATTCATCCTCCACCCCCCATGAACGGTTTTTTTCTGGAAGAGCCCATTGCAGTGGTGCATATCATGAATACACTTTATAAAAGTGGTTGACGGCATTTATAAGGACTAATTCTCATTCCACCCCTTTGTTCTTTGAGGTTTTTAGGTTTTGGTCTGTAATTGAAACTTATGTTTTATTTCCCTTTTCATACAAGGTGCTGGTATGGGGGTCAAAGCGAAGAAGTTTTTCAGGATAGGAACTCGATTTGGACCATATGATGGTAGCAAAGTCGTTCCTGGAGAACTCAAAGATCCAAAAGTGGATACTTCATATATGTGGGAGGTTTGTTTTGTTTTTATCGCTTTCTTAGGTCTTATAAAATGTTTTGCTTTTTTCTCTCTCTCTCTTTATAATATGGGTTACACGGTACACTTACGAACAAGCTTTTGTAATGTATCCGGCAGTTATTGTGGAATGGCATCTATTTTTCTCTGAACTAAAAAAAATCCACAGCAGTTAACTTGCTCTATTTGGGTGTAATGGGGGGGGGGTTAGGGCTTCTTATAGTAGTTAGACTTGCTGTCCGGGGGTCAAAAGTCAGAATTTCCAGGGGTCCCCCACCTAAATTTCCAAAATATGTTATATCCTCCACCCCCTCCCCGTATTGAAATATTTTCTGGAAACGTTCCTTTAATTTGCTCTTTACTTAACAAAAATCTCTCTTATCTTAAATTTATTTCACAATTTACAAGATCATGCTAGGCAAGAAAGTTATACATTACATCAACGGTAAAGACATGAGGTATGGCAACTGGCTTCGATATATCAATTGCTCGCGTATCGAAGAAGAACAAAATCTGGTGGCATTTCAATACAAAAGTCAAATCTATCATAGAGCTTACAAAGGTATCTTCACACTTGCAAATGCATTTTTACTATAGCTTATATTCATGGGAACTTTCGCGTTTTGAGTTTCTACCGCGAAAATTTCTTTCCTGTGAAACACAATTTTTGCGGAAAATTCTAAAGAATCCCTGGAAAATTGAAAGATCTTTTGGCTATAGTGGCCAAAGTGCAAAAAAAAACTTAAATAAAAGAGAATTTATCTTATACCCTCGTACTGAAAATTAGCATCGCGAAAATTATATCACCTTTTTAGCCCTTTTTACGCCGGCTATTTAAAGGCAATAGCGCTATACTTATAGTAGGGGTCGGATTTGGTGGTACTTCCATGGTATACTCTGAAATACATGCTGATGTCAGCCCGAAAGCTGATTGGCTTAACCGACAGTTATACGCGGTTTAAGAGTATAGCTAAAACTTTGTTATGTTTTCAACAGTAAACGAAAGTGAATGAAGACAAAATGTAAACAAAAAGATTGCAAAGAAGTTTTCGAATAAATTCACAATAGAATGTCTTCATTTAAAAATAGAAACACTCGATTCCATTCAAAAGAAAAAGACATTCTTTTTTTCTTTCAGTTTTATGTAAGTCTTTTTGTGTTGTTGTTGAACATTATAGTAAATTATATTCACTTTTTTGAATATATTTTGTGGAATAAAGTCACTTTTGGTTTTTGTTATGATCCAGCACTCCTAAATACTCCTCCAGATGGATGTTTGTGCCAATGCTAGATCAGCATTTCATAAATATACCATTATTATTATTATTATTATTATTATAATGTAACAAAGTTCTAGGCGCATGAGGGCCTCTGGAACTGATCGTGATTATACGTATTTTACAATTGTCTTGTGTTGAATCTTTTCGGGTGTTTAGTCCATGCAGTGTTGAGTCTTTCTTTGAAAACTTTGACTGTCTTTGCCTCAGCGACATCTTTTGGCAATTTATTCCAGGTTGGTATAGTTCGATAAAAGAAGGAATTCGTTTGTACACCACGGAGTCCATCGCTTCCAAAGTTTGGAATCATCTCAAAGTTGTGCCTTCTGTTTGGTCGCGTTCGACGGGCTATCTTGTTTGGGATGGTATCTTTTTCGTAATAGTTGACGTGCTTGTAAAGTTGGACCATGTCACAAAAATGTCTTCTAAACTCGAGCGTAGGAAGATCTAATTCACGCAATCGTTCTTCATAAGACATATTACGACATTTTTGAACAAGTTTTGTTGCCCGTCTTTGTACTCCTTCAATCAGATTTACGTGTTTACGTAGAAACGGAGACTATACTGACTGAGCGTACTCCAGATGCGGGCGAACAAACGCACAATACAATGTTTTAAATGTACTTGTACTCATATTTACAAATGCTCGATTGATTATGCCAAGTATCGCGTTTGCTTTTTTGACTTGCTTTGCAATGTGTTCTTCAAATGTAAGTTCTGAGTCAATGAGGATTCCAAGATCTTTTTCTTCAAAGACGTGTTCCAATTGGCGTCCATCTAGGGAATATGGATGAGCATGTTTGATGTTTCCAAACTTTCCTAGCGTCAGAACGTGACACTTTTCAGGATGGAATAGTAATAGCCAGTCTTTCGACCATTCTACAAGTGTGTCTATATCATTCTGAAGGGAAACAGAGTCTTCGATGCAATTAACTTCTTTGAAGATTTTGGTATCATCAGCAAACAGTAGGATCAATGAGATGACCTTTTCAGGAAGATCATTGATGTATAGCACGAACAGTATTGGTCCCAGTACACTACCCTGTGGAATACCACTCACTACAGGGTCTGTAGTCGAGAAGGACTGGTTCACTTTTACTGATTGAGTTCGACCTGTTAGAAATGACGTTATCCATTTTAAGATTGAACCGTTGATGCCATATGCTGATAGTTTCTTGCATAGTCGACGGTGGGGTACAGTGTCGAAAGCCTTCGCAAAATCGAAGTAGACACTGTCAACAACGTTTCCTTTAGAGATGCTCTCATAACATTTATCCAGATAGTACAAAAGCTGCGTCACGGTTGAACGGTTGTTAATGAAGCCATATTGTTTGTTCGATAAAAGATTATGATCAGAAAGGTGCTTCATGATGTGTTTCCTCAGTATTGATTCCATTAATTTGCACACTACCGATGTCAAACTAACAGGTCGATAATTGACTGCCAAATTCTGAGGTCCCTTGTTTTTGTAGATAGGTGTGACATGTGCCACCTTCCAATCTCGTGGTAATGAGCCTTCAACTAAAGATTTGTTCATGATTACAGCCAAGGGTAGAGACAGATAGTCAGATAATTCCGCTAGTATCCTAGGGTGTATTTCGTCTGGACCGAATGACTTATTATGGTTGAGCTCTTTCAATTGATTCTGTACCATCTCCTCAGAGATATGAATATCTCCGATGGATGAATCAGTTCTCTTTTCAAATGCAGGAAGCTCACCTACTGCTTCTTTTGTGAATACACTGCAGAACTGTCGTTGAAGTATATTAGCTTTTTCGTGATCTTCATGCTTTAACGAGGTTTTGACATTTGGTGATTCAAGTAGTGATGAAACTGTACTAGAAGTTTTCATCTTGTTACGCACATGTGACCAGAAGATCTTCGGTTTGGTCTTTGCGTTATTTACGATGCGTTATCACAAATTCTTTGTTCGTAGTTCCTGTGAGCTTGTCTCATCAATTTGCTCACTCTGTTTCTTACAGGAGTGTATTTTGCTCGATTGTATTCTTTTTCTTCGGGCGATGATTTCATCCCTTTCCGATGGAGGCGTCTCTTCTCTGCTATTTCTTTCCGAAGTTGAACTCCAATAGGTATTTTACCTTTCTTCTTCCAGTTTTGACCACCGATGATCTTTATGGGTACAAAACGGTTTCGTATATCCAAAATCTTCTTTCGGAAAAGCTGCCAAAGCTCCTCGGTTGACTTAGAATTAGCCATCTCCGGGAATTGCTTGTACCAATCATCAGAGTTGAGATCTTGTTTCATTGCTTCAAAGTCTGCGTCCTCGTACTTGTATCTTTCTGATTTAGGTTTCAATACAGCATCACATTTGATAGTGAAGGTCAAGCAACTATAATCGCTTAAACACAAAGGACTGAGATACTCTAGACATAGAGCTTGGTTAGCTTCACCTGTTAGAATGAGATCGACTAAAGATGGGTCGTCAGTCCCACGGCATCTGGTTGGTTCTTCTACACTTTGGTGGAGAAAGGAGTCGCGAAGGGCATCAAGAAATTTTTCTTCTTAACTTTCCTCTGACCATGCGTCGTTCCCTTTAAGTATTTTTTGATTCGGAATATGTCAATAATATGGAGAAATAAATACCGTTCCCCCAGCTAACAAAAAGCTTCTCGACATAAAAAATCACTGATCTTTGTTTTGATGTTTTTATTTAAAAGAAACACTTCTTGGAAGGATGGTTACAGTGAAATAATAGTCATTGAAATCATTCTGAGGACATACTTATGCCTATACTGGTTGCGTCTAACCAATATGGATATTTCACTGAAAATAAGAACATTGTAGGCTTAAAATGATTGAAACGTTCTAAAGTCATAATTACAATAAGAATATTTTAAGAACATAAGCCTACAAATTTCAAAGAAATTAAGAACAGTCCAGCCTGAGCCAAAATTTTACTGGTTCTTAAAGGGATTATCAGATGGTTTTTGTTATTTGGCTTAGAAATACCTTTCATTGTCCAAAGAGACACCTCTAAATCTTTTGACCCTATTGTTTTCTAAAGCTGAAATATTTGACTTTGAAATCTCTAAAAATGAGCAAGTTAAAAGAATTGAAAATTCAACGTCGAATATCTCAGCTTTGGAAAATAATTGGGTCAAAAACTTTGGAGGTGTTTCTTAGGACCACAAAAGGTATCTCTAAGCCAAATATCAAAATTCATCTGATAATTCTTTTACAAAAAGCATATATCACTTGTCCTTTAGACATTAACATTGGAGACGAGCTGTTGGTTTGGTATGGTAATGAATATGCCAAAGAATTGGGTATCATCGACGAATGTGACGGCTTTGATGATGAAAATATGGATATTGATTTGCGTGGAACAATAGGTATCTTCAAAATTTACAAACCGAAGATCTTCCACTTAAATATTTATACAGAGGGTTGAGGAGTCTTGAAAATTGAGTTCTTAAAAATATGTTGAAACCCCCTGTGATAAGATATGCACCCCCTCTCCCTGGCTCGTGTGATTATTCGTCTTATCACAAAGACACATTTTTCTATTAAAACTTTATTGTCTCTTATCAGGTCCAGTCTTCGAATGTAATTTATGTCACAACTATTTTACCGACAAGAAACGTTTGTTGAATCACATGAAAATTTGCATCACACACCAAATCAAAACATTGCATACAAGACAACAAAGTAAATCTCAATTAGCTCGTCTACAACTTTGCCGAAAACGTCCATCTCTAACTGCAACAAATGGCATCAACTCTAAACCACTTTCCATGAAACAGCAGCCTCGATTCAAATGTAATCATTGTGGTAAATGCTTTACAACAGACTTAACACTTGATTCTCATAACTGTACGCTACCACAAACATCGTCATCAATGAAATGTCATGTATGTGGGCTGAAATTCGAACAGTCATCACATCTAGAATTTCATCTAACTGTCCATCAAGATTTTGAAAGGAGGTTTGTTTTAAGTATGTTTTAAGTTTTTAAACTCTCGTAAACGACTTTGAAAACATCTTATTCGAGAGTGTCAACTGTAATAAGGTTTTTTTCAATTTTTCTTTTTAAACAAAGGCTTAGAAAAAGTTCTTTGGGTTCCTCATAGATATCAGGAGACGAAAAACAGATGTTTTAAATGTTACATGTGTGATCGGTCTTTTCCAACAATGGCTCATCTAAAAATGCATCAAGTTCTACACGACATGTCTATCCAGTGTCAGAAATGTATTCAACATTTCAAAACTAAAGAAATGTTAGATCAACACCAATGTATTCGACAGCAGCTAGATTCTAAACATCCATGTCATAAGTGTGAATTGAAATTCGAATCTTTTGTTGAACTGCAACAACATTTGAAAACACACATAGTACCAAAGGACTTCAAAACGAACTCTAAAACCGAAGTATTTATTTGTTACTTGTGTGGACATCATGCTTTCTCGAAACCAGAAATGCGGTACCATTTTCGAATACATCTGAAACGCTTTGAATGCCATGTTTGTGGGCAATACTTTACAAAATCATCAGAACTTGAAAAACACTCTGTAATACATTCAGCGACTCAATTTACATGTCGAAAATGTGGAAAAGTACTTGACTCGGAGCCAGCGTTTTTGATACATTTGGATATACACGCCGATGAAGCAGCGTTTAAATTTGAATGTAGTGTTTGTGGAAAACGTTTTCACGTATTGAGCAACTTAGAATCGCATTTAAAAGTTCATGCCGCTGAGAAAACCTACAAGTGTGATGTTCTTGGGCAGGGACTTAACCAAACATACCGAGTTAAAGAACATACTAAATTAGTACATTCAAAACCTCGGCAATATAAGTGCACTGTTTGTGGGCAGAAATTTGACCAAGCTAGCAGAGTTAAAGAACACATAGCATCCGTGCATTCAAAACCTCGTCAATACAAGTGTAGTGTTTGTGAACAAGGATTTGACCAAGCTAGCAAAGTTAAAGAACATGTTAAATCAGTCCATTCAAAGCCACGTCACTATCATGAATGCAATGTTTGTGGTGAAAAATTTAACACGCGCTCTCGGCTTGACCGTCACTTGAAAGCTCACAAGTCTTGCAGTGTTTGTAAACTAAAAGTTCGTTCTGATCAGTTTGTATCGCATATGAAAACGCACACCACTGACTTTAAAGTAATTGTTGAACCTTTATAGCATTAATTTTAAGTCTATTACTTAGTTTTAATTGTACACGAAGATAAACCTTTAAAAATAAGATGTCGGGGAGAAGAAATATAGCAAAGAAATGTTGCTATCCTTCAATTTTAGCGATGGACTTAAAGGTTTTATTTTTACATAATTGTTCCCATTTCATATCAGACACATTTCATATCAGGACAGTGTCAGCCTATTGTTATATTATGCTGATACCAGCAGAAAATGTTATTTTTTTTCTTTCTAACCAATCTTTCTCCACATCCGTGTCAATCCAATATGAAAAAGCTTGTGAATCAAAATTAATGAGTATGCAAACGATATCACTCTTATTTAAAAACAAAACCTTTAAAAACTTTATTTTTTCAGTCTTTTTATGACTAACGAAATCAAAATCAATCACTTTATATGCTACACAACTCCCTTCTTTCTTGCAGCTTTGAAATACATTGACGCCATCAGTCATCTTCATAGATATTTTTATATAACCAGAGGCCATGTTGCTATTTTTTATATGATTTTTTTATTCTTAGAAATTTAAAAAAAAGTTAAATATCTTTATTTAGTCGAAAATTTTTACCCCACTTTATTGATATTTTTTAACCTAGAAAAAAGATATTTTTTACTAAAGTGTAAATAAGAAACCTTTATAATACTTATAGTTAAAATGATAACCTAATCTAGAATCACGTCTGTTTCAGGCTCACAGGTGTCAGCGTCTCAGAACGTCTAAGCTCACGTTTATTCCCTATTTGAATTCTAGATTAAGATTTTATATTTCAAAGTGAACTCTCTTTCTCCCCCCTCTCCTTTATTCGAATCTTTATTGTGTGAATTTTTCTGCAATTCTCCAGTTCGTAATTTTGAAAAAGTAGTGAATAATTTCTCCGTCGATTTTTTCTCTATTTCGCGCATAAGAAAAATCTTGGGCGATTCTTGATCCTATAAATGACGTTCATATAACGTTAGATAAACGGTGAAACAATGTTGAGTGCCAGCTGGCTAATCAATCATTTCGTTTTCTTTGCTCCCAATGACGTAATCTCTTTATGGAAGGTGATAGAAATTGACCGTCAATCGAACATCACTTTTCTGTTTTTCTACTTCCTATCTCTCTATCTCCTTTTCTATTTTCTGACTTTCTGAGACTTGTATTCTGATTTCTACTAACTTTTCTATGAATTTGATACTTCAAACTTTCTCCAAATATCGACCCGACCGGGATTCGAACCCACCAAATGAAAGAGTCTCTGATCAGAAACCCAGCGCGCTATCCGTTGAGCCACACTCGCACAGCAAAACACACAATTTGTAAATACTTATAGAATGACTAAAAAGACGGGGGTAATGTTATTATAATATGGGTAAAATTGCCCCTTTTTTAACCTGACTGAAATTCGAGCCGTTACTAGCAACCCTGCGGGGCCCAAGGCGCCGAGTATGCACCCGGCACAGTGACAAGCCGTTACTAGCAACCCTGACCCTACCTAACTGTTAGTTAATCAATTCGAAGCAACAAAACCCCCGGAAACACAAAATCGTAAATAGGAAAAAAAACCATGTTCGACTGACGGTCAATTTTTATCATCTTCCTCTCTTTATGGACAATTAAATATGAAGCATTTTTAAATCGGATTGCTCTAGATAAATCCGCTTTTATATTGCAAACTGCAGTGTCGTCTTTTCGTGTTGTCATGGCGACCTTACTTTCATAAGGAACCCATAAATTAAAGCATTCTTCAGCTATTCTAAAAAATGCAACCTGAAATTAATTGATTAAGGATACACAGGTTAATTGAAAAGAGAGAGAGAAGGCTTTAGACTAGTGAACTAGAATATGTATTTCTATTATAAGAACCAGTATTTGCACTCTCCCCAAGGACCCAGAAAATTAAATATAATTACTTGACTAAAGTGAAAGTAATGAAAACAGAGTTGAATTTTATTTTTTATTAATTATTTTGCAACTTGTTTCTTTTAGTTTATCTAGTTTATTAATTTTCGCGTGGACTTTTTTTTCGTGAATTAAAAATCTGAAAACTTTCGTGTGGATAAAATTTCGCGAATCGGCTCCTTTTGTACCCAATTTCTTTCATTTTCCTAGGAGGTTTTGATTAAAATTTGGATTTTAAACTTTTCGCGGGACTAATTTTCGCGAAAACGGTCAAAACTCGCGAAAATCTCAAAAATTAATCCACGATCAAGGGTTCTTTTCAGCCTCAATTTGTGCTTATTCTTCCGAAATGTCCAGGTTTAAGATTTAAAATTTTTAAGTTGCTTTTAAAGTATTTTATCATAATATAATAATAACTTTTTGGTCTCATATTTGGGCTGTCAATTGAGATTTTCATTTTTCGTCGAATAAAAAGTCTCATGTTCTTATAAGATTGTTTCTGTAGAAGAAAGTCTCCTCGTCCTTTTGCAGAAGTACTAAACTAAAAGTCTTTATCTTGCATTAGTTTTAATTCTTTTAATAATTTTCTAAGTATTGATTAGTACAATAATGAGCATCTATTGTAAAACACGTCGGAAAATGATGCAATGTTAATTAAGAATCCTCTAAAAATTGGTAGTAATACACGTTTATTATAAGAACAAACTATAAATTTAAGAACATTGGCTTCGTTGGCCAAAATCTTATAAACAAACTAAGAACATTTTAAGATCAAGCCTATCTTTTGTCTCGTCGCTTCACGCCATTCAGGTTTTTTTGCTTGGTGGAACAAATTGCTGGTACCGAACTGTGAACTAATTTCACCAAAGATGGCTGATTATTTTGCTTCACCTGCCGTTTCTTGGGAAATGCAGAGTAGCTCTATAAAATATCTACGGTTAGTACCTTTGGTAAGCGCTATCAGAATCATAAAAGAGTAAACTAGGAGACTGGGTTTGAGCTTGCTTAGCTTCTAATTAGTAATATGGTAAAGAGATTTAAGATCTGCGTAATGAGCTAATGATCTTATTGTATACTGATTTTATTGTATATATAATCTTTTCTCTATACATAATACCTTTTTATACTTTTCTTAGGTATTCGGATATTACAAACATTTCGGGAAAGTACAAGTTTTTATAAAGGTTTTTTTATTTTTCAGACCTATAAACATTAGCACAAGTCGGTATTTAAATATCAAACTATGGTTGATGGGTTAGTATCTGAGGCAGTTAACTTTGTAAGTACTTTAATGTGATTAATTTTCGCGGGGACTTAATTTCGCTGATAATATTTTCACGATTTAGTGCTATTTTTGCTATTTTACTGCCAAACTATGCATATTGGTTGTGAAATATGCATTATTAGCGCTTCTTTGATGGCGGTGAATATGTTAAAAGTGGTCTTTTGATATTTTTTGAAATTTGGTTCATAAAAAAGTTTAGTGGATGAGACCTTTTCAAATTTCCTTTGGGACTTATTTTTGCGGACGCGACACCCAAATCCGCCAAATTTAATCCACGTGAAAATTAATCCCATTAAATTAGTAGTAAGTTAGTAAAATGGTTATGTTAAAATTTGTAATTATTTTTCAACTCGTCAAAATATCCTGTCTGAGAAATGGAAAAAGCTAAAAAAAACTTTTGACTTCATAGGGAAAGGTGAGTACTCTTTCTGTTCTTATAAATATACTTTGAATCTAATTGCTTGCAAAGATAGAACATGTAAGGCAAACCGCTTTGAGTGATATTCTATAAAAGATTTGAACCACCATTTAGGTCATTACTGAGATATTTTCTCTCCATCTATCTTTATTAAAGGGACCGAAATTTGTAAACAAACCGTATGCAGCGGGATACAAAATCAAAACAAATGTCACAGGCCAAAATAAAAAAATTAAAACAAATATGGCTGATTTTGATTGTTCCAATTGTTTTGTTTTGGACACGTGATTTTAATTGTTCTCTTTAATGACACGTGGTTCGCACAATGTTTATATTTGACTAATTTTATGTCCCTTTAAATTTAATAACCTAGTTATACAACCAAACATGGAAAATGGAGTTTTATATAACGAAGTCAATGGAAATCTGCCAACTATACCGCAACCGCAACGGGCTTTAAGCCACCGCGAATTTAACCAGAATGACTTAACCGAGCGAAGAAAAGAATTTAGTAAGCGGTAAGTCCTGATATACTCTTTTTTTGTAAGCATAACATTTATAAGCATGCTTAGGCTCAAACTCGGTAAAAAATAAGCATAATGCCAAGCATACAAGCTGAAATGCAAAAAAAAACTTGTGCAGCTTTTCTAAAACGCTGACCTTTTTAGGGTTACTTTCAAAGTCATTGCAACGTCTTCTGACATTACATCATGGACCCAACAGCTGATTGGTTGTAAGTGACGTAAAATCAATCAGTACGTCAATTGCAACCAATCAGCTGTTGGGCCCATGGAAGACATTGTAATAGTGCATATCATGAATAACGTGTCAATTTCCATATTTCAGGTGTCTAACTTTCCGTTTCGAAAGGGGAGACCGGCTTATTCTGTCAGTCAATCCGCTATCGACATTCATTGGAGGTTTCTTGCTTTGGTTGGTCATTATTTGGGCTGTAGTAGACCATGATCAAAGTGCTGGGTATTTCAACGAAGCTCGATTATGGATCACTGATAAATGCACCTGGTAATCTGATACCTCCGTTTTATTCTTTTTTGAAAATACATTGGAGTCCCTTCAGTTAACAATCCCTTATAGACTTTACTCAATAACTTGAAATTTCCCTAACTCGAACAAAGTATATATACAGTTTTTCATACAATTGAGTCTCGAACCTCTATAACTCGAATGTCTCCTTAACTCGAACAAGTTTTATCGTCCCTTCAGCTAACAATCCCTTATAAACTTTACTCAATAACTTGAAATTTCCCTAACTCGAACAAAGTGTATATGTAGTGTTTCATACAATTGAGTCTCGAACCTCTATAACTTGAATGTCTTCTTAACTCGAACAAGTTTTATCGTCCCTTCAGTTAACAATCCCTTATAAACTTTACTCAATAACTTGAAATTTCCCTAACTCGAACAAAGTATATATATAGTGTTTCATACAATTGAGTCTCGAACCTCTATAACTCGAATGTCTCCTTAATTCGTGCAAGTTTTCTAGTCCCTTTAGTTAACAATGTCTTATAAATCATTGTCCATAGCTCTAAGTAACAAATTCCAATTCCCCGTGCGCGTTAGTTATGGAGACTCCACTGCACCACGTATTGGTATTTTTTAGTGACTTTACCAAATAAATTATTTAAAAACAGTAATTTAATTTAGGAGAACAGTTGAACAAAATAAGCGTAGAGGTACTTGTCAGGGTCCTTAAGTAAGAATCTGCATGAGGAAGTAAATACAAACTCTTGTTTATTCGAACTTCTATTATTCATGTGATGTAGTGCTATAGTGGTTATCGTGCTTGGCTTCAGTCCAGGAGGCCCGAGTTCGATACCCACCGTGGCACTACGATTCACTTGGCAAGTGAATGCTCCTTCGCCCAGGTCAACCCATGCCATGTGAGGGGAATTGGGTACCATAACTCTGATACAAGAGTATGGGTAGATATTCCAGGCATTCTGGTGTGCTGAGACACTTTAAGAGGTTCTACTCCTGCGAGGACATCCGTTCTCCCGTGTAGTTCGAGTGTCGTGGTATACACCATGGCTCGGCAGCTTGCATCTGCAGGGCTGCAATTTCTGCTTGCACTGTGATTCCTACTCCATCGTGGTTAGGACCCATTCCGATGCATCGGATGGTATATCTATATCTTTATATCTATATCTATTATTCAAGTCTTTTTATAATTCGAATCTCTCTGTAATTCGAACAAATAGGATTTCCCGTTCGATTTGGTCGAATTAGTGAGAGTCAACTATAGATAAATATCCGTTTCTTCCTCCAACTCCGATTCGTTCTTTTATAGGTTTTATGTTGGCAGTCAATTAGTATGGGTCATTTTGATTATCATCATTTATTTCAAATATGGTCATCTTCGATTAGGTACGTACAAGGTGGAGCCCAGAACTGATAAAAAAGACGGTCCAACGGGGAGCGAATCTAAAACACTATGATGGGATCACGAGGAACTTATAATAATTAGATATACTAAACTAAGTTTGTGACCCAAAGGCTTCTGATGTTTTCCTTGGATTCTCCCACTTACCCTTGACCCTTTCTCTTTGTCGATGGAGCTGGGTTGAACCCACTACCTTGCACGCCTTAGCTGGATTTTTACCTTTATGCTACGGTTTTTCAGAGTTAAACTAGTTTTAAAAAACACATTTATTCTTCTACACAGGTTTAGACACTGACCGTCCAAGATATAACAATTTTGAGTATTTCACAATGGTTTTTACAACTGGCTTATCGACAGGTCTTTTGTATGACTCTGTCAATGGACCTATTGTTGGATACAGAAATGAGAATACCCAAAATTTATTATTATACCAAGGAAAGTGAGTGAATGACACTTTTGTCATTCTACTATTATTGTTAAGTTGTTTTTTTATTTTTATACCGGGTGCGCCACAAAAAGGTTTCTCTCTTTAAAGTGAATTTCTTTGAGTTCTAAAAACTTTGAAAGGATCAAACTTTTTCCATTGGAAAGAAAAAAGATAAACTTGAATTTTGATGGGTCATTTATCAAATTTGATTCTTTAGATTAAAAGTTATGCTCAATTGAATAAAAAGTTACTTTCAAAAAGTGCTCAAAAACGTTGAAAATCGACCTAATTAATCAGAAGCGTAATCACTTAACACATCAGTATTTTCGTTTCAATCATTAAAAATGATATTTAGCTGTGAAAATGACCTTTTGTTATAACAAAGGAAGATTGAATTTCAATAAAAAGAAGAAAATTCGTCGGAAAATACCAAAGAATTTGGTAAGATTCATGAAAATACATAAAATATGGGTTTCGAAGTAAATCCTGCCTTACATTGACTTTATCTTTATCCAGTCTAGAAGCAAAAATCTGAGGAAAAATTCGGTAAAAAGTAAATCAAAATGACTAAGATGACGATTCCAAACCTTTTGGGGATTCAGTTTCAAAATTTATGTGTTTGATTACTAATGCTCTTTAATCATGTGAAAGCTATTACGATTGCTAATTTTGAAATTAAAATTTGATAGGTCAATTTTCAACGTTTTCGAGCACTTTCTGGAAGTAACTTTTTATTAAATTATGCGTAACTTTTGATCTAATGAACCGAATTTAATAAATGACCCATCAAAATTTAAGTTTATCTTTCTTCTTTTCAATGAAAAAGGAATGGTTCTTTAAGAATTTTTAGACCTCGAGAAGATTAACTTTAAAGAGAGAAACTTTTTTGTGGTGCATCCGGTATGAATCGAATGCTAAGGGGATGAAAATTTTAGTTCGAATTACAGAAAGATTCGAATAATAGAGTTTCGAATTAAAGAAGGTTGACTTTTTCTTTTATAGAAACACTTACATAGCGCAAGCACAAAATTCGTTGAATGTGACCATGCTTCATTGGGGACTTCAGGGTTTCAGTGTATATGTACTTCCATGTCTTCTACTCTCCGTTCTTTGTTATCGGAAAGGTGAGTATTCATGATATGCACACAACGTTGTTTTAACGTTTACCTAACGTTATATGGACGTTGTGAACGTTAGATGAACGTTGAAACAACGTTGTGTGCCAGCTGGGTGTTCATGATATGAACCATTGCAATCTCTTCCACGGACCCAACAGCTGATTGGTTGCAAGTGACGTATTGATTGATTTTACGTCACTTGAGACCACTCAGCTGTTGGGTCTGTGATGTAATGTCAGGAGATATTGCAAAATGATCCATCACCACTGCAATGATTTCAACTTTGTTCCACCCAATACGTCACTTTTTCTATTGTTTAAATTGGGTGGAAAGTTTCAAAAAGGTCTCAGAAGACTTTCCAGTGGTGCATATCATCAATACGTTTTTTATAAGAACATCCAGAATTTTTGGATGTCTTTGGATGTTCTTAACTCTTTGAGTTTTAAGCCTACATATGTTCTTAGCATGTTCTTATTTTCGTAATTTTGTGAGTATTTTTGTCCCATTTCCTAAGGAATCGGGTGTTTTAGCCAAAGCCTTCTTAATATTTCAGCCATCGAAGCCTTCAATTCTTGTATACTTTGCTCTTATAAAAAAGACCTAAATACCGATGTTATTTCCTAGTATTTCCTTATTACTCTGCACATTGCAATTATTCAGTCTAAAGGCCGTGGTTCCGTAAGAGAATCTACCCAGTCTAGTGGACCACTGGTTCTTTTTCACTCAGCTTTTGAGTGCGCTGATTGGCTAAGGCAAAATAATTGCACAAAAACAAAACGTCAATCATAAACATTAACATTAGAATCCAGTCGTTTTCACTTTCGTTTTTAAGCAAAAAGCAATGCGGTTTTGAATGTTTTGACGATGTTATCGTCCGTTACAGTGATAGTAAAGTCGGGAAAATATGGCGTTATGGCGTTAAGACGGTATACGGGAAAAATCGGCGGGAGAGTTTCGGAGAGTGGCAAACTCTACCGACTTTTGGCTTATTTCTTAGATAGTGATTTGTCTTAGACTATAGCATAGTCTAATGCTGTTATAAGAAATTTATGTTTTCCATAGGTTTACCTTTATCAGCCCGTTCGATGCTCTATCCTGTCTTTGGCAAAAAAGTCTTTGGAAGGCTTGGTGATTGTGTTGATGGTTTTACAATCGTTTCTATCAGTTTTGGCGTTGCGACGTCGTTCAATCTCGGCTCCTTAAGTATGGTATCTGGAGCCAGAATACTCTTTCCCGAATTGGAGGATAGTCAAACAGCAAGGTTTGTGAGTTATTTGGCGCTAACTATAGCATAATGTGTTGAATTTACAAAAGGAATTAGCTAACAGAAAACATACTTGTCTCCCAATAGACCCTAGTAAGAATCGCAGATCTCTACAAAACCCCAGGTAGTCATGCAGTAAGGAGCACGAATCCGTTAGTGGATGCCAGCAACCTAAATAGACCCCCCCCTGCAAATTAATTTTTGAGAAAAAAACAATACCTCCTTTTATCAGCCCTTGTATTCGTTTTTTATAAGAACGTCCAAAATTTTTGAACCATTCGAATGTTCTAAAATTAGCCTAAAAATGTTTTTAGAATGCTCTTAATTTTCCTACTTTGTAAATTTTTTTGTGAAATTTTCTAAGAAATTGGGTGTTTTGAAGTCCACAATATTTTTGCCATCGAAGCTTTATGTTCTCATTTAATTTGTTTTTATAAAGGAAAGAAACGTGCAAATCATGGAAACATTTTCAGACTTTCAAACTTGGACAAAAATGACGTAATTTGGTAAATTTGGGTCCAAAGTTAGCTTTTAGTTTCGTACTATAAGACCTTGCTAACATGTAATGTTTTAAAATCTATATCTAAAATTTACAGTAGTTCAAACTTTTGGTATTACAATAATGTCCAGTAAGCTTTTTTTGCCTACTTGACCCCTAGCTCATGAACTGAAATTGTTTTGAGCATTGATATTTATTTCGTCCATAGGTTTATAGCATTATGGATTGTAGCTGGATTATCACGATTTGAACATTGATATTTATTTCATCCATAGGTTTATAGCATTATGGATTGTAGTTGGATTATCACGATTTGAACATTGATTTTTATTTCGTCCATAGGTTTATAGCATTATGGATTGTAGCTGGATTATCACGATTTGAACATTGATATTTATTTCGTCCATAGGTTTATAGCATTATGGATTGTAGCTGGATTATCACGATTTGAACATTGATATTTATTTCGTCCATAGGTTTATAGCATTATGGATTGTAGCTGGATTATCACGATTTGAACATTGATATTTATTTCGTCCATAGGTTTATAGCATTATGGATTGTAGCTGGATTATCACGATTTGAACATTGATATTTATTTCGTCCATAGGTTTATAGCATTATGGATTGTAGCTGGATTATCACGATTTGAACATTGATATTTATTTCGTCCATAGGTTTATAGCATTATGGATTGTAGCTGGATTATCACGATTTGAACATTGATATTATTTCGTCCATAGGTTTATAGCATTATGAATTGTAGCTGGATTATCACGATTTGAACATTGATATTTATTTCGTCCATAGGTTTATAGCATTATGGATTGTAGCTGGATTATCACGATTTGAACATTGATATTTATTCGTCCATAGGTTTATAGCATTATGGATTGTAGCTAGATTATCACGATTTGAACATTGATATTTATTTCGTCCATAGGTTTATAGCATTATGGATTGTAGCTGGATTATCACGATTTGAACATTGATATTTATTTCGTCCATAGGTTTATAGCATTATGGATTGTAGCTGGATTATCACGATTTGAACATTGATATTTATTTCGTCCATAGGTTTATAGCATTATGGACTGTAGCTGGATTATCACGATTTGAACATTGATATTTATTTCGTCCATAGGTTTATAGCATTATGGATTGTAGCTGGGTTATCACCATTTGAACATTGATATTTATTTCGTCCATAGGTTTATAGCATTATGGATTGTAGCTGGATTATCACGATTTGAACATTGATATTTATTTCGTCGATAGGTTTATAGCATTATGGATTGTAGCTGGATTATCACAATTTGAACATTGATATTTATTTCGTCCATAGGTTTATAGCATTATGGATTGTAGCTGGATTATCACGATTTGAACATTGATATTTATTTCGTCCATAGGTTTATAGCTCTATGGATTGTAGCTGGATTATCACGATTTGAACATTGATATTTATTTCGTCCATAGGTTTATAGCATTATGGATTGTAGCTGGATTATCACGATTTGAACATTGATATTTATTTCGTTCATAGGTTTATAGCATTATGGATTGTAGCTAGATTATCACGATTTGAACCTTGATATTTATTTCGTCCATAGGTTTATAGCTCTATGGTTTGTAGCTGGATTATCAGCAATGATTTCAATAATTTGAAGTCATTTGAACATTGATATTTATTTCGTTCATAGGTTTATAGCATTATGGATTGTAGCTGGATTATCAATGATTTAAATAATTTGAAGTCATTTGAACATTGATATTTATTTTGTCCATAGGTTTATAGCATTATGGATTGTAGCTGGATTATCACGATTTGAACCTTGATATTTATTTCGTCCATAGGTTTATAGCATTATGGATTGTAGCTGGGTTATCAATGATTTCAGCAGCTGCTGGTATCCGAATGTCAATCAGGAGAATGTCCCAACTCTGTTTCTTAGTTGGTATAAAAACTCACTACATTTTTTCATTCCTTTGCTAGTTAGTCTTGCACATTTTTTATAAGAACCCTGATTTTTGTCCCTAAAAATGGCTGGTTCAGGAAAAGTTCACATGAAGGTTTAAAATTCCCATTTTTCGGCTTTTTCCCTCGATTTCTGACCCGAATATTTTCTGATTATTCTAAAACCTAATATCCACCTTCGAGTAAAATGATCGTCATGTATATCATCCCTAGGTACATACAGTCTCACAGATTCAGTGCAGTGAAACTTTTTTCCCACAGTGAAGATGAGAATTTCTACTGAAATCCCAATGGGGACAAAGATTATATTGTTCTCAAGTCAAAAAATCCACTTGGGATGATTTTGGAGTGCAATTTGTTCAATTGGATTTTAAATGAGGATTAAAAACAAAGTTCCTACTGGGATGAAACTTTCTGTAACCCAGGGCTGTATTCCCAGCTGGCACACAACGTTGTTTCAACGTTTATCTAACGTTATATGGACGTTGTGAACGTTAAATCAACGTTGAAACAACATTGAGTGCCAGCTGGGTTATTTACATTTACATTGGATTTTTCTTTTCATCTTTCAGGATCTATTTTCACCTTGACAATCGCTTTAAGTGATAACGTTTGGTATCTCCTTAACCTTGCCGTCCAATCTTTTGGTTACTATGTCCAATTTTTCATTGGTTCATCCACCTTCACTGCAGCTTTTTTACAAGAAGGCAAAGATACAGGTTTATACACCAAAGATGAGATCAATTGGATGCACCATAACACAGTCTTTTATTGTAAGTTGCATCCCCAGTTTCGTACCGTG
Source organism: Clytia hemisphaerica (assembly GCF_902728285.1). Lineage (NCBI taxonomy): Eukaryota > Metazoa > Cnidaria > Hydrozoa > Leptothecata > Clytiidae > Clytia > Clytia hemisphaerica. The sequence continues at coordinate 1,372,675 of NW_027103595.1, read as the reverse complement.
AAGTCGGGTAACTTGCATCAGTGGAGGAGGGATACTTGTATAGCCATCAAATGACTGACCAATCAAAGCAGCAAAATTTCAAAACAAATGGACTACGCAGCTCCGCTCGCAGATCTAACTCTATTATTTTTGCTTTGATTTAAAATTGTATTTTAATGACCAGACAGGTTATTCATTTGAGGGCTATGCATGTTTGCCTCCACTGGTGCAAGTTACCGATCTCACTGTAGATATGCGTGTATTGAAGAGATTTGTTTGAACGTCAAGAAATACATTATTTCAAATTTTGATACAGTGGAGTCTCTATAAATCGATCACACACGGGGAACGCCAATTTGATCACTCGAACTCACTGGAGTAAAGTTTATAGTTAAGTTAAGTGAAAGGGACCCGAAAACTTTTTCTAGCTAAGGAGATATTCGAGTTTTAGAAGTTCGAGTTAAAAGACTCACTGTACCGAGAGAAAGATTCGTAAAAAAAGAATGTCGAAGAATACGTAAAAAATCATTCAAATTCAATCACAAAGTTATTAATCATGAAGTTAATTTTCTACAATTTCAAATCATTTTAGGGGGATGGTGGCTTGGATGGGCGTCAATGGTGTCTCTCTTCTCAGCCCGCCTCAGTAAAGGGCGTACCATCAAGAATGTTATTCATCTACAGTTTTTCATCCCTATGATCGCTTTATTTGTCTGGTTTTCAATAACTGGTGGACTCGCTATCGATATGCAGAACAGAGCTATTGCTGGTAATATTACTTGTGGCATGGATAAGTAAGTTTTTAAAGAAAATCCTGTTATTTTTGTTTGGGTAATCGAGTTTCTTAAAAGGACGTCGGGGTTTGATAACTGATGGCATCGCTATCGATATGCAGAACAGAGCCATTGCTGGTAATATTACTTGTGGCATGGATAAGTAAGTTCTTGAAGAAAATCCTCTTATTTTTGTTTGGGTAATCGAGTTCCCTAAAAGGACGTCGGGGTTTGATAACTGGTGGCCTCGCTATTGATATGCAGAACAGAGCTATTGCTGGTAATATTACTTGTGGCATAGATAAGTAAGTTTTTAAAGAAAACCCTCTTATTTTTGTTTGGGTAATCGAGTTTCGTCTTAAAAGGACGTCTGGGCATGATAGCTGGTGGCCTCACCATCGATAGGCAGAACAGAGCCCATTGCTACCAACGGTAATACCTATTGTACGAATTGATGAGAAAACCCTGTTACTCCTGTCTGGGCAATCGGACTTATATAATTTGCAATTTCCAATGTTTTTCTGCGGCAGAGTCGATATGACGACTGCGGAGGACCGCAGTAAATCACTTTTACCGTCCTTAATTTTGGTCAGAACTGCAGGTTGTTTTCAAAATTTTTCAAATTGATTTTTAGAGCAGCCCGAAAAATGATGAATGTTGAACCCTGGGTACAACGTTTGGGATGTGCAAATGAAACTTATAAACAGTTCTTTATTATTGCTGAGAAATACGATGATATCAAAGTGTTTTTACAAGTACTGGGGTTGATCATAACTTTGATGTATTTTATAACAAGTTTCGATTCTGCAGCTTTGGTCATGGGAATCATATCAAGCAACGGTAAGTAAGGGCCAAACACAGATATCATATTTTATATTTTAAGGCCGGTCTCCACTTGCGCGCGCTTCGATCGCAATTTTTTGAGCAAAGCTTCCACGCTATTGGTCAAAAGAAAAATAAAGCAATTCCATTGGCGCGATCTGACGTAACAGTTGAAAAAAGTTGAAATGTGTTCAACTTTTTTTTCGAGCGCGCGCTACATTTTTTATGACGTAATCTTTTTTCCAAGCAAAAAGAATTGAAGCCAAAAAGTGCGATCGCAGCGCGCGCAAGTGGACCGGCCTTTACATCATTAGTACAATCATGGTCAAAATCTATTGAGAATTTAGCTTATTTCCTCGTTTTTCGAAATTTAAAGTTCCGGCGAGAAAGTCGATTTTGGGCTTTCTCTTTAATTTAATCGAATATTTCAATTTGGGAGGGGTTGGCAGACTTCCAGACTATATTCTGAGCCTTATTTTTGAACTTTTGAATCCTCAGATCCTAAGGCTCTATGTTAAAACTCAGAGTTAAAACTCTACCCTTCCAACTTAACTTAGAGCACTTCCAAATCGTTTGTGGTTTTGAAAATTCGTGGGAATTTCCCTTTTTTCTAAAATATTACGACCATGATTGTAGATATTTCTTTACACACAAGGCTAGCTAATAGCTCAGCGAAGGAGTCAATATGCTGTTCCATTAAAAATCCATATAGGGGGCTGGACGAACCTTTTCAAGTCGAAATAAAAATTCTTGAAAATTGTGGATACCTGCTGGAAAATGACAAAATTTACAGAAAATCGTTGGATGAATTGATTTCGTATCTTAAAAGTAAGGTTGGGCGAGCTAAAATCAGTCTCAACACCCTGGAAATTTTAGAATAACATTTTACCCCCTGGAAAATGAAAAATCACTAGAAGTTATTCTCATATTACCTAGACGATGCTATCGTCTGTATAATATGTTATTATGATATAACATAGTTTTTATATTATTAAACGTAATATGTTGCGCGGCGGATAGAGTCTGTTTACAACAGCTACCCCTGAAAAAAATTCCCGTCTTCACGTTTTTTCCTCTTAGATGAAACTCGTAGATTACCTTATCTTATATATCATATCTTTATCAGAAGTCCCCCCCCCCTCTGAGAGGAGGAAACTCACATCAGCCAACGCCAGGGTATTTTCTGGTCTGCTCTGCTCTGCTCTGGTGTCCATCAGTAATGCACACAACGCCTGGAATACTCGGGCACGAGGATTGGTTTTACTTTTATGTCTCAATATCTTAAATATCTTTTATTTAAATATCTCTTAAATATCTCAACTATGGAAAATATTTAGGTAAAAATATTTTGAGGTTTTGCTCAAGACAGTAGAAAGATTCCGCATGCCAAATATCTCAAACCATTTGATTGTCCCTTTGAGCATAACATGTGTGTTTCTGAATTTTGATTAGCTTTTTCAGATATATGTATGTATTTTTTACTCGTCATCACATTTTCAGGTGACGAGAGACCACCCCTTCTCCAGCGAATGTTCTGGTGCATCACCATAGGAGCTGTCACTTCCATTCTTCTCATCTATGAGGAAAAAGTTGGTCGAAGTGAAGTCAGCTCTTTTGTTATTCTAGCTGGACTTCCTTTCGCTTTGCTACTATGTTTTTCAGCTATTTCGATTTGGCGGTAAGTTACTCTTAAAGGTTTTGTTTTTATATTCATGATATTCACGACGTAATGTTTTTTACGGAAATACCCCGGTTTATGCCAGTAGTGGCAAATTTTATACAACTTTTGTCTAGTTTAAATTTGCCACTACTGGCTAAAACTGGGGTGGAAAACATTACGCCATGAATATCATGAATAAGTGTGGTATCGTTTGCTTACTAATCAATGTTAATTCACAAGCTTTTGCACATTGGATTGATGCAGATGTGGAGCAAGATTGACCAGAGGGTTTTCACTTAGTTTTTTCATTGATTTTACAATTGGGCTAACAAGTGACTTTGAAGATATTGAAGTTGAGCCAGTGCGGTTAGCACGTTTAATAGTTTATACCTTCCCGAAAAATAAATTTTTTTTATAATTCTCTCATATGGTACCTTTATTACATTTTTTTTGGTGGGTCACATGATATATCTCTTTGTCAATACACAAATTTCCTATTAGTAGATTCAAATAAAAAACTCACGAAAAAACGTCGAATAAAGCTCTGATTTGCCGAGACATGCAAAGATTACTGTAGCGGCCTTAAATCGAAGGGGCGCTGACGAATGACGATAGGATTTCAGAACACGATTCTTGACATTAGAAATCAGGCTAAAAAATCACAAATAGCCATAAATTAGAAAAAGGTAAGAAATTCTACAAAATGCTTCAAATATCTATGTCGAAAATATGAAAGGCCTGCTGCTTGAAAATGGTCTCCAAAAAGGCTGAGATAAATAGAGAGACTCTCCAAAAAATAACAAACGTGGGTGGCACAAAGACTACCCAAAGAGAAAAATACCTCAAAAAAGTCACGTCAAAAATTAAAGGCAATGTGCCACCAGAAAATGCATGTATGCCAGAAGGAAACCCTAACACTGGAAATAATACAGGTTCTGGCTGGCTAGGAATATATACAAAAATTATATGGAAATAAAATACTCACTAAAATCACTGTCGAAATTCACTCCCACAACACGACGATCCTCACTCATGAAAACATAAAAAACATCCCACATCTCAAAAATTCGTAAGTCTCAAAAACTGAAATGAGCAGAAAAACGTCAATGATAAATCAACGAATCAGGAGTCAGTATGAAAAAAAAAGGGCGAATCAAAAACGAGAACGCAAATGTAGAAAACACTGTACAAAGAATGCACGCAAAAATCAATTACTATCAAAACTAATTACCGTGCATTCTGAATAAAGAAAATAATTACTAATGGAAGGACGTCTCAAGGGATACCTGACGTCACGTCTATATGTTGCCTACATACAGCAGTAACATTTGGCTCCCCTCGAGATATCCTTTCATATCATCTCGAAATAAAACATCACAATTAAATTTCATTCAATTATATAAGGCTCATCGGCGGGGAATCTCCTTCAACCAACAAGACCAGTTTCGATACTGGACGTTTAAACAGAGACCCATCGGCCATCCGGACTACGACTTGTCTGACATTTCCATCGGTACTTGTTATGACTTCGTCGATCATACATAATCTCCACTCGTTTCGAATATCGGATGCGTCTGTCAACAGGGCGACATCACCGACTTTGAACGAACGTCTTTCTTTCAACCACTTGGAACGTTGTTGGATGTTTTGGCAGTACTCTTTGCGCCATCTCGACCAAAACTCGTTCAGTAAATGTTGGACTCGACGCCATCGTTTACGAGTAAAGACTCCTGCTGATTTGAACTCGCCAGGCGGTGGAGCGACGACGTTCGACTTCATGGTGAGTAAGTTGGAAGGTGACAACGGTAGTGGACTTGATGGATCGCTCAACGTTTCAGTTGTCAACGGTCTGGAGTTTATGACTGCTTCTGCTTCACACATAAAAGTACGAAAGGATTCATCATCGAGACTGTGACCATGAGTTGATAGCAATGAATTGAGAATGGATCTTACAGACCTGATCTGTCTTTCCCACACACCTCCAAAATGACTTGCTAAAGGTGGGTTCCTCTTCCATCTGATCCAATCTCCTCCTTGTAGATTCAGAAATCGATTGATCTTGTCATCGTCAAGCTCAAGGACAGCGTTCCTAAGCTCATTTGCTGCTCCTACGAAGTTGGTGCCATTGTCGGAGTGCATGGTACGAATGTTTCCACGTCGAGCGATGAATCTTCTGAGGGACTGAATGAAGGAATCGGTTTCAAGGGAGTGGCTGAGTTCAATGTGGACTGCTCGAGAAGCGAAGCAAGTAAAAAGGGATCCATAACGTTTAAGTTCTTTCCTTTTTTCTTTGATAATGAAGGGTCCGAAGTAGTCTACACCACACACTGTGAAAGGAGGGCTCTCGTCAAATCTCTCAGATGGTAGATCAGACATCTTTTGAGGAGTTGCTGTACCACGTAGCTTGCGACATTGAACACATTTTGCGATGAGGGTACGAACGACTGAGTTGATGTTGGTGATCCAGTAGCCTCTCGATCTGATCTCGTTGATGGTGATACCTCGTCCTGCATGGTGAACGAGAGAATGACAATGTTGAGCGATCATAAGGGAGAACTTGCTTCTTTTGCTGAGGATGATTGGATGCTTCAGGTTGTTGTCAAGTAGTAAATTATTGGATAACCTGCCACCGACACGTAGGATCCTGTTTTCGTCTAAGAATGGGTCAAGTTTGATAATTGATGACGATCTTGGAATGGGTTTGTTGGTGTTGAGACACTCAATTTCTTCGTAGTAGAATTGACTTTGTGAAAGTTGTATCAGTTTCGTCTCAGCGAAGGCGAGATCTTCTGCTCGTAGGTTTGGCTTGTAACGAAGGATGATGCAGAGGATACGTTTAATTTTCTGCCAATTATTGGTTATGTTAGCCAATCTGTCGATAAATTTTTCTGTCGTAGGAGTGATGGAAATGCGATTGGCCTTGACTTCGGGGTCCTTGGGATCCAATGTGATTGACTTGTTCGTCGATTTGATCACCTCCATTGGTTGATGAAGGATTTTTGGACCAGCGGTGGTCATTTGAGATCGATTTCATGTCGAGTCCTCTGGTGGTGTCGTCTGCTGCGTTGTCTTCTGATTCGATGTATCTCCACTGATCTTGTCTTGAGTGATCGAGAATTGTGGTGACTCGATTTGACACGAACAGATGAAAACGTCGTGTTTCATTTCGAATGTAACCAAGTACGACTTCACTGTCTGTCCAGAAGAACTCATCGGTAAGTGACACTGGTAACTCTTCTCGAATTAAACAAGCGACTTTGGTGGACGTTTTAGCAGCTGTCAGTTCCATACGAGGGATGGTAGTCTTCTTGATTGGAGCCACTCTTGATTTTCCCATAAGAAGAGTGCACTGGATATCTCCTTGATCATTTTCGACACGAAGATAGCTGGATTGACCATAGGCGATCGACGATCCATCCGAGAAGTGGTGAAGTGAGTAGCTTCTGGTGCCAAAGTTTGGTGGAGCATAGCATCTTCTGACAGATATGGACTGCAGTTTGGGTAGTTCGGCTCTCCAACGTTCCCAAACTGTCTTTTGGCACTCTTCAAGTGGTTCATCCCAATCCTTCTTTTCGACGACCAATCTCTGTAACAGAAGTTTGCCTTCTAGGACGAATGGTGCTGCGAGACCCAGAGGATCGTAGATTGAGCTGATGGTTGATAGAATGCCTCGACGTGTCACTGGTTTGTCTTTCAATACGATTCTAAAGCCAAGACTGTCGTTTTCGATGCACCAGTGTACACCGAGGGCTCTGTCGACTGGTAGGATGTCGGTTGTCAAATCAAGCTCTTTGATACTCTTTCCACGTTCTGTAGGTTTGATTGACTTCAGAACTTCTCTTGAATTGGATACGACTTTCGTTAACTTGAATCCTCCAGCAGCACACATGTCGATTGACTTTCGAATGCCTTTGATAGCTTGTGAGTCATCTGGATAGGATTTCAGTACGTCGTCAACGTAGAAGTTCTGTCGAAGCGTGTCTGCTGTTTCTTGATCGAACTCTGCTTCATTGTCACTTGCACATCGTTTCAGAGCGAAGTTTGCGATGCTTGGTGATGAAATGGCTCCTTGGACGTGGGTGGTCATTACGTATTCTTTGAAATCTGATTGCAGATCTCCATCTGGCCACCATAGGAATCGTTGGAATGTGTGTTGCTCTTCTGGGATGTCGACTTGGTAGAACATAGCTTCTACGTCAGCCATGACAGCAACTTGCCCTAGACGAAAACGGATCAGGACACCGACAAGTTTGTTGATCAGATCTGGTCCTTGTAGCAACTCTCTGTTCAGTGACATACCACGATAGGATGCTGAGCAATCAAGGACGACTCTAATCTTGTCTGGTTTGCTGGCTTGATACACACCGAAGTGGGGATGTACCAGATCTTGCCTTGCTCTGCCTCCTCCTCACGATGGTCTGTCTGACGGGCATAACCTTTCGATATTAGTTTCTGCATGAAGTCGGTGTAATCAGAACGCATCTTTGGATTGTTTAGTAGCTTCTTCCTTAGCCATTCTGCTCGTTGAACTGCTTGTGGTCTGTTGTTATGTAGATTGACATTCGCATTCTTGAATGGAAGAGGGATTTGATAGTGGTTACTCTCTGATTTGACGATATTTTCGTTCATAATTTGAAGGAACTTCAGATCGTCTTGAGAACGAGTGTGTATCAGACAAGGGTCACCTGGTTCATTGAAGTCGTATTGATACATTCGCAGAAGATCGTTAGAAAGTGAGTTGTCGGAAACCTTTGTTGCGAAGGTGAAGAAGTGATTGGCAACTTTCTGTTGGATGACATCGTGAACTGCAATGTTGTTGCACGAAAGATTGGACTTGCTTCCTGGTATAGGCCCAAGGATACACCAACCAATTCTTGTCTCGAAGGCGTAGGGGCCTTGGTCGATGCTGGGTATGACGTTGATGGGTTCCAACGCTGCTGGGCAATTACCACCGATAAGGATACCGATTTGCACTTTCTCGTTGTCTTGTGGAAGGAATGGACATAACTGTTTCAAATGATGCCAATGGTTGATTCTGTTTGGTGTTGGTATTTCGTCATCGTCGATTGGAATCTCCTCTTGAGTGTAACAAGATGGCAAATCGACGTTTACACCATTATGGAAGTTGATGACCGTCAAGTTTGTGACATGTTTGCAATCGGTGGTCTGTTCACTTGTCAAAGTTCTTATCTTCAGTGAAGTTTTGGTAGATGGTGCTTGAAGAGTTTCAACGATATCTTCTCGAATAAACGATGCTTGGCTGCCACTGTCAAGAAGGGCGAAGGTGTTTACTGATCGATTGCTGTGTCGCAGCGTGACTGGTACGACACATAGACTGACTACGACTCCTTCCGATGATGTTCTTCTGCTACCAACAGATGGGTTTGTTGTGGCTGGTGGTGTTGATTCAGCCGGTGGGGTTGCAGCTGGTGGGGTTGCATCAGCTGCTTGTCTGTCTGATGGATTTCGTTGATTGTCAGGTTAGGTTCTTCGTCTAACGAAACCATGAAGTCCAGTAGGATGTTCTCTGTTGCAGATCTTGCATGTCCTTTTCTTCTTGCATGTCTTTATAGTGTGACTCTCAGTTAGTGGACCATAGCATCCGAAACAAAGCTTTTTCTTGTAGATGATCTTTCTTCTTTCATGGACAGGGTGTTGCAAGTATTCCACACATTCGTCTAAGTCGTGGGCATTCGAACACTGTGGGCAAGTGACGTTGGTACCAACACGGTATTGTTTGATTGGTTTTCTTTCTCTTTGAGTTCCTGAGTCGTTAGCTCCTCTGGAATAGAGGGGATCGGTCAACAGGCTGATTTCTTCTTCGATCAACATCAACCAATGATTGAGGTTCGGCTCACGTTTTGATTTGCGAATTTTATGAGCTCTGCGGTTCCAACGGTCTTGAACGAATGTTGGAAGCTTTGAATGAAGAAGTTGGATGATGTCAGGATGTCAGAACTGCCTTGGTTGTTGATGGTGGTTTGGAACTTCTTGACGAACGCGTAGAACTTCTTCATGTTGGCTGTATCACTTGGTCTGATCTTCTGCCATGAACGAAGTTGCTTCTTGTACTCATTGATGATGCGATACTTATCTCCATAATTTTCGTAGAGGATGTTTTTGGCTTCCTTGTATCCGGTTTCAGGAGTTAGATATATACACCCCTGTATCAGCTCTTTTGGTTCACCTTCGACGTGTTTTATCAACTGAAGGAGTCTGGTAGATTCATCTGCGGTTTTTCTTTCGACGGATTCTTCAAATGTGGTCATAAAGAACCAAAACTCAAGTGGATCTCCTTTGAAGGGTTGTATTTGAACGTCAGGTAGCTGCAACATTTGAATAAGTGATACCATTTCGTTTGCTGTTGGCGTTTGTTGCACTATGGGCTGTGAAGGCTGATTGTTTGTAGGATACGTAGGAGAAGCGTGCTGACTCCACGACGACATCTGTTGATCATCTGTAGTACGATGGATTCTGGAGGTCCTTGTAGGATGTGGACCACGCGGTGGATGTGGTTTCCTAGGAGGATGTTGCTGATTACATGAAGGTTGCTGGTCACGTGAAGGTTGCTGGTCACGTGAAGGTTGCTGGTCACGTGAATGTTGTTGATCACGTGAAGATTGCTGGTCACGTGAAGGTTGCTGGTCACGTGAAGGTTGTTGATCACGTGAGGGTTGCTGGTCACGTGAAGGTTGCTGGTCACGTGAATGTTGTTGATCACGTGAAGATTGCTGGTCACGTGAAGGTTGCTGGTCACGTGAAGGTTGTTGATCACGTGAGAGTTGTTGAGCATATGAAGGTTGATTATCACGTGAAGGTTGATGGTCACGTGATTCACGTTGGTTGTCTATGGAGGACTGATCATTGAAGTTCTCAAGAAAATTTGGGTTAGAGTTCGTAGGTGTCGATTGTATATAAAGATATTTCTCAACCAGGGATTTCTTTGTCTCTACCGGTATCGAAGATAAGGCTTGACTACGTTCCTCCTCATCCTCTTGTTCAAAAACTCTCAATCTGGCTTTTGCTTTGGCGAGCTCCATTTGTTTGGTCAAAAGCTTTTCCTTTTTGCGAGCCTCTTCTTGGAACTGTATAAAAGACTCTTCGATCTCCAACTCGGCTACTCTTGCTCTTTCTTCGAGGGCTGCTTGTCTAGCACTGTATTGTGATTGATGGCTTCCTGATGAGGTCTTCTTTTGACACGAAGAAGAACTGCCTGACTTGGCACTGGCCCTGCGACTCGATCGTGGGCTCAATCTCCTGTTTGAATTTGATACTTCGCTGGGTGTTTTCGATCTTTCGAGGGATTTGTTGCTGGTCTCATCTCCAGCGTATTGAGGTTCGGGGTGCTGATTTATGAAATCGTAAAACTTCCTTTTAAGTTTATGAACGTCTCTATCGACCCTGTCAGCAAACGACTCTGACAGTAAGAGCTCGGCGTCTTCATTCATCAGCATCATGCACTTTGCATGTAGCTCCATAAAGTCTTTGAAAAGAAGGTCTGTGGCTGCCATCTCTGCTCTTGCCAACTCTTCATTTTCGGCGTCTATCGCTTCTTGTATGGACTTCATTTTATTTCGGAGCTTGCGTTCAATTTTGCTTCTTTTCCCCTGATTTTCATCTAGCTGCCACAATCGACCTTTCTCGGTGGGTCGGGCACTGCGTTTCGGGGGAACATACGACATGTCGAGTGATCAAAGGTCGTCCTGGTAGTCGTGGTAAGTGATTTTACTGTAGCGGCCTTAAATCGAAGGGGCGCTGACGAATGACGATAGGATTTCAGAACACGATTCTTGACATTAGAAATCAGGCTAAAAAATCACAAATAGCCATAAATTAGAAAAAGGTAAGAAATTCTACAAAATGCTTCAAATATCTATGTCGAAAATATGAAAGGCCTGCTGCTTGAAAATGGTCTCCAAAAAGGCTGAGATAAATAGAGAGACTCTCCAAAAAATAACAAACGTGGGTGGCACAAAGACTACCCAAAGAGAAAAATACCTCAAAAAAGTCACGTCAAAAATTAAAGGCAATGTGCCACCAGAAAATGCATGTATGCCAGAAAGGAAACCCTAACACTGGAAATAATACAGGTTCTGGCTGGCTAGGAATATATACAAAAATTATATGGAAATAAAATACTCACTAAAATCACTGTCGAAATTCACTCCCACAACATGACGATCCTCACTCATGAAAACATAAAAAACATCCCACATCTCAAAAATTCGTAAGTCTCAAAAACTGAAATGAGCAGAAAAACGTCACTGATAAATCAACGAATCAGGAGTCAGTATGAAAAAAAAAGGGCGAATCAAAAACGAGAACGCAAATGTAGAAAACACTGTACAAAGAATGCACGCAAAAATCAATTACTATCAAAACTAATTACCGTGCATTCTGAATAAAGAAAATAATTACTAATGGAAGGACGTCTCAAGGGATACCTGACGTCACGTCTATATGTTGCCTACATACAGCAGTAACAATTACCTCATTACTCTGGACATTTTGAAAAGAATATGCTTATGTGCGTGCAATATCCAGCCAATCAGAGCTTTACTCGACGTTTTTTTTTCGTGACTTTTTTACATGAATCTGCTAATAGGAAATACGTGTATTGATGGAACCCCAAGATAACCAGATTTTGATTCTCCATTCAATTTGAATTTTCAATATTACCCAGACAGCACACAACGTCAAAACACCGTCCATGTGACATTCATAACGTCCAAATAACGTTATTTGAACGTTAAAACAACGTTGTGTGCCAGCTGGGTATCATAGACTTGATATTCGCACTTCTCCACAAAATTCAGATTATTGAAACTGGAACCCTACTGGCGTTACGATACAGTTAAACACTGGAGAATGCTTTATGGCAATATCAAATCTGGCCGGCTCTTAAAAGACGTTCTTATAGCAACTTTAGCTCCATGGTATTACCTTGGTCAAATTGCAATTCGTGAGGGAAAGAAAACCAAGCAAACTGACCAACACCCGAATCGTTTCTTCAAATATTTTCAATTCGCTTTACCATTTTATTTATGGATTTTCCTATTGTTTTTACATATTGGTTTTAATTACGTCAATTATATTGGATGGACTTTCTTCATTGGTTTTGTAATATTGGCAAGCCGATTACGAACAGGATTACGACATCAACATGGTATCCAGGGTAACGTCATTGAAGATATCGCCATCTTGGTGATTTATCCATTCACTGTGGTACAAATGAATGAGCAGGTCTGTATTACACCAGTATTATCCTGAGATTTATAAAGCCCGAAGGGCTAGATGACGTACTTTTGCTGAAAAGTGTGCCGTGGTTAGGAAGGAAATCCTACCTAAGTAACGTGTGACATTACAATAGAATTTCAGCGCTTGACCAATCAGAAGCTTCGCAGGTTTTCGAAAACAATAGCTACAATATTCTTTCCGATATTCACTTTTTTGCCTGCGATGGCTTAAAGCACGACATCTAGCCCTTCGGGCTTTATAAATCTATATGATATTATCCCTAGTAACGCTTCAAGGGAGGTTGGGTTCTAGTTTAACAGGGTTGAATGACGTCAAATATATTTAACTGCTACCGTGGGTATCACATTTCGGACTTTCTTTGGAATACAAGCTATGATCGTAAAAGCATGTAATTTTTTTCATCAAATTGCCAATAATCCAGTCTGCTCAAGTAAAGAATCCTGCATTATAACCATTGAGTTTCAAGCCGAAGGCTAGAGGTCAATCTCTTTGGTAGGATTTGAAGCCAACAAATCCTACCAAAGTTGCGCGGCCTTGAGCGACCCGCCTGGTTTTTACACAAATGACAGATTGAAACTAAAATTTACCGCTTAATTTCGAAAAATATATCACTCGAAAACAAAGGAATTGCTAGATTCAATCCGTCATCCAAAATACGGCGCATATTTTAAGGCTTCAATTTTTCTTGCCTGAGAAAGGTTAGAGATTGACCTCTAGCCCTTCGGGCTTGAAACTCAATGATTATAACACGCGTGCGTAATTTCTTGTTTTTTTTACCGTATGTTAATCTTTGTAATAAGCAAAGAAGAATCAGTTCGTAGGGGTGGACAAACTAACCAGGTCGGGGTTGTGGACGGCGAAATTTGCCGTTCTTTTTGTCTATTTTTCTTTAGTAAATGTAGTATTCTTTAGATTAACCCCCTTCAATCCACTGACCTTTATACATCCCTGGACCAAGGTTTATCAGCCATCTTTGATTAGAGTTTTTTTGGAATTGGTACCCGAGAAGAAGCCATTGAAATGTTAGAAATTAAAACGTCTAACGGCGCTACATTAACAAAGATATTTGAGGGAAAGCAGATCTAGCGCTCTCGATACATTTACACCGCTATTGAGTAGTGCCGCCATTAGGGTACCACTTTTCAAAAAACTCCGATCAAAGATTTTGCTTTGCCGGGATTGAGAAACTTGGTCCATGGTATATAAAGGTCAATGCTTCAATCTCTTGTTTGATATTTTCAGATTGCAGTGCGTGAACCCAATCATCGTAGGGAAGGTGCTCCAAATCCAGCTTTTGAGGAGACTAATGTTAACGACGCTGGTAGTGAAGGGAATGTATTTCCAGAAATTGAAGAAGAAGTTCAGGCCTGAAAATCGAAATAATGCATTACTACCCAACTGGCAAACAACGTTTTTTTAACGTTCAAGTAACGTTAATTGGACGTTACGGCACAAGTATCGTTGATTGGACGTTCAAGTAACGTTGATTGGACGTTATGGCACAAGTATCGTTGATTGGACGTTCAAGTAACGTTGATTGGACGTTATGGCACAAGTATCGTTGATTGGACGTTCAAGTAACGTTAATTGGACGTTACGGCACAAATGACGTTAAATGGACATTATGAATGTCAAATGGACGGTGTTTTAACGTTGTGTGCCAGCTGGGATGTATCTTAGTATTTAAACATTAAAGTTCTTAGCTATGATGATCGTAGTAATAACAAAAGTATGAAATTAAAAAAAGGCGAAATGGCAGAGCTGAACAAAGAAGTTCATGAACTTAAAAAGAATGTAATATTTTTATCATGGATGATTTGACAAATCGAAAGCGAATGAGTTCGAAGTGGGATCTGGAAGGTCCCGAATTCACAATGTTTTGCTTTTCTGGGGGAGGCATAGAATGCAGAGGGGTACAACCTCCAGCATCTTTCAGGGGGGATAAGGAAAATAGCCCCACCTTCACAAACCCTTCCCCAAAGCCTAGATTTGTAATATGATTTAAAATATTTGTAACCTATCTTTCTGCCCCCAGTTCTATTACTCGACACTAGGGTGTCTAGGGCCCCTACCAAGCTAGCCCCTCCTATTTTTTTTAAAAATACAACCCCAATCAAGCAAAAATGGTTTAAAGGGACATTAAAGTAGTAAGGTAGCGTCTCCAAATATTGTTTCATTTTTAAACGAAAATGAAACGAAAGCTTCGTTTATGTTTCGTTTAGCTTTCGTTTCGACTTCGTTTCGACTTCGTTTCGAATATATTCAGATAATGATGTCTGATTAACTTTAATTACTTAAGAAAAGAAGATAATTGAACTGAAAAAAGAAAATATTTTGAAACGAATGGTGAAACGAAATAAACTTTTTCTCTGGATTTCATGTCATCCAAAACTTTTTAGAATTTTTAGCAATAGTCTCATTTTGTTACTACAACAATAGATAGTTATTACTTCCTCAAAATGCGTAATATTTTTTTCGATGTTTAAAGGGATTCACTTTCTGAAGTTTCTTGCTTTCTTGCTTCAAGTTTTCTAATATCTTTTGCCCTCGATTTAAGAATTCTTTTAAACCTGGTTCTGATAAAAAATAAAAATTATGGTATAAGGCTGCGAAGGTACTTTCCGACATAACAACCCGAAACACTTTGCAAATTACTTCAATATAATTCATATGGGAATACCGTAATTAATTACAACTGAGTTGGTAATTAATTACAATTTGAGTCGGTAACACCTTTAAGACCTGTTAAAATTGTTGCACTAATTATATCCCTGTTAGCTGATAGTCCCGAACAGTAAGAAAAACATATTTCTGAAAAAGTCTACATCATAAAATACAAAAGCAGACTTCAATTTGGATTGATCTTCAACCAAAACATTCTGTTGAAAATAAAGTTCAGTCATTAAGATATATTCCTAAAAAGCGTGCATATGTGAAATTAAACATGAACTCCCTATCCTATCCGTTTCACAAATTTTTAAGTGAGAAGTTTCTCTAAACGAAATGAAACGAAATAGAAAAAACTCAGAGATATTAGATAATTATCTCTAAATTAGGACTAATTATGCATTTCGTTTGAGCTTCGTTTGAACTTCGTTTGAACTTCGTTTTAAATCGTTTCATGAAACAATTTGAAACGAAAAAAATGAAACAACATTTGGAGACGCTCCCTAAAATGTAAACATTGTGCGAACCACGTGTCATTAAAGAGAACAATTAAAATAACGTGTCCAAAACAAACTTGTAAAACAATTGAACAATCAAAATTAGCCATATTTGGTTTGATTTTTTATTTTGACATGTGACATTTGTTTTGATTTTGTATCCGCTGCATACAGTTTGTTTACAAATTTCGCAAGTACTGTTATGTCCCTTTAACCTTTAACACTCACCCCCTAAACTTTGGTGGGGTGCATTCTATAAAAAAAACGTCCAAAACCAGACTATCTTCATATAAATGTCATACACTTTTCTAAACGTAGTTACGTTTTCTCCTAAAACTATTTTACTTGTTCCAACGTTCTAAACGTTGAATAAATTTAAAATTTATATTTTAATAAAAGGTAGTAAAAATTCCTTTTTGTAATTAATTATTGTAAATCATTTATGTAAGCTATTGTAAGTAAGGGTGTCTTATTTCTACACTGTAAGGGTCCGAAGTCAATTTTTGGGCTGAACGTATGGCCCCGGGTCTGAGGGGCGAGTAAGAACTTTTTTGACTTGAAAAGGTTCGTCCACCCCCATGTATGGAAATTTTGAAGGAATATTTGTACATCAAGAGATATACATTTGAGAAAATGAACAAACACCCCCTTTTTCACAGACCCGGTGGGATTTTCAGCTAGTGGGAGTAAAAACAGCAGTCTTAAACTCGATGGGGATTGATATTCCCATGTTTGCTTGAGCCAGAAAAATTCAGTGGGGATGGGAAAAATAGTACGATAATTTGTAGTGAGGATTGGTTTATCTGATTATTTTCCAGTGGGAAGGGGTCCTACACGCTTTTTTCATAAGAATGATGTAAATCCATTTCATCGTGGATATTCTTAACTTTTTTGGGAAAGTCATCCTAAAATATTCTTACAGCAGTCCTAGGTTAGGATCCTAATTCAGACTAGATTTAACATTTAAGTACATACGTCTCAAGTATAAGATGTCATTTTTGTGAAATGAGTGAACCTTAATTCAAATTATTTGTAATTGACAATTTATAATTGAAAATGCTCTAAAAATGACATTCTTTAGCTTGAGTAGATATTCTTAATTTTTTGGTCATTTTCATCATGGACATTCTTATAAAGTGTATTCTTATATAAAAAAGCGCGTAGTGGGTCTGTAGAAAAGGGTTGCGAAAAAGCAGACATCTCACATCATCATCAGCACTCTCACATTTTTTTACAAAGAATGTTTTCAAAGGTTCTTAACTTTTTGGCCTTTAAACATAGAGAGGCTCAAATATTCTTATTTTCAGTATTTTGTGAGTATTTTAGTCTCAATTTCCTAAGAAATTACATATTTCAGAATTTTCAAAACAAAACCATTGTTCTTAGACTTTTAGCCTCGACACCTTTTGTTCTTATATAATTTTTGTTCTTATACAAAAGAACTGTACCCATTTTTAACCCAAAATGAAAGTACTGACTTGCAAAAGTTTCTCACACCATAAGCACCTAATTTTTTTTATGTTATTTTACTATTTTAAGTTATGAAATCACCTTGGTAACCATCATAAACAAAATAAAGTACCATACTTTAAATTATGAACCACTGATCTATAGCGTCTTGTCTGGATAGGACATCCATTACAAATATGGATGTGTCTCGTTTTATAGACAATTATTCTGTCCTGTTTTTTCCTTTTTTCGGTTGGCGGTAACCCTGTCTCAGTCAATGTCGTACCCATGCCCACTTCCCAGACAGCACACAACGTCAAAACAACGTCCATGTGACATTCATAACGTCCAAATAACGTTATTTGAACGTTAAAAAAACGTTGTGTCCCATGCCCACTTGCACCACTTTTTAATTTTGTTGATGGACATCATACAATCTTCAGACCACCTTTATTATAGAGACTCTGGATAAACATCGAATGAAACGGTGGAGAGCGAAGTATTGTCTTTCTATTGTTTCAGAAAACAATTGATGTTCTAGCTCTGTCCGGAAAGGACAACTGTCATGGCGGCTCGAAGATGTCTGATTTAAAAAAACGTTTATCAGTCCTATGTTTAAAAAGTTCTCTAGCTCTTTCTTTTTGTACATTTGCAGAAAAAAAGTTTGAAAGTAAGGCTAGCATACCAAGCTGGATACATTTGTGAAAGCTAATGTGAGAAAATCATCATTAGACAAGAAATTCAGACAAAATGCTTATAATGTAACAAAATTTTCAATTGGAAATATCTTTCCAAGACTGTCCCCAGAAGAGCTGAAATTAACATAAATAAGACTTGAGTCTCTTGGCTCCACTGTGGTATGAAAATCCTTTGGAGGCACGTGGTGGCAAGGTGGTTTTTTTGAGGTTGAAGTTTGAAAATTTCCAAAAAATTCAGCGAGGTTTGAAAATATATCACAGAATTTTGGAATGAGGATTTGCTTATCTGATTATTTTTAGGGGGCGACCAAAATCAGAGTATAAATTTTCACTGGTGACGATATTTTGTCAATTTTTCCAGTGGGAAGCTTTCCCAGTGGGTCTGTGAGAAGGGGGTGTACTAGTTTCTCACTGCAATGCCGTAGCTACTTGGAAGCAATGAATTCTTCCAAGGATGAGTTTTTCCTTATTTTGTCATTTGTTGCTTTTTTAATGCATTTTTAGGCATTCTAGAAATACCACATTCAGAACTTTTACCATGGCTTGGCAGTAGCGGAGCCAAGAGGGGCTCAAAATTTGTGTAGGAGAGCAGATTTTTATTGCACTGTAATTATATTCATGGTGCTTTCCTACACAGATTTTGCGCCCTTCTTGGCTACGCTACTGCTGGGTCCTTGTGGTGTTGATAGCTAATACCCTATCTAGTGAATAGGGTAAAGATGATTGTATATCTGTGTTTAGATCTCATGCTGATTGATTTATTCATTCAGAGATGCTTCGTCTAAAACAAACAATGTAATTAGATACAAAATAAAAACAAAAGGAAAAAGACGACACTGAACGTTAGAACAACATCCATTGGACGTACAGAACATCCATAGAACGTTGAAACAACGTTGCGTACCTGCTGACAATTTGTCTCGATTCCATCCGTGTGTCAATTCAAAGATCAGTTGTGTAAATAAAAAGTCTCATTCAGGAAAAGGCTCTGGCATTCTCAGCGGTAGGGATTAAAAGAATTTTTACGGTCACATTTTAATCTTTAATCAAACAAGACTTAATTGTTACTTTTCAAATTTCATTTTTAATTAATTGTATGTTGGTATTCTACTTAGTTTTAAAGATTTAGGCAAAGGTTGAAGTCTATATCTTGTTTATATAGTGTTTTTATGAAATGGATGGATTGGTAGTGAAATATTGCTATTAAAGTCTATTTGCTGAAACTTCCTTCAATACCGTTGGGCCAAACTAAAATTTAAAGATTCTCATGGTAAGTCATGGTAAGCGAACTTGCAATACACGGGTTGCAAAATTATATCAATGCATCAGTCAAAACATGTGATTACTCGAAAAAGTTCACGTGATTCTTTTCCCATGTTACTTGCTTTACAACTTACAGCTGATACTTTTATTAGTTTCAATAAATTCGAACTAATCAGAAATAAATGTCATGTGACAAGCATATAAAGATAACAAGTAAAAGCGTGATTTGTCTTCAGACTTTAATTTTGCAACCTGTGTATTTTCTCGGTTTTAGCTAAAAGCAAAATGGGTCACGTTTGAGTGCGTTGGAAGACTGGGTTTCTAACCCCTTTAAAGCTCTTTTCAAGATCTATATTTTTAGCGTGCTACTTTTTGAAAATATAGCGCACACTTAAAGCGAATTGAACACCTCTGTCTCACAGCTCCGGTAAAACATTTTGCTACAGTGGCGGTGAAAATTTCGATTGAATTCTCAATGGGGATAAAAATCATATTGTTCCAAGGTTAACAATTCCACTTGGGATGGCTTTGGAGTGCAATTTCTAAACAATGAATTTCGAACGGGGATGAGACCAAAGTCAATTTCTCAGTGGGGCTGAAATTCTAAGGTATTTTTTCCACCGGGGGCGAAATTATTGCCAAATTTTCGAGTGGGGCCGTAGAACTACGAAGCAATAGACGTGAGATGCACTCTGGTACAGAGTACTCCACCCCAGGCTAACCTCCGTTTCGAATTTATCCCTCCTAGATTATTCCCTTTTTAGTGACCTCGTGTAGACGATATAGGATCGTCTGTCACATGATTTGAAATGTAAGCATATTTGAAATAGCACTTTACTTTATCAATTTAACACTTGTAAATTGACGTTTTCAAGTGGTGGGGCGGTTTAATATTGTCAACTGGGTCAAAAACATTCAATAAACATTCAGTCATATAGCATAGTAGAGTCTTCGAAATGAATTTAAATTGGTGAATTTTATGAAAGAATTAATATTTTGTGGTTTCATAGGATAATAAATTCTTGATATTCTTGCACCCCCAAAAACACTGGGCGTTTTCAACCAGTTTTGATTTTAAACAATGAAACTTGTGGCAAACGCCCGGGCGTTCTACGGGTGCTTCCGTATAAAAGATTACGTCAAGAATACCAAGAACTGTACCAGTAATTGTTAACAATTTAAATTTGGCGGGATGTTAGCGAGAGCTTCCAATGTTTTTGAAATATTTTCAATGTGTACGATTTTATGATAATCTGTTTCTTGACCTTTTTAAAATTCGTTTTTTTACTCTATTTCACATTATAGCAACCCAGTGATTGAGTGATAATGTTTGAGCCATGAAGATTGAATAACCCGAAGGAGCTAAATGGGCCCCCATAGTGGTTTGCGTAAAGCGTGAATGGGTTTTTTCACTTGCGTGAATACGTGAATTTGGGAAAAAACTTGCGTGATTGCGTGAATTGAAGGTCCACTGGGGGGCCTCCTAAATGCCAATGGGGATAGCAAATATTCGGATATACTAATAGTATTAGTCCATTCAGGATAACAACATTATTTTTAACAGATCAGAATGAGATGAAAAGGTATTTTCACAACGGGGACGAAGTTTAAGGGCCCGGATGGTTTTTACCAATTTTTAACAGGGTGTCTTCTCCCCTGGTCTGTGAGATGAAAAATGCACCAGTTCGCTTTTGACTGGGGTTACTGAGACATGATGTGATACGTTTTTAAAACAATTCTTAGAATTTAGGAGAAAACCAGACTGTGAAAAAGTTCTTGAAAAAAAACTCCTACCTTTTATAATTCAAAACAACTAAGAAAGGATACACATTTTTCATAAGAACAAACTATATGAGAACATACAATTCTTCGATGACCAAAGTCAAAGCTAAAGGCTAAGAACAAAAACATGGCGAGACAAAAACACATTGAGAACATTCTTAGGCCTAAAAACTTAAAAAGCTAAGAACATCTGAAAACTTAATAATTTTTGGATGTTCTTACAAAAAACGTGTAGTAGAGCTCTTATAATATCGCAAGTGTTGAAATGTTTATGGACTTAGATATTGACAGAGAAGATTAAAATTAGACTTAACAAACAAACGATAAAGGTTAAGCTTTTCTCAACAGCGCGTGGGTAGTATTTCGATCAATCTAGTACCGTACCCATGGGGGGTTATACTTTTACGGTGTGATGGAATAAGCCCTTTTTTTAGTACGGTATTACGGGATTTGACGAAAAAAGAGACGGGAAAATGGTATTCTAAAGTTAAACAGTGACGGTGATTAGTTTTTTATGCCTGTATTCCGGTATTTTAGTCTTTAAAACCCGGTGCGGTGACGCTGATATTTGCAAGGTATGGACGGAATTTTTACGGGAAAGCGGTGTGATGTCTTATTATTTCCAAAGTATTTTAAGAGTATTTTCGTCCATTTTTTTCAAAAATCGGTTTTTTTTTTATTTCGCAAAACTCGTTCTTAATATGTTGGCAATCGCATGTAACCGCTTTCGAATCTACACGTTAAAAAATCGTAAAATTTCCTTTTCAAAGAGATTATTTTTCTAGTACCAGGAAGTTTTTTGTGTTCAATTTTGAACAATAGACGATATCGGCTTTCCGAATTCTCCCCGAATGATTACCCATGATGCATTGCATTGAAAGTCAATATCGTCCGTGAATTATTTTGCAATGCAATGCATCATGGGTAATCATTCGGGGAGAATTCGGAAAGCCGATATCGTCTATTTATTTTCCTGTAACGTTGTCTTGTCAACGTTAGTTGGCATGTGGATGTTAAATGATAGATGCAGATAAGATGGATTTTTTATAAGATACTTTAATAATTGGTCATTTGAAGTAATAAAAATGACGCGTTCTTTAGAAAAAGTAACAAAATTGTTTTATTACCGGTTAACGACCAACCAAATCGATAAGAGTTTGTTAAAACTTCACCTAGTCCCGATAAATGAGAACATTGGGTGACTGAACTACACTGAATTAGAACCTAATTTTTATAGAGGTTAGATACCCAGCTGGCACCCAACGTTGTTTCAACGTTTATCTAATCATTTAACGTTCACAACGTCCTTAAAACGTTAGATAAACGTTGAAACAACGTTGTGTGCCAGCTGGGTAATGTCTTTGCAATACTCATTGTCACCTACTTACACTATAATTAGGTTCAAAATATAAAAATGTCCCTTTAAAGACAAATGAGTACTTACATTTCCATGGAGGAGTATATTGACTAGAAAAGTGTTACTCTTAATGTATGTGTATACAGTTTTACGTGATCTATACTCATAGAACAGCTTCATTTCATTTCATCAGAGCAAAACAGAACCGCCACTTGCGAACATGGTCTCAAAGATGTCATTTCTTTTTTATTAAAACCAAACCCGATCACGATTTAGGGATTGATAGGTGTTTACGCCAAAGCTGTTGTTTTTGAACATCATTTTCCATTTCTTTTCTCTCGCAGCTTTTGACCAAAAAGCTTTGAGATAGTCAAGTGGTCCTTGAGGGACAAGGCGTCATTTTTATTATTTTAGCTTTTGCTAAAAGCGGATTGTAAAACGATTCGCCAGATTTCAAGTTGTTTTTTGGAAGAGCAAACGGCACTAATTTTATTGATTAATGTGTAAATTTCTTTTTAATGATCTTTGTCAAACTATAACTATAATTCATCACTCGTTATTAGATTTTCAAGGTAAATTGGATATTCATTGAGTAATGGAGTATGTCGAATAGTAGAGCATACCGTAGGGGCAGGGCCCGCGCCACCGGGGGGGCCGGGGGGCCATGGCCCCCCACTTTTTTGCAAAGCAAAATAAAAAATTTCTCTTCACCTAATTATTTTTTTCTTTTCTGTGCGAGTGCCAATAAAAACGTTAGAACCTTTCTAAAAGAGGACGGATGGACACTTAAATAAGTCTAATTATACTCTTTTGTTTTAAACAAACAAACTTAACAGTTTTCTTTCAGAAAATCAGAACAAAAAGGAAGCTGTTTTAGCCAAATAAGATAGGTCAAAATCGAAAATTTTCCCGCCCGTCGGCGCAAACCATGGTTGTGCCTCCTTAGTCACTATATTTTGGTTGGCCCCCTCACTTTCAAAATCGTGGCGCGGGCCCTGAGGGGGGGTTTCAGGGGTCTTAAATACCGTCGTACCGTAAAAGTGAAACCACCCCCCCCCACCCAGAGAAATGTAATTACATTCCTCTGCCCCACCGTAGTTTATGATAGTTTCTTGTTGTGACTTCTTTCAATGTGTTATCGAATAATATATATATAGGCGGTAAGCATGCATTATTATTGGAGCTTGGAGTGTATCAAAAAGAGTAGAACGTCAAATAAGAGAGCGTCAGCTATAGACTCAAGATATGTAGCCTAACCAGCTGGCGCACAACGTCAATTTAATGTTCACAAGCGTCCATTTAACGTTAGATGAACGTTGAAACAACGTTGTGTGGCAGCTCAGTGTATCATCTTCAATCTTCTTGATTTTAGTGAAAGAAAAAATAACATTCGACCAAGATGTCGAAAGCAATGGTCAACATGTCAACGGAGCAGTTGACAGTCGACAGCTCCGGTAAATCAGGAAGTGGTAGAAAGAATATGATTCTTATGATTGTCCTAGTCCTCGTTGTTGTCTTGGCAATAATCTTTGTGGCATTGTATGCAAGCAGTAACAAGAAAAATGGTAACCTCAAAGTGGAAATTGGAAAATTGAATAATGAACTAAAAGGTAAGTGTGCCCAGTTGTTTATGTCATGGCCCGGTGGGGTACGAGGTTTGCAGAGTGGGGTATGTTCAAGCTGAATTTCGAAAATGGACACTGTGAGAGACTAAACTTCGAAAAATTTTTACCCCTTTTTAATGATGTTTCCCAATCCTGTGAGAGTATTTGTTTATTTCGATGGTATCTGGGGAAATGAAGAGTACGGGTGTTTTTTATTTATGTATATTTAGAAAATCGCACACAAAACCTAGTTAAAAGGAACTAGAAAATCCTATTGATTCGGTTTCACCAAACGACTGTGCCATAAACATAAAAACTATCCTCTCGTAAACTTAGCACCTTGGGCTACCTTATCGGTCGGTAGAAAATTCGTCGTCAAAAACTTCGTTAAAAATTTCGCCGGTCAAAAATATTCGTCGGTAAAAAATTTCGTCACCAAGTGATTTTTTCGTCACTTTTTGCCGACGAATTTTCTACCGATAAGGTGCAATATTTTCTGGAGTTATGTTTCTGTTTTTCAAATGATTCCAATTTGAAAGAACAGTTGCTTCACACAAGAATTTTGTCCACCAGTATTGTTGGTTAGCAATCATGACCTGAAAATATCAAATTCAAAACTAAACCTTTGGGGTCACCTAATCATTGTCAACTCAATGTTTAAAAAGCAAGCATAATCGCTGTAAACTATAGATAAACTAACAAAATTGAATAAAATAGCAAAATGAATGAAATAGCTCGCCGAAATTTGCTAAAAAGAGCTTTTAGCTATGGTTATTCTTACTGAATTAAAAGGACACAGGCTTTCCAGAAAAAGTCTAAAAATGTGACGTTGGAGAGACTTGATATGTAAAATGTCACGATTTTACAAATTATTGTTTTTGGTAATTTTGATGTTTCCGTTATCATGCAGCAGTGATGATGATCGCAGAAAACTCGACCAGTTTTGCATGACATGGTGTTCTTGTAGACCTCATACAGGTAAAAATGATGAGAATTCAATAGATAGAGTTCCTATCAAGGCAATCTGGTACACCCCTTCTCACAGACCAGATAGGTTTTTTAGCCAATGGGGGTAAAAATAAGGGAGCAAAACTCGATGGACATTGATATTCCCGTGTTTTTTATGGCTCGGGATATAAATTTCATTTTTTTCAAGTTAGAAAATTCAGTGGGGATGGAAAAAACAGCACAATATTTTGCAGTTAGGATTTGCTTATCTGATTTTTCAGCGTAGACAAAAACTAGAGTATAATTTTCCACTAAGGACAACATTTGGCCAATTTTTCCTGTGGGAAGTGGTCCTAGTGGGTCTGTGAGAAGAGCAACTCGATCCGCTTTTTTATCTTACTGATGAACGTGAAACAATCCTTTTCGCAAAATGAACGCTTAATCATAATCATAAAAAAAGCGACGTTAGGGTTTGGGTTTGAGTTTGGTTTAACATCCCTTTTTTAAGAGTCTTATAATAAGTTATTAGCCAGAAAGCATGAAGAAATTCTCCTCATTTCATCCATCCCTAACAATTCTTAGTCTCTGGATACGTTTTAAAGTTTGGCGTTAACGAGATGGTTTATCGTGGCGCGATGGTGCGAATTTTCAAAGAATAATTGATTCTTCGTTCGAGCCCAGAGGGTCTCGTTAGTTTTACGCCTCAACCCTTCAAACCCGAGTGACGTGTATACACGTTCTAAATTAGCCAATATACCGAGTCCCACACTTAAGGCTATAACTCCTGATCACTCGATTTAAATGGGCATAAACCAATTTTTTTTATAAAGATATAAAAATGCCTTTTCAATGGTGCCAAAATCATTGTTTAACTCTCAAGTTACAAGCTTTTATGTAAAGTTGAAATTTGGAATTAAAAAAAAAAGTTAAGAAATTTCAAATTTTTCAAAAAATTTGCTGGAACTAAGTTAAGTTTTAAACATGTTTTTTTGACGACTAAACCGCAGGTGGATTTCGCAAAAAAAAAAAATTAGCCGATTTGGATGTTTTGAAATGCGTCGCAAAAACACGTCAAAAGGTTTTAATTCAAATGACGTCATCACTGAAAAAATTAATTTCTATTAATCAATAAAAATGCAATCAATACCAAATTTTGACTGGATATGAATTTTTCGACATTTTAATATTAGCTGAATTTAAACTTTTCAAAATCTTTGTGTTGATATGCTTCTTTTGCTGACCCTTTATACGAAGGTTAAGGAACAAAGGAAAGTGGTCGTGCACGTCACGCAAAAAGATGTTTAAGACCATCTTCAGACGTTACGGTTCTATATTGTTCCGAAACAAAACGTTTCCGAAATAAGCGTGAACGTCCAAAATTCGACACGTCAAAGAAAAAAGATCGAAACGGTTTCGCTCTCCACTATTTTTATTGGAACGGAACTGTCTGTTTTCTTGCTCCGAAACGTTCCGAAACCAATATGAACACTCTCGATCCGTAACGGAAATCATACCGGACCGATACGAACCGTAACGTCTGAACATGGTTTATTTAAGTCTTGACCGAACTCACCTGTGATTGATTTTGATCAAATCTATAAGGTAATAACAATTTGACACACTGTTAAACAACGGTTTAAAGCAAAACCATACATAAGCTTAATGGTCCGGCTAGACTTTTTTTCATAAACTTATAAACAAGACGAAAGGAAGCTTCTATACGTCTTTTAACAAACCGATTATTTTGGATGAAATTTCTATGGTCTAGTGTTAAACCGAAAACTAAGGAACTTGATTGCAAAAATTTAAAATGAATGAAACTTGTGGTATAAGATTTTTGTTTTTCGTACTTATCATAAACGGTACCATTTGCAACGTTGCCAACATTGATAATGTTGTTGATAAAAAATGCAAATCGAACGAGTTCAGATGTCGTTTGTGTGAATTATTGTACCAAAGAATTTGTCAATTATCTTCAGGTATAGATTTTACTGCTTTTTAAAATCGGTCAATACTTTGGGATATGTTAATGAATGGGTCTCTCTCAACAACACGGCCGGTGTTAACAGAAGAAGGATATTCTCTATATCTATATCTATAGTGTAGGTATAAGCCCCAACAAAATACAAATGGTGTACATCACTAATCCTAACTAACCTCCCACAAAAGGACCACCAACACCATATCATACCGCCAGGAGGAAGGAACCCCAAATAAGATAACAAAATGAGAATAATGAGTCAACTGATGCCTGCTGAACTTATGCTCACGAAGATGACTGAAGTGAAACCAACCCTTTATCGTATTCTTAGCATCATAGTTCAATTTAGCGGCGTTTAAAAAGGCGTTGTGGTATAGTGGACATCAACCTTGATTCCTGTACAGACGACCAAGGTCCGATTCCCACTCACAACGGTTCACTTGGCAAGTGAGCAAACCTTCGCTCGGGTCAACCCATGCCATGTGAGGGGAGTTGGGTAGTCAGTTCAAGGTGCTGACGGGATGCTTACTCAAAGCATCTATAGTTGCAAGAATGGACTCCCAGAGCCTCCTGTAACTCAAACTCAACCATAATAGATAGAATAGCCAATAGCGGCGTCCAATACATCGAGTTTCAACGGGCTCTACAGTCTACACACGGAGATACGGTCGCTTATGGGCGGAGGCGGTTAGAAAAAGGGTGGAGTAGTTTTGGCTCCGCCCGAATTCAAAGAATTCTCAGGTGTTTATCACTGGCCGTATTTACCCTGGATCCAATACTATTAAAAATTCATAGGAACGTGTGAGCAATGCTAAATTTTTTGTTTTGAAAGTCGCGCACTTTCGTTTTTGTTCATTCACTTTTTTGATTTTTTTTGCTGTAGACGCAGAGGGGTACAGCGACAGAACTTGGTTGGTTTGGACCTTATAAAAACTTCTATACTCAGACAGATGCCTGCTTCGTATCTTGTGTTCGTTGTAGACTTCTTCCATTGGATTATCACATAATACATTAGTACATTTTTATGACACTGGCAATATTCACAGTTTAGTCTTGAGGGCTGATGTTTTTTATAAAAAATGTACAGAAGCTTCTTGTCAACTGCTCTTGTTAGGATGATTGATCGCGTTAAATTTCTTTGACAACAAATTTGATTCGATAACTCCACCAAGTTTATCAATCATACTTTCTGTCGTAACAACTTTCACTGATAGCGGGCGCGGCGCCCTTTTTAACTTTTTTGTTTTCATTCAAAATGAAAAATGACCGGACTCCGATTGGAGGTTCACAGAAGTAGTAGTAGTAGTAGTAGTAGTATTTTATTTTTCATGATTGTAGTAGTAAATATGATACAAGGTTTTATGTTAAATTATATAATAAAACTAAACAATGCTAGAATGGAGACTTCATATTAGCAAGCTATTCGAGAATGGGCCACCTTTTTGTAATTCCAAGGAATACTAGTATAATTAGGAAGAATTTCTTAAACTACTGAACACGTAAAAGTCTTAAAACAGACAAATAAAAATGAAGGAGGAGAACAAAAAGTAGAAAACTAAACTTAAAATTATCAAAAAATAGAAAAGATACACAAATGAAATAGACAAAAAAGAAAAAAGAAAAAGAAAAAATATGTATGTAATATATCAATAATGAGATCATTATGAATAAATTAAATAAGTATTTAGGTATATCAAAATGGAAACATGATTTTGAAAGGTGAATTTTGAAAGTACAGTAATATTTTGAAAGTACAGTAATTCAAAGAAAAAAAAAAAAAAAAAAAAAAAAAAAATTAATAAAAGTTTTATAGCTTTACTGTCACTGTTCAATCAAAGCAATTAGTAATCAGATACAAGATAATTGTGTAAGTTTATCCTAAGTTCACAACCAGTTAAGTCAGTCAAGGGATAAGCAGGAAAATTCTGTTGTAAATCATTCCACTGGACAATGGTACTATAGGTGATAGATTCTGTACCATACATAAAAGTTCTGAAAGAGGGCCTGAAAAGAAGACGCACTGATTTCCCTCTGGTTCTTTGTTTATGTTGATAAAAGTTTAGAGAGAAGAGATTCTTGAGTCTAATTGGAGAAAAACCACATAAGATCCTGTGAGCAAGAGTTATATTTAGTAGATTTATGTGATCAGAAATTTTAAGAAGATTAAGTTCATAAAAGATTTTACTAGAGTGAGCATTGAAATCAGAAAAAGTCATGATTCGTTTGCATCGTTTTTGAAGTTTAAAGACTCTTTCCACATTATAGTTATGTTTTTGACCCCAGATTTGGCAAGCATAATTAAGATGCGAAAAAAATAGAGCATAATAAATCTGAAGTAGTGTAGATAGAGGAACAAAATGTCTGAGTTTAGAAATTATTCCATTGGCACTACTTAATTTAGAGCATAGATTGTTTGTGTTTATTTTCCAATTTAAAAAGTGATCAAGAGTTACTCCAAGGTATTTGACTGATTCGCTTAAGTTTAGGGGAATATTATTAATCGAAAGCTGAAGATTATGTTTGATTTGTTTGTGCACATTCCTGAAAAGTAAAATTTTAGTTTTAGCTACATTCAAAGAGATTTTGTTTGCACAAAGCCATATATAAAGATTTTGGAGATCTGCATTGATACTTTCTTCAATGTTAATAAGAGATTTATCTGAGTAGATTAGACTCGTGTCATCTGCAAAAAGGGAGGTTAGGGAATGTTCAATTGCATTACATAGATCATTAATGTAAATTAAAAATAAAAAAAGAGGGCCTAGAACAGAACCTTGAGGAACACCTGTTGAGATTTTACGTGCGTTTGAATTTGCACCTGAATATGAAACATATTGAATTCTATTAGAAAGATATGATTGAAACCAATTATTGGGAATACCTCTGATACCATAGAGTTCTAATTTCTTGAGTAGGATTTTGTGGTCAACTGTGTCAAAAGCTTTTTTCAGTCAATGAAAACACCACAGGAGAACTTGCTATCATCTAGTGACCTACGAATCTCTTCAGTAAGAGAGATTAGAGCAAGATTTGTAGAATGATTTTTTCTAAAGCCAAATTGTCTTTCTGAGAGAATACCATGGAAATCTAGGAAAGACATTAATCTTGAGAAAACAAGTTTTTCAAATATTTTATCAATGTTCGATAATAGTGAAATTGGACGGTAGTTATCAACATCCTGATTAGATCCCTTATTTTTGAAAACTGGGATTACTTTAATAGTTTTAAGGGAGTTTGGAAAAATTCCAGTTTGAAAAGTGAGATTTAGGATTTTTTCTAAAATAGTTGCAAGGGAGTCTGGAACTATGTCAAAAATTTTACCAGGAATACTAAAATCACCTGAGCTTTTACTGTGATTTAGGGATTTGAAAATGTTTACCTTGTTAACTAGGGTAAAGAAAAATGAGTTGCCTGATGTTGGTCTTTTTATGTATTCTTTAAAATCTCCAATGTTTGGTATCTCAGCTTGAATTTTAGTTGCTATGGTAGTGAAAAATTTATTAAACTCATTAGAAACTTCAGTAGGCTCAGAAATGATTTCGTTTTTTTTAGAAGAGTTTTTTAAGACAATATTAGACTGTTCCTTCTTCTTTTTGTATATAATTTCATTTATAGCTTCCCAGGTTTTTTTAGGGTTTGTAGAATTTAGGTAGAAATAATTTTTGAAATAATTCTTTTTGCTGGCTTTCAGTAAATTGATGATTGAGTTTCTATAAAATTTGTATTTTTGACGTAGGTTAGCTTCATTGATTGGATCTTTAGCATTGATGGATTTTTTTAAAAGTTTATCTCTGACTGACAGAATGCCCAGAACGCCCGCTGCCTAACTGCCTATCCCCCGATGGGATTAACAAATACCGTGAAGTCGGGTAACTTGCATCAGTGGAGGCTAACATAGCCCTCAAATGAATGACCTGGCTAGTCATGCATTAAAATAAAATTAATCAATAACAAAAATGGTAGAGTAGAGCTGCGAGCGGAGCTGCATAGTTCATTTGTTTTGAAATTTTGCTGCTTTGATTGGTCAGTCATTTGATGGCGATGCATGTTAGCCTCCACTGATGCAAGTTACCCGACTTCATGGTAACAAGTGTGTAACTTACCGAGCTCAAGTGACGTCAAACGCTCCATCGTTTTGCCACTTATTTGGTCTTCTTCGTTCCAGACATTCGCGTGTGTTCCACTACGGATTTTTTCATTTTTCGATTTAAAACCCTACTGTAAGTAAAGAAATTAAAAAGACAACTTATGTGAGAATGTTGAGTTTTGTTTATATGGCAGTTTGTGATGGACTGATCAGTGATAGACCTTTTTTCAAAGAGGCCATCCTGTTGAATAATTATGTACTCCAGCAGAAAAACAATGATACAACCATGCATTAATTATTAAAATATGCATGATACAGTAATTATGCATGGCTGTATCATTGTTTTTCTGCTGGAGTACATAATTATTCAACAGGGTGGCCTCTTTGAAAAAAGGTCTATCACTGATCAGTCCATCACAAACTGCCATATAAACAAAACTCAACATTCTCACATAAGTTGTCTTTTTAATTTCCCAAATTTCGTCGTAAGCGTTCACTTCCACAATAATTTATGTAATTGCAATTTCGATCAGTCCACAGTCAGGTTCAACATATACGCGTGTTTTTATTCATGTGACCGAAGTGAAAGCAATCCGGGGGTGAGTGGCGAAGCAACACAGCAGATTAATCATAAAGTAAAGAAATATCTTTTGGCATTGACAATAAAGTATAATATATTACAGCTTACATTATATCTCCTTAATTCAAAAATCAAAAATTCATTTCGCATTCGCTAAAAAAGAAAATAATAATAATGAATTGATATTATATACTAAGACGCCCCTGTCTTTTACTCTCGTCTAATTTCCCATCTTGGAACGTGAAAAACGCCCGTCCGCCCAATATCCACCTAATCACCTTGAATTTACTTTAATTGTCCTTTGACTTCCAAAAAATAGTATTTAAAAACTATGAATTTATAATAATTACAAAAAACAAAAAGTTTGATACTTCATTAGTGAAAAATACAATAAATTCCTAGTTTCAATTCTCAATGGGCGTTTTTCTAGCGCTTCGTTTATCGCGCAATTTTTGCGTCACACAAACTTTCTCGACCGCTCGTAATAATTCTCCATTGTCAAGTCAGGATCGATGGTGACGTCACCTAAGCATAAAAAAGAAAGAATTTCGTCAGTTTTATGCATATATTAATTTGCGAGATATTCTATTCGCCGTGCGATTGCACTTTTCGTAGACTAGTCGGAATACCTTCTTTTACTTGCGGGATTGATGGTAACTTTTCATCTTCGTTATTTTTTAAATGAAGCACAACCGAAAAAAAGCAAAACTTCAGAAAGCTGCATATTTCCAGTGAGTAAAAGATTCTGACAATTAACATAATTGATGATGATGATTTTTTTCGGTCAGGCAAATGTCTCGTATTGGGGGTTCTAGTCTTGACCCCTAAGCCTACGCAAGATTGAAGCGTTTGGGTAAACGAGACAAAACTCCAAAAAAGCTGGTGTTTTGAAGCGCTTCTGTGCGATCGAAATATTGCTCTTTGTGACGCACTGCTGATATATAGAGAAAATTTTTTTCCTCTCTGAAGCTAAGAAAAGAAAATTAGTTTCAATCAGAGATTCTGACCTTCCTATATTATTCCTATCTGCAAAGAAGGGTGTCGAAATTAGAAGAGGGATGTCGTTGACCAACTTACGGTACTCGGTGCGAAAGAGAAATTGTGTACCATTCATTAACTCAAATCGAATGACTTTGGAGGTTTGTTGAAATGGTGGCCAAATTGCCGTCCCATGTTTTATCAAATTGTCCCAAGTTAGAGCAGTTGACTGTAGCTATACATTGGGCTAATCCATTTTTAAACCATACATGGGTATTATTGACGATTTGTTCCAGGGGGGGTCTGAGCCTTGATTTTCCAAGGGGTTTTTGCTCATTTTTCAGATTTTCCAAGGGGCTTATTAAAGGTTTCCACGGGGTTCTCTCCTCATAAACTGATATCAATAGTCATTTTCCAGGCCCTTTTTCACAAAATTTCACTTTCCAGGGACATGTCAGCTCCTAATTTCCAAGGGATTAGTTTGTTATCCAAAATTTCCAGGGAGGGGGTAGTGAAAAAAGTTCGTCAATACCCCTGTACAATTTTTTTTTGGAATACTGTAGCCCAATTTTTTTACATTTTTATCATCATCAAGGGGTTCAAGATTGCCACATTTTACACAGCCTTTCTTTTATGGCGATTGAGGCCTTTCAGTGTCTTGCCTGAAGGGCGGCTGTAAAATCTCACCCTTCATAAAACACCTCTTTTACATTAATTTGGTCTGATGTCGACATCCCTCTTCTAATTTCGACATCCTTCTTCCGTCACCTAATGCAATGTAAAAATTATGGTAGTTTTCAGTTTTTGAGACATGCCATTTAACCTCCCCGAGAAGGGAACTAGACCTCACGAGTTAGGCTAACTGTTATGATCACAAATCCTCAAAAGGAGCCCCATCCATGAATAAATCCTGGGATGGTGCACCAACGACTGGGTGTATAGGGGTCACTCTCCTTTGTTCCAGGAACAAGCTCACTAATTCTTAGGGGTGTGTCTACTATAGGCTCTGCCTCCCCTGCTGCATGAAATTTGCATCTTCTTTATTAAAGAATTTACCTGCTTCTAGATTGATATTGACACCTGCCCTTATGCCTAAAATTGTTGTTTTTGGCAATCTTTTTCTGTTTATTGCAAGGTAGGAAAAGCCAAATGTATTCTTTAACTTGCCAGATGGCATTTGTTGATGACTTTAAAATTTGGTCAATTGCCTATAAAGGTCTATGGTTAGCTATCGAAAAATAATTCTAACATTTTTCTGAATGAGCCGACTCTGGATTTTTGACCTGGAGGTAAAAAAAGTTAGAAAGTCTCTGTAAGGGTCAACAGGTTTTTTTCCTTTTTTGGTTCTCTTTCAGAAAAACCAAATCCAATTAAATCATTCTTGAGATTGTTGTTGAGGCACTAGATATTGGAGACTTTTTATAGCATTATTTAGCTGTTCACCTGATTTTTTGTGTTCAACAAATTTGTTAACATAAATCTAAAGTATAATGAGATTCCAGACAAAATTCAATCTGTCTGTAACTTAGGCTAGACTTTCCTATCCTAGCTTGCTAAATTTTATCATATGCAATGAAAAATGCAAAGACTTAATTATCACAACAAACTTTTACCTCTACAACAATGATCAAATCATTTAAAATGTCTAAACATATTATCAGTTGCTTATCGTTTATTGAATAAACATCAAATCTCAAATGATATCCCTCTTTCAGATAATCATATATTTTTAAAAAGGAAATCATCTATGTTGATCCAAATCTGAAATACAAACAAGATTTTGTAAAATCATGGGAAATCCATCAATTAAGACACAAATCTATACATTTATGAGCTGACATTGTTGCAAAGTGTGTTTTCATTATGGCAGAAAAATATGAAATTGAAGAGAATTCTTCATTGACATTTCAAGACTCTCCACGTCACAAGAAAGGATTTTTTATTAGCAAAGGCCAACTTATAGTCTGCCTTTTAGCTGTGATATGCTTGATAATAATTATAGCTGTACTGTCTGCTACATTCAGTTGGTATGCAGCCAAGAATGATAATACTAATGGGAAGTCAGGTACTGTATAACTAGTTTCATAAGACCTGTATTTTTTTTATTTTTTTGGTCTATGAACATTTGCAGATGATCTTTCATTTCAAATTTAATCATCATTTGCTTATAATGATTAAATTTTTAAAACAATTGCGTGATTGTGTGAATGGGAAAGCTTTGCGTGAACAAAAATTTCGTAAATTGTGAAAAAACATTGTGTGAATGTGTGAATTTGGGAAAAAAATTTGCTTGATTGCATGAATTGAAGGTCCGCTAGGGGGGGGGGCTCATAAAGGAAGCATGTTAGATAGAATTATGGTCATACCGTAAAATCGATAATCAATTAAATAGTTTCTGTTGGGTAATGTGTCAAAGTTACGGTGAAAGGAATTAAATTAAAGAGAAAATGTTTTTAGCTATAATAACTATTTTCCTTCCTTAATAAAATAAAGTTTTGTGAAACAATTTCTCATTCATTGAAAATCAGACAGGGTCTTTGCAAATAACAATTTTATCTCATTTTTGCAAATAACAATTTAATCTCATTTTTGCAAAAAACAATGTTTTCTGTTATCCATAAAGTACAAAAGTATGCCTTAACTCATTTAAAGTCATGATTTAAAGAATTTCTATTTACAATACTATCTGTATAAATAATTTGTTCTATTTTGAAAATATTTGTTTTAACGCACATTTCAATGTCTAAAAGTGTTAAAAACCAGACTCCAAGTGATTTATGCTAATATTGTTATAAAAATATAAATAATAAGATTTATGCATCCATTACAATTTCCAATTTCAATTTCTATATCCAATTTTTTTTCTTTTCAGATATGAAGAAAGGCGGCTCAAATAAAACTACCATGGCTCCAACGACTGTCCCAACAACACCAGGAACAGAAGTTTATCATAATATTCGTTTACCCAAATACATTAGACCCATTCATTATGTAGTGGGTAAGTTTTTTCATTAAAGTGTCAAAATGTGCTCCAATGAAAAATTTGCTGGAATACTCTCTTTACAGATTCTGTTATTAGTTTAAGAATTTAAAATTTCAAGCTTCTTGCCATCAATTACATTCATACATTAGGACTTTTCCGTAACTTACTTTTAATTCTCTCTCAGCTTTGGAAATTGATATGCAGCTAGAGTTTGTAGATGGTACAACAAACATCAAGACCGAAGTCTCAAAACGCTCAAAATATATCATGGTGCACGCTATGAAATTTAATAATGTTAAAGTCGTTGTAAAAAAATTTGATACTCAAGAAAAATACCCCCTTGAGAAAGAGCATGGTGA
The DNA here is from genome assembly GCF_902728285.1 of Clytia hemisphaerica. Classification (NCBI taxonomy): domain Eukaryota; kingdom Metazoa; phylum Cnidaria; class Hydrozoa; order Leptothecata; family Clytiidae; genus Clytia; species Clytia hemisphaerica. Next base: position 1,336,950 of record NW_027103595.1, on the reverse strand, counting down.
TAACGGCGGCTTTTTATACAAACAAAATCTTTATTTTGTTATTGAAGCTCATGATTATTTTGAAGTTGGAAATTATTCTTTGGAATTCAAATTCGATTATAAATTGCGAAAAGATTTGGCTGGATTTTATTTGTCTACTTACAATAATACAAAGGGTCAAATTGTGTAAGAAATCATTTTATTTGAAAATGTTGTTATAAAAAAGAATCTTATTTCCAATCAAGCTATTATTATAATAACAATTACAACTTAAAATAATTTTCAGATAAGATTGATAGAGAGTAAGGCACTATAAAAGGTAGCTAAAGTAATTTACCAGGAAATTTTTGTTCACCTTGACCAATTAAGTATGGCACTCCGCAACCTCAAATTTTTGCTCCTACTGGTGGTACAGGACTGAAAAAAATTCAGCAATTTCATATGATACCAGTGGGACTTTATGAAAACTTCTCTGTGAAAACTATAAGTTGAAGGTTAAGTGTTGCTACGATAGTGCTCTTACCAACAAAAGAAGTATGATAAAATTTCAAAAGAAAAACACATAATTTGCTATACACAAGGATTTTTTAAGCACTTTGTGCTGGAGCCGTTTTTGTAAACTTAGATTGAATTTCTAATATGCCTGAAAGAGAATTTCCTCAGCAAAACTGTACATTTAGGAAGCTGGGGAACTTGTGGGTGTTCAGAGGGCAAAGCTCCCAAAAATTCTTGAATATATAGATAATAATTAGTTATTGTTGCTCATAAACAACTCACTGAGGAATTTCTTTTTTTTTCACAGGAAAGTCGCCGCTACGCAATTTGAGCCTGTGGATGCCCGTTCAGCATTCCCATGTTTTGACGAACCAGCTATGAAAGCGACTTTTGATATCTCAATGAAACGAGATAAAAGTTATCTTGCATTGAGTAACATGCCGGTCATCAGAACTGAAGCTGATGGAGATGAAGTGACCAATTATTTCCAAACAACTCCCATTGTATCCACTTACTTGATCGTCTTTGTGATTTGTGATTTCGAAAAAAGAATGGTTGTTGCAAATACTAAGGTTCCTACTAACGTAAGTACACGTTTTTTTATAAGAACAAACGAACGTTCAATGGCAAAAATATCAAGAATAAGTTAAGAACAGTTTAAGACTTTATAGGCTCTAAAACATCGAATTTTTTCAAAAATTGCACAAAAATACTCACAAAATGGTGAAAATAAGAACGTTTTCGAACTTCTACTGTATCCAAGCGAATACTCTGGTCGCGACAAACCTAAGTACATCATGTTATTCATTGAGAGATAAGTAAAGTAAAATCTCAGCAACCGCAACCGCTGTGGGAGGTGATCTGATGGGTCTTCTTTCAATAACTATCTACTCAAAGGTAGGAGAGGGCATCTTTTTGAACCTACCTGGAGGTCCTATAAATTAACCGTTGTCCGTCCGTTCGTCCGTCCGTTCAGTCTGTTACCGGCTTTTTTCGAGATTGGCTCATTATTTTTTTCTTATTTTTGGCACAAAGATGCAAAATGGCAATGCCTAAAATGTGACGGAGCCCAATTTTCGTTAAAAAAATTTTTCCGGCCAAAAATACTGGAAATATGCCGGAAAAACTTTTTTTTTGGCATTTTCTCCAGATTTTATTTAGTTTTTTCAAAGATGGGTATTAACAATGCCTAAAACATGGCCGAGTCCGCTATTTGAAAAAAAAAGAAATCGCCGTTTTTCTGGATTTTCATTGGACTTTTTCCTTATAATTGGTTGTTTTTTCATTCAAAACATTATTAATAGCAACGCCCACCATCAAGCATGTTTCAATTTTCAATAAAATTGATTTTACTCTCCTTCCCTCTTCCCCCATCAACAATCAATGATAAAATTTAATGTTTTATGCATTTTCGCAAAACGGTATATCGTCTGACTGATTGTTTTAATTGTTCTCCTTATTGCCTTATTATCTAGCTTTCATCATCAGGTAGGTCCATTCAGCATGTTGCTTGTTTTCATTTTCTCCACATTGCTATCTAACTCCCATCATCAGGTAGATCCATACAGCATCTTGCTTGTTTTCTCTCTGTTGTGGCTAACTTGTTTCAAATGAAAATAATACAATTTTCTCTCTCTCTAATTCGATCTTCAACTGACAAAGCTCTTTTCTTCGAATTAGAGAAAGATCTGATAGACAGAATTCCAGCTGAGGGGGCCAATGTTTTAGTTCGAATTTAAAAAAGATTTGCATTGTAGAGGTTCGAATAGCCTATACTAGACGTCACCCGCGTTTTTTTTACGCAATTAACGTCTATTCCACTTTGCGACTTTTTCGAATGTTTTGAGCCCAGGTTTCTATTTTTCGAAAATCGTCAAAGTGGAACCTCAATAAGAAACGAGATGAAAAATCCCGGTTTTTAGTGAGGTGCTCGCTAAGGTTCAAACTGTATAAAGAATGTTGACTATAACAACCTTTCTCTTTTTTCTTTTAGATGACATATTACGCACCAGCTGCTCAGATCGATCAAATTGGATATGCAATGGAAGTCGGCAGCAAAATCTTACCACATTTCGAAGAATTTTATAATGTCTCGTATCCTTTGGAGAAAGCAGGTATTTTGAATAGATTTACAGTAATTTTCTATAAAAATCAATAGACATTTTCATAGGTTACATCACGAGCAACGTTTACCTCGCTTTCAGAATATTGCCATGGTAATTGATTCCCAGAGGAGTTCATAGTTTACTCTATTTATAAAAGTAACACTTGAAGAAGAAGGGATATTATCACATTTGGCAATGGTTTCAAATTGAGACTGTCGTTGCACTCAAATTAATTTATGAAAAGGTCTATTGGCAAATGGTAATTGAAATTTTTAGTCCAAAGATTCCATCCATGAGCCTTACTCCAAAATGTTATTAGTAGCTTTTCAAAAATATTAGCTACTTTTCAATTTCATAAAATATTCAGATTTTCCATTCAATGATTGATTTTATTTTTCGTTTAAATACTATAATAAATACTCTATATAGACTTCAAAAAGTTAATTCCCGAAAAATTATCAAAATTGCAATAAAATATTTGCTTATTATTTGTGTGTGAAAAATGCTCAACAAAAGCAATACTTTACGTATAAATACACTTGATGGGCTATTCGAGAAATAGTTTGTGCCCCCTATGTTGAGGAGGTGTCGCATCCAGGGTGGTCTGGAAAATGAAAACAAACATGGTCTGGTTTTTCGAGTGTAAAAATTCACTAAAATGAGGTGAAAAATCCGGAGTGGTCAGTAAAACCGGGTCAAAAATGCAGGGGGGGGGTTCCTGAAAATTTTTCAAAAAAAATCCAGGGGCTACCTTTCCCAAAAAAGACTTCCTCAACATAACCCAGCTGGCACACAACGTTGTTTTAACGTTCATCTAACGTTAAATGGACGTTGTGAACGTTAGATAAACGTTGAAACAACGTTGTGTGCCAGCTGGGAAAGAGCATATAAATTTTTCCTGGAATAGCCTAATATGTTTAGTTTTGCCAATAGATTTTTCTACAACTTTTGTTTACAATTTTTAACAGATATGATAACTATCCCTTCAATGTCTTTTGGTGCAATGGAACACTGGGGCTTGGTCACTTATCGTCTCAGAGCTTTGTTGTTTGACCAACAGAATTCTGCTATCTCTGATAAATATTATATCAGCAGTATTGTGGCACATGAGTTAGCACATCAGGTCAGCGTTTTAGAACAATTAGTATACGAACCATAGATTTATAAAGCCCGAAGGGCTAGATGTCGTGTTTTAAGCCATCACAGGCAATAAAAATTAAATATCGGAAAGAATTTTGCTGCTATTGTTTTCGAAAACCTGCGAAGCTTCTGATTGGTCGAGCGCTGAAATTATATTGTAATGTCAGGTGACCTAGGTAGGATTTCCTACCTAACCACGACACACTTTTCACACTAAACACGACATCTAGCCCTTCGGGCTTTATAAATCTATGATACGAACACCTATCAACCAATATCAGCACCGTCAGCTTTTGAGGAGACTGGTAACAAAAACAATACTGTCTTTTCGACGAAAGTTTCGAAAACGCAAGTGTAGGAGCGCTCTACAAAAGTTAGTAGAACTAGTCGAATGCTAGAAATAGTTTGCAATTCATCGCAGAAGTCCCAGGAAAATGTGTTTAAGAGTTACAAGGGGGAAATTTGTTTGGTGTGTTTGATTTTAGGCAAACCCGACCGCGCTGTTAAAGGTTGATATGTGTTTTTCAGATTTTGTACAGAATCAGTATTTTAATCAGATTTCTACGTAGTTCCATAGTAAGTCAGAAAGGGATTAGCAATCATATCTGTTAAGACATTATAACAATCTAAAAACATCAAGAATCACAGATGAGATGGAGTTTTTATGAAATACTTTATTAATAATTGGTCATTTAAAGTAATAAAAATGACGCAATTAGAGAAAATTTAGCAATACTGCTGTGTTTTTCATAATTAATATAATGAATCCTTATTTAAGTAGATTTTGAAAAGCAATACTTTATTAAACCTGGATCTACAATTATCTTGGAAGCCTTCAATTTTGGGAATTAACCCAAAGTTTTTAATAACGGCTTGTATTGTGCATTTTGTTTTTAAAATGAATTGGTTCAAATTTGCTAGACAAATCACTCAGTCTGTTTTAAATTTTTTTCGAGATTTTTTTCCATTCACGTTTCATTCATTCATTTTCCAGTTTCCATTCATTCATTCACTCCTTTTCAATAGATATGATTGCTATTCCTGATTTTGCTGCTGGAGCTATGGAGAACTGGGGCCTAATCACTTATCGCGCACGTGCTTTACTTTACGTTGACGATGTTTCCAGTATTTCCAATAAATTATATGTTGCGGGTGTTGTGTCTCATGAATTGGCTCACCAGGTTTGCTTGAAAGTTTCTTTCCCTTTGGATCTTTACAAAATGAAGTTGAATTTTTCTAGAAAAATAGAAGAATTTCAATATTATTGAAGTTAAAATCATCATATTTATATTTCTGTGCTAAGTTTCTTTGACAAAATTCAGTAATGGCGCAAAATTTGTGTAGGAGAGCAGATTTTCATAACACTGTAATTATCTTTTATTATTGCCGACCCAAAAAAATATCAGCGTTTTGATTGGTCGAGAGCATCGAGATATTTGCGATATTTCATATTTCTCTAGTATGGAAATATGACCGCGTTGACTTTTGGGGGACTGGGTAAGCGGCGGGAGAAAAATCAAAACAAAACAGCCGAAAAGAACTGACTTCGGAGAAACTGACTTGGGAGTCAAAGGGAAAACGCAACAAAAATATTTTCAGATTAACTTTTACTTTGGAGTTCTTCCATAAAAGACACTAAAATCAAATCTGATGAACTAAGAAATTATAAAACTACTTGAGACCACCCAAATATTTTCAGCTTTTGGTATAAAATTCGTTCGTGTGATAAACCAATAACAGTTTTTTATCCATGCATACAAAAAAACTTGAGATATTCTTGAATGTTTGCCAATAAAATTTCTCATAACATAGCAAGGGAAGTGAAATGTCTTGTATTAAACCAAATGACGAGTGATTTTTATAAAAGTTCTCTCCTAATTCTCGTTCTCGACGAGGTACGTCCTTGAATTTTCAACTCAACAATCATTACATCTTCCTTCTAAAATTCAAAACATTTAAAGCTTGACGATAATCAAGAAAGTATACAAATTGTATTGCTCCTGAAAAAATGTTGTTCTTTAACCATTATTACAAGCATACATTTCCATCATGGGACTCCTTTCCTCTGCTATTCTTTTCCATGCATCGAAACAAAAACATAGAAAAAGACTGAATGTTATCAATCTGATTAATCCAATGATGAAGGGTTTCTTGTCTATCGAAACAATACTGTACACCATCTGCATTTTGAATTATCAATCTAGAAACTTTCAAATACATCTCTGAAAAATCTGCAACTCTTCAAAACAAAACTTCTGGATCGATAAAATGATCGAAAAATGCTTTTCTTTTTTGTTTTTGTGTGAATATTTTCTGCGGGAACATATCGAATTTTTTTGTTCGAATCTAACGTTCGAATTAGATTTTCGAATAAAAACATTCGAAACTACACAGAAGAAAGAAGTAAGGCGGAAGTAAGTTTTAAAACAAAAACAAAAAGAGATTTTTATCAGGACAATTTTTTTGAGTCGACAATAAATTAGTTATCACATGACTTCTCGTGCAATACTCGATATTTTACTCGTTCCGAGATTTTACCGATATTTTTCCTCGCCTAAAGGCTCGGAAAAATATTACGGAAAAATCTCGGCACTCGTAAAATATTTCTCGTATTGCACTCGAAGTCATGCGATAACTAGTACATACCATGAATAAATAATTACTTTGTCATAAAAATCTGCTCTCCTACACAAATCTTGCGCCTCTCTTGGCTCCGCTGCTACTGTTAAAAGTTTATTTTTTCCTTCATCGAAAATTGGTATATTGGTTAACTATATTTTCACCTTCCCTTCTTCCTACAGTGGTTCGGTAACATTGTGACGATGGATTGGTGGAGTGATTTATGGTTGAACGAGGGGTTCGCATCTTATGTCGAATATATTGGTATGGATAAAGTGCACCCCGAGTGGAACGTTGTAAGTGGGTCAACTTTTCCTTCAGATTGAAGTGGAAACTTTCTTCTGAATACACAGGATGCAAAATTAAAGTCTGAAGTTAAATCACGCTTTTATGCGCTTGTTACATGACATTTAGTTCTGATTGGATCGAATTTATTGACACTAATAAAGCTATCAGCTGTAAGTTGTAAAGCAAGTAACATGGGAATAAAATCACGTGAACTTTTTCGAGTAATCCATTGTTTTGATGACTGCATTGATATAATTTTGCAACCCGTGTATTAGTCTAAAGCGTTAGTAGACTACTAATCAAAACAACTCTTTATTAAAGAACTCTTCTGCAATCAATATTTTCATTGCTGAAAATTCCCTTTGTAGAAGTGTTTACTTTAGAATTGTATGAATGAGTTCCTATTCAGCCTTCCTGACAAACGCGATCCCCTACTACTTTTCAACTTTTGCAGAATTTCACCTACGCTATGTTTTGAGATATAAGAACAAGAATCTATTAATCAAACAACAGAGAACTCACGAGGGTGATAGTGGGGTAGTTCTCTGCTAATAAAGGCGCTTACCACGCCCATTGGTTTATCCTTGGGAGAAATGGGCCATTCCATTTTGTGTCCATACATGGGGGTGGACGAACATTTTCAGGGGGTCTAAAGGAGTGTTTTTTCATTTTTCCAGGGGGTAGAAAATTATTTTCAAATTTCCAAGGGGGTAAAGACAGATTTTAGTTCGTCCACCGTCACTTTAAGGTATGAAAATAAAGGGGGAAATTTTGCAAATTTTTCCATTTTCCAGGGGGTATCCACACATTTCCAATGCTCTGCACTCTGCACTGTAATGACTTGAAAAGGTTCGTCCAACCCCCTGTTTGGAAAGTTAATGAAATGGCCCAATACAAAATCAACAAACACAACAACGACACCTACAAAAAACTTATGAAAGCAATAAAAATCGAATTTGACATTACTTTATCCTCTTTGCTTTTCTTTAGACTGATTTCCAAGTCATCAGCGATGTATCCCGAGCAATGAGACTTGATTCTCTCATTTCATCACATCCTATTTACATCGAGGTCGTTAAACCAGCTGATATTAGTGAAATCTTTGACGGTATCTCTTATTCAAAGGTAACTCAGCAAATAATTGGTTACATTTTTTTTTAAAGAACCAGGACATTTTTGTTGAGGCTTGGTTGTTCTTATATTTTTACACATTTTTAAAAATTTGACCCTTAATTTTGCCAAAAACTCAGCCGTTTCAGGCTGAGGGTACTCTGTATCAGAGTGTATCGTAGTACACTATGTGCGCATTGTCTGTTTGATAAATAAATTCCCGCACGGAAACGTCTGCGATGAAGTATGATCAATAGATAGCAACACTTCTCTCGTCGTCTCCCCTCTCTCACCCGCTCTCCATTGCAGCGGTTGTTTTGAAAAATCTCAAATGAGAAAAGACAATGACAACAGACCCTCTACGGCAACGAATTTTGAAACTTTCCGTAGATATCGGGTCTGTGTACAGACTAGGCTGAGGGTTGTTCTTGAATTTTTCTTTTTGGAACTTTTGAGCAATGACGCTCATATACAATTGTTCTAATAAAAAAAGGGTGTTTAATTATCCTGATCGCTATTTTAAATTCCTTCTGAAAAAACTTTTTCGACCATCCCCCAAATTAAATCCCTATCAAAATTTCTTATTTTAAGATGATTTAGACCTCTGTTAAAAATATTTTTAAATTTGAACTAAACTTTTGACTTTGAGTATCAAATCAAATAAAATTGTCCGCTTTTTTTTTATTTGAATTAATTCAAATTAAATTTTTGTCTTAATTCGTAGGGTGGATCAATTTTACGAATGTTGGACAATTTCCTCGGTGCAGAAGTCTTCAAGAAAGGGTTGAACGTAAGATTTTTTCGAAATCAAACAGATGAAAGCTTGATGATTTTTTATTAAAGTGTTTGTACCCATCTGGTACTGTTTCTTCAACGTTCATCTAACGTTATATGGACGCTGTGAAGATTAGATACACGTTTTATAAGAACTAACTATAAAAGAACATAAGGCTTTGTTTGGAAATTACACAAGAATGCTCAATGGTGAAAATAATGCTTTTTCTTGAAAAGCCAACTTGCTTGTGCTATTTATGATCTGTTGCTTTAGCAACCTCGTTTCTATCATGCTTACTGATAGCGCTAGATAGCATCAATCAGTAACGTAAATAAAGCCTGGGATACACGGTGACGAGGTTGGCTTTAGATATTATATAGCTTAAGTGGATTAATTTTCGCGTGGACAAAATTTCGCGAATGGAAGATTGAAAATTTTCGCGTGGACTAAATTTCGCGATTTGGCCTGTTTTTTTGCCTAATTTCTTTCATTTTCCTAGGGGTTTTGGCAAAAATTGCAATTCTAAAAATTTCGCGTGGACAAAATTTCGCGAAAATGGCCAAAATACGCGAAAATCGCGAAAATTAATCCACGCAAAAATTAATCCACTTAAGCTATCATTTGTTTATAGATGTACTTGAAGAAATATTCCTACAGAAATGCGAAGACAGCTGATTTATGGGCAAGCTTATCTGAGGTAAGATGGTATATTATTCTATTAAAAAAAACGAATTTTTAAATCAAACTGAAAATAAATTTGACTGACAAATACCAAGACTTTTCAATCTGTGTTGTGGTATTCGAATTAAGGAGACTTTAGTGCCCTTTTTGGATCAAGATCGTTTGATAGTTCGATTGAAGTGAAATTTTCTTTTAGGGTAACCTATCAACTTAGGACAACAAATATGATACTGGCAAGCTTTGATAAATTTTTGGTCTCGTGAATTTTTCCAACACACTTTTTGAAAGTCTCTCACCCGAGCATTATTTTAGGGCGGTCGCTAAGAACAACAAAAATGAAGTGCTACTTGGCTGGATCGGGTATCCTTAAAAGGGAGCGTGTCCTGTTTGCTGGACAGCTGAATTGTCCGCCATCTTGTTTTCAATTTCAGTCGTCAAGAGCCCGATTCGAATGTTTTGAAATTCAAACGTTCGAAAATCTAATGTAATAAACAACACGGCGGACTAATCGAATTCCAAACTAGAAGTACACGTTTTTTTATAAGAACATAAGGCTTCGATGGCCAAAATGTTAAGAACAAGTTAAGAACATTTTAAGGCTACGTGGACTCTGAAACACCCTATTTCTTAGGAAATACTCAGAAAATGGTGAAAATATGCTTGGAACATTTTTAGGCTTTTAAAACTCCGCAAAAAGTTAAGAATATCCAAAGGCTTCGAAAAGTTTGGATGTTCTTATAAAAAAACGTGTATACTTCTACGGGAAATCTTTGAGTCTAATGTGCAAAGAAATATATGTTGTGCTTACGCTAAATTGTTGTTATTCTGTTCTGTGTCCAGGCATCCAAACTCGCAGGAGATAATTACAATGTAACTGACGTCATGAATTCGTGGATTTTCCAAATGAACTTCCCAGAATTGAGAATTAAATCATTAAACAATGGACAGTTCAAAGTTGATCAAGTTCGATTTTTGAGAGATAAAAATCCTGATTACAGCAAAGAGAAATTTAACTCTTCTTATGGGTGAGACGTGTTAACTATTTTTCGGTTTTTTAATATTCTTAATTTAATTGTACGATAAGATACCTTAAGGGATCTATTCCTAACGGGAACTAATTTTCACAGTCAGAAAAAACAAACTGAACAAATGTTGCATTTCGCGGGAATTAATTTTCGCGATTTTGCTCTATTTTGCACACAATTCTCCCATTTTCTTAGGGATTTTTCAAATTTTTTGATGAAAAATTGCCAAATTTTTAATTCACCATGAGTTCGACAAACCGCAATAACCGAAAATTCGTTCAGGTACTATGTAGCCTCTCAAAAAAGCTAAGAAAGAAAGCTTGCTTGTTTTTCCTTCAAGTTTTCGTTGTTATCAATTGAAATGAATTCATACTTTGGCCATGTTCAGACATTACGGTTTCGTATCGTTCCGGTATGGTTTTTGTTACGGTTCGAGAGTGTTCATATTTGTAGAAAGAAAATAGAGCAGTTTCGGAGCAGTTCTGTCCCGATGAAAATAGTGGAGCGAAGCCGTTTCGATCTGTTTTACTTTGTAACGTCTTCTTTTTGGACGTATCGAATTTTGACGTTACAACACTAGTTTCGGAACCGTTTCGTTTCGGAACAATACGGAACCGTAAGTTCTGAACATGGTCTTAGAGAACTATAAAAGATCTATTTCACTTTTTGGAATTGCATGCCAATAATCATAGATTCAGCTTAGGTAAATGGGCTGTTCCATTAAATTTCCATACAGGGGGGTGGACGAACATTTTTAACGCAAAAAAAGATTGATTCTTAGAAATGTGTGGATGCCCCCTGGAAAGTGACAAAACTTTCAAAAGAATCCTTTGGAAAATTCATTTCCTACCTTAAAAGTGAAGATGGAATGGACGAACTAAAATCAGTCTTTTATTCCCTGGAAGTTTTAAAATAACATTTTAACCCCGGAAAAATGAAACAATACTCTTTTATACGTCCGGGAAGTTCTTCTCCGATTACCCCCTGGAAATGCTCGTCCACCTCCCCCCTGTATGGATATAAAATGAAATGGCCCGATAGATTCTGTACTTTATCATGGCGTTTTCTTCAAATTACAGATACAAATGGCATATTCCTTTCAAATACACAACGTTGAAACTTGATGACGGTGCAAAAAGTGTCGAAGTTATTAATGCCACTACACTAACCTGGATGAAATATGAAAATAGTGAGTATATCGAGCCTGGTTAAGATGTTACTAGCCGTTTATCATTTACAATGTGGGGACATCGATGTAATAGCTCTTTCATGTAATTTTTATAAAAACATAAGGCTTTCAATTATTTCACTTATTTTTCCAGTCACTGTGGACACAGGATCAACAGATTATTTGATCAAATCTTTAAGTGTTCACTAGTTTTCAGTTGACTTAGAACAATGATATTTCATCAATTATTTCACTCATTTTTCCAGTCACTGTGGACACAGGATCAACTGATTATTTGATCAAAGGAAACGCCGGACAATACGGATTTTATCGCGTTAATTATGATGATGCTGGATGGGCCAATATGATCAAAGTTCTCAAATACAATCACAAGGTAAGTTTACTCTTCTGTTATTAAAGAAGTAATGAAATTTATCACCATGGTTTCTCTTATATATGTGAAATAAGAATTTCTGCCCAGCTATATTCGATCAAGAGGTGTATGCATTTTGCCCTTATTGGGACTCATCAGCACTGCTCACAACACCCTGGCAGGCTAGATCGATTGTATCCAGCATGTCTGAACCACAAAATCCAGTATTGCTATAATTTGACTTTTCTTATGGGTCTCTTGGCAGCCTTCCAACTGTCAACATTAGGGACCTTTCATGGGCCCCGGCGTGCGAATCAGATTGAGGGGGCCAAAAAATTATGTCACCCACCATAGTTGGGCGATGAAGAAATTTTTTCTACCCCCTTGCTTTAGCATCTAGGATGACGATTTGAATGAGGACGTGAAGTAAATCTTAAAATCAAATGGCAAATTATATCCGATTTTATCTAGATTTAATATCACATGGACAAATTTGAAATGCAGTCAAGTTTTTGTAAAAAATGACGTTATAATTCTCGAGGGATTAATTAATATCATTGATGATATCAATCCCTAAAGGCTTTCTTTTTGTTCAATCATGCCGTACTTTTTCTAATCTTCCATCCTAGATGCTAAAGGTCCCTATTGATATCAGGGGAAGAAATCTCCAACATAATATTTAGTTAGAGATTGCAGGCTTTTAAAAATCTCTGGCAGAATCTCTCTGAGCAGAAAAACAAAATTCTTCAATGATTTTCAGTTTTAGATCCCTCTCGTTCAACAAAATTCATAACTGGCTGCTAAGTCTCAGGTTTCCTATTTTTCGGTACTCCCGTAGGCATACATTCTCATAGTTCGATTGACTTTTCTCCAAGAAAACTTATGGCAAAACAGTATGGCAATCTTTTTCTTTCAGGTATTAGCACCTACCGATCGAGCTGGTTTGATGGGGGATGTCTTCGCTCTTGCAAAGTAAGTCCTATTGGCGATACTGTCATGTACCGAAACATTGTTTCAACGTTCATCTAATGCTCACAACGTCCATATAACGTTAGATGAATGTTGGAATAACGTTGTGTGTCACCTGGGAAGCATGGGGAAGCTACACTCCATATCAATTACTAACTATTTCAAAGTCATTTACCAGCTTGCACACAACGTGGTTCCAACGTTCATCTAATATAATATGGACGCGGTGAACATTAGATAAACATTGAAAGAACGTTCGGTGCTAGCAAGGATACCAACCCTCTGCAATCAGACGCATTCTCAAGATCTCTTCTCGTGTGTTGAACTCTACCCTAAGGGAACTTATTTTGGCGAGAAATAATTTTGACGAGTTTGGCGAGAAATAATTTTGACGAGTTTGGCGAATAGACCTTTTCATAAATTACGTTACGAACATCACTTGCCTCGTTTTGAAATTATTGCCATGGTGATTAACTCCCAGCGGATTTTATTAAAACTACTCTCTATTCATAAAAAGATCAATTAATGTCTCAAGAGACATAATCACCATGATAATTGTTTGAATACGAGGCAAGCGATGTTCGTGACGTAATTTATGAAAAAGTCTATTCTGCCAAAGCTATTGATTAAAATGCTACCTTGGAAATATAAAGTTTCTTCATGATTTCTTAAAACTTCTCATCTCAAAACTATTTACATGCAAGTCTCCAAAATTAATTCTTCCCTTCCCGTGGTAACTTTTAAAAATCTCTTTCAGCGCCGGTCGTTTGAAAGAATACACAATTGCTCTTGACGTGTTTGATTACATTGATGCGGACACAGACTATTTACCGTGGAAAGCGGCTAGTGATGGTATCAATTTCATCCCTGGTACGTTGACCTCTACACGACCTGCTCAAAAGAAAATCACGGTGAGTTAAATTTTTGTTTAAATCATGACATGTTCGATTTTTTCCTAAAAGCAATGCAATGAGTATTTGAAACTTGTCCAGTCAAGAATATAAATCTTTCGTTTAAGTTTTTATTAAAAAAAATCTAATTTGATAAATTGTTTGAAAGAAATCATTCTATTACAAAAACTGTTCCTCTTGTGTTTTTCTGCGACGGAGACGGTAAGCTTCAATAAATCAGCACTTTTACCGTCCTCAGTTTTTGCGGGTCAAAACTAATTTAAAGAACTAAAAACTAAAAAAAAAAAACTACAATCAAGGTCATAATATTTGAGAAAAAAGGGAAATTCCCCAGGAAATTTTGAAACCACAATCGATTTGTAAGTGCTCTAAAGTAGGTCCGAAGGTAAGAGTTTTAACTCTGAGTTTTAACGCTAGACTTAAGACTTTGGGCTTTAGGATCTGAGGATCCAACACTTCAAAAATAGTCCAATAAGGCTCAGAATATAGCATGGAAGTCTGCCAACCCCTTCCAAATTGAAATACTCGATTAAATTAAAGAGATAGCCCAAAATCGACTTTCTCGCTGGAACTTTAAATCTTGAAAAACGGTAAAATAACCGGATTTCTCAATATATTTCCACCATGATTGCAGAGTTTTTTTAAAAATCGCTTCAGTAACTCCACCGTACTCAAAAATGCAAATACATAAACTCGCCAATGATACATACTTTGGGGAACATTACATTCATTTATTTCTTATTGATGTTTAATATTTTTTTCTCCTTTTTCAGAAATATATTTTGGGGAAAGTGTCAGCACTTTATGAAAAATACGGATTTGAAGATAACGATGACTTCTTAGAAAGGTAAGAATTTTTTGATTTCTTTCGCTTAACAGTCTGTCCGTTTTATTTTGCCCATTTCCTTGTCCTCCTTCCAGGGCTAGAGGTAATTCGATCCAGGGTCTGCCATTCTTTAATCGGAAATGACTTTAACCATTCACTATTTCGAATAACAGAAAAATAGAAGTAAATACAGGAGGGGGGGTTATAGACCAACCTTTTCAAGTCAAAAAAGATTTTCAATCGGAAAGAGATTCAGCGATTCACTTCAGAAAAATGGAAGTAAATACAGGAGGGGGGTTATAGACCAACCTTTTCAAGTCAAAAAAGATTTTCAATCGGAAAGAGATCCAGCGATTCACTTTTATTCCAATTTTAGTGTATTTTTGAACATTACCTAGATTTTTTGACACTCTGAGTGTTACTATGTGTCGTAAAAGTAAGTGCATTAGCCTCCCAGTCATTCGTTCCAACGGAATATGATTTTATTTCGAATAGCTGGAAGATCGAAATAGTCTATTTCATACGATTTGCGTTTTTAGTGCATGATTTTTTTTACGACGCAAAGATTTCGAGTATAACAGAGAGAAAGAATGAGATCGAAATTCACTAAATATAATTATTTTTACTTTCTTAGATACCTTCAAGTCCTAATCGTAAGCTTAGCCTGTAACAATGGACATACTGCTTGTCTTGGAAACGCTACTAAACTTTTCAAAGACTGGATGGAAAATGATAAGCCGTGAGTGTTTTTATGTTTGTCCGTTCAAACAATGTTGCTTGCAGGTGGCGATGTTTCAGTGAAATACAGTGTGTCCCAAATAAAGCGGGAAATTTTTATATAAAGTAAGATCCTCATAATTTATGCGAAATTTCATGACTAATCTATTATTAATCTATTATATACTATTCAATCGACTGAACAGAGAATTTTAATCTAATCCCAGTTAAAGATGATTAATGTTGAGGATTTTACTTTATATAAAGGTTTGTCCGCTTTTTTTGGGACACACTGTACACTTATCTGATATTCCGATGGCGGATTGGCGGCCGCCCACGCTAAAGCTCTAAAGGGAGCGGGCCAATTTCCCATCGGAGAGGAATGATAGTCGGCCTTTGATGTGCCGCATCCCCAGTCGGGTTCAACTGTCCTTAGCCGTAAAGCTTGAGAAAGTTAATGCTCAACCCGACAAGCCCCCAAAACGAGGGCTGGATTCTTTCTGCAAACGCGGACCAAATCAAAACATCAACCCGAGTACTTTCGGTTTCTCAAAAAGTTCTGAAAATACATCATGGTAGCAGAGTTTAATCACACCAACTTTCAAGAATGTACAAGGTATCTTTTAAAAGAATATGGATTTGACTTTGAAAAGCTGAAGGAAGGACAGGAAAGGTTGCTCTTCAATTTTTTGAGTGGACATGACTGTATAGGGGTTCTCCCAACAAATTATGGGAAATCTCTTATTTTCCATCTTGTTCCTGGGGTCTACAAATATTTCCACCCAGAAGAAGATCCTATTCTTATTGTGATATTTCCAATCACTGCATTAATTGATGACCAGATAAAACGCTGTGCAGAAATTGGCATCAAAGCTGTTCATTTAACCAAAGACAGTTTAAAGGATGTTAAGGATGGCAATTTTGATTTATTATTTTCAAGCCCTGAGTGCCTACTAGAGGAAACATTTCGAGAACTACTTCTCAAACTCTCTCCGAGAGTAATTGGTGTTGTCATTGATGAAGTGCATGTTGTTGTTAAATGGTGAGGAAATAATGGAACTTAATTAAAAATACAATAAAGTGTAATAAAGTTCTTTTATTATGACACAATGTCATGTTGAAGGGTCCAGCTTCCAAAAAATAACTAGTAAACAAGTACTAAATACTAAACATTTTCATCTCATTGTTTGATGTTCAAGTGGTCTTAGAAATATTCAACATGACATCGTGTCCTACAAACATAATCAGGAGAAATCTAAATTTGCAAAAAGTGAATAAAGAAAGGAACGTACTTATTTTTGTAAGGATGTACTTAACAATATTTCTAGCTAAAAAGATAACAAAAGCTCTAAATAAATATCAAATTTCAAAAGATCTTTTTAAATAATATACTTACAGTATCTAACAAGCTAAGTTTGATGGTATTACATGACTACATGCATTACTAGAAATACCAAACAACATAAAAAAGCATGATAAAATTTCACAAGAAAAAAAACAAAAAAACAATTTGTTTATAAATGTATAATTACATAGAGTTTGAAGAAAACAGAATGAATGCATTTTAAATATATATATAACCGTTAGATCATCATACAGGTACTTGCATCAGTGGAGGCTAACATGCATTGCCATCAAATGAATAGCCTGGCTGTTCATTAAAATACAAAGTTAAATCAAAACAAAACTGGAAGAGTAGAGCTGCGAGCGGAGCTGCGTAGTTGATTTATTTTGAAATTTTGCTGCTTTGATTGGTCAGTCATTTGATGGCTGTGCAAGTTACCCTCCACTGATGCTAGTTACCCAACTTCACGGTATTACAGTAGTAAAATATTCATAATTTCTAATAAACATACAATATATACACAATACACACATTTTAAAAACAAAAGTATATATAAATATAAATAATAAAAATATCTTTTTTCAGAATAAGATTAATCAAAAACAATAATAAAAACAATAATTATTTCATAATATCATGTAATCTTAGCCTTGTTAGATTCACAACTAGCCTAGTATGAACAAGAAAACCTTTAAAGCATCTACATTATATAAAGTTTGATTTCAATATAAAAGCTTTAAACAGACCTTTGAATTTAAATTTGATGCATTGACTTAAAATTATTTTTGTCCATTTCGTCATTTTCAGGGGCCTTCCTTCTACCCAAAAAACTGCATTTCGTCAAATGTATGCTAAAGTTGGAAACTTGAGGGCAATGTTCAATAAGCCCTTCTTATGTTTAACTGCTACGGCAAATCGTAAAACAACAAGAAAAATTGTTAAGTTGGTTCAGTTGAGAAATTATAAGACTGAAAGGTTTTCTCCTGAGAAGCCCAATGTAAAGATTTCAGCTCAAAAACTGAAAATCACATCCGACTTCAGTGAGGTTCAATCACGCATGAAGCCAATACTGGATGAGTTTGATTTGAATGGGAAGTGCGAGAAAACAATCATCTACTGCCATAACATTGGTCGATGTGGTGAGATATTTATGCTTTTTCCTTCAAAATACCGTGGTAAAACTGTTCGTGTTTTTCATGGAAAGACTCCCTCACATCGCAGGGCAGAAGTAATGGAAGAGTTCACAAAAGCTGAAGGGGGTGAATGTTTCATTGTTATTGCAACTTCAGCCCTTGGAATGGGTGTTAACATCAGAAATATTAGGCATGTCATTCATGTTGGCCTACCAAAAGATGTGGAGGCATACATCCAGGAGATAGGAAGAGCAGGTCGTGATGGCCATTTAAGCACAGCAATGCTGTTTTATCGACCAGCCTGCGATTTTTCTCACTGCGAAGATGATGATCTAGTGAGAGTGGTTAAAAATAAAGAGGATTTATGTAGAAGGTTAGCCTTATTGAAATGCTTTAATGTTGTCCCAGATAACAAGTTATTGGAACATGATTGTTGTGATGTGTGTGAAAAATCCTGTATGTGTGATGTTTGTATTGGAGCTGTGCCAAATGTTCCAGAGCCTCCCGAACCCCTGCAAAAAGTAAGATCTACAGGTGAGAGGGAGAAACAAGCTGTTTTGGAATGTCTGGAGCAGCTTGCTTTCAGTGAGGTAGATAAACAATTACTGATTGACAATGTTGATTGCATTGAAACAGATGCAGATATCTTGACTCTTGGTTTTGATGAACACAAAAGTATGTACATCATCAGAATTTTTATGGAAGTTTTTAATTACGGTGCACTTGAATCTTCAACCATGACTACCAAATCAGCTGAAAGTGTTTCTGAATCAACAACAACAAATCAAAATGAAAGCCAAATTGATATGTTATCATTGGACCATCCATACCAAACAGAAGATTTGGATTCTGAAGATGAAGTGTTTTGGCAAGAATTTTTCTCTTAATTTTTTTATGATTATTTATTTTACTATACTGGTTTTATTTATAGAAAATGTTTTATGGCATTTATTTGGAGTGACAGTAATAATTTGTTCACCACTACACTCCCTTTAATAATAAAAGTAATAGATTTAAAGGGATAACCAGATAAAAAGGTCAAATTTAGACCAAAGGTTTCTTCCATTATCTTTAGATCAAGGATATATATTTGTCCTAAACTTCATTCTGAAGCAAAATGGCTAGACTCTTTTTATAAGCATATAAGTTTTGGCTGAAGCTCAGTATGCCTAAAGCTAAGCATGATTTTGAGCACCAAATTATGCTTTGTAAACTTAATGTATCAAGTAAAAAGATAATTGAAAGTTTCATGTACTTTCTCTTTCCTTGATTTGGAGAGAGAAAAAATGAAGACATTCGATTGTTTTTGCATGTTTTTGATATGTTTTTTTATCATTCAATGTCAGCTTTGAAAAACAGCTTTAACCCATAAAATTTAGAGGCTTTTCTAAGCATTATGACAATGAAAGTAATCTTCAGGCTAAATTTTATTTTCTATCTGGTTGTCCTTCTTTAGCTAAAAAACGCATCGCATATAAAAAAATCAACTGTCTTCCTCACTATTGAATGTAAAATCTTGATTTGCCACTTTTTTGTCAAACGTTTGATCCATTTTAATAACATTACTTTGTTCAATTTACTGAAAATGTCACTGTCAAAATCTTTGAAATGATCAAGTCGTCTTCCTTCTGTTTTTCGAAAGTTTTTGCTGATGCAATGGACCTCTTTGAAAAGGGAATGAAACAGTTGGTGCTGATGCTTGTTCGAGTGATGCCCAGACCTTTTTGTGACACCAGCATCAGCAAGAGAGGACTGGACTAGCTCCTCCATCCCACCAATTGATTTTGTAATACTCTCCACACTTTCGTCTGTCAGGTTTTGCATCCCTTGAGACTTTATTAATGCTTTTGTTACTTTGTTAATGTGCTCAAGTCTTAAGTCACATGAGATGTTTTGGCCATAACCACCCTGATTATTGACAAACCTGTTCCATTTAAGCCGGTGAAAGTCTCTTGGGGATAGCAAAGCAAGCTCCCTTGCTTTCAGCCTCAGACAAATGTAGGCATATTTATCATTCCCATTCATGCGAAAAATAAAAGTGAAGATATTGTAAAATCGGACAAGTCTATCACCATCTCCTTCCTTGACTGCATCATTAGCATTCAGTAGCAAAAGACCTGTGCAGAGTCTAGTACAGCTGTATTTGTACAGATCATCTTTGACTTTGGGTGCTTCTGGTTGTACCAGTGTTGCCAGTGGTGGAAGACCATGCTGTATCTCCTCGTGCAAATTCTTTGCAGGCAGAAAGAAGAAGGTCTAGTAAAAAGAAGAGAACGAATGTGTTCATAGGCTGTTGATCTCTTCTGATAAATATTTTTAATTTTTTTGTTGGCCTAGAATAATTTCAAAAAACAAGAAAAATTGCTGTTATTTCTTTTATCTCTTAGTACTAATTAGAATTTGGGTGGATTTTGTCTTGAAAGAATCTTACTTTAGTACAGCTTTTGTCACGGCATTTGTGTGTTTGCTGCTCTGGTAACATCTTTGACAGCGAGTTCAAACAACCCATGACATTGTTTTTGAGGAACAAATGTATCCTTCCATGAAGCCATCTTCTCCTTGTGTCAGGGTCTTTTGTTACCAGTTCAGACGGTGGATGATAATTTTCAATCCTCTCTGCACCTGAATTATAACAAATAAAGTTAAATTATACAAAACTTGAAGTTTCTAGAATTGTATCCATCAATCCATCGTTGTGATAAAAGATGTTTTAATTTTGTATATGGCTCTGGTCTCCATTGAGCACTGTGCAGCATCAATCACAACCAAATCTTATCATCTTAGTAATGACCTCAAGCCTTCTACTTTTTTGACATTTCTGACCATCAATTCTCTTTACCTTCTTGCTCCAAAAATCCTGACACCAACAGAGCTTTTGTTTCGACATCAAAGAACTCCTTGACTTCCTGGAACTTGTTTTCCACTTTTCTCAAGGCATTTTTGTTGCCTGATTTTATGGCGTTTGGAAGATACGTCCCACTGTCACCAGTAGCTTGTGTATTTCTGAAGATTTTGAGAGCAGACTAAAATGGAAGAAATAGGAAAATATTGTGGGGTTAATACTAAGTCCTGTATTGCCTGAAGAATGCACCAGCCAACAAAACACTGCATATAGGTCTTTACTTATGATAAACATATAATATCAAATTATTTTGTTGTTTTGTATTGACTTTTAATACAATCAGTGATAAACATGATGTATTATATTCATCTCTTAGCAGGCAAATCAAGTTCATTTAAATAAATATATTTACATCGTATGCTGTCCTTATGGCATGCCAATCTTCAAATTTTGGTGTAATGCCTTGCAAACGTTCTTCCACTGTCTTTCCATCTGCGCGAGCATTTTGCACTGTTCTTGCCCTTTCTTCTGTTAGTTGATCACCACCAAAGAAGGTTGTATTTTTGCCTGATTCATCTTTTACCACATACCTGAAAATCATTATTGAAGTTTTTTTAGTTTTTGAGCTCTTAAATAAATGTTTGTTTACCTGGTAACAGAAGGTTGACAAAATTTGAGCAGGAATTTATGGAGATATTTTTTAAGCTAAAGGGATGTCAAGAATGGGATCTAATTTTTCTCTCTTTCTCTGATGAAAGATGTTTTTGTTTACCTGTCTTGTATTCTTTCAATAATCTCTATCATATCCTCATGTCGGTTTTCATTGAGGGCGTATGCTCCTAATGGAACCTATAAAAAAGATTTTTGATTATTGTAAACCAAGCTTCGTTTGTTCATCCATGTCTAAAACCTAGGGCAAAGAATGTTATTTCTACTCAATTTTTAAATTGAAAATAATAGATTGTTTTAAAATGACAAAGTTGGCAATACCTGCTCAGACTTTTCTGTCATGATTTCAGAATAGTCATGTTTAATATGATGTACAACCACATCTTTGAAGATCTTCATTGAAGGGATATATTTCACTATAACTCTGGCAGCCAGGATAACGAACTCTTTCTCAACTTTTTGGAGACTTCGCTCTGTTGGCATAAATTCCTCGGGAGAAACGTCTTTGATTTCTCTTTTTCGAGTATCACTTAACTCACTTCCATTTACCTTTAATAAAAATTTTTAAGTAATTTACATTTCAATTGTAATTTTGTAAACAGTAACAAAACAGGGGTTTTAGTACTAAAAATTTCAGACATCATTGATTAAGAACCATAGCATAAGGTGCTAAGATACCTATTATTAGCTTTATATTGGATGTTTGCAAAAACTCAGAATAGACCTTTTCATAAATTACGTCACAAACATCACTTGCCTCGTATTCAAACAATTACCATGGTGATTATGTCACTTAAGACATTAAATGATTTTTTTAAGAATAGAAAGCAGTTTTAATAAAATCTAGTGGGGGTTAATCACCATGGCAATAATTGCAAAAAACGAGGTTTGTAACATAATTTATGAAAAGGTCTATTGTCTTGGTCGAAAGTTAAAGAAACTATTTTGAGAAGTTCTAGTTGTTTTCAAAAAAAATTCATTTTCGGATAGAACTTGGGGAAGGGTGTTTTTTTTTATTTTGATGGTTTTAGAGATATTACTCCAACAAAATGTGATTTTTGTGAGAACCAAAATGTGGGAAATTAAAAACTAGTTTGATTTAATTTTTCAAAATTATTTACTCCTAATCAAATAAGGTTCCTTGAATGAGGCTGGCTGAAATTCTTTTTTAAAATGAAAGTTTTCGGGTCGGCAGGTTTTATATGGTAGGGTCGGTCGGGTGACGGCAAACCAACAATTTTTTAAGTCCAGCCTGATGTAATCAGTTGTTATCCATGTTATTTAGGAACAAGACCACATCTGAAAGATTTCAGGCCACCTAAATAAAAGAAGATAAGTGACATACTTTCTCCTTAATTGCATACATGTTGAAATAGTGGAATGATTTGTTCGTGTTAGTTTCAGTCTGATGTTTTGTGTTGACTTCTCCATCCAAATTATCCCCAACTACGATAGGATTTTCTCCACATTCACCTTTTTTGATTGCTTCTTCTTTCTGTATAATAAATATTCAATATAATTGTAACTGGTCACATAATGTATAATTTCTCAATATACTCAGTATGTCATAGAAATCTATAGATCCATAATCATTGCCGCTAAAATCCTGTTCTGAATAAAACAATTAATGATTTGATAATTTGTGTCGTTTTTACTGTATGTACCTCTGTTTTCCATTTGAGAACTGTAGAGTCATGATTATTCCCCATTTCGATCAGTTTTGTCCTTATCTCTGTAGGATGGGTTGACACTTTCATTTTGCACAACATTTCTTGTCCCTGTTGATAAAATGTATAAAAGAATATATGAAGCAAAGTCCATTTCTTCATTTTTTTTTTTAATTTTGAGCTGGAATTCTTTCACTTAAAATCATCTTTCCAACAGGGGAATTTTTTTCTTTCAAGTACAATATCATAATGTAAAGTCTGCCAAGTCTTTTTCGGATCAGACCTCCCCAGACGTACAAATCTTCAGTTTATACTATTAATTTTTTTAAGATATGCAACCATAGCAACCTTTGTAAATAAATATACTATATACCTTTCTTAGTAACCCACATTGACGAAAAAATAAGCCATTTTTATGTCTCAATGCACTTAGATGTTGATTGTGAGAGGAAACTATTGTATTGCAAATTTGGGTTGTAATGTAATCATCGTCCTTTGTGATCTTTTTAATCGTTTGAGTTAGGGTGGGAATTATCCTTAAAAACTCTTCCAATACAGCATTTGTTCCCAAATTTTTGATTGATTCAGAATCTGTTTTCCTTAGGATTGAACTCGTTGGAAGTGATGAAAGATTTGTTAGCTCATCTTTGCAATCTTTGATAAAACATTGAATAAGATAATCTTTGTACTCTGGAAGTTTGATAAGCATCATCATTGCTTCTAAAATAAAAAAAAATAAGACCTGTTACCATACTACTCATGCCCCAATGGTCTAGTGGTATGATAATCATACTCGTTTATGATTGACCCAGGTTCGATTCCTGGTTGGGGCAAATATTTGTATGAATTAGTTTACGAGTTCCTGCTTAAAATTAGGATATTTTAAAGTTGGTATCTATTTCCATACTTATTTTTGAATAACTTTTTGTAGTTGAAGTTATTTATTGTTCATAGCCATGGAAGTATATAAATCTTGGTCGTTTTGTGCCATAAAAAATAAATGTTTTGAAATGTACATTAAATACCTCTATGCATCCCATTAGAGATCAATTTAACAATGATTGCTTCTGTTCCACTGAGTGTCCTTGTCCTTGTTGCGCCACTCTCGATAGTTTCAATAGACACCTAATGATTATGAAAGATAATTCCAGTTCTTTTCAGAAAGAATATTGCATTCTATAAAAAATGGTGATTTAGAACGAAGATTTTTTGCTTTCATTTTAGTTATAATTAAAATTAACATGGTACAGATTACTTCACTGTTTGATTGAAACATTGAAATTAATGCATCATCTTAAGTGGTTCAAGCATAACATAAACACAAGTAAGTAAATATGTCATTCTTTTCAGATTACTCTTAAACCAGGTGACGCAGAATAAAGTGTAATAGAATTTGGCTTTGGCATTTTTCAAAAGAAACCTTTTTACTTTAAAAATCCCTCTTATACACACCATATCATGCTAAGGTTTTTTCATTCGAAATTTGCTGTAACACCCATGAAATTGTTGATATTATCTTTATTGAAATGACGAACATACCCTGACTTGCTTATAACCAAAGCTCTTTCGAGTAGTTTGTTTTGCTTTTGACTCAGGCTTTTTGATTTCCTAAAAATGTAACACAAATGTAACTTCATTTAAACAAATTAAAAAAAAACTTTTTAGCTGTTTTAATTTTTGAAAATGGCTTCTAGGAGGGTTCTAAGATTCTAAAATTTTTCTTAAAAAATATTAGCATGCCTATCCCTTTACCATATATTTTTCTTTTTGTTACCCTCCACAGCACATTTAGAGATTATAAAAGACAACCAATATACCTGCAACTTAGAATTATCTGTCTGTCCAGAACTTCCCTTGTTGTCGGATGCAGCTACCAAAGGTTTCTGAAAAAATAAAAAATGTTCTTAGAATGGAATGAAAAAATGATTGGATGAAGATCGTGGATTAAAATATTGACTTGCCAGAACTTGAAGACAACCAAAACTATATTATAAAGGTAAAACCAGGTACTTATATAAAATTACAATAATACCTTCACTTTTGATTTAGTTGTCTGTCCTGAAGTTTTCTTTACTGTGGGCTCAGTTGCCAAGGGCATCTATAAAAGTAAACAAGATGCATTCAAAGCTCATGAATATTGTACATCATCTAATAAACATCTTATGTTAAAAGCCTTATCATGTAATAATATGCATTTATTTGTGACTCCTACCTTAGCTCGTTTCGTACCGGTCAGCTTTCCAGATTCTTCTTTTAATGTTGATTTGACCATTGCTTCTTCCTATAAGAAGTATCACATATATATATCATCTTCTCACTTTACAGATTTTTTCTAAGAATCTAATATGCTAATGGTTTGGCAATTGAAGTTGAGTAAACAATGCGATGTTTTGACAGATAAAAAAAATATTTTGAATGAAAACATTTAAGGTCCAACCTTAAAAACACATTATCATTCATTGCTTAATTCTTATTAAATCGAAATATTTAGAGTTGCTTTCAAAATGATGTGACATCTGATGGAGATCGATTTGTGGGTAGTCTTTTTGCTAGAGTAGACTTTTTAGATTTTTATTTCTATTATAATTTTTTGTAAGAAATGTTTTTATTTAGAGCACAAGTGAAAAAAATAGATCATGAATGCTGGACATTTGTTTCATACTTATATCCTGCTTTTGTGTCTATTTTTTTTTAATCTGTTACATTTAAATATTAATATTCATAGCAAATATAAATTTTTTTCTAGCATTAATATTTCTAACACTTAAATGGTCACTTTAATAAAATCTTTAGGTTTGTTTATTTCTTCAGCCAAATTAAGATTACATTAGACAGGAGGGAGTCGATACTAAAATCTCAGATATATATGAATACTACAATCATGGGTGTAATATTTGAGAAAAAAGGGAAATTCCCACACAATCTTATAGCCACAACCGATTTGGACCCCGGTAATTTGAAAATTTTTTTCAAACCCCCCCTGTTTATTTGGCATCTAAGAGTACCCATGTACTAAAATTTTTAGAGACATTTGACACAGAGAACACCCTATTTATTGGTCTTCTCAGGACACCTATTTTGTCTTTCCAGGAAATTTTTCTCAAAAATGCTGATTTTTGCAATTCAAAATTCATTATTGCACAAAATTGATACTTTGAAACATTGCTACTATATGAATTGAGTAAACTAACATGACTGAATGCAAAATATTATTGAACATGGGAAATTTTAAATTAGTTTTTGAAAAATTGACGAAAAATTCTAAAAATTAGAAAATTGATAAAACTTACATATTTTTCTAGTATTTTAGTACCTTGTGGTACTAAAAGTATTTTTAAGTTTTTTTTGATATATACCATCACATCACTAGACAACATGATGTCTGAGATTTTAGTATGATGCCTTGTAATAGAGACTCTTTTCAAGTTTAACATACCTTTGAGCGTTTACTACCAACCAAGTGTTCATTTTTGGTTGACGTTATTGATTCTACTATTGGGTTTCCCTACAAATTAAATGAATATTGTTATATAGAATAACTTTGCACACATGACAAAAGATGAAAAGGTATTATAAATATTATTTCATACAGGTCATAGCAGATTAAAGAAGTTAAAAAAAATACAAAAGAACTCTGAAAAATTATAATTTCCCATTTTAAACTTTTTTAACTATATTGTACTTATATCAGCAAGGACAAAATTCAGATTATAAACAATATAAAAAAATCTACCTCTCATTATTTTAATGACCAACTTTTACATAGAGTTAACTGGTGGGTAATGCAAGTTTTATTTCCACTAGTGATGAAAGTTACTTCACCGTAAATTTTCCAAGAAAAAAAAAAAAAAATCATGTTTTAAAATTTTACCGTGATTGTATTGATAGCAAAAACAATGTTTTCTTTTTCAGATTCTGATGTTCTCTTCTCTGGTAATGGCAACTTTCTGCGGCTCTTCAATGTTCCAATTGCATTTCCCTGAACTAAGCAAAGTCGTTTCCTACTGGAACATATGGAAGATTTTGATGATGGACTTCTTCCAGGTGATTGAGATTTGGCTAAACGTTTAACTGAAACTTGACCTGGTGGATATTTATCACAAGTCTCATTGAATTTCTCAATAATCTTTTTCTTTCCCTCTCTATATCTGTTGATAAGTTTTGGAAGATTTTCTACTGATGTTGTGCATGACTTACATGCCCTTGATTCATTATCAAACTTGCTCAAGTCTACAACCTCACTCAAAGTTTCTTTAAGGGATGTTTTCTTCAATGTAGTAAAGCGAAGGCTCTTCAAAACAATGTCACTTCCACAAATGATGCAATTTCTGTAAGCGTCTTTTTTAAAAATTTTCTTGGGAGTGTCAATCCCAGGATGAGTGAACTTGAAACTTTTTGTCGACATGATACAACCATATTTAGAAAAATTTTTAAAATCTATTTTACAAATGACACCAACCACATGGTAATTTAAAGAAATATCAAAAAGAAGACCAGTTGTGGAGTTGACATTGAAGAAGGGTAATAAAATATGGACCAGCAGTGGGGAAAGATCTTAGTAAAAGTTTAAATCAAAACCCATACCTTGAGTGGCTTGACACAGTTTCCTTGACTCTTGCCTTCTAAATAAGCTGACGGTTAATGTTAAATTTAGTCATCTTGGATAACTATAATCCTATAATACCTTGGAAGCCATGAAAACTTCTCATTTCAAAATAATAGAAAACAATATTTAGGTCTTCCTTTTTTCTTCTGAAAATGCCAACAGTCCTCACTCTCCAAAATCTGTATCAGGTTGTATGGTGAAATCACAGCAACTTTGTTTACATTCGCAGGTACGAAAATTCCTTAGAAAATTTCATTTATATATATTACTTTAGAGAAAGGTTTTTTACGGAGAAAGTTCAAAACAATATCGGGCCCAGTACCTTCGAAAAACTTTCTGACGCGGTCTCGCAACATTCCGTAATGTAAACCTTCCAGATGTTGATAATTTTCCCGACCTTCAGAGCTTTAGCGTGTCGGAAGAAAATTTCTACATCGGGTGCCAGATAAACTGTACACTGTCTGTCGCTGTTGAGTGCAAACGGCCATCCCATAGCCGGATAGATAGATCTTCCACTCACCTCTTTAACATCGCCAGAGGGAGAGGGGGTAAACTTAGATTCTGCCCTTGGCCCATAGTTCTAAGTTTGTAGATTCTTTAATATATCGAAGATCAATTTATTATGATATTTAAATTGAATTAAATTAAAAACTTTACTTTATTTTGATCATTTAATAAGTTGTTATTTCGAAAAGACCCAAATTTTGAAAAGTGAGAGTGAAAAAACTTTCTGAATTTTCTACTTTTTCTTTTTCAGAGTTCCGGGTGATTTCCGTAGTCTAGTTTATTATTACGGTATCAAGAATTCCGGAATTGAAGCTTGGGACACAATGTTCAAGAAATTCCAGAACAACAAGATTGCATCAGAGAAAACGAAACTTCTTTACGGATTGGCTGCAATTCAAGAACCTTGGGCTTTGGAAAGGTGGGGAATAAATCTTTAAATGTTATGTAAGATGAAATACGGTCTTATATAAGAACATTCAACCTTGGGCTTTGGAAAGGTGTTTTTGATTTTGTTTCCATGAACAACGTAGAATCAATCGTAAAAGGGGTTACGCACGGACAACGAGTCTCGTGTTCGCAAAGCGAAATGATTCTATAGACGCCTCAAGCCCACACTAGTTATGTAAGAAGAGGTGAAGGCTATCAAATCCGCTGCTCAAAAGAATATCGTACGTACTCTTTTTCCGAAAATCCCAAACCCCAACAAATTCCGAAAATCCAAAATTCCATAAATCTAAAAATTACAACTTAAAACGGATCAAATCAAAACTCAAAATACTGTGAATCTTGTGATGAGGACGTCATTTTGGCCCTAAATGTCGTCACCGCGAAAGGGTAATAAATTTTTAACTTTACTGAAATAAAATCGATTTCTAATTGATCCGATAGATTCTATCGATGATTACTAATCCAATGAAGACTCAATAAGTAATAGTTATCGCATGACTTTGAGTGCAATACGAGAAATAATTTACGAGCGAGGCGAGCCTTTTTATTCAACGTAAAATTTAATAGATTTAGTCTATTTACAGAAAGTTAAAAAAAGAAAAATAACTCGGATAGTTGAAGGAAGCACAACTTCCCGAGTTAGAAAATCAAATATAACTCGGAAAGCTAAAGAAAGCAAAAATTCCAACGTTAAGAAATGAAAAATAACTTCCGGGTCTGTAGATAATTTCGAATGTTTTTGTTCGAAAATCATGTTAGATTCGAATTTAAGATTCGAACAAAAACATTCGACTGAAGTTCCCGCCGAAATTATGCACATCAAAATAAAGAAAAAGTTTGTCATCCAGAACTTCAAAATAAATGCAGCAGCTTTTTCAGAGATGTGAAATGATTATACATTACTATACACAGAAAAAGAAGATGTATTGTATTTTTTCGATTGAGAAGAAATTCTTCATCGTTGCGTTTCTCTATCAGATATAACACTTTTCGATGTTTTTGTTTCGATGCATAGATGAGAAAATGCATACTGGTTTAAGCCATTAATAGTCTGAAACAACATTTTTGCAACAGAAACTAATTGGGGCGAACTTTTCGACTTTCAACTATCGTCAAGCTGTAAACGTGTCGAATTTTCCTTGAAGAATTGATGCTGAACAGTCAAAGAGTTTTGTGGAGGATTGAGAGAGACACAAGGGATTTTTTACAAAAATCCCCCGTTGGTTACCTGGTTTAATCAAAGACATTGAAATTCCCTTGTTTTGTTAAGGAAAATATTCTTGATAAGTATTAAAGAATTTCAAGTCTTTATGGCATGCATTGATAAAAAGAACTGTTTGGTTTTCACGAAACGAACGAAAGTGCCGAAAGCTGAATTAATTGCTTTGGATCGTGTCACGTGTGTGTCGAGTAGTTTTGTAATAATTTCTATGTATTTCATCAGTTTTAATTTCACTGACTGTGACTTTTTGGAAAAAATGGAGTAAGAGCTCATCAAAAAATAGTTTTTTTATGTTTTTCCATTATTTATTCCGAGAGTTCAGTTCTTTTCGGCTGTTTTGTTTTGATTTTTTCACGCTGCTTACCCAAATGTTAACCAATTTTTATTTAAAGTCGTCCTAAGGCCTCATAACACCCCTCTCTCATTGCATTCTTGATAAATTTTCCGATACAAAGAGGGGTTAGTCATTTCCAAACTCCTTTCCAATCTCGAGTTATCGCATTTTTTTGTTTTGATGACGTCATCAACTGAAAATGGCTAAAGATTCAGCCAAATTTAAAAATCGTACTCAAGCCTTATAAACCCTCCCTTCTTATTCACCATAAAATCCCCGATAGAATGAGGGGTCAACGACCTCCCAATTCCTTTCCAATCTTGAGTTATCGCATTTTTTTGTTTTGATGACGTCATCAGCTGAAAATGGCTAAAAATTCAGCCAAATTTTAGAGTCCTACTCAAGCCTTATAAACCTTTCGATTTCATTCCCCATAAAGTTCTCGATCTAATGAGGGGTCAACGACCTCTCAACTCTTCTTCAAACTCGAGATATCGCATGTTTTCTATTTTGATGACGTCATCAGCTGAAAATGACTAAAACTTCAGCCAAATTTAAAAGTCCTACTCAAGCCTTATAAACCCTCTCATCTCATTCCCCATAAAATTCCCGATAGAATGAGGGGTCAGCGAGCTCTCCACTCTTCTTCAAACTCGAGATATCGCATTTTTAAGTTTTTCCCAAACCCGTGACGTCAGTGGGTCCCTTTACCCCTAATGTTGTCAACGGTCAATTCGCAAATTTTGAAATTTTTGCGGTCAACAGGTACCTTATGCCCCAAGGGTCCCAAAAAACTAAAAAACGTCAATTTTTTCCAAGGGAAAGTGGGTTTTTAAATTTGCGAAAGATTGACACTGCAACGACTTCTTCTTAAAAAACGCTAATTTTCACGAAATTTTTAAAGTTGAAACATTCCAGAGGCTAAACATGTTGGAATAGCTACCGTGAAAAGCACAGCTCAAAATCATATATTTACGCTGTGCCGACGAATCGAGATTCTATTCAGCGCGCAATCAACGAAGACAAAAGTAACCATGACGACCATCCAAGATCTTGGATGAGGTTCAAAGTTGACATTTTTATTCCCGTCGTTGAAAAGACAACAAAAAAATATCATCAATGCTTTTTAAAAAGAGTCAGTGATAGAGAATCATAACATAAAGTATGTCTATTATTTCGATTCAATTGAAAGTGACATTTCCATAATTAATAGTTTAGTAATTACTGTTATACATTTGGGGATCATGTAAAAGATTTCTTTCGAAAGAAACTCACTTCGATTACACTTGGAGGTTTCTGGGGAATTCGTAAATAGTAAACTGCATACTGATACAGTTTGCTAGACATTAATAAGGTATTATTTGCTCTTCATCTTTGATTCTTTCTACAATGATTAGATTGACACATGCGCGATAAAATTTCTATTATCGGTCTTCAGAGGTTAATATCCTTCGAAAACTTAACCTCTGATACTCAGGGTATGGAATAGCGGCTAGACGAAAAAAAAGGTGAAAAAAAAAAACTGAATTTCCATTTTTAGTACCCGCATATCATTGAAATTTTGTAAATTTTGCTTACGCGCATGCGTTTGCCAAAAGAGTCGCACTCCGCTCGCTTACGCTCGCTCCGTGCGTAATTAGGTATTCGAAAATATCAGATTGCATAACTTTTGGAATTGGGAAAGATTTTGATGGTCTAACCCTGCTTTATGATCCCTATATTTCAAGGAAATATTGATCTAAAAGATTTTAATATATCTTTTTTTTCTTTTTTTTCTCCAAATCTTTAGATACATGCAATACGCATTGGATGAGTCGAAAATCCGATCGCAAGACACGTCGTACGTCTTCAGTTACGTTGCCAATAGCAATCCGATTGGGCGAACTGTCGCATGGAATTTCTTGAAATTGAACTGGGATACAATCTACGAAAAGTAAGAAAACTAAGTATAAAACAGACCTTTTCATAAATTATGTCACAAACATCACTTGCCTCGTATTCAAACAATTACCATGGTGATGAGTTATAGTCACCATGGCAATAATTTTGAAATGAGGCAAGTGATTAGAAAATGAAAAAACAGAAAATAATGTGACCGCCCGCTTGTGTTAAGATTTTCATCATCTTCACGTCACTTCATTGTTACATGTCAATAAAATTGACCTTGTTCAGAGCCATGGAATATCGACAACATTATACTCGAACAAGCTCAGTTGACTCTCGTTAATTCGAAATCGAACGAGAAATCTTATTTGTTCGAATTACAGAGAGATTCGAATAATCGAATTATTTCAAGAGGGTTTCTCCTTGACGGGGACTGGAAACATGTTCGAACTATAATAGAAAGATTCGAATAATAGAGGTTCGACTAAGCGAGAGTTTACAGTTTTCTCGAATCATGAATTTCCTTTTTTAATCAATTTCAGGTTCAAAGATTCTTTCTTCACCTTCCGAAGAATTGTCAGTGGTGTGACGTCAGGATTCACGACACAATATGAACTTGACCAAGTATGCCAATCACTCTTTTATTTCTGTGGTCGGTTAGCTCAGTCGGTAGAGTATTCGCCTTACAATCTAAGGGTTGTGGGTTCGATCCCAGGCCAGCGCCAATCCTGAGATTGAGTAGCTTAGCAGTAGATATACTAATTTGACATGAAGTCCAAGTACTGGTATCCCCCACTTCCATCGTCTACATTTCGGTCAAATTCTAATTTCCAACAAACATTAAAATACCCAAAAATCTCACTATCTTTCTACCATGATTTTAAAATGGTTTTCTTAAAGTACTTAAAATTCTCACTATCTTTCGACCATGGTTTTCATAACCATTAGGTAGATTTTAAATGCTGTATCAGACACATTATTTCATATCAGGACAGTGTCTGCATATTGTTATATTGTGCTGGTATAAGCAAAAAAATTTTTTTCTTTTCCCTTTTCTGAACAGTCTTGCTCCACATCCGTGTCATCCAATATCAAAAAGCTTGTAAATTAAAATTGATGAGTAAGCAAACGATATCACTCTTATTTAAAAACAAAACATTTAAAGGTTAATTAAGAGGTGTGAAAAAGATACCTTACTCACTTCTCGTACGTACCTTTATTTTGGACATAAGGTAATTGCGACTGTGTATCTTCAGTAACTTTTCTTTCTTTTCAATCTAGATGCGAGCGTTCATCGCCGAAAAGAAGCCGGAAAATGGGCAACGTATTATCCAACAATCTGAAGAAACAATCAAATCCACAATCGAATGGTTGGACAAATATGAAGAACCTATTGACCAATGGCTGTCCATTAGACTTTTTGCTGTTGCTGCTTGAAATGCTATGAAATTTCATGGTATTTGAAAGTTTTTGTAGATCATTAGAAAACATGGGGCATAACAAACTCAAACCCAGTCCCTTTATGATTCTATTAACAATCATGAAAAGAGAATTGTACCAATGCCCAAATGCCCTATGTTCCAAGTTCAAATTTTGAGTAAAATCAAAAAGGTGGTGCAAGTGGTTCTGGGTGCGAGATTGGGGGAATGCGAGAAATAACTTCATTTAACGTTATATGAACGTTCGTTATCGACGTTGTTTGGACTTTTTTTATTCTGCTAGGTAATTTTGTACTAGTTAACGTTTTGGAGATTCCTTGGTTAAACTATCATGTTATACACAGTTAGACACATTTTTATTATAAACAACCAGGTTGCTAAAGGCCGAGGTAAACGATTCCAACATTTCATCCAACATCATCCAACATGCCATTTTCTCGCTGTTGGATGGAATGTTGGAATCGTTTACACAAATGCAAAAATCCGGTTGGAAGAAAAAAATATGTTGGAAGAAGGAAAAAACTGTTGGATGAAAGTTTGATCGCCATCAAACATTTTCTCCAACATATGTCCCTTTTTTTCTCTCGATTCTTGTGTTGGATCATGTTGGATTCGTTTACTCAGCTTCTATCCAACATTTGAACGATAATGACGTCATTGGAAATAAAATCGAATGTTTTTTAATAAAAAATTCGAAAATTTTCATAACAAATAGTGAAAGATGGTAGAGAAGCTACTAGCTCGAATGTTTTTTTTTTTCGGAAAATAAACCAAGGGGGAGGGGCACTAAAATTAAGCGATCTATCGTAGAGGTGTGACCATTTAAAGGTACGTTTTTCAGGATTCCCAAAATGCACTGTAAGTGTGTAAAAAATGAGGACATAGTTTTTGTTGCAAAATTTTAGAAAATTTGACCATTTTTTGCCTTGAAATAGATAAATAAATTTCAGGAAATTGCACCGTAAGAGTCGATAATTCGCCAGAACTTTCTCTGCATTGTAAGGGTCCAACTGTTAGACTATAATTTTTGTCCCCATGAACAGCAGTAGTGGCACTGATTACACTGGGTATAAAAATCCTCGCCATTTATAATTTGAAAAGAATGAATTAAAAAAAGAATGAATGAACACCAATGTTGGATGAAAATGATGTTGGACATTGCGACGAAACGATTTTAAGGAGATCCAACACCTTTCCAAAATTCATCCAACATTCGTCCAACATTTCAATTTCTATGTTGGATGAAATGTTGGAATCGTTTACCTCGGCCTTAAGGCTCAAGGGCTCAAATCCTACAATTTTTTCGCTACCTCGTAAAGTAAAAGCAGAGAAGAAGCTAGAATACTAAGCCACCTCAGTGCTGACCCGAAAATTGGAGTTGCTTATAAAAAAATTCTACATTTAAATATCAATCTTCTACCGTCATTGGAGACTGCTACTCTTAATAACCGCTCCCCCTAATTAAATTTCGAAAACAAATTTCAACCCAACTTTTATTCTTAAACACTATTAGGTACCCGAGACTAAGCTTTAAAATCTTTTATTTTGTTTTATCATTTTAGACTGTTTATATCGTGTTCACATTTTATTATTATCAGAGGCTATATTTTTACAAACTTTTTAGTGTTCTTTTTTAAGATTTTTTTAAATCATCAAAATTTTTTTTAGAATTTTCAAATCCAAACAATTTTTATTCTACAAATTATAATATATTGTTTAGTTTAATAGTTTGTTCAATGACAGATTTTGATTTATTTTGCGTTTTTTTGTTTATATTGTCAAATTTTTATTTCAACCTATTCTATAATTAAAAGTAATACTTTCAATTTTTCAACATCTTTCAATGACCAAGAAATATTTCTATCCCAACTTACCCCCGTCTTTTCTTTTTTCTTTGTTCAATGAATAAAATTTTTTTAACTTCATATTTGATTGGATGAGACGAAATTATGTAAATTCAGGCCACTTTTGGTTAAATTTGTTTCAATTTTGTATTTTTAATTTTTCTTTAGTAAGAGAACCGAAACTGTTATGTGGTTACAAATAGAATGTTGAATCTTTTAATACCCCCCCCCCCATTTACTTGGAAGTAGTTTGACGCTCAAGTCGAGGCATCCTCTCATACAGTCGAGATCATTTCTGATGAAATCAATGAAGAAGAATTTTCTATTTTTGCGAATGGAAAATGGCATAAACTTTAGCGAGGTCCATTCCGTTTTATTTTAACTTCTTCTCTTGGTTACTTATTACTTTAGACACACCAGAAGATGGGCATTTAAACGATAATTTTAAAATTATCTCTTTGGTACCTAATAAGTGTCTCCCCCGCTAATTAATTTTTCGAAAGTTTTCCGCCTAGAACATTCTTATTTCGACCCCCCCCCCCCCGCTTACATGTTTTTTTTTATAAGCAAGTGTCTGCCCCTACATCAGGCTCGCATTATGCTTAGCATTCTATTGTTCTCAAACAGTAGAGCCATTGTTTAGGTACCAAAAACTGAGCCTGCATATGCTTATAAAAGAAAAAACATGTATTAATTTTTGGGATTATGTTTTCAAAAGTTCCCTCTTTTGTCCTAATTTTTATATATTATCCTCCTTTTCAAAAATTCTCCACCAAGGACATTTTTATCCCAGCCCCCTCCCCGCTTATTAAGTTTTGAGAATTTTCCACCCATCCAGCTTATTCCAAAATCCCCTGTCTATCAGCGTTTTTGAGGTTCCTGTAGACTGGGAATCCAGTCGTTTATAACGTTTTTGTTGAAAGCGGGAAATTTTTATGTCGGGATATGGTTAAAATAAACGACTGGGCTAAGGTGGTTTCCGTAACTTACGGGAGTTCCAGCAGGGCCCGCAGATTTCTGCGGGGTGAGAAAACAATCATATACAACAAAATATATAAACAAATAAAATTTTCAGCCAATGAGAATTTCTAAGTGAAAGAAAAAAAAACCAAACCAAAACAAACCAACAAGACCCCCTGAAAATGTTATCCAAAAACATGAAAAAAGAGAATTTTTATGAAAAGTTTGTTGTGCACAAAATATTCTAGACGACTATATTGATGCTCCTGTCAAGTTTTCTACTTCCTATTTTTTACTGAGTTAAGTCGTCTAGCATGCTAGACTAAGGTTCCTGGGAGTAAAGTACATTATTTAAAACCGAATTAGAGTTGAATTCTTTTTTTTTTTGTCAGCGTTGTTTCAAGCATAAAACGATATATACTTTATGAAAATTTAGATCTAATAAAAAAGATGATTATGATTACAAAATACTAAAATATCATAAAAAATTATTCCTCCGACAAATTATGAGATTTCTTTACAGTGTTTATATGCACCATACAGTCAGCCCCACCACTTAAATAATATCCTGGTTTTGAGGTACAGACACACATGACGCGATCTGTGTGTCGTTGAAGATCCGCCAAAGCTCCTTTTGGATTTCTGATGTCCCATAACAATACCATGGTATCGTAAGAACCACTCATTAAGTGATTTTCATTTGAAGGAGACCATTGGAGGGACGATACCCAACCATTAGGGGATGATAAAGTAGATTTCATTACAGTGCCTTCCTCCATTCTGGGGTCATAAAACCTCATGAATTTATCAACACTTCCAGTGACAATTAAATTGTTTACATTTGAAAAATCAGTGGATAGAATGACTTTATTTGCTTGGATTGTTTGTGAATTAATCCCTGTGTTTACATCCCACATTCTTATACAATGATCCCAGCCAACACTCACAAGCTCATCATTTGTTTTCCAGAATAAATCCGAAACTGGCTCCTTATGACCAGAAAGAGTGACAAGTGGGGTTCGACTTGTTGGCGCAGCTTTCAATTTATCAGATAATTTCTGCTTTTTTGGATCTTCTTCATTTACACCATTCTCAACTAACGATCTATCAACTTTACTATCCCAAATTTTAATCATTTTATCCCATGAACCACTAGCAAATTTCAATTTATTTTGACTGATAGCCAAGCAATCAACACTGGCTGCATGTCCCCTACAAACATTCACGCAATCAGGTGCTGTCTTTTTAACATTATTCAACTCCCACATAAGAATAGTTTGATCCTGAGAGGCTGAAATAAATGTCTTATCATTTATCCAGCAAGCATCTTTGACTGCCATTCCATGTCCCTCGATGTTGAAAACGCATTCTCCACTCAAATTCCATATTGAAAGGGTGTTGTCGTAAGAAGCGGTCAAAATCAAATTATTATTGTTTATATCAATCCCACTAATCCAATCATCATGTTGTAAAGTTTGTGACAGCTCAGGCTCATCTTCCTTGAGAATGTATTCGATTTCTATTTCTGATTCAGTTAAGAGATTGTTGGCTTCAATAAAATCTTTCAAATTTGATCTCAAAAATTCCCCATTGATAAGAAAGTCGAAATTGAGTGTTTCCTCTTTGCTTTCTTCTCCCTGAAGCAGAGATGTTAACAAAGAATTCAATTCGTTACTTCCTGTATGGATCGGCAACGAAAATGGGGCATCTTGCGTTTGGAATTTCTTCAATTTCGTCACCAATTTCGCTTGCACATGTGCTTCGTTTTCTTCGCCTGCCTCCGCCATCTTGAATTAGAAAACAAAGTAGATGTATGTTTTGCACGCTCAACAACAGCACTTCAAACAAATATCTATCTTGAATAATAACCACTATAAGATATACGCTGAAATCTCAAAACATTCTATTCAAAATGGCGGAAAGACTGTGAAGGTTGGTATTTTACAGTCTGAGAAAATCCTTCTAATCCTTCTAAACTGCTTCGTAGACCATACAGTTTCGTTGGTTGTTTTTGTCAGAAGATTAGTGACCAAAATTTTTTGATTGGAGCAAGCCGGATTATTTTGTAAACTTTTTTTCTTCTATTTCTAAATGTTCGCTAGCCAAACAGTTAGTCACACTAGGAAATCTAGCTTTCAGAACTAGCCGTATTGTATAAGGGTTGCAAAGCGATCCAGACTCTACCTCAATTCGCAAGTTGCTAGCAAAAATAAGAGCCACTCTGATAAAACCCTAAAAGAGACAGGGTCTTAAGCCTTATAATACCCCAAACACACCATAAAAAACCACAGCAGCACAACACCCGCCGCCCCGCCTGCGAAACGCTCTTTCTTTCCTTCTCTTAGTTCTTCTAATGTTAATGGTGCCTTAAAAAATCGAACGATATTCGTCAAACGTTCGAACATTTTTTTATTCTAATCGTCTGTTGAAATCATCAAAAGTAAACAAAAGCAAAAAAAATCTACAAAAGATGGCTTGTTGTTGGTTCTTGGCCAGTTTTGATTTGTTTTCTCAACAAATTCGACAAATTTGATTACCTCCATTCCTCTTTATCATTGAATATCCACTTGGTTTTGCAAGGTAAGTTTAGTTCACTTAAAAGAGCACCCCTCCCGCCCGCGCGACCTGCAAAAACTTCTCATTTTTATTGACCTTATTTGATACTTAATAGTTACTTTTAAAAGTCAAGGAATGATGAAGATCCTTTCTGTCACCTTTCAAACTAATTTTTTTTCCATTTCACAGCAATCTAAACATTTAAAACCGAAGAACCACTGCTTAGATTGCTTATACGCGTGCCGCCCGCGCGGCAATTTGATCAACTTCAGATTCTAAGTCCGTGTTTCGGCTTCCGGTAATTTTTTGCTGTTCACTGCTAGGGTACACCATTTTAAAACGGCATTTTTTGCAGTCCTAGCTACCAAACCGAGAAAATTTTTGTGGCTTCAAGCCAAACCATTCAAGGTCATTTTGACAAAATCATCGGTTTGTAGATGTGATTTATATAGCAAATTTTGGGCCAATTTTCACTTGGGATAGAAGTTAAATGTACGTGCACACAATATAGCAAAACTGCTTCGCTCATAAATTCGCTTCGCAAAAAACAACATCAGTCATCTACAGGATGTATTTGCACAACAAGGATGAGAGTTACCTGAATCAAGTTCGCAAGACAATTAATTAAAACTTGAAAGTTTGAAACAAAATAAAACGTGCAGCAGCCAAAATCAACCAACCAAAAATTGTCATTCAATTCCCCGAGACAGCGCTTCGATTTTTAAAACCTGGTTTATACGCTAAAGTAAAAATAATTCCGCATATGTAAATGGGTCATTATTTGAGGTCCGGCAAAATTTCCGGGAAACAGCCTATCCGGTGGTGCGCAGATCTAGGTGGGTTCCGCCTCCCCCCGTAGATCTTTTTCTTGGGAAGTTGATCTTCAAATTAGTTTTCAAGGTTGGCTTGGCTCAAATTTTTTCATCTATGGCTCAAACTTTAGGCAATTTTCTCAAACTTTTTGAAAATGTTAATTTCATTAAAAAGCGCCGGGTTATTTTTTCATGAATCCCTTTAGAAGTTTTGCGCCGCATTTTTTTGCTTGAGAGTCAAGTAAACGATATAGCGCTTTCGCAGCATTAATCTTTGATACGCATTTTGGCGGGACGCTAGTGTGACTAACTGCCAAAAGCGAATTTTTTGAAATGACACAATTAGCTATAAATTTTTTGTTTGAAAAATGTTTGTCAGTTCATCATAAAGTTATAAATTTATTGCTTTATTCAGATTTTCCAACTCTTTCCTACTGTCTGTAGCAACCAAACAGTTCCATCAATATGGTTGGCAAACGATATCATACTTCAGGATGCAAGTGAAATTTTTCAATCCGCGGACGTAGACGGGGGTTCGGTTAGGCCGATGAAATTAACATATGAGTTTACCGTTGTGAACTTACCCAAAAATAGATGCGGCATGATTTCATTATTCATTATTCATTATTTTCTCAACAGCACCTTATCCACCATTTCTGCTAACCATTCTCTATCAAAATAAAAAAATTTGCTTCGCTTCAACCCTACGCATGTTTTGCGAACGAAAAATAAAGATCGATTGCCATAGTGGCGCTAAATTTGGCAAAAAACTAAAATGGCCGCCAGGGCGGTTAGGCAGATAGATGGGCCTGCTGTAGTTGTAGGATTGAGGGCGGTCACATTTTCTGTAAAAAATCTTCTTTGTTTTCCCGTGTTTACTCTGGGAAAAAGGTCATGCGTAGAGGGAATCCTGCGTAGAGACGATTTTAACAACGATGGAGGTTGTAGTTGTAAAGAAATATAGAAATAATGAAAATTTTAGGAATTTTGAAGATAATGAAATTTTCATGCGGGTGCTTTTTAGAGATGCGGGCGGCCGACGGTAAACTCATATGTAATTTTCATCAGCCTTATCATCAGTTAGGTTTAGGTTTGGAGCTCGAGAGTCACAATATATAAGGCCGAAGGCCTTCTTAGGGGCATTCGTACCCTGTGACTTAACTTTGGATCCCGTAGGGATCCTTGTAGGGGCACCAGTAGGGTTACTTACTTGTGTTACTTGTGTGGTTGTTTGAGCATCCTGCTTCAGGTAAGGTTCTTGGTGAACCACGCCTCTGTGTGATCAATCTGTCGAGAGAAAAAGAATCTCAGCAGATATTTTTCATGTCAATTATTGAATTGGAATTAGCTCTCCTGCACCCAGTATATCCATGGATTTGGGGTTCATCTGGGATAGACTTAAGGTGTGTGTCCAGGGCTCTTTTGAATTTATTGATAGAAATGTTTTTGAGGTTTCTGATGCTCTTTGGCATAGCATTAAAAAGTTTTGCACCTTGCACTGCAAGTGTGCTGTCTCTAAATTTTGATGTTTGGTTCTTTGGAATTGACAGTGTACACATCCGGCCCAGCCGGGGGTTTTCAGTGGTTTTGATACCATTTACAGCAGGTACAATATTTTCCATCACCTTCCAGACATACATTATTCTGTAGCGCTCTCTTCGCCTTTGAAGTGAGTAAATTTTTGTCTGTTTTAGACACTCCCAATAATTGTTTGGGGTGCCATTTATCTTTCGTAAGAAGGACTTTTGAATATCTTCAAGTCTCTGAATGAGACCAACTGCATTTGGGCTCCACAGAACGGAGCAATATTCTAATATTGGTATTACCAATGATTTATATAGTACGATCATACAATTCAAAGATCGTGAAGAAAATGTTCTCAGGATCCAAGATGTTAAGTTTTTAGCCTTTTCGATTACTGCAGTAATTTGCTTCTGAAATGTGCAATTACTGTCCATCAGGATTCCAAGGTCTTTCACAACATCTTTTGTTTCAATCTCAACACCAGAGGGTGATGTATATCTTGTTTGAGTCTTGATCTCGTGGTTCTTTCCATAGCGCAAGAGTTCAAATTTTATATCATTTAGCTTCATATTGTTGTCATCGGTCCATTTATATATTCTATCAAGATCGTTTTGAAGTAGGACAGCATCTTCTAGAGTTTTGACTTCCTTTGTGGCGCGAGTGTCATCAGCGAAGGATTTGAGAAAGCTGTGCACCACTTCCTTGTCAATATCCCCAATCAATATGATGAAAATCAAAGGCCCCAAAACACTACCTTGAGGGACTCCTGAAATGACCTGTTGTGATTCAGAAGTGACACCATTCACTAGCACTGATTGGTTTCTCTCTGTTAGGAAGGACTTTAGCCACTGTAATAATTTTCCATCTATTCCTAGTTTCTTTATTTTTCGTAGGACAATTGAATGGTCTACTTTGTCAAAAGCCTTTGAAAAATCTAGGTACACAACATCCGCATTAGCATCTTCGTCCAATATATTTAGTATCAGGTCATATTGTTCCAAAAGCTGACTCAAACATGAACGCCCGCTTCTGAATCCATGTTGATTGGGATTGAACAGATTATTTTCATCCATTTGCTTTACAATATGTGCTCTGAGTACTTTTTCAAATATCTTGATGACATGGGATGTTAGGGCTACTGGTCTATAATTTGATGCCAGTGATCTGCTACCTCCTTTGTAGATTGGTGTGATTGTGCATCTTTTAAGTTCGTCTGGGACAATCCCTTTGTCCAAACTTTGTCTCCAGAGGATACAAAGAGGAATAGAAAGTTCTTCTTTGCATTGTTTGAGAAAGATTGCAAGGAAACCATCGGGACCTGGTGCTGCAGTTTGGGACAGATCGTTGATTGCTTTTATTAAATCATCTTCTGTAACTTGTAGATCTGAAATGATATCTACGTTGACTTCATCATTTTCACTCTGCATTATATCGAATGGTTTTGGTGCACTGAAGACGGAAACGTATTGTCTTGACAGAATTTCAGCCATTTCTTTGCTTCGTTGCGTTAATTCACCATTTGAGTTCAGCAGAGGGCCAATTTTC
Source organism: Clytia hemisphaerica (assembly GCF_902728285.1). Taxonomy (NCBI): domain Eukaryota; kingdom Metazoa; phylum Cnidaria; class Hydrozoa; order Leptothecata; family Clytiidae; genus Clytia; species Clytia hemisphaerica. The sequence continues at coordinate 1,294,433 of NW_027103595.1, read as the reverse complement.
GTTTTTATCTTTGCTTTCTTTCTCGCATAAGCAAAGAAATATTTTGAGGTTGGGAGCTTTCTTAATTAAGGTCTGTAAATTACACGCTATAAGTATTTGTGAATGACAGCGCTTTCTGTCGTGTCTCGATGGCGCAAGCGGTTAGGCATTGGGTTAGTACACCAAGAAAATAAGGGGGAGATAAGAGACGGTGCATCCTGGAGTATGATATCGTTTGCCAACCCATCAATATGCCAAAAACATTTTGTTCAACCACCTTCACTTCAAGATAGGCCACCATAGAATGAACTTCTTTTTATAGGATGAACCATATTCTTGTGGCTTTCAGCCTTGTACTCCATCATTGTATTGGCCAAAGTGCCGTGGTGAGATTTTATTGAAAAAATGCAAAACCTATGCAAAAAGAAAAAGTATTAATATATATAAAATTTACCTGCATTATAGGCATTATATAAAGTGTAATCTTGTAGAAGAAAGATTTAAATTTGCCTCTCTTGAAAACCAAAAATAATTATATTCACTCATCTCTTAGAACAAGCACTTCCAAAAACCATAACATTAGACATAAACTCAAGCTGAAAAATCACCAACGAAGGTGCAAGAATAATCCTTATTTGCCTGACTGTAAAATATTCTCCTGGGAATAGCACTGCAAAATGATCAAATTAAAACATTGATCTGAACCCCCTGATTTACAGTGGATTTTACTAACGTGTGGTGCTTGACCTTGTATATCAAAACGATGGTTTTAATATTTTCTTTCTCAGGAGGAAAGAATGTCGAACGTCATAATCACTGCTTTCAATTTGCGTGTTTTGAAAGTTTGTTGTGTGTACTCTTAGTAGGGGGTTAATTTTGTTCGATTTTTTGAAATCGCTCGATTGTTTTGTTAGAAGCACTTGTTATACATTTTTGGAAAGCTAAGGGGTAGGGTAATCAAAATTACTTCGGTTCTAATTTTTTTTTCGGACACTTTGGTGTGATTTTCGGACAATAATTACGGTCTCAGTCAAAAATTATAGGGTCAAAAATTAATGAAAATTTTAGCTTGAGAAAACGGAGACCTGTTGTATATTTTTGAAAAGCTCTAAAAAAATTAATATTAGAGATATATTGCGAGTATAGGTGATTTCAGTACCTAACTCGAGATATTGAGCTTCAAATAGCGCAAAAACTGGACAAAACAGCTGTTTCTTGCTGAAAAACACTGTTTTTAAGGGTTAATATCTCGAGTTTTAGGTACAGAAATCACCTATACTTGCAATATATCTCTAATCTTAATTTTTTGAGAGCTTTCCAAAAATATAAAACAGGTCTCCGTTTTCTCAAACTAAAATTTTCATTAATTTTTGTCCCTATGATTTTTGCCTGAGACCGTCATATTTGTCTCGGGGAAATTAATGCGTGTCCAAATTTTCGTTAATTTTTCGGAGGCAATTCCACCCCTCCTAGCATAATAAATTATGCCTTTAAAGAAGCGCATTACGATGTAGAACATGAGAATCGGTGTCACTTAAATTTAGGTTTTGCCAATTTTGCGAAAAATCGCAAAAACCAAAAAATGCTGACGTCAGCAAAACTTGTTTTTTAAATAACTCCAGTTTGGCTAATGGTATAAAAATTTTTTTTGAAATTTTATTCACTTTATTGCAAATTTTCGTATTTTGCTGATTTCTGCTGACGTCAGCAAAATTTGAAAAAAAGGATTATGCAAAAGTGTTTTTGTTAATGATATGCAACTTTGGTCCAAATTTCATGTTTATACCATTAGCCAAACTGGAGTTATTTAAACAACAAATTTTGCTGACGTCAGCATTTTTTGGTTTTTGCGGTTTTTCGCAAAATTGGCAAAACCTAAATTTAAGTAACACCGATTTTCATGTTCTACATCGTAATGCGCTTCTTTAAAGGTATAATTTATTATGCTAGAGGAGTGGAATTGCCTCCGAGAAATTGACGAAAATTTGGACACGCATTAATTTACCCGAGGTCCGAAAATCACACCAAAGTGTCAGAAAAAGAATTGGAAACATCGTAATTTCATTTTCTCTTAGGTTGAAGTTTCCAAAAATGTATAACAAGTGCTTCTAACAAAACAATCGAGCGATTTTACAAATTGCCCCCTACTATCTGTCTTCGTGGAACTTTTTAATGGCATCAAAACAGAATATGCTATATATATCTTTAAGAAAAAATTTCTTTTAGGCTTTTGTTGTTTTGCAAATATTTCTTTTTGAATTAAGAGATTTCATCTTTTATTGTTCTAATGAGTATATATAATATTTCTTTATAAGATACTTTGTTGTATTTTTAATCATTGTGTAAACTTACATATCTTAATTGCATATTTTCCAACTAAGCTGATGGAAAGGCAAAAAGGTATTTTGATGAAGCCATCGTCGTCACCTTAGAAATGAGAAGGATCAGATTCAGTATAAAATGGGTTTTCGTCACCAGATTTCTGGGCTAAATGTTCGCTAATTCAAGGAGTCTTCATTTAATATATCATAGAAAAGTTTTTGAAACCCACTTATATATACTTTAAATTATTTTTGAGTTTTACGAATCCATAAAATTAATAAAAAATTGTTTTCCCACTTTAAGGCTTTTCTCTTTGATCTTTTTGCTTTTTTTGTTGATTGCTTCTGACAATGAGGACATATAATTCTAGAAGGAGTCTTATTTACCTTTTTTTCTACTTTCAGTGAACAAACTATAATTGAAACACAATCATATTAACCTAAACAATGGCAGATGAGGATGATCCTTATGAATGTGTTGCATCAGGTGGTCTCCGATTGAAAGGTGGTAAAGTTAAAAAGTAAGAAAATTTTTATTTATTGTTCACATGATTACCGTAGCTTCGTGTAATGGTAATGTACACTTTGTGTAATGCCGACATACCTTGTCTAATTCCCCCACAGCAACTATCTGGTCTGAAAAATAGATACGAGTAGTTAGTTTGTTTTTTTTTAACCGATGATGGTGGTCGGATGACACCGAAACGTCTTTAATAAATTTTTGATTTTATGAAAATAAAATGAAGTCGCTTCTGTGTTTGAAATTTTTATTGAAATCATTCAGGAGGATCAACCAATTTGAGTAATTTTTTTAAACACCTTATTCAGGTGGTTTTATCTATAAACATTTTAAAGACCAGAAAGTTGATATGACAGAATTAGACAAGGTATGTCGGCATTACACAAAGTTATGGTACATAAGTTTTGCACTTATAAAGCATACTAAGGCACAGATATGGCAAATATTAAAGCCTATGCTAAGCATTATTACCTGCTAAGCCTACATTTTCCGATTTTTTGGTTGGGATTTAACGGATTTACAGAACTTCTTGCATTAATCTTTCGATCTAAGCATCTCCTGAGCCAGTTTTTGTGGATTTTGTATGCAGCATATAAAAAAATATGTAATAATTAGTTTAATCTAAAAATCAGTGCCTTACAAAATCTACAGTTATACTGTATTTTTGATATTGAAATTTGTCTCTTTTTGTACAGAGGGATAATCAATGTTTTCATATGATAAAAAGGTCAATCTCACAAACATTTCTATTTCTATTTCTATGAATTAATCCAGAAGGTACATATTATGTCTGATTATGTACATTTTCCCGGATATACTACACGCTTTTTTCTTTTATAAGAATGGTGTAAATCATGGATATTCTTAACTAAAATCATCCTAAAATATTCTTACAGCATTCTTAGGTTAGGATCCTAATTCAGACTAGATTTAACATTTAGTACATACGTCTCATGCATAAAATGGCATTTTTGTGAAAGAAGTGAAAAGCATGTAATATAAGCAACGTAAAAAAGAAAAAAATATTTTCAGAAATTTAGCAAGAAAGTTTTCAAAAAATGAATTTTGCGAGAAGATAGAGACTAAGAATTTCAAAACAGAATAGAAGGGCAAGATTTTCAACTTACCAAAGGCTCTTCTCATGAGATTGAACCTTTAGTCAGTCTATGAATTAATCCAAAGGGTACAGTATGTGGCCCCCAAAACGGCGATCAAATTTGAAATTTCTCTCAAATCTAGAGGAAAAGAGATTTTACAAAAATTATTGCTGCATGAAAACCTTTAACATTTCTACTTTATTTCCTGGAAGTTCTTTTTCAAAATTTTCAATTTCAACAATATTTTTCAATCGCTTAAAGATAGGTAGCTTTTTTCTAATGGCCCCCAAAACGGAGGTTTGAAATTTTAGCGATTTCTCGAGATATCTTTAAGATTTGAATACCAAATTTTGACCATAGTTTTGAAATATGATTTAGAGGGTTTTGGGCATAAATCTATTTGATAAAATTTTTACAGTATATATTTTCAAATGACAATTTTGATTTAACAACGTCTTAATCAAGTTTTTGAAAAAAAATCTCTTTTGAAAATAGTTCCATTCATGTATGGAATAAGCTGTGAAAATTTTAGAAAAAAAGCTTAACTGAAACTGAAAATATTAAGCTTTAAAGATATTTTTCTTCTATATTTTGCAAAAAAAATGACAGAATTTGCCGTTTTTGCTGATTCAGCGAAAATTTTTATATAATGTTAATTTTTTGTTATAAACTTTTAACTCAAGGTGATAGGAATAGAATCCCAAAATCTTTTGCTTTTTCTCATATTTAGAATTTTCGGTTTTGTCAATGCTGATTCTAGGGCTCCAAAATACTGGTTGACCTTCTAGATGCTATATCTTTTACCCAGCCTCTAAAGTCACAGATGTATTTGCATTTTCTGAACGGCATTAGGTGTAGAAAGTTTCCTATACCCCATTTTCATAACTTATTTTCAATATCCAAGGTGCTAGAGTGAGTTATATTCAATTTTTATCTAATTTTGGGGTTAAAATATTTCCTTTAGACGCAAATATGTTATTTTGAATGTGTCTCAAACCAGCAAAAACATGCTCATTTTTAAGTATAACCATCATTCTTTCAAAATAAACAAAAATTGTTTAATTCTGATAAATCTACAAGTCAGAATCTTCATTTTAATGAAAACCTCCGTTTTGGGGGCCGTCTCCGCTTTGGGGGCCATATACTGTACATTTATCTACATTTCCCGGATATACTACAAGCTTTTTGGACCTACCGCCGGGTGCCCCGGTGGAGGTTCTATAAATTAACCCATGTCCGTCCGTCCGTCCGTCTGTTACCAGCTTTTCTCAGGATTGGCTCATTAGTTTTTTCTGATTTTTTTGCACAATGATGCAAAATGGCAATGCCCAGAACGTGACGGAGCCCGATTTTTGAGAAAAAATTTATTTTGGCAAATTTGGGCCAAAAACTACCTAAAAATAGGGTTTTTTGGACTTTGTGCAAAATTCTGTCATTACTTTTTTCTGATTTTTTGTACAAAGATGCAGGGCAAGATTCTCTAAAGAATGGCTGAAGTGGATTTTCCCGGAAAATTTTTATTCGCCTTAAAAAACGGATTTTCGTATTTTGGGGAAATTCCCTTTAACCAAATAAGAAAATATAGCTTTTCTCAATGTTGACTCGTTACTTTTTTCTGATTTTTTGCACAATGATGCAAAATGGCAATGCCTAAAATGTGTCGGAGCCCGATTTTCGAAAATAATATATTTGGGCAAATTTGGGCCAAAAACTGCCTAAAAATAGGGTTTTTTGGACTTTGTGCAAAATTCTGTCATTACTTTTTTCTGATTTTTTGTACAAAGATGCAGGGCAAGATTCTCTAAAGAATGGCTGAAGTGGATTTTCCCGGAAAATTTTTATTCGCCTTAAAAAACGGATTTTCGTATTTTGGGGAAATTCCCTTTAACCAAATAAGAAAATATAGCTTTTCTCAAAGTTGACTCATTATTTTTTTCTGATTTTTTGCACATTGATGCAAAATGGCAATGCCTAAAATGTGACGGAGCCCGATTTTCGAAAAAAAATATATTTGGGCAAATTTGGGCTAAAAACTACCTAAAAATAGGGTTTTTTGGACTTTGTGCAAAATCCTGTCATTACTTTTTTCTCATTTGTTGTACAAAGATGGAGGGCAAGATTCTTTAAAGAATGGCTGAAGTGTTTTTTCCTGGAAAATTCTTATTCGCCTTAAAAGACGGATTTTCGTATTTTGGGGAAATTCCCTTTAACCAAATAAGAAACTATAGCTTTTCTCAATGTTGACTCATGATTTTTTTCTGATTTTTTGCACAATGATGCAAAATGACAATGCCAAAAATGTGCCGGAGCCAGATTTTTAAGGAAAATTGTTTTGGGCAAATTTGGGCCAAAAACAGCTTAAAAGGTTTTTTGGGTTTGAATGGTTTAAGTGATCTTCGTATTTGGGGACATTCCTTTTTATCATTTTACATTTTATCATTTCAACACACAAGCTTTATTTTTCCATTCTGAATTTTTGTACAATTATTGTCACTTTTTTCTTATTTTCATCTGATGTTAATCATTAGGTAGGTCCATTCAGCATGTTGCTTGTTTCTTTTATAAGAATGGTGTAAATCATGGATATTCTTAACTAAAATCATACTAAAATATTCTTACAGCATTCTTAGGTTAGGATCCTAATTCAGACTAGATTTAGCATTTAGTACATACGTCTCATGCATAAAATGGCATTTTTGTGAAAGAAGTGAAAAGCGTGTAATATAAGCAACGTAAAAAAGAAAAAAATATTTTCAGAAATTTAGCAAGAAAGTTTTCAAAAAATGAATTTTGCGAGAAGATAGAGACTAAGAATTTCAAAACAGAATAGAAGGGCAAGATTTTCAACTTACCAAAGGCTCTTCTCATGAGATTGAACCTTTAGTCAGCTCTAGTTTAGACGGCCCACTTTTTGCCCTGCCTATTCTAATTGCGAATTAAAGAGGGCATAAAGTGGGCTGTCTAAAGTGATGCATAGCCCTCTTTTGACGTCAATGCAATGTCTTCTTTCAAACCTTTCCAAGCAAAGATTTTAACAACCAACTTTGTGCCCTCTTTCTGCCTACTCTAACAATTAGAATAGGCAGGGCAGAAAGTCGGCCGTCTAAACTAGAGCTCATGTACCGTAAGTTGGCATAATGTCGACATCCCCCTTCTAATTTCGGCATCCTTCTTTAGAGATAGAAATAATAGAAAGGTCGGAATCACTGATGGACTCCTCAACTGATTGCTCTGCAATAAAAAAATAGTTTCAATCAGCGATTCTGACCTTCCTATTATTCCTATCTCTAAAGAAGGGTGGCGAATTTAGAAGAGGAATGTCGACATTAGACCAACTTACGGTAACAACCTTATGTCATCCAGTAAGAAAATTTGTAAAACAAATTAGTAAGTTAACATTTTGCTTTACCGTCATCCTGTAGTTTACCATTAAGAATCCTCTTAACACTCTTCGGTTTTATTATTATCCTTCGGCAGTCATCATAAAAGGTTGGGAGATTTTCTACAGATTGAGAAATATTTGGACAGTTTCAGAAAAATTCTTGAGTATCTCCTACCGCCAAAGAATGTAAAAATGCCTACTTGTCCAGTCCTTGTTTTTCGAATCAAATAAAAAATGTAGAGAATTAGAAGAAACAGGGTAGCATACATTACCCTTATTCGAGGTGCTGGGTACAATGGTTGCTGCACAGACCAAATACACGTTTAGCAATTTTCAGCCTAAATTGTTCCTAAAATGCGTTCTTAATTTTTCAGAAACTACTCTAAATCGACAATATCATGCAAAATAAAGAGCACTTAAAATTGGTTAAATTTGGACAATATTTTTGACTCTCGATTTTAGAAAATCCACGAAGTTGGGTTAAAACTGCTTGAAAAGAGGAAAAATTGTAGTTTCTGAGGCAGGGCATGTTCTTACGATGTTCTTAAATTTTCGACGAATTTCAGTCTAAATGGTTTTATAGACTGGATTCTAATTTAAAAAACGTGTATATAGAGATTAAAACGGTTTCTGATCTTTCACTTTAGGAGCAAGAAGAAGAAAAAGAAGAACAAAGCCAAGGATATTCTAGAAGAAGCTTCCAAATCTTCTTCCAAAGAATCGAAACAAGGTGAAGATGGTGAGAGTGATTATGAAGAAGCTGGAAGTTCTTCACAAAAACAAGAAGAAGAAGAAGTTGTTATCAAAAAGACAGCTGCCGAGTTAGCATTTGAAAAAGCTCAAGAGAGAAGGTATGTTTTTAACAACTAGCACCGAAGATGGTTTTAACCGAAAACCTTTTGCTCAAATAAAAAATAAACTTTGTTGTTTCTTAAACTTTTACTTTCTGAATGGCTGATTTGAACCATAAGGGTATTTTGGACCCCCTATGTTGAGGAGATCTTTTTTTAAAAGGTGACCTCCTGGATTTTTTCCAATTTTTCAGGACCCCCTTGGATTTTTTCTTCCATTTCTTTGGACCACCCTGGATTTTCGACCTTGTTATACTGACCACCCTGGATTTTCAACCCAATTTTACTGATAACCCTGGATTTTTTATTTTCCATACCACCCTGGACGTCACACCTCCTCAACATAAGGGGTACAGACTATTTCTGGAGTAGCCCATTTGTTTCGTCGAGTTTTGTATTGTTTCCTCAAAATTCAGTTCTACACCCCCTTCTCGCAGGTCCACTGGAAAAATTGGCCAACATATCGTCCCCGGTGGAAAATTATCCTAAATTTTTGTCCCCGCTGAAAAAAATCTGATGAGCAAATCCTCACTGCAAAATATCGTGCTATTTTTTCCATCCCCACTGAATTTTCTGACTTGAAAACAAAATCCCCACTGACTGAAGTAATCCTAATGAGGCTGGGAGAAGGGAGTGTAGTGTAGGGGTGTAGTTCTTTCTTTAATTTTCTTTTGCTTAAATTGCGTCGAATTTAGGTCTCGTAATGGTGTATTTTACTTTTTCTTTTATTGAGAGTTGTTCAGAGGAAAGCTATAAAAATGCTTTTTTCTCGTTTGTTTTATAGATTTTAGCTCTGCACTTTGATTGTAAACGTTTTAGGTGGGGTTTCGAATATTTTTTTTCGGAGGATTTGATTTTTGAATGCTTTAAAATTACATCATGCTTCATTTTAATTTTAATATTTAGGCTGCTCAAAGAATTTTGGAGAAAGCATCAAAGACCCACAAGCAAAGAGTAGAGGTATGAAATCATTCTCCATATTTCTTGACCAGTTTGATTAGCTTCGGTCCGTCCCTTCGGTCAGTTTTGTGATAAATTTTAATGAGAAAAAGCTAAATTGACTTGTGACCAAAGTTACAGTGTTAAATCAGACTACACGTTTTTTTTTAATAAGAACAAACTATATAAGAACATAAGGCTTCGAGGCCCAAAAATTTAAGAACATTCTAAGAACATTCTAAGGCTTTGGAGACTTAAAAACATGCATTTTCTTAAGAAATTACATCAAAATGCTCAAAAAATGCTGAAAATAAGAACATTTTAAGAACATTTTTAGGCTTCAAATCCAAAAAACTAAGAACATCCGAAGGCTTCGAAAATTTTTGACGTTCTTATAAAAAAAAAAAACGTGTAACAGATTAAAAGTAAATAATAATATTATAACCACGAGACCTATAGATCATATATTTGATTTTCTCTTTATCATTCAAAAATTTGGAAACAGTTTACATACTGACCATCTTTTGGAAAGGGCAGCGCCCGTGGGTGGCCAAAAAAGGAACTTCTTCTAGTGTTTTTCCACTAAAAAGGCTGTTTTACCAAAATTTTAGAGACTTCAGGAGGAAAAAAGGACTGTTTTAACATGATGCAAAACTTTATAGAGTATTTACCGTCATTATATCATTACATTATATGGCATTTTCTTTTTTGTTGTAGGAACTGAATGATTATTTGGGAGGATTATCTGAGCATTATGATATCCAGAAAGTCAGTTGGACGAAATAACACTCTTCCATTCATCTCACTATTGATATATTGATATATTTCAAGGATGACTTTGCTGCTCAACATTTCGCATGGTACAAAATTATTTCTTTGGCATAAAAAGTGACTCCATGAACTCCTCTTGAGAAAAAAACAAAGTCTGTTTCTTCCAAAAATGCCTTTAAGTTGAAGATGGGATACAATCTCTTCCAGGATCTTACAAAAACTTTCCAAGTTTTTTGACCAGGGCTAACTTAAAAGATAACTAACTTTTGAGGTATTATCATATTAAACTTGATCTAGTGAGTTTTCTTTTCAAGTTATTAACTTTTCAAGCTAAAATTGACTTTTCAAAAAGTGTTAAACAATAATGAAAACGGGAGTCAATAGTTTTTTTCGAGTTACCCGAAATCGTAAGCTAGCTTCTTATGTGACGACGCTTTCACGGCCGGCTGGAGGAGACTAGCGCATCGAGAACTGAAACAATGGTAGTTGATTGCTATACTCTTAACTACACTTTAAAAAACTCTCCCAGCTGGCACACAACGTTGTTTCAACGTTCATCTAGCGTTAAATGGACGTTGTGAATACTAGAAAAACGTTGAAACGACGTTGTGTGCCAGCTGGGCTTCTCGTGGACTTGTGTATTGGATATTTTTGGTGTTTTCTAGCAATTTACCATCTCATCTATTTCAAGATTGTAAATTAAAATTTTAAAGCAAAAATGTTCACCTCTTAGAACTAAAAATGTAACGTCTTTATTGTCTTCGTTGAAGCATCATTAGATTGCGCAATAAAATTTTGTCGGTAGATTTTATCGGTTTATTGTTATCTTTTTACACGTTATTTATGAAAGAAAATCGATTAAAACACATGATAATTTCTTTTGTTTCATTTCTTAAGCAAGCTATCCTCCTCCGGTGGCCTATATTTTCCGCCATCACCCCACCCAGCTCTAGTTTAGACGGCCGACTTTTTGCATATTCTAATTGCTAGAGAAAGCAAAAAGTTGGCAGTTAAAATCTTTGCTGTGAAAAACGTTTAAAAAAGAAATCAAAAGAAGAACTTTCTTCCCACTGAAATTTGAAATTAAAATAAGCAGGGCAAAAATGTGGGCCGTCTAAACCAGAAATCTTGCTCGAAATATATTAAAATATATTGTATTTTAACGTTTTTCAGAATTTAAAGTTCAGGCTATTTTAGCACTTCCACTTTCTTCCATTGAATATTTTGATTTTTGAGGGGTTCGGTGGCTTCTAAGCTATATTCCCAGCCTGATCGAAACAATTTTGAGCTTTTAAATCTTGGGATGCTAAGGTCCTAAGTGTTAAGTCTCATGTTAAAACTCTACTTTCCAACTCTAGTTTAACGCGCTTAAAAATCATTTGTGACAGGGAAATACCCTTTGTCTCAAATATTTTGTGTTGGATTGAGGGTTTTTGCACTTCTTTCTACGTTTATTCCCTGTTAAAGTCTGTTAATTCTGCAACCTACCCCGATCCTTGAGCAATTGACTTTTTATGTCACTTTAAAAACCCCTTATCCCCTCTAAATAGCTTGTTAGGTTCTTCCAGTGCTTCTCCCTTATTAGTGAGTTTATGTGTGTATTTTTTTTCTGCAACGGAAACGGTTAGCTTCTGATTTGTCTAGATCGGATTACGGTAAACTAGCACTTTTACCGTCCTCGATTTTACCAAACCGCTTTTAATTACTTTACTGTCCTCAAAAGTGCAAATTCATAAACTCTCTATTATCTGCAATTAAATATTTTGGGCTATAATCCATTCCCATTTTACCCCTTTTTTAAAACATATTTTGCACAAATCTTTTATTTGGCTTTGGTGAAACTTAACAAGTAAACTCGACATAGCTCCTGTTTTTTTTCTATTTGTCGAATGTTATTGTTACAACGAAGGGTATAGGTTTTATGGTTGGCGTGAAAGCAGGACAAGTCGCGTCAACCATAAGGCTTGTGACATGTGATAACCATAAAAAGTTTACTGCGTGCGGTCCTAGGGTCTGGGGTTGCTCTTTTACGTGCCAGACTCTCCGAAAGGAGAGAATTTTTACAAAAAGTTTCTTTGTTTTTTTTTTCAATTTTCTTCAATTATTAAAAATTCCTATATTTGAGAGGTTTCAGCTATTTTTTACCCTTAGTGAGATTTTTTCTAGAGTACTTAGCACATACACGTTTTTTTTTTTATTAGAACCTAGTTTATAAGAACATATAGGCTGAAATTCGTCGAAAAATTAAGAACATCTTAAGAACATGCCCAGCCTCAGTTTGGAAAAAAATGACAAGAAACTACAATTTTTTCCTCTTTTTAAGCAGTTTTAACCGAATTTAGGGGTGGATCTTCAAAAGTCGAGAGTCAAATATTGTCCAAATTTTGCCAAATTTAAGTGCTCTTTATTTTGTATCATATTGTCGATTTAGAGTAGTCTGAAAAATTAAGAACGCATTTAAGAACATTTTAGGCTGAAAATTGCTAAAAAAATAAGCACATCCAGGCTCAGCCAAATTTTAGGTGTTCTAATAAAAAAAAACGTGTATTCCTCTTCTGGGGAAATTTTAAGACCTTTTTGGAATGTCGAACCTTTTTATTAGTTTTATAACTTGTGATTTTTGTGCTATTTTCGTGAAAAGACGAGCAGACGAGCTGCTAACAATCTGTGGAAGGGATTAAGAGATATTCCTTTTAATCTGCAAACGTAGGAGTTTTCTAGTATTATGGTAGATTTGTCCTATTTTCAATTCATTGATTGCATTGTTAGCTCCTTTTATGTCGTACTAAACAGTAGCTAGATGGGTCGACTAAAATTCGCTCAGATTGGGGAGGCAATTTTAAGGAGATTTCGATTTTGGCGCACCCCCCCCCTATGAAAAGTAAATAAGTAAAGTCGATTTTTGAAAATAACGCAAGCGAAGGGAGAAGGAAAATTTTGTGGTATTTTCTCTCTTTTTGGCCGAAAACTGCCATATCTAAGGTGTAAAAGGAGCGCTAAAATTAGTAAACAGAGGTGTCTTTTAGCGCCCTTTTGATTTCGCCCCCCCCCCCCAAGAAAATCGGCCGCTGGGAGGGGGGCATTTTCCCCTTGCCACCATCCTACTGGATCTGTACTGGATAAGTAGATAAAATTCATTTGCGAAATTTTTCTCGGCTTAGAGGTTTTTCCTAAGGCAGTGTAGTGATTTCTTAATAGCTAAGTTAAACCTTCTCTGCACCAGAGTGAATCTCACGTTTATCGCTTCGTAGTACAATCAGTGCGCATTGTCTGTTTGATAAAAAAATTCCCCTACGGAGACGTTTGCGATGAAGTACAATTTATGAACAGTAACACATCTCACATCGTATCCCCTCTCTCATCAACACTCCACTACAGCTGTCGGTTTGAAAAGTCTCAAATGAGAAAAGACAATGACAACAGACCCTCTCCGGCAATGAATTTTGAAATTAGCCATAGATATTGGGTCTATGTACAGACAAAGTTAAGCCATAATCGTTTCATAAATGAATCCTGTAACTAAAAATTGCATTAAGTTTTACAGTATTTGGATGTTAATTTGATATTTCATTTAATCGCGTGTGTTTTATGATAGTTTTACCCCCACATAATAGATATAATACTTAATGTCAACCAAAGATTACAACTTCGCTTGGCACACAACGTCGTTTTAACGTTAAATGAACGTTAGGGGTGTCAGATGGACGGTGTTAAGACGTTGGTAGTTGACAATTTTGCACAAGGTTTTTTGTCAATGAAACTAACCGGCTCAAATCACATCTTATAGTAACATAAGAGTGTGTATAAATTTTCTTTTGAAAGACACGCGACTATCGATTTTTTTATCAAAATCTCAAAAAGCAGGAAGAAAATTAAAGTTAAAGCCAACATTTCAAAAAGTTACTTTGATTTATACTTTAGAGCGTTTTTAAAGGGATGATCAGATGATTTGAGATATTTTGCCTGCAGAAACCTTCAATGGTCTTGAATATTGTCCAACTATGTGTTTTTTAAAGTTGAGATATGACAAATTTTAAATCTCTAAAAAATGGGTTCTGACACGGTTCCTACGTTGAAATTAAACCGCTGAAATTACGGTAAAAGACAGGTAGACGGACTCACGGACATACGTTGCTTCAACTTTCATTTAACGCTATATGGACGTTGTGAACATAAAAAAAACGAATGCTGTGTGCTACCTGGGATATCTCAAACCGATCATCCCTTTGGAAGCATGTTGCAGCAGACTCTCGCTTATTCGAACTTCCATTATTTGAATCTTTCTATAATTCGAACTCCCCGTCAAGGAGAAACCCTCTTAGAATAATCTCTATAATTCGAATCTCTCTGTTATCCGAACGCGTATTTTCGCGCAGTCGAAGATAGAGCGAAAATTAGTTTCTCCGCGATCTCACACTCAAATAGTAGGGCGTCAGGGCGTGATCGTGAATGGGCGGACGGGCGTCCGAGAGACATGGGTTCGAGTACGCATGCTCAGATGAGACATGTATGGGTTTAAAAATGGTAGCCCTTTTTCAAAACAACATCTCGGGTCGAGGGCTCTGGACGTTAACCTTACTTACATAAATCTTATATTTTATTTTCATGTGATGCATCGACGATGACCGGAGGCAACGAAACGGGATATGTATCCAGAAAAACACTTCCGATTCTATAGCCGACTAAAAGAGCACCCGGACAAATCAGATACACGATAAAAACTCGATAACGAACAACCACTGACAACACATGCAAGAGAAGAATCCGAGCATTCCGAACTCGAAAGACGAAACGATATGATACGATATCCTAACATTGGTCGATGTTATCATATATTCCCATCGAAAGAACTGATGAAATATACGTGATTACAAACGAATTAACGAGAGACGGTAATTATGAACGATTTAATGAGAGATCGTATTTGCGAGAGACTCAAGAGTAGTGCCTTAACCCTCGAGGACGCGACCGTGCATTGGGACGAGGAATATGTATTTTCCTCTCACGAAGGGGTTTGTGGCGCATCCGGCCGGTTCGCAATCACTACTTTCTACGAAATATTACCACGTTCAAATTTACAACAATGACACTCGAGCCAAGAATTTATTATACAGTACTCAACGAATAAACTTCTTGTATTTTATCCGCTGTCCAGAGTATCCTCAGTGCTTGCAAAGACCCGTCCACCAAATTATAAAGAAAACACTGTGTCTTTTCTTCTGTGGGTATGGGAGTCGGGAGTTTAGGGTGTGGGAAGTTACTATGGTTTAGAGTTAGAGGAGAAAAATAATATCCCCGTTCGAGTTCAAATTAGCGAGATTCAACTGTAATTTATCAAATCTCAACCAGGCTGGGTTTTCCACGATTTAGCCTGGCCTGGATTGCGAAATGGCGTCGAATAAAGACTACCTTGAACTGCAACAAGGAGACTCAGAGAGTGTTCACACAGCTAAAGGTTATTCTTTTTCTTTATCATATTTTCTTGGGAGGAGATGTCAGTAGAGATGGAGCCTTAATTTCATGTGAATTATTTTCTTTTTTTCCTTTCATAAATTATACAATCGAGTCTCTATAAAACTCGAACAAGCAAGGGGAACGCAAATTTGTTTAAGTTAAGGAAATTTCGAGATATGGAGTAAGGTTCATAAGGCATTGTTAACTGAAGGGACCATAAAAATTAAGGAGATATTCGAGTTATAGAGGTCCGAGTTAAAAACACTTCACTGCAGTTAAATACACCGTAGCCTAGATATCCGGGACCTTAATTTCAAGCGTTTTATTTTATTTTTACTTTCATAAATTATATTTAAATACTTCCAATCCAGGATTTGTTGCTGCGGATAGGGTAAAGGTGACGTTTTTCTTAACACCCCTTTCTTACAGACCCGGTAGGATTTTTTCAGCCAGTGGGGATAAAAATAGCTGACTAAAATTTGATGGGGATTGTCATTCCCATATTTTTTATGGCTGTGATTTCAACTCTTTTGTTTTAAAGTCGGAAGGAAGATTAAGTTGGGATGGGAAAAATATCATAGGATTTTTCAGTGTGAGGATTGGTTTATTTGATTAATTTCAGTGGGAACAAAAAATGATAATTTTCTACCGGGGACGATATTTTAGCCAATTCTTCAAGTGGGAAGGGGTCCGACAGGGTTTCTGAGAAGGGGTGTATCCTACATCGAAGATTCGACTCGAAGCTATATCTTATTGAGGGACCTTGGTTTTCCGATCCTTTTCATTGAAACAAAATAAATATTTAACATATTTGCATAGTCATAGTAAAACTTAAAATGCTTGGCCTTCTCAACTTTCAAAGGGTCTCTGGTTTCCTTAATTTCCGAACTTTTTGTTATTCTTTCACTTTTCAAGGTCTTTTGTCTCATTTTGTTTGATAATACACGTTTTTTTATAAGAACATCCAGATTTTTTGAAGCCTTGGGATATTCTTAATTTTTTGATTTTAAACCTAAAAATATTCTTAGCATGTTCTTATTTTCATCATTTTCAGAGTATTTTTGTCCATTTTCCTTTAGAAATCGGGTCTTTAAGAGTCTGCAAAGCCTTAAAATGTTCTTAACTTGTTCTTAATTTTTTGGCCATGGAATCCTTTTGTTCTTATAACGTTTGTTCTTATTATAAAAAGATAACTAGTAAAGGTAATCTTTTGTCAGCATTATTTTTCTGACTTGAATGAGGTGTTAGCGCATATATAAAGTACTGATAATAACTGATAGTTGTAAACTTTCAGCAACAATTTGGATTTGAATGTAAGTGTCGCAAAAGTCTTGTGATTTGCAAAAAAAAAACGAACAGTGAAATTGAAAAAGCCATTCTTAGTTGTGTGATAGCAGTTAGATATTCTTGAACTCTGATTTCAGTTATACTGTTTTTAGTTTATTTAGATTCAGGTTCGAAACATTTCGAAACAGGGCGCAGTAGTGTAGTGGTCATCGTTCTTGACTTCCGTGCTGGAGTTGGATTCCCACTCGGTGCTGCGATTCACTTGGCAAGTGAATGTACCTTGGCCCGGGTCAACCTATACCATGTGAGGGGAATAGGGTACCATCGCTCTGATGCAAGAGTATGGGGAGATATGCCGGACATTGAATGTGGTGTGGTGATGGTACTCATATGTCCAGTACCTGCGGGAACGCAAAGTTCTCCCGTACAACGCAAGTATCATCATCGATACAGCACGGCTCTGATGTGTCGCGAGCACAGAGTACAATTGTCTGGTATGCGCTGTGATTTCCCTATCTAGGGGTAGGAAACTATCCTGGGATAGGGCCCGGTCCGATGATATTGGAGGGTCCGCTTCTCTCTTATCTCTTCCTCTTCTCTCGGAACATTTTACAAGGTAATTAAAAAAGGTTTGGGGTTGCGAGGGTTATTTTTCCTGGGGCTTTTGACTTTCGATTCGGACACGGATTCGGATCCTGCTGTGCTTTTCACTCCACTGGGTAAAAGTACATCGAAGGGCATTATTTTTTTTATTTAAAATCCATAAGTGATCTAGCTAGTGTTTTTTGGGCTGATATTTATTCACATTATTTCTAGAAGAGTCAAAGATAAGCAACTTTAACTTTTGCCTTTTTGCGAAAATAGAACTCGTGAAACCACGTGAGATTGTGTGAAATGCGTGAGTCGTGAAATTAAATCCACGCGAAATTTTTAAGATCAAATTTTTAACTAAACTTCCATGTGAATTTGCTTTCTGTGACTAAAATTTGCATTTTCAGGGCCATTTTAAACGGAATTTTGGCTGATTTGCGAAACTAAACCTCGCGAAAAAAGGAAAAGGAATACAATGCCATTAACAGATTTTAGGAAAACCCTATCAATGTTGGAGCCAATCTCGTACCCAGGCTACTTGGACCACTTTTTGATTTTACCAATTGAAATGATACAATTCTTTCGTGAGCGCTCTCAGAATCAGAAAAAAGTTAACTAAGGGACTGGGTTCCAGTTTGTTTCGGAGCTGCATTTGCTTTGTTTCAGTAGAATGGGGTTTATGAAACTTTTTGTAGAGGTTTATGCAAAGTGGCCTCCTGGGTTGGTTCCCCCTACTAAAAATCCAAATTAGAAATTTTCGGTTCCCTCCTCTTTTTTGCTTTCCCCCAGATATTTGACAATTTCGCGGTTCCCCTATATGGAGCATAAAAATGCCTTAAATCAAGTTTTAAGTTTTGGAAAGCCTGAAAATATAGCCTTGAAACTGCTTGAAAATTAATTTTTATTGAAAAATTAGTTTGGTTCAGGTAAGGTTTGCTGACTTTATTGCTTAAACAGGTCTTCTACGAGATTACCTTGAGATCAGTGAAGTTCCCCAATCAAAATTTCCAAAATTTATGGTTTTCCCCCTCTTTTTTCTCCCCATCAAATTCCAAAATTTTACAAAGGGGGAAACTATGATTTTATGATCAATAATCATGCTCTGAAATTCTATACACTGATGAATTTGTTTAGAAAGACAACATTTTTTTGTTTGTAAACGGAAGGAAAGAATTAAATATTTTGGGTTTTTACGGCTTTAAGACAATCTCAGGATACTAAACTCTCTCTCTAAACACTCTGTAGTCTCTGGCTGATAGCGAGTTTATGTATTTGCATTTCGAGGGCGGCGAAGTAACTGAAGGAAGGAATTTGAAAAAACCCGTATTTTTTAATCCGCCAAATTTGAGGACGATAAAAATGTTTGTTTTACGTCTTCCTCAGTCATCCAGGATCAAGTCAAATCAGACGCTTACCGTCTCCGTCGCTTTGTATAGTGTTGGTTCGGTTGTGTTGTTAATGACATACTATCGTTTTAAAGGAAATTTGATTTTTTGAATTATGTGTAAAATTTACGTTAGAAGAGTGGTAGAAGGAAGATTGAGCGTGGTCGTAATTTCTTTCTATTAAGGCTGTCAGCGTAATCGCGTGGTTGCGTGATCGCGTGATTGCGTGATCGCGTGATTAACGTATAGTCATTTAATTGTGGAACTCTTATGTTTTCGCACGATCAATTCATGATATGCACCATTGCAATGTCTTCTGACATTATATCACGGACCCAACACACAGATCTGTAAAGCCCGAAGGGAAGCCTAGGTTTGGAAGGATTTCCTACCAAAATCACGTGACTAAAATATGCAATTTCACCGGTTTGAGAGATGTGAAATATCGTTTGCCGCCTACTTTTTTTAATCTCGCGCTCCAAAAACAATTAAAATGCTAGATCCTATCCGCGGGCACGAAATTTAAAAATTCAATATTTTGCTTCACTTTTTTTTGCTGGAAAAAGCTTAAAGTTGCATATCTAGCCCTTCGGGCTTTACAGATCTGTGACCCAACAGCTGATTGGTTGTAAGTGACGTAAAATCAGTTAATACGTCACTTTCAATCAACTGTTGGGTTCCGTGGAAGACATTGCAATGGTGCATATCATGGATAGAGTCTTGCTAAAGGCGCCAATTTCTACAGCTGATCTTTTAAATTCTTCAAGGAAACTTAGGTAAAATATAGGACTTGTAGGTAATGCAATGTCTTCTCCATTGAGTTTAAAGTCCGAAGGGTTAGAGTAGAATCTCTAACCTTTCTCAGGCAAGAACGCACCTAAAACGCGCCGCAATCATCACGAAGGATTGTATCTAGCCGATCCTTTGTTTTTGAGGACTGCATCTTTTGAAATCTAGCGTACTTTCAATCCGGCGTTCGTGTAAAAACCACACGTTGGTGTTCTAGATAGGAAATAAGTGGCTTCATTTGGATTGTGAAAAGGAATTTTATTTTTATCGAATAAGGGAGTGGATCAAATAGTAGACCTACGTTTATGAGAGTTTCTTTTTGACAGTGACTTTCAATTATGAATAATGGAACGTATCGAATTATTAGTTGGTCAATTAAAGAGAGTCAATTTTAAGTGATTTACTCTAACTTTTCTTGATTTATAGAAGATTCAAAATCGCAAACCGGACTGGTTGCCGAAGACCCAGAAGTTAACGCTGAACGTAAAAACATGGAGCGACGAAAACTTATTTATGCCGTTGTCGGTTGCGTTGTCATAGCAATTCTCTCGTTTGTGATTGGTTACTTTTCACGGTCCACTGGATGTGATAGTAGTGATAATAAAAATGGCGGGAAAAGTGGCGCGCAAGGCATGACGGATAAAGAATTGGATGAATTGCACCAAAGCATTGTGGATATTATGAAGACGGACGAGTTAAAGGCTAACATGCGGTATGCAGTTTTATTTCGACCTTTTTGTTGTTAAACCTTAAATCTTTATCTTAAAATTTTCACAAAAAAAGTCTGGGGCGATGTATTTAGACAGCAGTATTGGAGATGTCGTAGCAGTGTTCGGTCAAATTCCACTGTTACTTTTTCCGTGTACTGCCCTTTAAGTTCTATACTCTTGTCTCCCGAATAGACGTCCCCCCCCCCGCTAATTTTTAAGAGCAAAAAAATCCATCCCCCCGCTCTTATTAAGACCCCCCCCCCCCGCTAATTAAATTTGATTAATTAAATTTTTTATTACAGTGTAGATAGACCTTAAACTTGTTAAAATTTCCCTTTTTTTATAGTATTGGTTCATTTGTTAAAGTTTCACTTTTGTTGTTGAAATTGATATCAGTTAAAAAAAATTATGTCTTCAAATTACCCACCCCCCCCCCCTCTTATTCAATCCACCCCGCTTATTAGAATTTAGAAAATTTTCCTACCCCCCTGCTTATTCGGTACCCCCCCCCCCGTCTATTCTGGAGACAAGAGTAAACTCGCTTACACTTTAAGGTATTAACTTTTATTTAACGGACGATAGTATCATCTACTTAAACACTAAATCTGAAATGAAATATTTAGCACGATGTTTTATTCTTCAAGGGCCCGTGAGCCATTTGAAGTGAGAGGGATCAAAAGTTTTGGGGGTGATGGGGGGTTGGGCGATAAAGAAACTCTTTCGCTTTTTGTACCTTCTTACCACCAAAAAACGCAATCTAATTGGGACGTCACTTTTACCTGGTATATATAAATATCGTATTACTTCAAATAAACGCCCCCTTCTTTTAAAATGTAGGAGGGGCGTTTATTTGAAACAAGTAGCTGTGAAGGAGAATCATACCGAGGAAAACTTAAGTATGTGTTTAAAATTGTACTATAAACCTATTGTATTCTTTCAGTATTCAAACTAATTTTGACCCTCGAATAAACGCCCCTCTTAAAATACGGTAAATAGTTATACTACGCCTATTTTTCTCTTTCCAGTTATTTCGCAGCCAAGCCGCATGTTGCTTCCACACCACGCACGTTCGCCAACACCCAAGAGATGTATGATCGATTCAAGAGTTATGGTTTTGAACCATCCTTTCATAACTATACAACAATTTTAGCTTATTCCAAAAAGGATGATCCTAATCGTGTTTATATCAAGGATGGTAAGTTTCAGTCTTGTTTGTTTAGTTACGAACGTCGAAAAAATCTATGTCAGCTAATTTTGTCTTTCCAACTACATTTGTTAACTTTAAAGTTTTCGCGAAATTTAATTCGCGGTTGAGAGGATTTTTTATTCGCAATATGGCCTACTTTGCCCTAGAGAGACCAATTTTAGAGGTGTTTTTTTTTCATCCTGAGAATATTCGTGTTTCGCGGAATTTAGTTTCGCGGATTTGCCAAAAACCGCGAAAAATTTGTTCCGCGAAAATTTATTCCTGTGAAAATTTACATAAGGTACATGCTATAGAACTGGTCAAAATATAAAGTCTTAAAAGAATGGCTTGAGCTTTTTACCACTTAGGGGTTTGAGGCAGAATAAAAATTAGCTTTCTAATGGTGCAAATACTCTAGCTACGAGTTATTTATCATGCCACTTTAAAATTTTGAATTAAAAAAAGGAAACCATAAAAAAATCAGTAATTTTGAAAAATGTTTGATTACTGAATTTATTAAACACACTATTTCTCATATGAAACTCAGAGTTCTACAAAAATAAAGTTTTGAATTTTTACTAATAATGCTCCTTCTGTAGAGCACTTTTTGTTGTTAACAAACAACTTACTTATGATATTGATATTTCTCATATGTCATAGAGAACAATGACGACGTTTTCAAGTCACGTGATTCGGAGAAGATTTATACAGATGCAGAGGAAGAAGATGATCCAACGGCACTCCCTCCTTTCCTCGCTTACTCTATGAATGGAGCTGCAAGGGTAAGATCATAACCATTGAGTTTCAATGATCCAACGGCACTCCCTCCTTTCCTCGCTTACTCTATGAATGGAGCTGCAAGGGTAAGATCATAACCATTGAGTTTCAATGATCCAACGGCACTCCCTCCTTTTCTCGCTTACTCCATGAATGGAGCTGCAAGGGTAAAATTATAACCATTGAGTTTCAATGATCCAACGACACTCTCTCCTTTCCTCGCTTATTCAATGAAAGGAGTTGCAAGGGTAAGTTTATAGCCATTGAGTTTCAATGATCCAACGGAACTCCCCCATCTTTCCTCGCTTATTCAATGAAAGGAGCTGCAAGGGTAACATTATAACCATTGAGTTTCAATGATCCAACGACACTCTCTCCTTTGCTCGCTTGCCCCATGAATGGAGCTGCAAGGGTAAAATTATAACCATTGAGTTTCAATGATCCAACAACACTCCCTCCTTTTCTCGCTTACTCTATGAATGGAGCTGCAAGGGTAAGATTATAACCATTGAGTTTCAATGATCCAACGGCACTCCCTCCTTTTCTCGCTTACTCTATGAATGGAGCTGCAAGGGTAAGATTATAACCATTGAGTTTCAATGATCCAACGGCACTCTCTCCTTTGCTCGCTTACTCTATGAATGGAGCTGCAAGGGTAAGATTATAACCATTGAGTTTCAATGATCCAACGGCACTCCCTCCTTTTCTCGCTTACTCTATGAATGGAGCTGCAAGGGTAAGATTATAACCATTGAGTTTCAATGATCCAACGGCACTCTCTCCTTTGCTCGCTTACTCTATGAATGGAGCTGCAAGGGTAAGATTATAACCATTGAGTTTCAATGATCCAACGGCACTCTCTCCTTTGCTCGCTTACTCCATGAAAGGAGTTGCAAGGGTAAGATTATAACCATTGAGTTTCAATCATCCAACGGCACTCCCTCCTTTCCTCGCTTGCTCCATGAAAGGAACTGCAAGGGTAAGATTATAACCATTGAGTCTCAATGATCCAACGGCACTCTCTCCTTTCCTCGCTTACTCTATGAAAGGAGCTGCAAGGGTAAGATTATAACCATTGAGTTTCAATGATCCAACGGCACTCTCTCGTTTGCTCGCTTATTCAATGAAAGGAGCTGCAAGGGTAAGATTATAACCATTGAGTTTCAATGATCCAACGGCACTCCCTCCTTTTCTCGCTTACTCTATGAATGGAGCTGCAAGGGTAAGATTATAACCATTGAGTTTCAATGATCCAACGGCACTCTCTCCTTTGCTCGCTTGCTCCATGAAATGAGTTGCAAGGGTAAGTTTATAGTCATTGAGTTTCAATGATCCAACGGCACTCTCTCCTTTCCTCGCTTACTCTATGAATGGAGTTGCAAGGGTAAGATTATAACCATTGAGTTTCAATGATCCAACGGCACTCCCCCATCTTTCCTCGCTTATTCAATGAAAGGAGCTGCAAGGGTAAGATTATCACCATCGAGTTTCAATGATCCAACGACACTCCCTCCTTACCTCGCTTACTCAATGAAGGAACCTACCAGGGTAATATAATACCCAAACCTAGGGTGGTCAGTAAAATGAGGTAGAAAATCCAGTCGGAGTCAGATTGGGATTGAATTTCGGACAAAAAATCTAAGGTGGACTGTGGCAGCCCAGTCGTATGTGAGAGAAAACTAAAAACCTTTCCCCAAAAAAACCTCTTCAACATAGCGGATATAAATTTTTTCTGGAATAGCCTATTTGGCATATTGTCAAGTAACTGTATTCGTCATTGTGTTGGTCAAAAAATCTTTTTTTCATCTTTCAGGGCAAGAATTTAGTGTACGCAAATTTTGGCCGCGATCAAGATTACCAAAAGTTGATTGAACTGAAAATCAACGTCACTGATTGTATTGTTTTGACTAAATATGGTATGGGAGGTCGTGGAGGGAAGGTAAGCAAATTTTGTTGAAAAAGCAACGTTGGTTAAACGTTCATTTTACGTTCATTTAACACTATATTATGATCAATAAAAGTAAGTCCGAGAAAATTCATCAAGAAAGATTACCAAAATAGCAAAATATGAACATTTTTGACTTAAAAACATTTATAACAGGCAATGATTGCCTGGATGATGTTTATGATACTAAAGTATACTGGTACGAAAAATATAGCTGTTTTTAATCCAAAATTTGATCTTTAGTTTAATATCTTGGCTTGATGATTTTTCTCGGACCTTTATTTTATTCTTTATTGGACTGATGTGTCAGTTGGCTATGTTATGGTAGTCATATTGTTTGACGTATGTATGGAAATATTTTCTTCGTTTTTGAGTCAGGGAAGCTGCTAGTTTGGAGTTCGGAAGTTGATACGAAATTTACGGTGATCGAAAAAACTAGAAATTTATGTCCCTAGACACATCCCTTAACTGATACTTAAAGCATGATATGCAACATTGCAATGTCACAGAAAAATTGCATAATTTCGTAAAGTCATTGCAGTGGTGCATATCATGAATTAATTGATTTTACGTCACTTACAACCAATCAGCTGTTGGGTCCTTGATGTAATGTCAGAAGATATTGCAAAGGTTTTTTACGTTCCACTTTATAAATTCCCCTTAACTTTTTTTCTATATCTCCGTGGGTAGGAAGTGTTTCGTAATAATCTTACTATACTAAACGAGTTTATGAAAAATGTCTGTAACGCTAGCCCAGTAACATATGTTAAGGTTTCTAAAATTTGAACGCCGCGGCTGGAAAACCTATCCACCTTTGATACAAAAAGTCTCGCGCTAAGTTTGACAAGCGTAGAAAACTCGGATTAGAGAAGACTCTACACTGCTATTTGTAAACGAAAAAAGTTCTGACGTCAATTTCATGAAAAAGTACTGCGACGTCACAAAGTTTCAAATAAAAAGGTGTGGCATTTTTGTTGCACGATTTCGAATTATTTTATATCAACACACGCAACAAAATCCAACATTGTTGTTTGATGATTAAACTTCGTCTAACATTATTTAAAAAGGTTTCAATGTTGGTTGCATTGCATATGAACCGGTCTTAAGCTGTCCGCATGTGAAGCCAACAAACGGGAAAACCTTCAGTGCTCAATCGCAAAGCGCGAGCCTCTCCTTCACAACTAAGGCTTTTTCTTTCCTAGAAGCAACCCTCTCAACACCTCAGACACCTTTGGGCGTCTGCAACGACGGGTACCCTCGATAATTTTGACAGGGTCACTATGGCATTTCATTGAACACAAACTTCCGTTATCTTAAAAAGACATATCATCGAGGCTTACACAGAATTTTGACTAATGTAGAAAGTTTAGAAGTATAATTTTTATTATTGTATCCGGCATTTTAAGCCAAAACGATGTCAGGAATTAACCCACATTGTAGTATTTTAAAGGCTTTTGATGTGGAAGCAAAACCGTTAACCGGCGTTTGCGACGACGGGAACCGTCTAGTTCATACTAAATTAAAATGAATTAAAATGCCAAGTATAAAATAAATATAGTCTTTTCGTTTCTCCAATGACAGATGTTTCAAACCTTTACTCTATCTTGTAAGTGATTTATAATCACTAACTTTTATATACCCTGGACCAAGTTTCTCAATACCGGCCAAGCAAAATCTTTGATCGGAGTTTTTTGAAAAGTGGTACCCTGCGGTGGCATTACTCAATAACGGTGTAAATGCATCGAGAGCGCTAGATCTACTTTCCCTCCCTCGAAGACTTTTGGTGATGTAGCGCCGTTAGACGTTAATTTTTAACATTTCAGTGACTTCTTTACGGGTACCAATTCAAAAAAAATTTCGATCAAAGATGGTGGATATAGCTTGGTCCAGGGATATTATATAAAGGTCAGTGTTTAAAATACTAAGAAATATAATACAATTATTGAAATTCAAATTTTTTAGGTCCGGATGGCGGAAAAATACAAAGCTGCTGGGATTTTAATTTACGGTGATCCCCGACAATATGCTCCCGTGTTGAGTGAGAAATTCCCTGACGGGCGTTGGCTATCAGACGATGGCGTCCAACGTGGTTCGATCATTGGTGGGGAGGGCGTCCCTGAGGGCGATCCGATGTCGGGTGGATATCCAGCCAAAAGTAATTGAATTACCTATCTTTATGTTTTTCTGCAACGGAGTCGGTGGGCTCCTGATTGCCTGGAGGACTACGGAAAATCAGTACTTTTACCGCCCTCGATTTTGCGTTGTTCCGAATCGTATCAACTTTCCAAAGTTTTTGAGCTCTTTACCACATCTATCCGCAGACACGTTTTTTGTTCTTGTTAGGACTCATCAGTGCAGCTCGGGTAAGCGAACATAGACTGCTGTTGTCACCAGAGTGCTCAAAACACTTAAGGTTTGAGCTTCACATAATCGCTTGTGGTGTACGGAGAGCTTTTTACCACAAATTTTGTCCATCATTACCTTAGGTTGGGCTTACCGTCCTGATGACGTATTAGAAGTCAAAGGAATTTCGAAAATCCCTGCTCAACCAATCGCTGCATCAGACGCTGAAAAATTGCTGGAGTAAGTGTTCGTTCAACCTCGTTGCCTCTATAAAATCAATCTATATTAAAGGTTTATACACACCTCGTTTGGTAAGAATCCATACTCTTGTCTCCCGAATAGACGTGTCCTCCCCCGCTGATTAAGAGAAAACAATCCATCCCCCCGCTCTTATTAAGACCCCCCCCCCCCCGCTATTTAAATTCGAATAATTCAATATTTTATTACAGTGTAGATAGACCTTAAACTTGTTAAAATTATTATTTTACGTGTTTATTTGTTAAAATTTCTTTTTTGTTGTTGAAATTGATATCAGCTTAAAAAAATTCTGTCTTCAAATTACCCCACCCTCTTATTCCAACCCCCCCCCTCCGCTTATTAGAATATAGAAAATTTTCCTACCCCCTGCTTATTCGGACCTCTCCCTCCCGTCTATTCGGGAGACAAGAGTATCCATCTCCCGGCTTAAGATTTCACTTCCACTTTTCAGCGGTAAAAGACTGAAATCCTGGCTGTTTGAAAAATGAACTTCGGGAAATTAGCCGCTTTTTTGTTCGACACAAGCGATATCCCGTACATCTGAAGAAACCCTTTTACAGTTTTTCTGCCGGTTCTACCAAGCAAACAACGGAAAGATTCCGAAAAAGTGAGTGAAATCTTAGTCCGGCATAGAATCTTACCCAAAGCGACGGTAAAAGATATTGTGACCACACAATTCTGTAAAGCCTGAAGGGCTAGATGGAGTGATTCGTTTTCCGAGCAAAAAAAAGTGAATATTTCAAAAATTATTTTGCGAAGCTTCTGATTGGTCAAGCGCTGAAATTCTATTATGATGTCACGTGACCTCGGTAGGATTTCCTACCTAACCACATCACACTTCATAGCCAAAGCACGCCATTTAGCCCTTCGGGATTTATACACCCCCTTCTCACAGACCCGGTGGGATTTTTTCACCTAAATGGGGGTAAAATAGCGGTACAAAACTCGATGGGGATTGATATTTCCATGCTTGCTTATGACCGGAGATTTGAATTCCATTGTTTTCGAGCCAGAAAAATTCAGTGGGGATGGAAAAAAGTGCACGATAATTTGCAGTGAAGATTGGTTTATCTGATTATTTTTAGCGGGGACAAAAATTAGAATATAATTTTCCACTGGGGACGATATTTTGGCCAATTTTTCCAGTGGGAAGGGTTCCCAGTGGGTCTGTGAGAAAGGGGTGTCTTTATAGATCTGTGATTGTGAATGTGAATTACCGTAAGTTGGTCTAATGTCGACATCCCTCTTCTAATTTTAACACCCTTCTTTAGAGATAGGAATAATAGGAAGGTCGGGATCACTGATCGCTAAGCAAAAAAGAAAGTTTCTCATCAGCGATTCCGACCTTCATATTATTCCCATCTCTAAAGAAGGGTGTCGAAATTAAAAGAGGGATGTCGACATTAGACCAACTTACGGTATTTGATTTGACATTTACTGGACCATTTTCAATTTTTAGATATCTTGGTGGTGCTGAAGTAACAGACGATCATTGGGTTGGTTATCTCAATACAACTTATCGTTATGGTCCTTTGGAAAATTCCTCATTGTAAGTGAGTACTCGACGGCCGTAAGGCCCCGGGTGTGTAAAATCAGGCCCGGCGGAACAACCATATAAATTATAAGTGGAGAGGCTAAAGGACCTAAATGAGATAGAATTCGCCATGAATTCGCCAATGAATTGGAGAAAAAAAGTCTATTTTGCTGAAGCCTCAGCCGGGCCCGATAAATATAAATTTTGCGGTATTTTAGATTCCAGGTTTTTGATATTGAATTTTTCGAGATATACATGTTTTTTTCTCTATAAGCATAATATTTATATGCATAACAAGCATATGCAGGCTCAGTTTTTGGTACCTAAACAATGGTTCTATTGTTTAAGAACAATTGAGTGCTAAGTATAATGCGAGCCTGATGTAGGGGCAGACACTTGCTTATTAAAAGACATGTATGCCTGTTAAAGCCACATCACATCAGGCAATACTCTATTTTTTATAAGATCAAACTGTATCATCTTAAGCAGCTCTGAAATATCATCGAGAACTTTTTGCACTGAGAAAACCTAGAAATGTAAGAACAAACTATATATGAATATAAAGGCCGGTCTCCACTTGCGCGTGCTGCGATCGCACCTTTTGGCTTCAAGCCTTTTTGCTTGGAAAAAAATTACGTCATTAGCGCACGCTCAAAAAAAAGAAGAATTCAACCGTTACATCAGATCGCAGCAATAGGATTGTTTCATTTTTCTTTTGACCAATATCGTGGATGCTTTGCTCGAAAAAGTGCGATCGCAGTGCGCGCAAGTGGAAACCGGCCTTAAGGCTTCGATGGCAAAAATATTAAGAACAGGAAAACTATGTATATATAGAAGTATGCAGGTTTAAGTAAGTTTATACTACACATTATATTGGCAAACAACATTGTTCCCGGACCAATGATACGATTTTCTTTCTGTAAACTATCCCCCGGACGATCCTATCGTCTACACAAGATCCCTAAAAAAGGAAATAGTTTAGGAGGTGGAACAAATTTGAAAAATATGTTTAGCCCGGCCGGGGTGGAGTAATCTACCGCCACTTTTTGCCCCGTAAACCGCCCTGAAGCGTTTATTGACCCTCTTCTACCGGACGATAGCATCGTCTAAGATTCTCCCTATGATGTTGGAGTATTGCAAATAGAGCTGGCAATATATTATAAACACTTTTTCAATATATTCTGAGCACTTTCCAATAATTGCCAGCACTCACCAATATACTGGCTAACACAATGTATGTAGCCCTTGATTTGATTGACTCCCAGCATTATAGAAAAGAAGTTTGTTCGCTTCTTCACAAAAATTTGCATAAATAAATCTGAAAGAACACGTGATTATCGACTTCCTATAGTCTAAGTGTTGCTTACGCACGGCAAAGCTCTTAAAGCTAGTAAAGGGGATGATATGGTCTGATTTAAGCCCAAGGAACAAAAGATTAAAGTCTATTCACGATAAGTGTGCACTCTTTTTTCTTTTACCTGTAACTTTTGAAGGAATTCTTCAACCTTTATAAATTTGGTATCGTTGGAGAGATATTTCTGAGTGGAACAATTTAAAATCAAAAAGTCTTTAAAAAAATTCTAAAAATGAAGATGAAAATGAAGAAGAAAAAAAATGAAGATCTTGTAGAAAAGTGCTATAACTATCATTTTTCCTTAAGTGAATCCTTGATCATCGAACGTCATCACTGTGAAAAAAATTTAAAAAAATAATCATTCAGTCAAAAGATATCAAACAAAGTTATAAGCTGATTGACGTCTAAAAACCCTGTTTTCTGCTGTTTTTTGGGGTCAATCACTTATTAACTTTGTATCATAACTTTATATTGAATAAATATTTCAGTGAAATTTCTTCACAGTGATGACCTCCTAAGATCAAAGAATCTCTCCAGTGAAAATGAAAGTTATAGCACTTTTCTAAAAGATCTTCATTTTTTTCTTCTTTATTTTCATCTTCGTTGTTAGAATTTTTTTAAAGACTTTTTTATTTCAAATTGTTCCACTAACAAATATCTCTCCAACGATACAACATTTATAAAGATTGAAGAATTCCTTCAAAAGTTATAGGTAAAAGAAAAAAGAGTGCACACTTATCGTGAACAGACTTTAAAAGCTTCCCAATCCAATTTTTGTTTATCTTTCCAGGACAGTGGATCTAGTGGTCAACAACGAGAACAAAATCACTGATATACGAAATGTCTGCGGGTTCATGAAAGGAAAATACGAACCAGGTAGACAAGTTGATTATTTTTTTACACCCTCCTGCAGTGGCGTAGACAGGAGGGGTGCAAAATTTGTGTAGGAGAGCAGATTTTTGTGACACTGTAATTATCTATTCATAAATATAAAAAGATAATTAATGTGTCATAAAAATCTGCTCTCCTACACAAATTTTGTCTACGCTATTGATCCTGTTACAGACCCCCACCCCACCCTTTATCCTTTGAAAGTCCACCTTAATCGAAGTAGCGACTTTATGTAAGTGCTACGATGGAGACGTTTAGTTAATTGATTTGTCTTAGTCCTGACTGACTTAGGAAGACCGTGTTTGATTTTGCGGGTCAAAACTGCGGGTCATTCTAAATCGTTTCAATCATGCCGCCGCCTCCAAAAAGGTAAAATGCATAAACTCACTAATATGATATAAGTCCCGGAAAATTCCTTTGGAAGACTTTCTTGAAAAAAACAATTTTCACTGAATAAAATAAGACCAATTTAAGAACAATTCTTGTTTAATTTTTAAAAACTCTTTTAAAGTATATGCTTGTAAAAAATAAATATGCTCATATTGTGCGCCATCCCTTGTTTACTTTGTAAGAACTAATTACCGAAAGGTATATCACCGTCTATCAATATGCTTATAAAAAAAAATAAAAAAAAAATCAATCGTCCGTGGTTATACGAGCGTGTAACTTGTATAGTCCACCGTATAGTGTACTTTTGTTTTCTAATTTTTTCCGATATCGCCAAGAATGCTTATCGTAATACGATTTCGCTAGGCGAAATTAACAAAGTCTTTTTAAAAAGTATCAGAAATCTGCAAAAATTAAAGTAAAAGTAAAAGGATTTCAAAGCAGTGCATCTCAGAAATTTGTTCTCACAAATATCAATAAATATCCCTTTTAATGTAATTTTTTTTCGTTTTGTACTTTAGACCGTTACGTCATGCTAGGTAACCATGTTGATGCGTGGGTGAACGGTGCAGTGGACGCAACAAGCGGAACAACAGTTATGATGGAGATAGCACGTGCTCTTGGTGAAAAACATAAGACAGGTATAATCATAGACCATTTCAAAGTCGAAATGGATCATGGGTAATTAGGACTGATTGCGCCTCCATAACGGTTTTCTGTTGACTAGACGCAAAAATCTTCAAAACTTTTCAAAACTTTGGACCAATAGTAAGTCGTCATTAGTGCGCAGTGGTCCTGATTACCCATTACGCTTTGCTACTGCTCTGATTGAACTTAACATTCTGATGTTTTCAACTAGTCCAGTGAAGTAGACTAGAGGAATCCGTCATCCTGAAAAGATTTACTTTCGTTTTCAATAATTATACGATGAGACATTCTCAAAGACACAAAAATACTTTCATATTTTGAAAAAAAGACACCTCTGTCTCACAGCCCCGGTGGAACTTTTTTCCTCAGTGGGGATGAAAATTCCTATTGAAATCCCAATGGGAATAGAAATTCTATTGTTCTAAAGTTATAAAGATCCAGTGGGGATGGTTTTTGAGTGCAATTTTTAAACATGGAACTTCGAATGGGGAATAAATCAAACTCAATTTCCCAGTGGGGCTGAAATGACAGGGTATTTTCCCACCAGGAATAGCTTACTTACGTGTTTTATTGACTCAATTATTTTCCTTCTTGCGAATCCCGTTTTTCAGTTTCATTCAATCCCATAACCCTCTACTTCAGGTTGGCGACCACGTCGATCCATAATGCTTTGCGGTTGGGATGGTGAGGAATCAGGTTTGATTGGTTCAGTAGAACACGTGGAAGAATATTACAGCCAATTGAAAGACAAAGCGATCGCTTACATTAACATCGACTCCGCTGTAGCAGGTACGCTTACACGTTTTTTTATAAGAACATCAAAAAATTTTAAACCTTCAAATGTTCTTAACTTTTTGAGTTTTAAGCCTATAAATCTTCTGGACATGTTCTTATTTTCGCCATTTTTTAAATATTTTTGTCCCTTTTCCTAAGAAATTGGGTATTTCCGGGAAGCCTTAAATTATTATTAACTTGTTCATTTTTGCCCTCGTAGCCTTATGTCCTTATAGAGTTTGTTCTTATAAAAAACGAGTAGAAATCTCTCCGTCTTTTTAGGGAACAATTCTCTTCTAACTGCCGCCAGCCCGCTACTCCACGATCTTATGTTCGACGTTCACAAGAAAGTTAGCGACCCATACCGTGATGAGACTGTGTTCGATCGTTGCATGATTCACTATAAAGACACGGACTATAATAAAACACACAAGATTTATTCGCTGGGTGCTGGCAGTGATTATTTCGCTTTCTATAAATTTACGGGCATTCCATCGATTGATATGAGCTACCGACAGAGTGATTTGGTAAGATGTTGTTTTTTATCTTTACCGTAGAAGGGTTGAATTTTCTCATTCCCGGGAAACACTTTGGCGCATTTCCGGGATCATTCCGTTGTTTTTTTTCACGGCATACCGCCATGGAAGATGTGTTGAAATGGAATATTCCAGAAATAGTTCACACCCCTAAGTTGAGGAGATGTGGCGTCTAGGGTGGTCTGGAAAATGAGAAAAAAAATCCAAGGGGGTTCTTAAAAAATCCAAAGAGTCACTTTTCCCAAAAAAGAGCTTCCCAAAATAGGGGTTACAATTTTTTTCTGGAATAGCCCAATGCATAGATAACACACAACAGCCTTAGCTTCTTTTGTACCCACCCAGAGTGTTGGTCGTTTCCTGTTGTTAAAGTGATAATATGAAGGCATCTCCGAGAGTGAGAAAGTTTAGTCATATCCTACGCCACACCCCTGTCTCGTTGACCCGGTGAGAACCTTTCAGTCAGTAGGGATAAAGTAAAACGGACTTAAAAACTCTAGTTAAGATGGAAAATCATAGAAATTTAATGCATGGGAGATTATTCGAACTCTTTTAATGACAGCCTGAAAATCCTGAAATTTCTAAAAGACTACATGCAAATGTGTATCCGCAAACACTTATATATTCTAAAGACTTTGCAAACTTAATTTCTGTAAAAATTTTATCTTATTATCTGGACCAAATCTACAACACTTTTTATCACCCAGAATCACACTTTTCAACCATAAAAGATACTTGTCCATGAAAGAACATCACGCGAACTTTCAAAATCGCTGGTCCAGCCGTAACATTTTAATCACTAAAATAAAATTAGAAAGCTTAAACTTTTCGAAACTCCATTTTACTTTCAGGACCAAATCTATAACACTTCTTATTACCCACAATACCACACTTTCCATGATACCATTTTCTGGATGGAACATTTCGTTGACAAAGATTACAAAGTCCATTTGACTGTCGCCAGAGTTGGATTGCTATATCTGTTGAAACTGGCTGACAATCCTCTTATACCATTCACCATGCAACGTTATGTTGACGCCCTCAACCGAGGTGTAACATCATTGAAATCGACAATGAAGAAAGATGGCGGATTAGGAGAAGCAAAGATTTCAGAATGTAAGTCTAATAGACCGTTTCAAAAATTACGTTACGAACATTACTTGCCTCGTTTTAAAATTATTGCCATATGGTGATTAACTCACAGCGGATTTTATTAAAACTATCTATATATTAATAGCCGTAGTCTGTATGTCAGTTTGTTTTTTGTTGGTTTGTTTTTTGTTGGTTTGTTTTTTGTGTGTCACTTTCGTTTTCGCAAGTAATGTTTTGTTCTTTTAAAAGATGACTTTTGCTTCTTGCTCCACAAATGTGTTAAATCAGATTCGCGCCGTTTTATAAAGACTTTGTTTTGATTGATAGATTAGACTTTTTCTCTTTTTTTCTTTCTTTTCTTTTGTCTTATATTTTCGAATGTAATTAACGACCTTATTTGATTTGAGACATTCGAATTCTTTTCAAAACAAAAGAAATCTTTTAAACAGAATTTGTTAAAGAAAAGAACAAATATAAAATAAAACACAAGAATCACAAGACAAGTTTGTTAGAACAACAGCAACATTAAAAATACATTCAAAAGGCGGTAAAAACTAGAATTCTTTCTTCGTAAAAAGGGACCTTTAAACATGTATGTCGATAATTATTTTGCTGTAAATAGTGGATCAGGTTGACATTACAGGGCCCATGGGCACCAAGCCTATCAGTCATTGTTGAATTTGAAAAGTTATTGAAGTTATGACGAAGTTATTTTGTAAAAAGCGCGCCATCACGCTTTTTTGTCTGCGTGTCCTAGCTGCCTTCCGGGGGGGACTATGGTTGCGAGCTGACTTTCGGCCCTGCCCCTCGGACCCTTAGCCAAATAAAGAGGAGAAGAAACAAGGGAAATTGTGTGAATTTTAATTCACTTTTTTGAACTAATTTGACCAAATTTCTATCTTT
Source organism: Clytia hemisphaerica (assembly GCF_902728285.1). Classification (NCBI taxonomy): domain Eukaryota; kingdom Metazoa; phylum Cnidaria; class Hydrozoa; order Leptothecata; family Clytiidae; genus Clytia; species Clytia hemisphaerica. The sequence goes on along the minus strand of NW_027103595.1, from coordinate 1,259,732 downwards.
CTGGGGGCAAAAAATTGAAATTTTCCTATTTTTCCATTTCTTAGTGGGATTGAAGTTTGATTTTCCGATTTTTCAAAAACTGCCATGTTTCAAAAAAGGCACCCTTGAGGCCGGCACATACCCATACCCATACCCTTCTCTTGCCTAAGTACCCCCCGGGCTGCCTTTCTTCGACGAATCGCGTGTCATGTCTATTATTTCACTCCACTTATCTTAACATCAAAGTTTTCCTAAACAACAAGAACTACGGCAAATATAACGCGAGCGAAGCGAGAAAAAAAATCTAATTGCAGAGCCGTCTCGGACGTCGCTGGTCGCCGGTATGGTGTAATTGTCGCTGGTTGACGGTATAAGTGTAATCACAAAAATCTTTTTCAAAATATGGTTAAAAGATACGTCACCCGGGAGGGATAGAGTCAAACTTTGAAGAGAATTCTTCCCTTTAATTTTGATTGCATCGTGTTTAAGCCACCTTCCCAACATCTCAAAGGACTTTAAATGCGTTCAGCAAACAGCTAAACCGGCGTGCGACGCCGGGTACCGGCTAGTACTTTCTATTAAAATAATCATTTAAACTCTAAGGAGATATAATCACCATGGTAATGCGTTTGAATACGAGACAAGTATGTTCATGACGTAATTTATGAAAAGGTCTATTTTAATCGGTCTATCTTCCACAAGATTTAATTCTTTTTGCCTACGCGAAAATAAAACTGGTGAAATTGTAAGAGATTGCTGCGATCCGCGAAAAATTTGAAATGTCTGGTTCGTGAAAATAAAACTTGAAAGTTTTCGCGTCTTTTTTGGCTTGCGAAATCAAATCTCGCTAAAATTAATCTGATTAGAGATTAAAGTATTTAACCTACTTCCGGTCGAAATTTAAGCCCTGTCAAACACAAAATTTGATAATATTGTCCAAAACCCACCCCGAAAAATGGTGAAAATAACCTTACATCAACCCCTGATACAATTTTCGAAATTCAGTAAATCGCGGCACTGTCAGATATTTTTGGAGTTTAAAATGCTCCGATGACACGTCCCCATACCCGATTTCGCATGAGCTGACATCATTATTTTTATTGTTTTAGTGGTCAAACCATTGGATGATGGAGTCAAAAGTTTCTCAAAAGCTGTTGCCTCGATGACCAAATATATAGCAAGTGTGAAAAAAGACAAAGAAAAGTTGAACAAGTAAGACCAGCTGCATAATTTCATGTTAAGGATCTTCCACGTACGTGCTAGATGTATTTTATCCTTGCAGTCTTGATTTCTTGACCAAGAAAAGGGCATGAAATATAATATAAGAACAGCACTGTTACAAACTCGAAATGAAGAAAAACAACCAACGGTGTACGGAAAATAAATCTAAGACCCTGAAAAATAAAATTTCTACGATGTTCATCTAGATATGATCTGAACAGAACTTAGTAAGTAATAGACGATATCGGCTTTCCGAATTCTCCTCGAATGATTACCAATGATGCATTGCGAGGAAAGTCAATATCGTCCGTGAATTTTTTTGCGCGATGCATCATGGGTAATCAATCGGGGAGAATTCGGAAAGCCGATATTGTCTATTGACGGAATAAGTAAAACCCGACTTTCTGGTGTTAACTCTTCCACTTAAATAACTTTTTTAACTCTTCCACTTAAATAACTTTTTTCTGTTTATTTTCAGCCCAATGTTTGTGCGAATGTTGAACGATAAGTTGATGCAGCTTGAGAAAGGTTTCGCTTACCCTGGAGGTGTCCCTGGAAGACCACAACTGAAGTAAGCATGGATATCTTATACAAAACATTCTATTAGTCGTTGTTATACGCAAAACACAAGGGACAAGCTGGAGTTTTTACAAGCTCTCGTTTGATTTGGTTGGTCGTTAACCTGTAATCAGGCACGACGCAACGGGTACGGCAGGTACGGCGGCCGCCGTACCAGATTTTCACAAAAATACCCGAAGTTTTCCTCTTCGTCGGTCAAATCGCTATAAAATCGCTTAAATTTCCTCATTCGCCGTACCAGATATAAAAAGCTTCCGTCGTGCCTGGTAATAAAACAATTTTGTTACTTTTTCTAAAGAACGCGTCATCTCTATTACTTCAAATAACCAATTAATGAAGTCTCTTGTAAAAACTCCAGCCCATCCCAAACACAAAGAGGAATGAAGGGGGTAGTCAGTCACTTTCGGTCGGGATTGTGATGGTGAAATTTGTCGTTCTTTTTTAAGAGGGGGTTTATCTAAAGAATCCTGCATTACTAAAATAGACAAAAAACGACAAATTTCATAAAATACGACATATTTCACCGTTTAGCGATTCATTCCCCTTTGTTTATCACGGGAATTAACTACATGTGGTTGAAAAGAACGACAAATTACGCATGCGTGTTACAATGCAGGATTCTTTAGAGGAACAGACTGCAATGTTGAGAAGTAGGCACTTTCTCCGAACTATTAAGAGCAAAATAAGACTGAAAATATTTTCGCAAAAATGGTAGACGAGGGGGGGGACTAACATTTAAGCAATGAACGTTGTTTAAACTAAACAACTCAGTGAAGTGAAACCAAAATCGTTTTAAAATTTTCTTCTCTTCTTTACAAAACAGACATTATATCATGACGTCATCATCAAACAGTAAATATAGAGACTGTCCGTTACCTGCCCTCTCCGACCTCATTCCCGCATTGAAGAATGGCGAATTTAAAGAATTCAAGATTCAGATGTCGATTACAACGTCTTTGGTGAGAGCTGTAGCTGATAGCTTAATGGTTGATTTACCATGAGAAGAACTGCCCAGTTGGCACCAAAATGTTTATCTGACGTTACATTGACGTTGTGAACATTAGATGAACGTTGAAACAACTTTGTGTACCAGTAACTATGCTATACCAGAAACAAAAAAATTTGGTCGTGTAACGAACTCCTAGTAACTTAAAGATTGATTGAGGACGAATTTGATTTAGGCTGAAAACAACCGAAAATAGAAGGTTTGAAAGAAATTTTTCTATGTTTTTCAACTTTTCGAAATATTGTCATTAAGATTTCTAGGTCTGAATGTAAATATTTAAACCACGAGATTCAAGATTGGTATTGATTAATAAAGCCAAAGGGTGATGAGTTATTATTTTACATGACAAGATGGATTTATCATATAGATCTATTGGCCAACCGTTAAGTCCTCCAACCCCAGTGACAGGCTAATTTTATCTGCTGTGAGAGCGAAATGGGCTGTTCCATGAAAAAACTATACAGTAGGGTGGACGAACCTTTTCAAGGCAAAGAAAAAAACATCTTGAAAATTGTGGAAAAGGGTAAAAGTTCCAAAAATACCCCTTGGAAAAATTTTTTCATACCTAAAAAGTGTGGGTGGACGAACTAATATCAGTCCTTTTACCCACCTGGAAATTTTAGAATAATTGTTTACCCCCTTGGAAAAATGAAGGTTGGTCCAACCCCATGTATATGGATACAAAATGGAATGGCCCAATATACATTTAACTTTAAATCATTCTTTTTTGGAGATTATTTTATTACATTTGGCGAAGTTTTATAAAAAGTATATACAGTTTTGTAAATGTTTCCTTTTTTTCTACTAAGAAAATATATTTGTAAGTTCTAGTATCATCAGTCGTCTTAAAGGTTTTATTTTAAATAGGTTTTATTTTAACATAAAGGGGCAATCCGCCACCACATTGAACGGTTTGTTTTTGTTTTCATTTGACTTAGTTATTCAGACAAAATCGCACTGATTTACCTTGATGTTACGCGCGTGTTTTTGAGTAATCAAGACAAGGACAATTCAGATCAAAATACAAGATGGACGAAAATTGACTCTTGGCTTTTTAAAAATTATTACTCTTTTCTGACGAACAAAACATATACAATTTTCATCTGATTGGCGACCAATAATTACATGAAGTGCGAGGCTAACACTTCAACTATAATCATTAGTAATTTCGAGAGTTTTTTATCATTGATTACAAAGATATCCATGGATTACCTTGCCTGCATACCAAACAAACCAACTGAAAGATTTTAGAGGCATTTGCTTGACATGAAGAAAACATAACTTTGGACATTAAATGATTAGCAAAATGATATTAACAGTCTATTGAGATGTGAAACTTGTTCAAGTTCATTAATTGCGTATGACATCAAAGTTTAAAAGGTCTATATATCCATCATGTTATTATTATATTGTGTCATTTCTATTGCAGTTTTAGGCAATAAGAAATTAAAGAAGAAAAAATTATAAATATCGAAAGAAATTAAAGAAGAAACAACCAATGGTTTGTTATTGCAACACCACCTGTTCAAAAGGCGATGGAAAGAAATCACAGGGTAGATTTTGTTGTAAGTGCAAGACAGAAGGAGTGAAATGCACAGCAGCCTGTCAGTGTGGGAAGAAGCGCAAAGGAAAAATCATTGCTGGTTGCAAAAATGGTGGACCAAGTGGTCAAAGTGGAAACCAACCAATTATAGCAGCAGATCCTAATGTTTTTGTCACTGTAAGTGTGAGTAATTTTGTCACTTTTGACACGGAGAATGAACAAGATTTATTATTTTACATCTGTGTTTCGCAAATTTCAATTTGAATAGGATTATTACCGTATAAAGTTGGGTAACTTGCATCAGTGGAGGGAAACTTGCATAACTGACCAACCAAAGCAGCAAAATTTCAAAACAAATGAACTATGTAGCCTTGCAGCTCTACTGTATACCATTTTTGTTTTGATTTAATTTGCTGGAAAAATATTCTTTGAGCTTGAATGAAATCTTGAATCTGAAAATTTATATATACAGGGGTCTGTCCTTTAGGGGGGTTGATTATTTAAGAGGGGGTTCCAGACCCCCAGGAAACTATGTAAAACTACTGCCAAAATGTTAATTTTTTTTCTTGTTTCTTTTGCTTATTTAGACTCAAAATCAAGTGAATCCAAATGGAGATCAAGCCGATTTAATAAATACAACTCAATATTCAGACGGCTATATTGTGAGGGAGGAAGAATTGGAAAAGGCAGAGAGAGAAATTAGGGTATGGTTCTTATGCTCCTGGTTGTTTTCATTCAACTAATTTTTTCTCTTTGGTCTTGTAAGAATGGCTGAATGGCTTTTTATCAAACTGTCATTAAATAATATCTCCTTGACATGTTTCTAAAGAGCTATGAGGTTTTTTAAGGGGCCATCCATATAGTACGTACACAGTGAAGGGGGGGGGAGGGGTTTATTAAAAGCGTATATCTATTGATTAAATGATGTGAATTCTATTGTTCCCTGCATAAAAAGGGGAGGGGTATCAAATATTAGGAAAATTGTTACGTACGTACTATATGGACGACCTTAAAGTAAATCACTCTGCTCAACGTAGGAAGGACCTTCTCGAGTTATTAGCTTGCTTTTTTATTATCGCTAATGTTAGGCTAATTAAGTCATCAATAAAAGTTGCATGTTTTATTTTAATTTCAGGAATTCTTAGATACTCTATCAAGGGAGGACCTAGTTGATCTCATTGTTGTGTCTAACAACCATGGGAATGGATCCTTGCGGTCATTGATTGACACCTTGGCAGAAGCAAGAGACGAACCTCCTCCACCTCCCCCACCTGGTCCACCCAAACCACCTGGTCCATCTTCACCATCTGGTCCACCCCCATCTCCTGGTCCATCTTCGCCATCTGGTCCACCCCCACCTCCTGGTCCATCTTTGCCATCTGGTCCACCCTCGCCATCTGGTCCACCTCCACCTCCACCCTCTGGTCCACCTCCACCGGCTGATCCTGTTCCATCCTGGTGCAAATGCAAAAATTGCAAGGAGATGCCAACTCTCATTGAAAACAAATGCTGTGGAAGAAAGAATTGCGCAACAAGGTTGCCGAAATTTCGAAAGTACTGTCTAGATGAAGATTATTTGATTCTGAATATTAAAGCAAGAGCAGACGTTAGAGCTGAAGAATGGAATTTTGAAACTCGAGAAAAGAGGAAGGCAGGATACAGACATTTCATTCTTTGGAAATACGGACGTTTAGGCCAAGGCAATCGACGCGTTGTACCATCATGCTGCGTTTTGAGGATCCGGGCAAAATTTCCCAGTATTGATGGTACGTACATGGGATACAAACCTCACTAGGCTCAAAACCAGAGAACTTTCTTAAAAATCTCAGTTATATATTTTTGAACTTCATATTTTGTCTTATGTTTACATAACAGTTTTATTTGGTCTTCATGGCCCCTCTTTCTTGTGATTTTTTTTTTCAGAAACTTTTTCAAGAGGGGTTGGAATGATAAGAATTTTCAGATTTTGAAATGAGAACGTGGAAAATTATGTGGAAACTGTTGAAATTTTGAAAAATCTTACGTCAAAATAACCTTCAATTTTTCCTTTTTCCTTTGGGGGGGGGGTGGATAAGGATAAGTTTTGGGAGACAAATCCTCTTTTTTATGTTATTGTTTTATAAGTATGAATGTAAATATGTGCATATGTCTTATAGGTTTTTTTTACACAATTTTCATAAGCAACTCCAATTTCGGGGTTAGGCTTGGAGTTTTGAAGTACAGGCCCAATACAAAATTGCGTTAAAATTTTTCAAGGACTTTAGTATTTTTTTTAATTTGAAACTGACAGTAGAGGTATTTTCCAAAGACTTGCATGGTTTAAAAAAAAAAGTTATATCAAAGTTATCAAAGTGATACCTTAGGCCTTATTGATATTGTTGTTATATCCATTTTTATATTTTATTTATATCTTTATTTTTAATGAGTGTGTAAAGATTTGTACATGTTTATAGTATTATTTAGAAGAACGAAGTCTTTGAATTATTACTGCACATACTACTAGAAAACATAGAATTGTAGAATGTGAATAGAGCATTCCAAACTTTAACTAAAAGCTGTTAAATGTGTTTCACTTTTTTGAATTCCATTCTTGAAATTTTAGTGTAAATTAAGAGAGTTAGACTCACATAAAAAGATAAATATAGAAACTTATGGTTGGCAAAACAAATTTCATGATGGCAATATTCTTTGGATGATTGATTTTTCGGCCAATTTCATCATCAATATTCTTATAAAAAAGCGTGTACAACCAACGCAAAAGGCTTGACCAGAAAATTATCTTGCCCGACCAGGATGAATTAGGAGGAGGGGGTAAATAAGAGTAATTTCGTCATCAAAATTTTAGCTCGTGTGATATTTATTTACTTTACCCATGTTGGGAAAACTATTTTGCCACATAAGGGGCTATCCATATAGTACGTACGCAGTGAAGGGGGTTTAGCAAAAGCGTACACCTATTGTTTAAATGACATCATTTCTATTGTTCTCTGCGTACAAGGGGGGAGGGGGTGTCAAATTTTTGGAAAATCTTTGCGTACGTACTATATGGACGGCCACTAATAAACGAAAATTCCTCCCGCTTATTAATCTTTGAAGATACTTTCAGATGTCAAAGATGTTCCATTTTTCTCCCAGATTTTGGGAAAATCAATTTCAAGCACCTCCGGCGAAAAAAATTTCTCCCGTTTATTCATAGCGTAATGATTTATACGGAAGCACCCAAAAAAAAACCGGGTGTAAAATTTGTGGGTCGTGAAGTCTTGAATAACATGAATTGGGCACCTACGACGAGTACACTCATAAATTTTAATTATTTTGCATTGTTACTTAGCACATAATATTCAACTATGCCCCTACTTATTAGAGATTTTTTTCTGAAAGAGTGCTTACCTTTCCACCAAAAATAGTATCGTGTGATGTCACTTATGCCGAAAATCTCGCACATTCGAAGTTGAGGGGGGGTCTATTTTTTTTCGTACAGTCGAATTATAAAAATTATTTTATAAAGGTTTCACCTTGAAGGGGACTGAGTTTTAGTTCAAATTATAGAAAGATTCAAATAATAGAAGTTCGAATCAACGAGTGTCCACTGTATCAACTTATCAACTTATACTGTTGTTTTACTCTGCATGCAAATATATTCAATAATACCAAGGTTTGTATAAAAGGTTAATAAAAATACAATCAATGTTTTACAGTTATTTCTTTATTCTAAAAATATATAAATTTAAATAAGACACGTCTTCGCACTTAACTCCGACGGAGAAAATTTTAAGTGAAATTAAGATCCTCCAAACTTATTAAAAAAGGTTTTTTTTGAAAAATAAATAAACTCATTGGGTACCTTTCTTGCGGGCACATTGTATTTAAAAAATAAAGAAAGGGCAGTTCGTAAGCTATATTGTATGACCAGAATTTTCTAGAAAGGACAAAAGAATCCAGGTTCACGGGTTAAGAAAACTATTCAAATGTATTAAATGTATAAAAATTGTATTAAATGTATAAAAATTATATAAAATCTATTTAAAAACTTGTGTTGTGTAGCACAACGTACAACGTAGCACAAAAGATAGTTTGATAATTTGAAAGTAATGTTTTGGAAAAATATGACAGCAATACATATTCAAAAAAAGACCAGTGTCTCATTTACTTGTTTTGTTTATTCGAGAGACGTGTTCTTTGACAAGAGATTCTGTTGACGGAGGAATTCCACCAAGTGTAGGAGAAATTAACCTTGGATCATTTTCCAACTTTGTTGCAAGTGGAGGCAATGGGTCTTTGAAAGCTTTTCGTCGCTGTACTATCTTCGACATTATTTTTGGAATGTGAGGGTATTCTTTCGGAGACTTCAAAGGTTGCACGTGCCAATTCTTTGATCTTTTTTGTGCAGTTTTTTTTGCTACAATCTGATTCCCAGTGCGTTTCGATTTCATTTTTTTCGCGGAAAATGTGCACGTTATGATCGACAGCTGCAAGATACATGCGATCTGTGTAATACTGGTATTCAAATGCATTACGTTTGGGTGCATATTTCAACATCATACTGTTAAAATTTTCGATATGGCCTGTATGCCTGCAAAGTAAGAGAAAAGAGCAATTTGAATGAAGTGGACTTTTTGCCCAAAAACAGGCTGCTTCCAGGCTACCCCACTTTTGTTTTGATTAGAGTAGAAAAAAGATTTATTAACTCTTATCAAGTGTTGTATTTCATTAGATTTCAGTGTTCAACACTTTTGAAAAAAATCATCCACGATCATCCAAATAAAATTCTACCTCAAGAGGTATTGAAAAGATTCAAGATTATCAGTGAACGCTTAGTCAATAAAAATCCTTCACTCACCTGAAGCGGGTATAAAATTTTAAATGGTCCATGAAGGTTGGGTCCAAGACAATTTTGCGAAGAAGCTCCATGGCTTTAGAATTTTTAGACAGAGGGGTTTTGCTCTTTTCTTCTCTAACAAGCTCACCATGGGAGCATTGACCCATTGCCCAAACATGCTCTCCGCATACATGGTGTAGAACTCCGAGCCACATGTCCTTAAAAAAAGCAATTTTTAAAATCAGTTTTCTCCAACTGAACGAAAACACTTTCAAAAAGATTTTCTGTTGAGATTTTCCATATGAACATAATACTACTTGAAGTAATTTTCCAACCTTCATCCCGCTCTCTAGCTCCTATTGTCATAGCCTTTTTGTATCTTCTTTTTCAAGATATTATCTAGCCTGGATATCCGAGCTGACGGGTGAACACATAGGCATCAAAATCAATAAAAAAGTTCAGACTGGATATCCAGGCTATAGATTTCCACATAAGCATTCTTATTTCAACGACGACTACTAAGAAATCTTTCCATCTATCACAGCTATCTATTACACACCTTTAGTAGCTATATTACACAAAAATAATCTTACCTTCAGTTTTTCGGGGTCAGCGCCACAACTTTGGGAACAGTGCCAAAAATGGTTAATAATAGGTTCCACCCATTCAGCAAGTGCTTCCCCCTCTTTGGATTTGGCAGCAGCAGATAGGGCTTTCCTTAATGATTTTGCTTTGTGCCAAGTGTCAAGGGAATGGACCAGGGAGGAAAGTTGCGGGTGATCTTTCTTCATTTCCCTGAGGGCTTTGATAACAGACTTGGATGCATCTGTGGTGATTTCAGAAATACTTATTTCGTGTGAAAGTTTTAAAAGGAGTCTCACAAGACCTTCCTTTTCCATTCTCGTAGAAACACCTTCTGTTTCTCTACGGTCTAAAACATCTAAATCAACCACTAATTTCAAAATTTGATCCATGATCACATATGTGCAGTACCGTGCACAATAGCCTGGAGAATCACTTCTACCATCACCACTCAAAATAATTTCCTCGTAATCATTTAGGATATCAATGATACCGTTCCGCATGGTTCCCCAAAAGTCACGAATTTCTGGAGAAATAAACAAATTTTGAATTCGATGAAACGCTGTCCTGCCAATAAAGTTTAAGTTCATCGATTTAAAAAGCAGATCACATTTGCCCCAATTGTTCCCTGACAGAATAATAGCACTGGCCACAACAATGTCATTTAAATATATTGGTCTCTTATCACGGTATTCAATGATTTCTGATGTCTCCCACTTTCCACAATGCTTGTTTGGGCAAACCCATTTCAGTGTTTTTGAAGTTCCTATTCCAGTCCATTCAAATTGAAGCTTCCCTTCACAAATTTTGTTATTGACTTTGACATTACACGTATCACCCCTCAGCATTTCCAAATGATCTAATGACACTATAACTCTCTCTTTCTCGATCCTAGTCGCGTCCTCGTCATTTGTACTGCATATGTCGTCAAATAGTGATTGCAGTTTCAGTTTGATTGCATCAACATTGGATTCAAACGGACACTCTAAAAAATGAAACATCAAAATTAAGCATCATGCAAGCTGTCAGCATTAGTGTAGACTGTCACTTTTCCTTACCTTGGTTTTTTGACAAGTCTACTGTATAAAGTAAAAGTCAATGCATTGCAAGATTGGATTTGATATCAATGCAATGACTTGTTTCAATAAAACCAAAAATGTTAAATGTCTCCTTTAGATAATCAACTGTCCAAACTAGGCCTTAGTCAAGACTAACCATGTATGTGGGTCACAGTCCTGTCACAGTCCAGTCACAGTACCAACCTTAAAGCTGATCTGAAATGGTCAAAGCCCACCTAAACTCTTCATGTTTGCCAACCTATTTTGATCTGAATTCACAAGGCTGGGGGCATAAACATGAAAAAAGAGCCCTAAATTATAAAAATGCCTTAGATCAGGGCTACAGTAAAAATCTACGCATACCTATAAGGGCTGTGTCTGTTGAGAAATTAGAGCGGTTCATCATTGATACTGACATGTTTACCGAGTTGGATAAAGTTTTGTTTTGGCGTTCGTTAACTTCTTCAAATTCCTGATCAGGCATGGTGGAAGTCTTAGGCATGATTTGAAAGTCAATAATTTGGCTATCGTATATTTCATCTCCAGTTGTATCATCAGCTTCATCATTTCTTTCACTGTTAGTTCCACTGGAAAAATTATAGGTCAATATCACTTATCATAAAAAAGACTTGCTTAAGCTCAATTTAGAGCCTCCCCTTAATCAAACCCTTATAAAAAAATTTAGGACCACCTTATCAATGTTGCTAGCGTTGTGCAATTTTAGTTTACCACCAAGCTAAAATCGTATTGTTACTTCAAACACAACATTGGAGAACCCAAAATACAATATTTTCAGATTTAACTGTGAAAACAAGAGCGACAGACATTTTTTTAACATAACATAACAATTTGGACTGTAAATTGGCTGTCCCAGTTGAACTCTGCTGATATTTGTGGGAACCCCTGAATACCACCTGTTAGGCAAAAATTTCTCAGACCACCACTCTTAGGTTCCAAATAAACGGCCCCCCCCGCTTGTTAATTTTTCGAAAATTTTCCAACCCCCCCGGACCTTATTAGGACCCCCCCGTTTATTAATCTCTAAGAATATTTTCAGCTGTCAAAGAGAAGGCCCCTTATTTTGCTCTCAATAGCCTGATTTTAGCCTATTTTTACCTTATTTTTGGGTTTCAGAAGTACAATTTCAAACCCCCCCCGGCAATTAGGTCCCCCCCCGTTTATTAAAATGTAGAAAATTTCCCAACCCCCCTGTTTATTCGAACCCCCCCCCCCCCGTTTATTTGGAACCTAAGAGTAACCAAATTCAACATTATTTTGTCAAATGATTACTTACAAGTAATTTTCAACGTCGTCAATATCAGAGTCCATTACATCATCTTCACTTGCAGAGTCAGTCTCTTCGTCTGAGGATCTGTCTGAAAAGTCAGAAGCTGTCAATGTGTCCTCTTCATAATCCGAGTAATCAGAGGCAGTCATTGTTTCTTCGGTAAAATTCAAATGACATGCACTGAAAAATTAAAAAGATGTTTCAAAAAAACTTTCAATGTTTATTCAGGTTGAGTCTGACAGTTACATCAAAATGCCTCGAAAATGTTGATATGAAAATTGCGTAATCAGAGAACGTATGTCTCGCTCATTTTAAAAAGGCCGAGACAAACTTTCAATAATTGGATTGTAACATCGAGTTAAGTCTCTTTTGTTAAGTCACCAGGGGGTAAATAAAACAGACCTTGATACATTTATCGTTCGTTTCAACTTGACCATTCGTTTAAAACTCAGCGTCCCAAATATTTGGGGTAGGTAAAATATGTACAAAGAAATTCATACTTTTCCAACTTGGCAAATCTTTAAAAAAGAAGCGAACAATAAAATATAATTACCCTTTCCAAATAAACCTCTTCGGTGGCGAGCGTAGTCTACTCTGACGTAATTGTAAAATTTATGTGATGGGAGTTTGACATAGTAATGTAATGTTGTTTGGGGAATTATGAAGTTCTCTGGAATTTCGACTGCATTTATTCAGGTTGATTTTTTATGACTTCTAATGGTACTTTTTCTAACGAGTTTGATTACTCTGTTCTCACACTTATGTCTTTTTTTTTCGCGTCCTTTTCCGTGATTACTTTTATTTATATTTTTAAAGACAGGTAAGAAGGCATATTGATGTAACTGTCTGAAAAGTTTCCAAAGGTTAAACTTTAAATGGGACTAACACTAGTACTGATATAGTTTAAAAAGTTGTGGCCTTGAGACATCTAAGTAGAGGGTAATGAATGCAATTATCTTAACGAGAAAATTTTAAATCTAAAAGAGTTCAAAACTTACATGCTTGGTCTGTTTTCACCAGGACCAGGGGTTGATTCCATTAGGATTTCCTCATCACCTGAAACTAAACAAATATTTAAATATGCCAGTAAATGCTTGACAAGATATTATTTTGTTACAGATTGATATTACACTATTACCGTGAGATCGGGTAAATTGCATCAGTGGAGGCTAACATTTGATAGCTATGCATGTTAGCCTCCACTGATGTAAGTTACCCAATCTCACGGTAGCATTTTTACACAATAAAAGAAATTCAAACTTTATGATATATATTTGTGAGAATATGTTTTGTGAGCCTTCTGTAAATTATTGAAAAGAAATAGAAAAATTCAGTTTGCAGTAAGCCCAGAAAAGATAAAAAACAAGTGACAATATTGGTCTTTACCATGAATATTTTGTGGTGTAAAATTAAGTCTTTCCACATCAATTAGAGTTTCATGGTCAGGTGGTGTCAAATTAAGATTGTCTGTAAGTTGACTTCCATTGTTATTCCTAGAAAAAAAAACACAAACCAAATTTCAATAAACCCTCCCTTGTCAACAACTTTAAGTTTAAAAGAGGATTGTCTAAAGGGTTAATGTATATAGTCGCATGCAACAAATCTGAATGCCTGGATTTTTTTGGATGACTCAATTTCATATCAGTACTCCATTTTTCTCCAACCGATTAACTGATACACCTTTCACATAATTCAAATTTCCGAGAAAACTGCCTAGTAGAAAAGAGTGAACTTCATTGCTGTCTGTATCAAAAAGTTTTACGAGGTAGACAAAACTTTAGGGAATGCGAGTCTTGTCTTTTATCTTTTGGTTTCTTTTGAAAAGAAATTTGAAGGGATGTACAGTATTGTACATCATAACATAGATAGTAAAAAAATCCTGTGTTGAAAAAATTCTACACAATTTAAATTGAAGAAAAGATTGCATTGGCATCTTTTCCTTTGTAAGACCTGAACATTGAATCAGTACTTACTGACTGGTTGTTTGTGTGCCACTCAGTCCTGTGATATCTACTTCCTCATCCTGACTATCCTGTGATTCCATCGTTATTTCTTCTTCTGTTTCACTTGAGACAAGCTCATCAACTTTGCTCAACAGGTAGAGGGCAAAGTGATTGTTTGATCTCCCCTCGTACCCATGTTGGATTTTTAGCTGCGACCACTGTCGAAACGTTGTTTCAGTCATCCAAATATTTCTATCTTTCATTTTATTTGCTTTTTCTCAATATTGCTAACTGTAAATAATAAGTGGTAGATCGAATCATAAAAGGAAATAAAGATAAGAACCACAAAAATTGAGATTTCCAGCTTTGCATCATTCTAGCTCATTACATCAAATTTGAACCTGTAATGTATATCCAGCAATATCTTGACAATCCAATCGAAATATACTCTCAAACTTGGCAAAAAAGTCCAATATATATTGCTGATTCGATTCACATAAATATCCAATCCCATACCGAAAGGTAATGATATGTTATTTCCAAAAGAAATGCAGTCTTTTTAAAACAACTCTAGCTGAATTTTGTCCGCCATTTGCAATGTTTTCATTCTGAGATTTTTGACTCGATATCCCGCGCCTTCCTAAACGAGTGCCAAAATTTCATGTTGGGCTATCAAGACAAATAAAAACAAAAACAAACCGTTCAATGTGGTGGCGGATTGCCCCTATAACAGTTCCCGTAAATTAAAATTGATAAGTAAGTGAGCAAACGATAATAGACATTTTCATAAGTTACGTCACGAACATCACTTGCCTCGATCTGAAATTATTGCCAAGGTGATTAACTTTATCAAAAACTATATTCTATTCATAAGAAAATCATTAAATGTCTCAAGGGACATAATCACCATGATAGTTGTTTGAATACGAAGAAAGTGATGTTTGTGACGTAACTATCGCGAACATCAATTAAAAGAAACTCACTTCCCCGAGGGACATTTAAATCAAACTCGTTTCCAGCCCTACGAATTAGATAGTGGTTTTGTGTTCGTCGAAAGGATAATCCGGAGTGGAATAACAGTAGGTATGCCCCTACTATCTTCAAAAGATTGCAAGTTGACGCAAAAGTGTTAAGCCCGTTTTCCAATTCATTCTAACAAAACATCTGAAATATATTTTAACTAATTATTGAATAATTTCTGAAGTAAAAATTTTGAAATATTTGTGGGAAAATTTTAAGGACTTGAGTTTTAAGGTTGGGAATAATGTAACCCTTTTTTACAAACGATATATTTTATTAAATTGAAGCATGATTGAAGTAAAAAAGAAAAATCCGAAAATCTACACTATCTTTGATTTTTTTCTTATAAAAAATAACAAATGCGTTAACACATATGATTCATAATAAAGATAACCACTTTTTCTTTTGTTTCAGATAATTACACTATTGTTCTCTGAACTCCCAAGGGAATTGCCAAATGAACCACGGAGGAGGAAAACCTCCTCGCGTGGGCAATTTTAGCCTTCACCTGTCTTCGCCTCAACCCTAAAGCCAAACTTTAGTAAAACTATCGTCTGACCAAAGTGCTGGTGCTAGTGTCAGGACTGAGAAGTTACTCAGAATTTTTTTATAACCTACTCTAAAGACGCTTAGCATGATTTTTGGCTTCCTCAAACCCTGAGTGGATAAGATTTCTTACCCCAAATGATAAAACCCTTTAATGAAGATTTAGCATTGAGTAATTAAATGAAAAAAAAGAAGGAACTTTTAATTTGAAGGCTGTGTAAGCCTTCATAGCGACGCTAAACTCTTAAATGCTGTGTACCTCAAAAAACTTTTGTTCTCACAAAGTAGTGACAAATTAAAAACCACAAATTTGAAATCAAGAAGTTTGAAAACAGTGCTGAAAAGAAGTGCTGTCAAAGCGAATGAGTAATTACTGAGGGCATCAATTTTAAATTTTTTCCATAAAGATTTCTGACTACCGTAAAACATCCCAATTAATGTTCTCTCGAAATATTTTGTCCGAAAAAGGTAAATAAAGATGTCAAAGCGTTTCCTAATTGACCATAACCCACCGAGAAAAGTTTGCTTGTCTGTTACAATAGACCTTATCGGAGTTTTAGATTTTTCTAAATAAGCGATGTATTGTGGGATTGTTTTGAGTGTATTACAATAGAATTCCCTCGAGGAATTCCTAAGATATTTCTATTGTAATAGACTCGAAACAATCCCACAATGCATCAAAACAATCCCACAATGCATCGCTTTTTTAGAAAAATCAAAAACTCCGATAAGGTCTATACCCTCAGAATTCCACACAATCGAAGTTACGAATTTTCTTAAACTCAACAAAAAAAAGCATAAGAAACTTACTTATTGTTAGAGAATTTATGTCAGTGTGGAAATTGGTTTTGTCTGCCATAAAAACCAGTTGGAAAGGTAAGCTAGGTATCTAGATACCCAGCTGGCACACAACGTTGTTACAACGTCCATCTAATGTTATATGGACGTTGTGAACATTAGATGAACGTTGAAACGACGTTGTGTGCCAGCTGGGTAGATAGGATAGGTATCTCGAACCGTCAACATTTTGGAAAATTTCTCTAACACGTAGAACGGCTTTTGTTTGAAAACGCCCCATAGGTTTGTCATGCAATGAATGTGGGTACGAGTCTAAGCTGAAAAGTAAAGTTCTTGAAATTAGTTTACACAGACCCACGTGGACCTCTTCCCGCTGAAAGAATGGACCGAAATGTCGTAAAATTATATTCTTAATTTTTGTCCCCGCTGAGAATAATCAGCTAAGCAAATCCTCACTGCAAAATATTGTGCTTTTTTTTCCATCCCTTGCTGATTTTTTTTTTTTTTGGCTAGAAAACTACCGAATTTTAACTCCGACCATAGGAAAACATAGTTAATCCAGAGGAATGTAGAAAGATGAAAAACAATTTCTTGAAAACAATGGAAAAATGGCTCGCCGTATATCGGGTCTCTTGCCCTTTAGGCAGTTTATGTCGAGTTAATAGGTTTCTTTTGTTGTTGCTATAAAAAATCTGAATAATTAACGTGTTGTGACAAAATTCTTTGGGGCTAAGGGTCGAAGAAGAACGGTTTAAGATGGATCAGATACGTATTGTGTAAGTTTTAAGGCCTCAAATGGCTAGCACCTTAAATAAGTTTAAGTTAAAATTGTCCAAACTGGTCCAAAGGTCCTTCAAAAGTCAAAAATTACACTAATGTACATCATTCAATAGCCGAATCCTGAAATATATCAAATATTTTTGAAGTAAAAAAAGAGTCCAATCTTACCAATCTCCTCACCTGAAAGACAACAGAAGTATTTGATTTTTAGATTTTTAAAAGTTTGCTGAGAGTTTTCTCATCTTCGAAGTTTGTAACAGACGTCTGATCGATGTGAGCTCCAAAATACAACTGAATTTTGTTCAAGTGTACGCGAGGAAGCTGATTTTCTTTAAGCGCATTCATTTCCCTAGAGAGAATACGCCAAAAGTCATTATCTCTAAGTTACGTCACTAGTAAATTGCGGTAGTTATTCATTGAAGTAAACTATTTGACTTGTAGCTCATTCCCAAAGGGATTTCTATGAGGTACACTTTTTCATTGAAACATGCTTGAAGCATTGAGTTTAAACCTTTGTCGGATTGAATCTAACACTTTTCTTTCTGATATGTCATATTTTTCGAGATCTTTAAACCATATTTTATTTCCAGTCCAGCGTGTTTATTGTATATTTCAACCTTTGAACTTTATTAATTTTCATCGAATGTTCTTATCCCATGATCGGATTAAGGAAATGTATTTCAAAGATTACTTCATTTTATTAATAATTGTCTACCAGGGCCATAAATACAGTAAAACCTCTAATTAACGGACACTCTTAAAGGCGGACACCTCTGATTAGCGGACAATTTCATTGTCCCCGGCCGTTTCCTAGTCAAATCCTCATGAAAAAGTTTCTAAAAGGCGGACACTCAATTAGCGGACCCTCTGATTAGCGGACAAATTTTTTCGCATGAAATGGCCAAAACCCCTATTTTAGCTCTCCAATTAGCGGACATTGAATATCAAACGGGTCCAAGACGTCCAAAATCGAAAAAAGGTTTTTAGATATTTTTATTTCAAGCACTTATTAGTCTTATTATTCAAATTATTTCCAGTTTTCCCTTGATGACCCATTCAACGAATTTAGGTGGGCCAAAGAAATCATAAATCACTGATTTTCTTTTATTTGTTAAAAACTAAATTGTTGAGTTTTAATAACCTTTCTCTTGTTCTTCTATGACCTAGTGTCTGCAGATAAGTACTTTAGACCCTATATTTGTATTTTCGACACCCTGGGATGGCCTAGTTTCAAAACTGGAGCTTCGAGATCAAAAGTTTCTAAAAGGCGGACACTTCTAAGGGACAAGCTGGAGTTTTTACAAGCTCTTATATGATTTGGTTGGTCGTTAAGATGTAATAAAAGAATCTTATTACTTTTTCTAAAGAACGCGTCATCTCTATCACTTTAAATGACCAATTAGTGAAGTATCTTGTAAAAACTCCTAACCCCTTTCCCCTTTCCCCGATGGTGTCATTAACAGATGAACACGTAAAATAAGAACCAATACTAACAAAAAGGGAAATTTTAACAAGTTTAAGGTCTATATACACTGTAATAAAATATTGCATTATTCGAATTTAATTAGCGGGAGGGGGGTCTTAATAAGAGCGAGGGGATAGATTTTTTTTCTTAAAAATTAGCGGGGGAGGACGTCTATTTGGGAGACAAGAGTATCAAATTAGCGATAGTTATGCACTCGTTTCGAGATAAATAAAAAAAATGGGTCTCTTTTTTAAAATGTGTTTTACGAGAGCTTTATTTCCCTCCAAAAAGATTTATTTTTGTCCCTTTACTAGGGGCATTTAACCATTGACTTATCAAAGCCACTTATTTCCCAGCCAAAAATTTTACAATAATTTACAATAACGCCAGATTTAAAGTAAACCAAATCGCCAGATTTGAAAAATATGCCGCTTAAAAACAAGAAAGGAAAACAATTCAATCCGTCATTTTAAATATGGGGCAAATCTTGTCAAAATTTGTCAAAAAAGGAACCGCCCAGCTGACACACAACGTTGTTTCAACGTTCGTCTAACGTTATACGGACGTTATAAACATTAGATAAACGTTGGAACAACATTGTGTGCCAGCTGGGCGATTGCGATTCAAAAATTACACAAAACGTATTTTTACTTGTTTCCCCTAAATAAGGTACATATGGGGCATGAAGTTAAATTAAACATCTACCTAAATTATAGATAAAATCTTTGGCGTGGCTTTGTTGTCTTTTTAATTCTTATCCTCTTAAATTTGGTGCTTTTTTGAAAACTAAACTATTCATCAAAAGGGCTACATACACCACACAATATATTGTGTATACCTGTGATATATTGCGAAGATGTTCACTATAATTTGCCAGTTGCAATACTCCAACAATATACAGAAATTACAGAAAGAAATTCTTTTTCCTAATTCTTGATATGCGTAAGTCAAGATGACGTCATATTTTTTAACGGAAGTACCCAAAAAAGCCGGTTTTTGACCTCTGTGTTTCTATTTTTAGTAACAGAGAGAGGTCAAATCCCGGCTTTTTTAGGGTGTTTCCGCTAGAAAAATGACTTACGCATATCAAGAATAGAGCACTTGTTTTTGCTTTGTACATTACGGTCCGCAAAACATATTGTCGAATATTGTTCGTCAATATATATATTGTGTAGTCTAAATAGTTCTGAACAACAAGAAGAAAGAAGTTTCTTTTAAGAGAAACAAGGAGAAGATAGACCTTTTCATAAATTACGTTACGAACATCACTTGCCTCGTTTTGAGATTATTGCCATGGTGATTAACTCCAAACGGATTTTATTAAAACTTCTTCCCATTTATAAAAAAATCATTTAATGTCTCAAGAGACATAATCACCATGGTAGTTGTTTGAATACGAGGCAAGTGATGTTCGTGACGTAATTTATGAAAAGGTCTACCTTATCGGCCCTTTTTACGCCGGCCCTTTTTACGCCGGCCCTTATTACGCCACTGCCTAATTTTGGGCTTACGCCAATTAGGGCCGTTTATAACGCCAAATTTGAAAAAATGGCTACTTATGCTTCAAATTAGTAAATAATGACTAAAATTTACATTAAAATGTCATTTTTCAGTAGTAAACTGTTGAAATAATTCCATCGAAAATCACTGATTTTTGAATATATCAAATATTTCACTGAAGTTTTAAATATGGAGTAAAACAATGGATAATTTTCGTCTTCGAATCATACCTAAAATCCTTTAAATTGAGAAATAATGATAAATAATTAACGCCGCTTTTAGGTTAAAATTGCAAAATCTTGGCCCTTTTTACACCGGCCCTTTTTACGCCGGCTCTTATTACGCCACGAGCCCAAAAATAACGCCAATAAGGGCCGATGTAAAAAGGGCCAGCGATAAGGTATACAAATACTTTTTATCGTAGGAATAATTAGACGTTGCAACAATGGTTAGATGACTGGCTGGCTCTTATTATTTCATACCAAATTAGACAAAGAAAAAGAGAGAAACCTGACAAAAATTAAAAATGAAGGCGTGCACATACCTTAAATCAGATACAGGGTGTCCGGAAAAAAAGTATTGAGTTCGAACATGGTTCTTAGTAAAAGCTTGGAGGTATAAAGGAAAACAGGAGAAGTATGTTATTATAACGAAGTTCGCCCTACAACTAAAAAAGTTACGAGGTTTGCATGATCATATTTTCATGTATCGTGCATTTTTAATGAGCTCTTTTGTCAATTGGTGAAATCTAATTAGATGAGACGAGATCCCATTGTTTCTGACATCGGTGTAAGAAAATATTTGGACTAAAAAAAGCCTGTAAACTTGGCAATCCTTCATCAAATAACAAAATTTTTCAATTAATGTTTTCTTCAATGTGAACTCAATTGCTTGATATTCTCCTCCAAAATTATCCAGCGACTAAAAATTGATTTTGAAATCGCGTTTGCTTATAAATAAGTTTCCATTTTCTAGCTTAAGAAAATATATTTTCGAAAAAAAATTTAACGGATAACCAAATGGAACATAAAATTGTTTTTTGTGGGGCTAAGTTTTATTTAATTATCGTATATTAGAAGGCTAATATACTGATAGTTAGAATGTTCAGAGCAAACTTGAGTTCTTGTAAAGAGTCTTATTTCATCGGGCGAGCTTTGAATTTCTTTTGATACATTTAATAAAAGAAATCAAAAGACTAACGACCAAATTACCGACAGATTAAACTCCTGTTTTTCTTTGTACCTCCATGGTAGTAAAAGGGGGTGTTTTTCCACTAACGGCTTAAAGGGACATAACAGTACTTGCGAACTTTGTAAACAAACTGTATGCAGCGGATAAAAAATCAAAACAAGACGACTCAGAGTCGAAAATTTCGCAAAGTATTTGATTATTCATAGATGAAATAATCATATTAAAAACGACCGGGGAGTACTAGAGTTGGAGAATGTCAATCGGACCTGAGAAAAACTGGCTCTAACAGAGAATAAAGTTACCCTTACAGAGACAAGGCGAAAATGTGCTCTTTCAAAAAAATTTCTAACCTTCTAGAGATTTTTATGACTTTTCAAGTTTTTCGTACCTTAAATAATTCAGAGACTTGGGAAGGTCAAAAACCAAACCTTAGCATCAGCACATACCTGGCACCTATTTATGCCTAAGTACCCCCCTGTCACCATTAATAGAATGCAATAAATGGAACGGGGCTAGAGCTTTATTGTCACCCAAATGTGAACTATCCCAGTGTGGCCAAGTTACATATCAATATCATACCAATATCTTTGACTATTTACAAAAATATTAAAATTTTTACACCTTGTAGATAAATCAAAAAATATACATGTTTTTTTTTATAAGCATGTGTCTGCCCCTATACCAGGCTCGCATTATGCTTAGCATTCTATTGTTCTCAAACAAAAGAGCCATTGTTTAGGTGCCAAAAACTGAGCCTGCGTATGCTTATAAAAGAAAAAATATGTAGTTTCTCAATATTTCAAAATTTTAGTCATATAGATTGTTCACCTCTAATATATCATTCCAATTCTAACGGTATATAACTTCCTACTTTAGCATAACTTGGTGCTGAGAATTTGTTTGAAAGGTAACTAAAGTTATCTACATACTTTTGAGATGACAGACTTTAATGACAGATACATAATATATACTATCTCAATAAAACAAAATCAAACACAATCAACTTTAACGGGCATTTATTTTGCCGATGCCTTGAAAAATAAATATAAAAATAATTTAATTTTGCCATTAAGGGCTATTTCTGGCAAAATATTGCTATTAGATAAAAAAAATAACTGTTTCAAGGCTCGAAAAGCACAAATTTGGAAAATGACATAAATATTTTAAATTTGATAGAAATTTTAAGGCCAATTTTTTTTCTGCAAAAATGTTTTTCAAATTTGATTGACTTATATATTTCTTTTTTTGATCAATAACCAATCAATTTGTTCCAATATTCGATAGGTAATGAAGCCTATAAGAAAATTTTGAGTATTGATCATTGATTGGATTTGAATGATTAAACTTGCAACCATTAAATAATCAATCTGGATTGATAATCTTAGAGGCAATTATTGAATAATCGATCAACTAATGTAATCGAGCCTTCCTTAATGTCATAATTAGCATAACATTATCGAATACCTATCAATTACTGTACGTTGGTCTAATGTCAACATCCCCCTTTTAATTTTGACATCCTTCTTTAAAGATAGGGATAATTGTATCTCTAAAGAAGGGTGTCGGAATTAGAAGAGGGATGTCGACATTAGACCAACTTACGGTAACAGAACCAATCGATATCCAGTCAATTGATTGAAATGAATCAATTGTTTTGAGTGGGAGTCTGGCACTGTATACAAAAGTTTGTCTTTTGAGTTATATATAGCTGATCAATCAAAACTCAAATTCATTGTACAGTATTCAATCAAAGTTGATACAAATTTTCCAGTAAGATTTTGATATAGACTTCAACGACAGTCTTGCCGTTTTCCCTCGCATCCATTTGGGTTGACCCGGGTGAAGGCTCATTCACTTTCCAAGTGAACCGCTGTGAGTGGGAATCCCAAACTTTGACGCCTGCTTAGCAACCAAGGTCCAATGACCACTATCCCACGTACAAAGCGCCAATCCAACATGCCAGACTCTCAATCGATACAATTGATAACTTTTTCCAATAAACGACTAATTGATAAATAATCGATGGATTGCATATTGTTTGATTTCGATAATTGATAGACAATCGATAATAAAGATTTTACAGGAAGCGCAATTGGCTATCAATTGTAATTGTGATAGATTTTCCAAAAAATTGTTGGTTTGCCGTCACCCGACCGACCCTACTTCGAAACCTGCCGACCCAAAAAATTTTAAAGAAGATTTTTTTTCCTTCAAAAACTTCAAACAATAAAAACTCGTATCTTGTTTGTCTCAAGCATAAGAATCGTAAATTCCCTGCTAGCACTTCTGTTTTTTGTTCAAAATTACCTAAATGTAAACAAACTGTTAACCCTTCCATGGACGAAAATTTCATAAATCGCCAAAATAAAAAAAATGCCGCCTGACCGACCCACATCTAGGGTCGGGTGACGGCAAACCAACAATTTTTTAAGCCCAGCCTGGTATTATAAAGATGTTTGATTGATCACAATACTATCACAATTTACAGCCAATCGATTAAAAAACTAATCTATTATCAGTTAGAATAGTCTCGATTATCAAAATCAATCGACATCCAATCAATCGGTTGGTTATAAATTAGTCATCGATTGACATTGACATAGTTTGCACCCCTCCCTTTTTAATAGGGGGGGATGCCAACTTTCTGGAGGGCCTTTGTAGGGGGGGTACCAAGATCTGCCGAAAAAACTAGGGGGGATGGGAATGTAGGGGGGGGTCAAATAAAAAAGGGGGGGTTTGGAAATTTTGGTCAATTTTCTAATCAAATACAAATTGTCACTTCACTTAGAAACAAACAGCCTAATTTTCTCCAGTCAACTATTATCATATGACGAAAGTAAACTATAAATTAATACGAACTTTCAACAGAACACACACATTTTAGATTAGATTTTAAAATGATCAAGATTAATGAAAAACGCTAGTTATATTCTGTCATTGTTGGCTCGTGACTATAATACTTCATACTCTTTCTTGTTGATAATTTTGCTGGTAGGTGGGAAAGCAAGTTTCCTTCGAAACGGATTTTCTGTAAAAAAAAAGGGGGGATAAGATTTCATTACAAAAGGGGGGGATGGGTATATAGGGGGGGATGAAATAAACCTAGGGGGGTTCATACCCCTCTGCAAACTATGATTGAGTCTGGAAAATGACAATTAACACATCGCACCTACCTAGATTAACAAAAAGTAACTTCTATCACTTATATATTGACACCCCCTACTGTGAATTCTTCTGTGAAATACTAAGTAAACGATAATCTTTCTTACAACCTTTTAAAACTTTCTTGTTACAACACAACCTAATCAAATATCAACAAATAATTCTAGCTGTAAAAATGAAGATCATACCTGTCTGTTGTGTTTGTCTGTATTTGTTGTTGTGTGTAGTGATGTTCAAGAGCAACTCTTTAATTGTAAGATTCCTATCATTTTATTGGTGCATATTTACTAACTACACAAACATAAAATACTATGCTAAAAGAAATATAAACCTCTTTAAGTACTCTAAAAACACCAAAAACATGATAAAAAGACAAAAATCCAGAGCAAGTGACAGCATGATCAAATTCGCCATTGTTTACGAATGCTTGGTTCCACCTACCTAGCACTTGCGGACTGGAATCATTAAATTTTATCTTAGCGAGTGAGCCCATATTTTAGACTTCGAGAATGTTCTAGAAGTTTCAACTACTTTCGTTTTCTAATTTTTTTTCCGCACCGCCGCCACCGCGAAAGCCTATTGTAATACTTTCGCTATGCGAAATTAACAAATGTCACATGTCAAAATAAAAAATCGAACCAAATATGGCTAATTTTGATTGTTCAATTGTTTTACAAGTTTGTTTTGGACACGTGATTTTAATTGTTCTCTTTAATGACACGTGGTTCGCGCAATGTTTACATTTTACTACTTTAATGTCCCTTTAAGCTAACTGTATGAATGTAACTTTTTTCATAAAAGGATGAATAGCCCAAACTGTTCATATAGTTTTTGGATAAAAAGAGATGGTTGTACGTTATTGTTTTCTTTTCAGAAAAATATTGTATTTCCCAAAGCAACACAGAAGAAAAATCTTGAATCTTTTGTATTTTTCACGCATTTTCTAATCCACTAATACATGGTCGAGGGCATGTATGAGAGAACAAAAGAGCGAGGATAGGCGCATTAAGAAATACAAAAGATTTGATGTGGGAGATGAAATTATTTTTTACAAAAGAAAACATAAACGTGCAACCATCTCTTTTCATCCACAACTTATATGAATAGTTTTGGGCTATTCAGCGTTTTATTACACGTTCTGTTAATTCTGTTAGCTGAAAAACACTTACAGTAGGTTGTTGCGTGTGTTTAACAAAATGTAGGAAAATATATACAAATACAATAATTGTCCCGGGGCGGGGGGGGGGCTACTAGGGCAAATTGGGTTACGGGGATGCGCCGCTGGTCAGGGTACCTTTTTAACCTCTACGAGTCCCAGGTAGGGTCACTAAAACACCAAAATAGAAAAATCAGTCATTTCAGAGTTTTTTGGAAAATTTGAGTAAAAGTAGAAAATTTTGAAAATTCTTTGGAATTTTTGTCCCATTCAGGGTCACTTTTTTTGCAAATTTCGGCAAAATTTTTGTAAAAACGAGTCCCACGTAGTTTGTAAAATGTGATCTGCAGAGGAGATCCTATTTGTTGAAACATGAATGGAAAGTACACTCCTCCATAATGCTCATTTTCTAAATTGCTCGTCTCAGACAACTTAACCGTCTCAGTATAAATAGAACTATTGCAAATTTAGTGAAACACAGACAAGAACTTTCTTTCTATAGAATTGGTGCGACTCGATACTTTTTTTCCGGACACCCTGTATTGGAAAATCTAAAATTATGTCGTTTAATCGATAAAATCCCATGGGTGTCGCAACCATTCTTTTCCAATTTCGCAAAATGCAATAACCCTTTTACTAGTCTTTCCTTCAAATACAAGGTCCAAAGGAACATGTAAAACTGTTTTCTCGTCATAATAAGCTTGTACATTGCTTGATCTTTTCATAAACTTTTCAAGCCTACTTAAAATTTTTGTACCCCATTCAGCAGGAGTATGAATATCAAATTGCGGTTTGCCAGAGCTTGCTTTGATATTCATTGCAATTTCATGAAATAAACATGTTTTTAACATGTAACTCGTAATCATTTTGTCAATATTACGCGAATAAGATTTAGAATAAGCAGGGCATAAGCTTTGATGACGGATGAATTTTGTAAGCTTGTATCCATCTCGGACGCACTGTGGAAGTTGTTGGAAGATGGTTGATTCGATATACGAAAAAGACTTCCTCCATAACACTACTACGTCATCTATGGACCTGGAATGGGCTAGTTTCGAAACAAGAAGAGTTTCATTTTCACTGATATCGAAGAAGCTCTTAAGAGTTCGAAAAGTTTCGGATGGTGGATTTTCTTGAATTTCTTTTTCGTCGTCTTTAAGCAAAAGTGTAGGAACAAGATCGATTGAGATTGTTAGCATCTTAACATTTTGGCTGTTCCAAATAAAGTTGGTTGTCGAAATGAACCTGAGTGTGGATGGCTTAAAGAAATCCTTCTTTTCCCACCATGGCATTGACAAATTTAATCCTTCCCAAATTTTATTATGCTTGAAAGACGAGACAAAGACTTTCCAAAGTCGATGGGCAATCTTGGCGGAAAGATATGATTTACCATTATTGTCATTGTAAAACAGTTCGTTCATACCGTCAGCTATCTCTTCGACATTTGTGATTTCAATTCTCTTCAAATTTGGTGTTTTAATGTCTGTAGTAATCTGATATTCTAACTTGACAGGAAATTCTATGTGACAGAGAAAGTCTATTTCATCGAGAAGTCCAATTTTCGTTCCCTCGGTATTGCTTCCTGAAAGAATTGGTTTAAATGACAAATTCGGGTCAATCAATTTTCCAAACTCTGCGATACGATTTAAAAGTTCTGTCAACTGTTCTTGTATCTCAAGATTTTCCATTTTTAGTCTTTTATCTCGGACAAAGAATTTGTGAAAGACAAGAGGGCTCGGTCCGTTTTTCTCTTTAAATATCGTATCTTCGACTTTATGTTTCAACCAATTTTTATAAGTGTCATCCGCCAATGAGATTGTTTTCTTCGTTTGTGCAACAAGTCGTTGTAGTTCATTCACGCTTAACCCCCGGTTGGGCTCAGACGAAGTTGGCCAATGGTAAAGCACAGAAACACATTTGCAATAGCGCTTGTTTGGTTTCCCGAATTCAGGATCACGTAACTTTTCAACCTCTCTAATTACCTGATCGTGTCCATGAAGTTCTGCCAGTGAAATCATTCGCTCAAAAAGCTGATCATTCACTTCCCCGCCCAACTGCTTGTTTTTTTCGTACAATATTTTAAGAATCTTTATATTTCCCGTTGCTGCTGCATACACAATCGGAGGATCTCCGTAGCAATCCACAGCATCGACCGAAGCACCTTTTTTAAGTAATAAATGAACAATTTTTTCATGCCCGGAAAACTGTCTGTTGGGAGAAACAGACACCGCGTAATGTAGACATGTCATACCTTGATTGTAAACAATATTAATATCTACTCCCACTTCCAGGAGCACTTTACACAGGTCAACTGAAGACTTGGTGATTGCATTTATCAGAGGGGTCATTTGCTCAGCGTCTTTCTCGTTGATGTCTTGCTCGTCCAATTTACAGAGGTACTCCAAAACTGAAGGATCCACTGGGAAAAATGACTGCTTTTTGATTAATGTTTGAATCAGAGATGACCCATCTCTTTTCCTTAAACAGCTCGCGTGGCAATTGTTAACCAGATACTTGACCACTTTTAGTGAAAGTTCCTTTGAAGAAGATATGTAGTGCTCTGCCAGTGATATTTGTGATTCGTTTCTGAGATTCATATCAAAGCCATATCTTTTAAAGAATTCGAACAGTTCCGCAATTTGTTTCAGCGAGAAAAGTACTGGGATAAAACAAACAGCTTGAAATAAAGTCTTTTGTATGTCAACGGAGGATTTGTTTGCTTTATTCAGCATCATTTCCATTGCCCCATAATCGTAGTTTGAAACAGCTAATGAAAAGGGTGATTTTCCGTACGTATTTTTTGCATTGATGTCAGCTCCTAAATGTAACAGTTCATCCATGAAAATAGTGTCATACTTTAGGCGGGTGACAAAGTGTAGAATAGTGTCAGATTTTACACGTGCAGAAATTATATTAGATGGATCCATTAGTAATTCGAATGTGTTATTAGCGATCTCAATGAGGTCACTTTCAAGTTGAAAATCCTTTTCAGCAGATTCTTTGCATTTTTCGACACGAATTTTGACGAATTTATAGAGGATTGCTTTCTCCTGGTCGCTTCTTTCCACACCTATAAACAAGGTTTGAAACAAAACACAATTAATTCTTTTGAAAAGTCTTTACTAACCCTTTGTAGATGGGGGCGTACGGTATTTCGGAATTGCATAAATCGATCCTTTTTTCTTTGGGATTTCGGAAATCGGGCAAAATTCCTACGGTATTTCGGAATTCTGAAATTGTTTCGGTATCGGAAATCCATATGAATTTTTGCTTCGAAATTTCGGTATTATAAAGTTTTTATCCCCCTTTTTTCGGAATTCATACATGAAAAATCAAATTTGATGGAAAATTAGTCAAAACGAAGAAAAATACCCAAAAAATCAGTAGCGGAATTGCAAGTATTTTTTTTACGGAATTTCGGAAATTTTGGCTATATTATTCAGTATTTCGGAAATCGCAAACCCCGTACGCCCCCTCCTTTTGTATTTCGGTGCCCCTTTGAAAAACCTCTGCTGGGGGGGGGGGCATTTGCTCGACTTTCTCGCCTGAGCTTTAAATTCTGAAAAACGTTAAAATAACCGGAATTTTCAATATATTTCAACCATGATTGTAGCAACTACATGTCTTTTTGTTTACAAGAAAGTGTCTGCCCCTATATCATGCTTAGCATTCTATTGTTCTCAAACAATAGAGCCATTGTTTAGGTACCAAAATCTGAGTCTGCATATGCTTATAAACGTTATGCTTATAAAAGAGCTCAGCTGGCACACAACGTTGTTTCAACGTTCATCTAACGTTAAATGGACGTTGTGAACGTTAGATAAACGTTAAAACAACGTTGTGTGCCAGCTGGGATGTATTTCATCAAAGTTTAACACTTTTCTTGTTTCAGTTTTCAAATGCTTCTCTTTCATGAAAAATGAACCTTAAAGAATCATATTTTGTATATCTTTAAATTTGTATACAAAACTTCAGACTAACACGACAGCGACCAATCAACTACAGTTTACCTGATTTTAACGCCTCGTGCTTCTTTAGATTACACAAAGCGGTCGACTGATCGATGATAAATTCGGTAACCTTCTCCACATCAATGTTTCCAATGAGCACCGGATCCCCATAACTTTCCTTAAGGTATCTGAGCACACGTTGCTCCAATTCGTACTTATTCATTTATGTTATTGTTCTATCTGTAAAAAGAGTTCAATAAAATGATTAAAATGATGTCTGATTTAAAAACTCTAAGTTTGTAATTGTAATTTTCTCGAGCTTGATAACTTTCTCTGTAGAAAGTATTACATTTTGCTAAATGTAAAAATTCTATCTGTCAAGTTATCAAAATAAAACTGTCATCATCATTTTTCTCGCCAAATATGAAATCATCTTGGCATACACCCAAGTAATTTTATATCGCTGAAAATCAGACGAATTCATTATGCCTTGCGGACGCAGTCTAAGTGAGTTCACTTAGAGCTGCGGAACGCAGGCTAAGTCCTTGTTTACTTCTGTTTTCCAAGATGGCGGATGCTGAAGGAATAACAGAAGTGAAAAATACCACCAACCAGAATAAATCCGGGGATATCTCGGAAATCGACAACAAAAAATCACCTAAAAGAGGCAGATCGAAATCGAGGAAAAGAAGAAGAAGATCACCATCATCTTCAAGCAGCTCGTCTTCCAGCTCAAGCAGCTCAAATAGCTCAGAATACAGCTCAAACGACTACAGCTCATCACCAGAAAAGAAAAAGAAGAAAAAGAAGAGAAAGAGCAGTAAAAAGAAAAGAAAGAAGAGAAAGCACAAAAGAACGAAACATGATAACAGTGTAGAGGAAGAGAACCCTGAAACAAAGTTGTTCAGTGTAAACAACAAAGCCAATGAGTGGTACTTAGATGATCGATTAGCAAAGTACATCAGAGACAACAGTCGGACATACATTGTTGACAAAACATTGGAAAGTGACATTTTGGAAGAAAATCCAGTCCCTGAAAACATCGAACCAATCATGAAACTAGATCAAACTTTCAACACTTTCTTACGAAAGAAAGGATACTCTGGCTCCAAAGCTATAGCGAGAGACAAATCCATGCAAAGAATAGCTGGAAAAGTGAGAGACATCATGGGCCCTCTAGCCAAAATCTGGCACGGCAGAGAGTAGAGAGAACACGTGCACAGAAAGACACTGGCACGCCACAATATATAGATCTTGAGGAATTAGCCCTCAACTTTCAACATGCTATGTTGCTTCTTGGACAGGCAATAAATGCCACAAACTTCTTTAGAAGAAAGTCAATCCTAACAACTTTGGGTGTCAAAGAAATTGACACCGGATCCATGCTTCGAGAAATCTACCTCTCTGAACTAAAGGAAAGCAAAGAACTTCTCTTTGGAGAAAGCTTCATGAAGAGTGTAAACAAACAAGCTAAAACACTGAACAAGACGGCCAGTCAAATACTGATGCCCTCATATAGTTTCAATGATGTAGGAAGAAGGAACCGTCCAAATTCCAATCAGCCCAATCAAAGAGGCTCTTCATCGAGACACAACTACCACGGTGAGGAGCAGAAATCAAATGGTACCTCAAAGGATCAGCACAAGACAAGAGGTAAGATCTTCTTATCCAGCACCCCAAATAAAGGGGACACAACAAACTCAAAAAGTCTTGCCACAAACAACAAACCACCAGGCAAATTATCTGCCGAAAGTGGCAACAGACTCTTTCTCCTCCAACATCAGGAGGAACGAAAACCACCTGAATTTAGACCTGAACAAAATATCTCCAGGAATACAAAACCTGTTAACAACTTTAACGATAAAACCCCCAAAACCAGCAGGAGCCACTCAATTTTTCATAGAAAACTGGGAGAAACTAACGCAAGATCCCAATGCCCTGAAAATAGTGGGAAAGGGTTTAGAAATACCACTCTTAAATCAACCGAAACAAAAGAAAATTCCAAAAGAAATATATTTTGGATCAGAAATGAGAAAACAGGTGGAGAAAGAAATCCTGACATTGTTGGAGAAAGGGGCTGTGAAAAAAGTCCCACACAAGGAAAACCAGCTTTTATCAAACTTGTTTCTAAGGGAGAAGAAGGAAAAAGGGACCTTCCGCCCAGTGATAAACTTAAAAGAGTTAAACTCAAATATCCCATACGAGAAATTCAAAATGGAGACTCTAAAAGATGTGAAGGACATACTAAAACCAGGGGACTTCATGATCAAAATAGATCTCCAAGATGCATATTTCTCGATTCCATTGAACCCAAAATCCAAACAGTGGGTGAGATTCCAATGGGAAGAGAGCCTGTACGAGTTCCAGTGCCTAATGTTTGGGTTGGGTCCAGCACCGAAAATATTCACGAAGCTATTAAAAATACCCATTTCGTTATTGAGAAGAGTGCAAATAAGAATAGTAATTTACATAGACGACATTCTGATAGCAGCATCCTCACCAGAGGAGGCAATAATAGCAAGGAATACAACCATTCACCTCCTACAAAACTTGGGGTTTGTGATAAATCACAAAAAGTCGGTCTTGGAACCAACTCAAACATTGGAGTACCTAGGAATCACCATAAACAGCCAGACAATGACATTCTCCATTCCAAAAGAGAAACTAGAGAGAACAAAGGACCTATACAAAAATCTGAGAGAAGAGAAGAGAGTGACTCTGAGGAAATTGTCCAGTGTGATAGGAAACCTAATGGCCACTGCCCCAGCCTTCACACCAGCCCCGTTACAAGTGAGATTTTTACAAAAGTGTATGGAAGAGAATCTGAGGAAAACCTCCCAGAACTACGAAGCCTGGATAACACTAGATCAGCTAGCAAAGGAAGAGCTGACCTGGTGGATATAAAATCTGAAAATTCTGAATGGGAAACCAATAAAAATTCAGCCACCAGATCTAATAATGAGCTCAGATGCAGCCAAAGGCCAACAAGGGGGTTGGGGAGCCCATTGCGGGAAAATCTCGACAGGGGGTCAGTGGGACCCGGAGGAGAGGGAGATGCACATAAATATTCTAGAATTGAAAGCAGCCTCCTTAGCAATCAGAACCTTCACAAAAAATCTGAACAATATAACAATCCACCTACTGATAGACAACCAAGTAGCCTTAGCTCACATAATCAAAATGGGGAGACCAACAAACTTAACTCTACTGTCAATAACCAAAGAGATATGGTCTTACATGATTTCCAAAGGGATCACCCTTACTGCAGAATACATACCATCAGAACTGAACAAACATGCAGACTTCAAGTCAAGGAACTGCATGGATTGGGGGGATTGGAAAATAAGTCAAACAATCTTTCAGAGACTGACACACCTTTGGGGAAAACCGGAAATCGATCTCTTTGCCTCAAGGACCTCCCATCAAATACCAAAGTATTACAGCTGGCACCCAGACCCATTTTGTCTGGCAGTGGATGCAATGGTACAGAAGTGGGATCAAACAATCCTTTATGCCTTTCCCCCATTCTCTCTGATAGGGAGGTGTCTGGAAAAATTAAGGAAATCTCCAGCAACGATCATTCTGATAGCTCCAATATGGATAACACAACCCTGGTACCCAGTGCTATTAGGTATGCTCACAGCCCATCCCAGAATAATCATAACAACAACAGAGAGCCTGAAACACCCATCAGGGAGTCCACATCCACTACTGGAGAACGGGACCCTAAGGCTAGCAGCATGGAGGATCTCGGGGGTGGAAGAAAGACAGAAAAGTTATCAGAAACAGCTGAGAAGCTTGTCTTCAAATCCAGAGCAGAGGGAACTAGAAAGCGTTACAAATCGGCCTGGAACAAATTCGAGTGCTGGTGGTTAACAAGTTGATCCCCTTTCATGTCCTATAGAGGACATCATGAATTACTTGAGCTCCATGTTTGAGGAGGGAAAAGAATATAACACGATCAACTTACACAGATCAGCTATCTCTTCACTACACCATCACGTGGATCGGATACATGTGGGACAACACCCAAAGTTAAGATCTTTAATGAAGGGAATATCAAAAGAAAGACCCATAAAACCTAAATACGTTCATATATGGGACGTAGACACAGTCCTAAACTTTTATAGAAAAGAACCAGAAAACCAACTTCTCGACCTCAAGAATCTATCAATAAACAGTGCGTCTCAAACCGCGATATTTCGAGAGCACGGAAGCGCGTCAAAACACCAGCTTTTTTAGAGTTTTGTCTCGTTTACCCAAACGCTGCAATCCTGCGTAGGCTTTGGGCTCAAGACTAGAACCCCCAATACGAGACATTGGCCTGACCGAAAAAAAATAATCATCATCAATTTTGTTAATTGTCAGAGTCGTTTACTCACTGGAAATACGCAACTTTCTGAAGTTTCGTTTTTTTTCGGTTGTGCTTCATTTTAAAAATAACGAAGATGAAAAGTTACCATCAATCCCGCGAGTAAAAGAAAGTACTCCGACTAGTCTACGAAAAGTGCGCTCGCGCGGCGAATAGAATATCTCGCAAATTAATATATGCATAAAACTGACGAAATCCTTTCTTTTTTATGCTTAGGTGACGTCACCATCGATCCTGACTCGACAATGGAGAACCAAATTTGGCAATGTATAATTATTACGAGCGGCCGAGAAAGTTTGTGTGACGCAAAAATTGCGCGATAAACGAAGCCCTAGAAGAACGCCCACTGAAAATTGAAACCAGGAATTTATTGAATATTTCACTAATGAAGTATCAAACTTTTTGTTTTTTGTAATTATTATAAATTCATAATTTTTAAATACTATTTTTTGAATGTCAAAGGACAATTAAAGTGAATTTAAGCTGATTGGGTGGATATTGGGCGGACGGGCGTTTTGCACGTGCCGAGATTGGAAATTAAATGAGAGTAAAAGACGGGGGCGTCTTAGTATGTAATATTAATTCATTATTCTTTTATTTTTATTTTTCGCGAATGAAAAATGAATTTTTGATTTTTGAATTAGGGAAATATAATATAATATATTGTATTTGATTGTCAATGCCAAAAGATACTTACGAATAATCTGCTGTGTTGCTTCGCTATTTACCCCCGGATTGTTTAAGTAGGCACTTCGGTCACGTAAATAAAAACACGTGTATATGTTGAAGCCGACTGTGGACTGACCGCAATTGCAAGTACATAAATTATTGTGGAAGGGAACGCTTGAGACGAATGTTTGGGAAATCAAAAAGACAACTTTTGTGAGAATGTTGAGTTTTGTTTATATGGCTGTTTGTGACGCACTGATAAAACTGACAATACTTTTGGGATTAGTTGCACCTAACAGAGGCTCAGAAATATCAGAATTAGATATAGACATGATGGGGAAGTCAGAGACCACGTACATATTCCAACTAATCAACCCTATGAAAACATCCAAACAGGGGAAAAGAAATAAACCAATAGAATTTAGAAAATATGACTCAGAAAAGAATATTTGCCCCTACTCTACTTTAGAAGAATACATAAAGAGGACAGAAAACATTCGAAGTAATAAAACAACCAAACTCTTCCTAAGTTACATGAAACCCAACAAACCAGTAGGCAAAGATACCACAGCGCGTTGGGCAAAGGAAGCTTTAGTGAAAGCAGGAATAGATGGAGAGATCTTTAAACCACATTCTAAGAGGGCAGCATCAACCTCAAAGGCTTACGCTAAAGGAGCGAACTTAGAGGATATCCTAAAAATGGGGAATTGGACTAACAAATCAACCTGGCAAAAGTTTTATCATAAGGACTTTAGCGCAGCTGAAAAGTACCAAAATTTAATCTTAAATGAGGAGCTTTAAATAAGGACTTAGCCTGCGTTCCGCAGCTCTAAGTGAACTCACTTAGACTGCGTCCGCAAGGCATAATGAATTCGTCTGATTTTCAGCGATATAAAATTACAAAATTTCCGGAGGCCGAAGGCCGAAAAGGAAATTAAAATTTTATGAGCTGAAAATCAGACGAATTCATTCCCGTCCCACCTCCCTACTTTTATCAAGGATTTTGATTTTCATGTCATGTAAAAACTTAATTTTTCAGGTCACAACTTCAACAGAAGAGGAGGCAGAGGTAGAGGAAAATGATTGCATTGTTATCTACGATTTTATCTTAGAGCCTGAACCATTTTTAAAAACACCTTGCTTACCTGGTTTGCAGAAAACACTTTCCAGCATGAAAGGTTCAATTTTTAAAAACACCATAAACACCAAATGTCCTGTCGAAGGCGACTGCTATAAAACAAGTCCCGAGTGGCTGAAACGGTATCGAAAAGTCCCATTTCCCCGTTTTTTTTCCGATTTTCTAGCCCGATTTTTAACCCGATTTTTATCTGATTGGTTCAGTCAGGACACTGCAAGAGCTTCAAAATCGTCTTGAAAAACACCAGGAACACCAGGAAAAAGACTGAATGGTTCACAAAATGGTGGTGTTTCTGGGAAATGGCATTTTTGCCTGAGTTTAGTGGAGAAAATTGAGAGTTGATTTATGGAAATACCAGGAACACAGGAAATGCTGGAAACACACCACCTCGAGAGGTAAGGTGTTTCTGGTAAAATGTTTTTGCCAAAAACACCCAGAAAACCATGAAAGGTTCAGAAAAGGTGTTTCAGGTAAAAGTGTTTTCAGTGTTTTCGGGACTTTTTTGACATGAAAGGTTCAGGCTCTAAGATAGTTCTATTTTACTGAAAAAAAAAAAAAAAAAAAAATTATAAAACGTTGTTATTAAATTTGTTTCCCCTGATTCACAAAATGTAAGGGTATATTTAGTAGATCAGATTGGTGGTAAAAGGACTATCAGGCTAGAGCCTTCGTTTCACTTCACTCTAGACTGCGTCCGCAAGGCATAATGAATTCGTCTGATTTTCAGCTCATAAAATTTTAATTTCCTTTTCGGCCTTCGGCCTCCGGAAATTTTGTAATTTACCAGTAAGTTAAAGAGAGAAATGAAACATTTTTTAATTATGGTGGTTTTCGCTTAGTAGCCTTCTTTTGAAAAGCAATTGCTGTCACTAAGGTGATTTTAAAGAGACTTGAAACATAAAAATTCCAGGAAAATGTGTTTAAATACACGCTTTTTTTTATAAGGATAGTGTACTTTGGATGAGGGTCAGGTATTCTTACTAAAATCAATCGTAAAAGGGGTTACGCACGGAGAACGAGTCTCGTGTTCGCAAAGCGAAAGGGATTCTATAGACGCCAGGTAGACGCCCCAAGCCCACTGGTTATGTAAGAAGAGCTATCAATCCGCTGCTCAAAAGAATATCGTACTCTTTTTCCGAAAATCCCAAATCCCAAAAAAATTCCGAAAATCCAAAATTCCATAAATCTAAAAATTACATCTTTAAAACGGATCAAAACTCAAAATACTGTGAATCTTGTGACAAGGACGTCATTTTGGCCCTAAATGTCGTCACCGAAATGGATTGACATAAATTGTTAACTTTATTGAAATGAAATCGATTTCTAGTTGATCCGATAGATTCTATCGATGATTACCAATCCAATGAAGACTCAATAAGTAATAGTTATCGCATGACTTTGAGTGCAATACGAGAGATATTTTACGAGCGAGGCGAGCCTTTTTATTAAACGTAAAAATTTAATAGATTTAATCTATTTACAGAAAGTTAAAGGAAGCAAAAATTCCCGAGTTAAAAAAAGGAAAATAACTCGGATAGTTAATGGAATCACAATTTCCCGAGTTAGCAAATCAAAAATAAGTCGGAAAGCAAAAGGAAGCAAAAATCCAAAAGATGAAAAATAACTTCCGGGTCTCTACTCTATAATTTCGAATTTCGAATGTTTTTGTTCGAAAATCTTGTTAGATTCGAATGTTAGATTCGAACAAAAACATTCGACTGAAGTTCCCGCTGAAATTATGCACACCAAAATAAAGAAAAATTTTGTCGATCCAGAAGCTTCAAAATAAATGCAGCAGCTTTTTCAGAGATGTGGAATTA
Source organism: Clytia hemisphaerica (assembly GCF_902728285.1). NCBI lineage: Eukaryota > Metazoa > Cnidaria > Hydrozoa > Leptothecata > Clytiidae > Clytia > Clytia hemisphaerica. Next base: position 1,222,147 of record NW_027103595.1, on the reverse strand, counting down.
TTATACATTGCAGTACACAGAAAAAGAAGATGTATTGTATTTTTTCGATTGAGAAGAAATTCTTTATTGTTGCGTTTCTCTATCAGATTGATAACACTTTTCGATGTTTTTGTTTCGATGCATAGTAGATGAGAAAATGGTTTAATCTATATGAATGGTCTGAAACAACATTTTTGCAACAAAAACTAATTGGGGCGAACTTCTCGACTTTCAAGGCTTTCAACTATCGTCAAGCTGTAAACGTGTCGAATTTTCGAAGTAAGACGTGTTGTACTGTTGATTGTTGAAGAATTGATGCTGAAAAGTCAAAGACACAGTTTTGTGGAGGATTGGGAGAGACACAAGACACTTTTTACAAAAATCCCTCATTACCTGGTTTAATCAAAGACATTGAATTTCCCTCGTTTTGTTATGGAAAATATTCATGACAAGTATTTAAGAATTTCAAGTTTTTATGCATGCATTGATAAAAAGAACTGTTTGGTTTTTCACGAAACAAACGAAAGTGCCGAAAGCTGAATTTATTTGCTTTGGGTCGTGTCACGTGTGTGTCGAGTAGTTTTGTAATAATTTCTATATATTTCATCAGTTTTAATTTCACTGACTTTTTGGAAAGAATGGAGTAAGAGCTCATCAAAAAATAGTTCGTTTTTTTACGTTTTCCCATTATTTATTCCGAGAGTTCAGTTCTTTTCGGCTGTTTTGTTTTGATTTTCTGAAACTGCTTACCCAAATGTTAGCCAATTTTCATTTAAAGTCGTCCTAAAGCCTCATAACACCCCTCTCTCATTGCATTCTCAATAAATTTTCCGATCCAAAGAGGGGTATAGCCATTTTCAAACTCCTTTCCAATCTCGAGTTATCGCATTTCTTTTGTTTTGATGACGTCATCAATTGAAAATGGCTAAAAATCCAGCCAAATTTGAAAGTCATACTCAAGCCTTATAAACCCTCCCATCTCATTCCCCATAAGATTCCCGATCCAAAGAGGGGTTAGCCATTTCCAAACTCCTCTTCAAACTCGAGATATCGCATGTTTTCTGTTTTGATGACGTCATCAACTGAAAATGGCCAAAATTCAGCCAAATTTGAAAGTCCTACTCCAGCCTTATAAACCCTCTCATCTCATTCCCCATAAAATTCCCGATAGAATGAGGGGTCAACGACCTCCCAACTCCTCTTCAAACTCCAGATATCGCATTTTGAAGTTTTTCCCAAACCCGTGACGTCATTGGGTCCCTTTACCCCTAATGTTATCAACGGTCAATTCGAAAATTTTGGAATTTTTGCGGTCAACAGGTACCTTATGCCCCAAGGGTCCCAAAAAACCAAAAAACGTCAATTTTTTCCAAGGGAAAATGGGTTTTTAAATTTGCGAAAGATTGACACTGCAACGACTTCTTCTCAAAAAACGCTAATTTTCACGAAATTTTCAAAGTTGAAACATTCCAGAGGCTAAACATGGTGGAATAGCGGCTAGACGAAAAAAAAGGTGAATTTCCATTTTTAGCACCCGCATATCATTGAAATTTTGTAAATTTTGCTTACGCGCATGCGTTTGCCAAAAGAGTCGCACTCCGCTCGCTAACGCTCGCTCCGTGCGTAATTACATTTCTGACTCAAAGTTTAAATTCAAGTCTAACAATGGAAGCAGTTTTTTTTCTGTTAACCAAATACAAAATGACTGTATTCTTATCAAATTCTGTGAAACTCACCCTAAAGCTAAAGGGTATTCTTATGATTTAGCCAATTTTCACTTTGATATTCTTATAGAAGATATCCGAAAAAAAAAAAGAAGTGTGTAATAGTGAGAAAATCTTTCCCGAAGAATGTGTAGCAAGAAATTGACGTGTATTCATCCCTTTGAAGTATGCTTGAAATTAAAGCGCAGGAAACCTGTAGGATGACTTGAAAATTGTCACTCGACCCCAAATGGTGTCCGATTTAATTTTAAGGCTTGGGGACACGAGAAGTTTTTTTCGCGTTGGTGCAATGCAACATGCTCCATCCCACCAACCTGAAACGCTTTCTCGTGTCTCAACCCCATTTTTCGTTTAATAACATTTGTGCTTCTCTCACTTTTGTCCCTGGGACAATTGAGCAAAACTGATTCGAATCAATTTTGCTCCATTGTCCCAGGGACAAAATCAGCGTGTCTTTTGGGTATTTCCCTCACTTTTTGTCCCATGAAACAAAAAAAGAAACCATGAGACACGTAGTAGGGCGCCAAGTTGCCTTGTGTTGATGGGATGGAGCATGTTGCATTGCACCAACGCGATTATCGTATCCATTAGAATTGTATCCCCAGCTGGCACACAACGCTGCTTCAATGTTTATCAATGTTCACAACGTCTATATAACGTTAGATAAACGTTGAAATAAGGTTGTGTGCCAGCGGGGTCCTTATTCATGATATGCAACACTGCAACGACACGAAATTATGCAACTTTTCTGTTTTTGTTTGTTCCACCCAATACGTCACTTTTTCTATTGTTTAAGTGACGTATTGGGCGGAAAATTTAAAAAGTTCTCGGAAGACTCTCCAGTGGTGCATATCATGAATTGGTTCAACTGCTAGAACATCATAGCAATTCCTCAAAAACGATCAAAACATGAAATTTTTCCTGTACCGCACATATTTTTCTTGATTTAGTAGACGAATGATCTTCTTCTACAAAATTTTAAAAACAATTTAGCCCCCTCTTATTTACGTAACTACTTACCAGCAAGACTTGCGGCACCGGGCAATCTAAGAACAAGAAATCCTATTTATCAACTTAATATTCGAATTGAGCGTTTCCGAAATTCCTTTTATCCTTACTGCATATCACAGTGGAATATTCTGAGTGGTCGTATAAGAGATATGCCTTCAGTATATACCTTCAAAAAAGCATCAATCTTCGAGTTTCTTCGAGTAGGATTTAGTCACCTCAATGAACATAAATTTAGACACAATTTTCGTGACACCTTAGATCCCTTTTGTGCAAGTGTAGAACAAATTCCATCGAAAACTCTCGACACTTTCTTTTGCACTGCTCTATTTACTCTCAGTCAAGACATCTTTTGTTCAACAAACTTCTGAAACTAGACATATAAGCTCTAACTATTTTTGTCTAATAAAAAAAGTGATTTTAAATCCAATTAAAAATCTTGGCAAACGTCAAGTATTTTTTAAATGATCTTTTTTTCAATGGAAATAGCCCGGGGGGGGGGTGCTTAGGCAAATGGAGGGTAAGGTATGTGCCGCCCTAAAGGGTACTTTTTTGGATTTCCAAAGTCCCGCTATGGGTCGGAAAAATCAGAAAATTCAGCCAAAATTTTCCTTTGTTTTCTCCTTTTTAGTCCCGGTAAGGGTCCAAAGTTCGAAAGTTGAGCGGCACCCCCCCCCCCGGTCAGCTCCCAACCCTAGTACCCCCTGGGAAAAAGCAAATGTGTTTTTTTGTGGAAATAGAAAGGGTGATGAGTTATTATTCTACATGACAAGAATTTTATGGATTTATCATAAAGAGATCTACTGGCCAACCGCTTTTAGTCATTCAACCCCAGTGAAATGAGAATTTTCATGATAATCGCATCTTAAAGCATGCGATTTCGGTTGAAAGTTTTATCTGCTTTGAGAGCGAAATATTAATAAATTTATCTTAGAATCATTTTTCTTTTTTGGAGATCATTTTATTATTTTTGGCAAAGTTTTATAAAAAATATATACAGTTTTGTAAATTTTTTCTATTTTTTTTAGTGAGAAAATATATTTGTAAGTTTTAGTAGCTTAGTACCTTAAAGGTTTTATTTTACAGGTTTTGTTTTTAAATAAGAGTGATATTATTTGCTTATTCATCAATTTTAATTTACAAGCTTTCTCACATTGGATTGACACGGATGTGGAGCAAGATTGGTCAGAACATTGATTTCCAAGTCCGAAGGGCTAAATGATATGATATGATATAACAATAGGCAGACACTGTCTGATATGAAACGGGATCACTCATGTGAAAATAAAATATTTAACATAAGAGTTCCCGTTTCATATCAGGCACATGTTGCATACCAGGACGGTTTTTCTTTTCCTCTTCCTGACCAATCTTGCTCCACATCTGCGTCAATTCAATACGCAAATGCGTGTAAATTAAAATTGATGAGTAAGCAAACGATATCACTCTTATTTAAAAACAAAACCTTTGACGTCAAGTGTTAGCATACATGTAGAATTTGTACTTTACATTTTTACGAAGCAGCGAACGTTTGTTACCGATAAGCCTTGTCAAAGGTTTTTTAATTTGTTGTATACAGATGCATTGGTTTATTTCTGCTTATACTGCAATAATTTATCTGTGTGTTATGATTATCTATCACGTTAAACGATACGTATACGTATCCGTTTTTAACGTTTTGTGACGAGTTTTCAGTTTAAATACTCAAACCTGCCATAACATCTAATAGTTATGGGACGAGCTGGAGTTTTTACAAGAGACTTCACTAATTGGTTATTTGAAGTAATAGAGATGACGCGTTCTTTAGAAAAAGTAACAAAATTTTTTTATTACAGGTTAACGACCAACCAAATCAAACGAGAGCTTGTAAAAACTCCAGCTTGCCCCATAGTTATTGGCAGTTCATAGCTTTTCAAGCTGCAGCAGCAGGAACTTTAGTGGATAACCATTGGTCAATAGGTTCTTCATATTTGCTCAACCATTCGATTGTGGATTTGATTGTTTCTTCAGATTGTTGAATAATACGTTGCCCATTTTTCGGCTTCTTTTCGGCGATGAACTCTCGCATCTAGATTGAGAAGAAAGGATAATTTAGTTACCATTTTCGTGATTTCACGACACATGTTGGTATCTATTTTCTCTCGTGAAATTGATGCTAACCCAGCTAGCACACAACGTTGTTTAAACGTTTATCTAATGTTCACAACGTCCAAATAACGTTAGATGAACGTTAAAACAACGTTGTGTGCTAGCTGGGAAGGGTACTAATTATATGGTCCACAAAAATTCGGTTAAATTTCAAACTTTCACAAACTCAAGATATTATTCTGCTTTTGGGGACGAGGAAATTATACCAGGTGTGCCAGAAACAAGCTACCCTCTTTGGATTTGATGTTGTAGGCAACTGAAAAATGATTTTTCAAAAATTCCTTTAGAATCGATCAGAAGAAAGCCTAACTTATGATTTGGTGTATTACTTTTTGTTTTTAATTCATTGGTTCAAAAGTTATGTCCAAAAAACTAAAGCGTCAGTTTAAAAAATGTCAATCGTCTAAGCAAAATAAAAAGTAACACACCAAATTCAAAGTTAATCTCCTCTGAACAATTCCGAAAGAATTTTTGAAAAATCTTTTTTCTACTGCCTACAATATCAAATCAAAGATGGTAACTTATTTCTGGCACACCCGGTAATTGCCTTGAGGTAAATACACATTAAAATAAAGATAATATTCATCGTAGCTTTTTCGGTAGAACTTATGATGAAAAGGTGCAACTTTTCAAAAATTTATTCGCTGCTCGGTAGCGTTTTCTTAAACTGACCTTATCTAGTTCATAATTTGTCGTAAACCCTGAAGTTACAGAACCAACAATTCTTCCAAAAAATGTATCTTTAAACCTAAAACAAAATGAATAGATCTTTTCATAATTTAAGTCACAAGCAACGCTTACCTCGTTTTCAAAATACTCCTATGTTTATTGACTCCCAGACGATTTCATAAAAAGATTATTCTATCTATAAAAGTACTCTTAGGTAATAATAATAATAATAATAACTAATATTTTAAGTGGCTGGCCATGGAATAACGACTGAGCTTTTAGGCAGCTCAGCCATTTTCTCCCCCAGGGGCCACTGTAATAAGTAAGTATGAATTAAATTAAGTTAAACAAGAACAAGAACGAGAACTGGTAACAATAAATTTCTAATTGAAAATATGAAATGAATAAACGGCTCCCCCCTGCTTGTTAATTTTTCGAAAATTTTCCAACCTCCCAGACCTTATTAGGACCCCCCCCCCCGTTTATTAATTTTTAATTTTTTTTCAACTTTCAAAGAGAAGGTCTCTTATTCTGCTCTAAATAGCCTGATTGTAGCCTATATTTACCTTATTTTTGGATTTTCGTAGTTACAATTTCCAACCCGCCCCCGGCAATTAGGTCCCCCCTGTTTATTAAAATTTTGAAAATTTTCCAACCCCCCCCCCGTTTATTTGGAACCCAAGAGTAACACTTGAAGATTGCATTCAGCATAAAAATACTTTCACTGTCATTATTTAACCAACATCTTTTTATCGAAAAGAACTTTCTCGAAAATCCATTTTTGCCAGTTGAGTATTTAGAAACGAAATAGACCATCGTCTAGGACTATAATTTAAAGCAGTCTACGGCAAACTGGCTCAAACTGAATGAGGCATTGGAAGGATAGTACTACTTACATTTCATAAATTTTGTCCCAGTTTTGTTTCAAGAAGTTCCATGCCACTGGACGTCCTATTGGATTATGATTGGCTACGTAATCGAAAACATATGAAGCATCTTGCGGTCTGATCTGCCTACCCGATATTGCATAATCCAAGTATCTAAAAAATAAAATTAGTGAGGAGGCAACATAGTGTAAATTAGGCGGGGGTTTGTACTATTACGGTGTGACGGGATTGATCCATTTTTTAGTACGGGAGTACGGGATTTGAAGAAAAAGAGACAGGAAAACGGTATTTCGAACCCCTACAACCCCCCCCAATTAGTGTATGATTTTTAAAAAGCGTTATACTGTAGTGTTGTTTCTCAGCTAAGTGAAAACTACAGTTTAGAATTCTTCAGGCAAATTACTTTATTTATACACCCTCTTCTCACAGATCCGGTGGGATTTTGTCAGCCAGTAGGGGTGAAAATAACGGACCAAAAGTCGATTGGGATTGATATTTCTATGTTTTTTTATGACTGGGGATTTGAAATTCCATTGTTTTCTAGCCAGAAAATCCAGTGGGGATGGAAAAAATTGCACAATATTTTGCAGTGAGGATGTGCTTATTTGATTATTTTCAGCGGGACAAAAACTAGAGTATAATTTTCCACTTGGGACGATATTTTGGCCAACTTTTCCAGTGAGAAGGGTTCCCAGCGGTTCTGTGAGAATTTTACGCCACAAAGTTTCTTCACAAAATGAAAAGCAAACATCATTAACATCAAAATAACTATAAGATGAAGACAAACCTGTGTATGCACGACCCATTTGGTGTTGAAAGTATGTCAGGAGAACTCAACCACACTATACTAGCTTTTCTCACCTTTCCAAAGCCCAAGGTTGAATGTTCTTATACAAAACCGTATATCATCTTACATGAACATTTAAAGAGTTATTCCTTACCTTTCCAAAGCCCAAGGTTGAATGTTCTTATAAAAAACCGTATATCATCTCACATGAACATTTAAAGAGTTTTTCCTCACCTTTCCAAAGCCCAAGGATGAATGTTCTTATACAAAACCGTATATCATCTCACATGAACATTTAAAGAGTTTTTCCTCGCCTTTCCAAAGCCCAAGGATGAATATTCTTATACAAAACCGTATATCATCTCACATGAACATTTAAAGAGTTATTCCCATTGAGTTTAAAGCCCGAAGTGCTAGAGTTCAATCTCTAACCTTTCTCAGGCAAGAAAAAGTGAAGCCTTAAAAAATGTGCCGCATTTTTGACGTCAGATTGAATCTAGCCATTCCTTTGTTTACAATTGATATTTCTTTTGAAATTTAGCGGTAAATTTTAGTTTCAATCTGTCATTTGTGTAAAAACCAGGCGCGCCGCTCAAGGCCGCGCAACTTTGGTAGGATTTGTTGGCTTCAAATCCTACCAAAGAGATTGACTTCTAGCCCTTCGGGCTTATACTTCATTGGTTATTCCTCACCTTTCCAAAGCCCAAGGTTCTTGAATAGCGGACAATCCGTAAAGAAGTTTCGTTTTCTCTGATGCAATCTTGTTGTTCAAAAATTTCTCGAACATTTCATCCCAAGCTTCGATTCCAGAATTCTTGATACCGTAATAATAAACAAGATTACGGAAATCACCCGGAACTCTGAAAAGGAAAGGAAGAAAATTCAGAAAGTTATTTTCAATGAATCCCGGACCATTCCCCGACCGGGCAATATCCCGACCGGGAAATTCCCCGAGTAGACGATTCCCTGACAGGACAATTCCCCGAGCAAATAATTCCCCGAACGGACAACTCCCCGACCGGACAATTCTCTGACAACTGACAACAATAAAATTGAATTCAGCAATTAAAAAAGCCATTAAAAAATTCTCTGTTCACCAAGGGCCATTGATTTTCTTTCTCGACCGCTCTATAAAAAGCACAACCTTTGTGCTTTCATTCAGATTTATGTTATTTTCTTCAGTAAAGTTAACATATGAAGAGGGGTCACCAAAATCAAAAAGTTTCTAAAAAGGGCACCAAATTCTACTTGGTCACCCAGGAAAGTTTTTTCCACCACGCCACTGACTGTAACATCCTTGGAATTCTAGAAAATCTTCTTAAACACTATATATCTTCCCCAGTTGGCACACAACGTTGTTTCAACGTTTATCTAACGTTTACAACGTCCATATAACGTTAGGTGAACGTTAAAACAACGTTGTGTGCCAACCTCAACTATGGAGACAGTTTTGTGTACCACTGTTATTAGTAGGCTTCCTTACCCACCTGGGCACAGAACGTTCTTTCAACGTTTTTCTAATATTCACAACGTCCATATTACGTAAGATGATACGTTAAAACAACATTGTGTGCCAACTTGGTAATACGCTTAACCCTTTGAGTGCCAGGGTCCTTTTTTCTAAGTTTTTTTTTTAAAATTGCTAGTTCAAACTTTAAGGGCTTATATCTTCTGATCTAGAATGAATTAGAAGCTCGTATATAGCTCGTTGGATAGCTTAGAGTCTCCTCTTTCTTTTGGGCGCCTTCGGCGCCGCCCTATTTAGGAAGGGCGTGGTGGGCGGCGGCCAAGGGGGGGGGGGTAGGTTAGGGAATTAAAGCAGTCAGGCCCGCTGCGAGGACCTGACTGAACTGATGGAAAGGTGCTCAGTGGTAAAACTTCAAATCGACTCACTAGAAGACAGAATAAAGTAAAACAGGGCCAAATTTGGAGGTTCTTGGATCACTCGTTGACCAAAAATAGTCAAAAAACGGTCAGAATCTCAAAAAAGTGAATTTTTGTCAATTTTTTGCATTTTTTTGACTTTTTCGCTTAAAATCTCGCTGGAAAGACTCACTTTTGAAATTTTTTTTGCTTGACCATAAAGGACAATCTAATTCCTACGAGTTCGACCAAAAATAACGATTTCTAAATCAAACTGGGCATTACAGGAGGGCTTCGCCCTCCTATATAGCCCATGTCGTATATATACGACATCGGCACTTAAAGGGTTAAAGAAGTATATTGTAATTTTGCAATTGGCCAGGCCCGGCGGAACAACTGTAGAAGTGGGGAGGCTGAAGGCTGAAAATGAGATAAAATTCGCTAAGAATTTGATAAAAAAATCTCATTAGCTCAAAAGTGGGGAGGCTGAAGTCTCCCCAGACTCCTCACTTCCGCACTCGGGCCTGTTGGCGCTTACTTGTTTTATGTGTTGGATTTTACAGTTTCTTTCATTTTTTTAGATAGCCTTTAAGATAGGTTTTCACGTGAGTAGATTTCAAAAAATCGTTAAAAAACGTTTACATACGGTGTATCTTTTTCCATCCAATCTTTGAAAAGTTTTGTAGAGTTACCAAGACAACCAATATGGCCATTGTTACAAGCCAGATTGACGATCTCAACTTGAAGATACCTAGAAAATCAGTTATTTGCAGAAAATAGAATAACCAGAGAAATAAAGTCTGAACGAACGACCATATAAAAAAGAACGAATGAACGAACAAACGAAAACAGAAAACCATAGCTTACCTTTCTAAGAAGTTATCATTGTCTTCAAATCCGTATTTTTCATAAAGTGCTGACACTTTTCTCAAAATGTATTTCTGAAGGAAAAAATAATACCATATGTTTGACCCAAAGACAAACCATTTTGCTTTTCACGGTTTTCTCACCCTTAGAGAGAGTTATAGTGAAAGTTACAATAATTTCTGGGACACTTATAAAAAGTTAATTCTCCTTAAATGGATTAACCCTTAGAAGCCGCTCTCTTTTTTGAAAAAGGCCAAAAATTTCATCATTTTTTTCTGGAAATTATTTCTTTCAAAGGCAATTTCTCGACCAGGACAAACGATTCAGGTATCAACTTTGGTATCGTTGGAAAGCTCTTTCTCTCAGCTACAAAAAATAGCAGATTTTTTTTTCTCTGAATCTCAAGTGGTCAGGAGTTATGACCAAAAGACTGTGTATCGGTAAAATGGCCTTTTCAAAACGTATATATACGTATTCTGGCTTCTAAGGGTTAATTTTCGCAAGGATTAAATTTTGCAAAGTTTCCAAGTTTTTCCGAAAATTCGCGAAATTTAATGCTCACGAAAATTTCAAAAACCCTAGATTTTTGCTAAAACCTTTAGGAAAATGAAAAAAAAAAATAGTTAAAAAAGAGGCGATTCGCGAAAATAGATCCCGCGAAAATTAAATAATTTTGAAGAAAATTTTCTCGCCAAAGTATGTGCTCGTGAACTGAAAATTTATAATAAACGTATAATTCATTTCATATTCTAATGGGAATTATTTTAGCGAAAACTCATCCTGAAATGTATTACATTTCACGTGGATTAATTTTCGCGAGTTTTGGACTTTTTCACGAAATATAGTTTCTTCGGAAAACTTAAAATCCGAATTTTGACCAAGGCTCCTAGGAGATAGATCTTATCGGAGTTTTTGATTTTTTTTTAAAAAAGCGATGCATTGTGAGATTGTTTCGGGGATACTACAATAGAAATCTCTTGGGAATTCCTAGAGGGAATTCTATTGTAATACCCCCGAAACAATCCCACAATGCATAGCTGAACCCCCCCCCCCGCTTATTAAGTTTTGAGATTTTTTCCAACCCCCCGCTTATTCCAACTCCCCCGGCTATTAGGTACCCGAGAGTACCTAACGTTCACAACGTTCATATAACGTTAGGATGAACGTTGAAACAACGTTGTGTGTCAGCTGGGTAACGAGTAAGTATGTAAAATTAAACCCACCGTAATTTTCTTTTGAGCAGGTCGTGTAGAGGTCAACGTACCCGGGATGAAATTGATACCATCACTAGCCGCTTTCCATGGTAAATAGTCTGTGTCCGCATCAATGTAATCAAACACGTCAAGAGCAATTGTGTATTCTTTCAAACGACCGGCGCTGAAAGAAATTTTTGAAAATTACCACGGGAAGGGAAGAATTAACTTTGGAGACTTGCAGGTAAATTGTTTTGAGATGAGAGGTTATTTTAAACGACGATGATGAATTTTTCAAATTAAAAAAAACTGGAAATTGGAATGGAACTAAAATTTGAAGAAATTATCAGCTATATCATACACGTCTTTTATAAGCATAGGGTAAATTTTCGTAAATTATTTTTTGAGTCTCAAATATCCTTAAGTTATGCTTATGCAAAGACATTACTTTATTAATTTATAGTATATGACAGGTCACGAAAAAAGAGTACAATAAATTTATTTTTTTTGAATTTTGTAAACTGAGGCTCAGCCCATAGATTTGTAAAGCCCAAAAGGCTAGATGTCGTGCTTTAAACCATCGCAGGCAGAAAAAAGTGAATATCAGAAAAAAATATTGTTGCTATTGCTTTCGAAAACCTGTCAAGCGCTGACATTGCAAGGATTTGCCTGACTGTGAAGGTTTAAAAAAGGTTTGGACTGTTGGGCTGTTGGGCTGTTGGGCTGTTGACCTCTACCCACCCGTAGGTCTCTTGAAAAATAAGAAATAATCAATGAAATAGAATGACAGTTAGTGGAAGTACCTCGATTTTAAGCATGGTCAAAGTTCACGTGATTTCAGTTATCAGATTGGAATCAAATATTCTCGTTGAAGTAAAACACCTCTGTGTCACAGACCCGCTGGTACCCAAGCCCCACTGAAAAATTTCGCAAAAATTTCGAATACTTGCCACTATATTTCCCACTGTGAAAATGACTTTGATTTCATCCCCACTCGAAATTCAATGTTTAAAAATTGCACTCCAAAACCATCCCACTGGATTTTTTAACCTTGGAACAATAGAGTTCCTATCCCCATTGGGATTTCAATAGGAGTTTTTATCCCCACTGAGGAAAAAAGTTCGACCGGGGCTGTGAGACAAGGGTGTAGTAAAACTTACTTTGCAAGAGCAAATACATCACTGATCAACCCAGCTCGATCCTTTACATCAAGTATCTATAAAAGCGAATTGAAAATCACTATTCAGTGAGTGTCATAAGTAGATTGCCAACATTGAAATGCCGACAGGTTTTCTCAAATAAAACACAAACTTTAAAACGATGAACAGAAAATCTAGAGAAAAATAGTGGCCTTTCGCATTCCAGTATATGACGAGAAAATAACCGGTGTTCCGATTATTCCGTTTTTTGCAAATTGAGAATCTAAAATTTTCGCGTGGATTAAGTTCTTGAACGAGCCTCTTTTTTTCCTAATAATTTTTCTCATTCCAAGAGATTTTCGGATTTTAAATCCTTGGCGAGGAATAAATTTGGCGAAAATCAATCCACGTGAAATTTAATCCCCTTAAGGCACTAGATACCTGTACTGGCGGATTTAGAGAGAGAAAGTAAGTCGGAAACATACGAAGGAGTGCAACGCTCGTTTAAATACAATGAAATTACAATTACAAATCTCTCCATCTGATAAGTTCGACAGGGTCTAAAACCGCCTAGATACCTTATGATTATATTTGAGAATTTTGATCATATTGGCCCATCCAGCATCATCATAATTGACTCGATAAAATCCGTATTGTCCGGCATTTCCTTTGATCAAATAATCTGTTGATCCTGTGTCCACATTGACTGGGAAAATGAGTGAAATAATTGATAAGATATCAGTTCTAACTGAAAACTAATGAACGTTTAAAGATTTGATCAAATAATCTGTTGATCCTGTGTCCACAGTGGCTTCAAATATAATGAAAATAAAGAAAATGAATAAAAACGGAGAATTTTAATACTTTGATTGCCCCTTATAAAGTGAAATAAATTTCGCAGGGATTTTCTTTTTCTCGAGAATCATTTCATAATTAGATGGAACGGATTATCAATTTTATCTAATAGCCTGCTGATTCAGCTGTGATCTACTCAGCAAAGTTGGGGCGATAGATTTGTAAAGCCCAAAGGGCTAGATATCGTGCTTTTGCTAAAAAGTGTGCCGAGGTTAGGTAGGAAATCCTACCTAAGTCACGTGACATTACAATAGAATTTCAGCGTTTGACCAATCAGAAGCTTCGCGGGTTTTCGAAAACAATAGCAACAATATTAAGTCCGACATCTAGCCCTTCGGGCTTTTAAATCTATGGTTGGGGCACTATTTTGCTTCACCTGTTATGGCTTAGGAAAGATAGGGTAGCCCTATTTAGTGTATTATAATATGAGATCTGTTATAACTTACTATTTTCATACTTCATCCAGGCAAGTGTACTGTTCCTTATGAGCTCAACACTTTTTGCGGTGTCATCGAGTTTTAACGTTGTGTATTTAAAAGGAATATTCCATTTGTAGCTGAAATTTGAAGAAAACACCCCCTCTAGTTGGAGAAAAAGATGAGTTTAAATGACCATTACTGACTTGATTAAAAATGGGGCTAACTCAGAAAACATATTAGCAGTCTACATTGAAACTAAAAAAAAGATCTGGTGGACTTGCTGTACACGTTTTTTTATAAGAACAAACTATAAAAGAACATAAGGCTTCGATGGCTAAAATGTTAAGAACAAGTTAGAAACATCTGAAGGCTTTGTGGACTTCCAATTTCTTAGGAAAATTGGCAAAAACACTCAAAAAATGGTGAAATTAAGAACATGTTAAGAACATTTTTAGGCTTGAAACTCAAAAAGTTAAGAAAATCCGAAGGCTTCAAAAATTTTGGATGTTCTTATAAAAATAACGTGTATTACTTTTTGATGTAGCATTAATACATCCTGAGAAAATGCCCAAAGAGCAAAGTATCCGCATACTGAAATATTTCTATAACTCGAACAAATTTGCTACTTGAGAGTATCCGAGGTGTGGAAACTCTACATGTAAACTGTATATTAAAATAAACTAACCCATATGAAGAGTTAAATTTCTCTTTACTGTAATCAGGATTTTGATCTCTCAAAAATCGAACTTGATCCACTTTGAATTCTCCATTGTTTAATGATTTGATTCTCAATTCTGGGAAGTTCATTTGGAAAATCCACGAATTCATGACGTCAGTTACATTGTAATTATCTCCGGCGAGTTTGGATGCCTGGAAAGAAAATAAGAAAAGTAAAGAAAAGAAAGTTCGCCCACAGTGAAGTGAAAGACAAGTGCTATTTAACCTCGCACACAGTCTGATGTGTCTAACTAATAAAAGGGCCCCTGCTCTTTACCTCTGATAAAGCCTTCCACAAGTCACTTGATTTTGCATTTTTGTACGAAAATCTCCGAAGGTATATCTGAAATAAAGAAAGAGTGACAAGATGATTTCTTCCATGTAGTAACAAGACCTTTACTAGTACTTTCAGTACACGTTTTTTTATAAGAACATCGAACATCCGAAGGATTTTTGTCAAGGAATTTATTTAGGATCGTGATCAAGTCTTTCTTCCTAAAATCAATACCGAGTTTATGTATATGTGTTTTTCAGCGACGGAGACGGTAAGGTTCTAATTTGACTAGATCATGACCAACTGAGGACGACGGTAAATCAGCACTTTTACCGTCCTCGGTTTTGCGGGTCAGAAGTGCTGGTTGATCACGATCCTAAATAAATTCCTTGACAAAAATCTTACGTTCAACCCTTTCTTGAAGACTTCTTCGCCGAGAAAATTGTCCAACATTCGCAAAATTGATCCTCCCTATAAAAAGAAAACAACTAGAATTAAATGATCCAGCCAGAAAATTCGTCAGTATACC
Source organism: Clytia hemisphaerica (assembly GCF_902728285.1). Lineage (NCBI taxonomy): Eukaryota > Metazoa > Cnidaria > Hydrozoa > Leptothecata > Clytiidae > Clytia > Clytia hemisphaerica. The sequence goes on along the minus strand of NW_027103595.1, from coordinate 1,207,089 downwards.
CTTAAATTATGCGAAACTCCCTCCCCTTACTGAAATAGTTGGATTCAGCTCTCTGAAGCTACAATTATTTTGAAGTTTGGGGGCCTTGGGACTAAAAGAGTATTTCAATATTTGTTATGCAGTTCAACCTCGTTCCCAGCTTATTATCAATCTTTGGATGTGTTGAATGGTGAAAAAGAATGCGGCTATTATACTTTGATTTTTCCCGACACCTTTCTCAAGGGAATGATCACTGTGGATTCTAGATAATATTTAGCAATGTTACAAAGCCTAGGATACACGGGGATCGAAGCTGGGGTATACTGCCAATAACAACTGTACTGATTGTTTGGATTTTAGAGCCCTTGTTTCAACGCTCATATAACGTTATATGAACGTTTTGAGCATTAGATCGGATTTAGACGGTACACTTTTTTCCCTGCCTATTCAAATTTGGAATTACAGTTGGCAGAAAGTTGGCTGTCTATAAATTCAATGCCTCGCCCTCTTCTGACTTCTGAAGTCATTCAACAGCAATAATTTCTTTCAATCTTTTTCAAGCAAAGATTTTAGATGCCAACTTTTGCCCCACTTTTTGCCTACGCTAATAATTATAATAGGCAGGGCAGAAGTCGGCCATCTAAACTAGGACATACCTTTGCATATGATATGGCATCAAAAATTTGATCAATATCTTCAGGTCTTTCGACTTCAATGTAGATTGGATGTGACGAAATAAGAGAATCAAGGCTCATCGCGTTTGCTACATCTCGTGTTAGTTGGAAGTCGAGCTAAAATATATCAAAAGAAGAACCGTTGTACAGTAGAGTCTCCATAACTCGAACTTGCACGGGGGACAAAAATTTGTTCGAGTTAAGGAAATTTGAATCATGAAGTAAGGAAAACTTGTTCGAGATATTAAGGAGACATTCGAGAGTTAATAAGATTATACCGTACAAGTGGCTTTAAGTTTAAATTTGAAAAGGAAAAGCTGTTGGCCAGCTAGAGAGGTAAGCATATTTCATTCCTTGCATTTCACCGTATTCCAAGACAACTAAAGCGTCGTTTTATGACATTTTCTTGTTAACGTTGATTTTCGATACAGTTGCCGCTCTCTAATTCGACGTTCTACTATTCGATAGGCTCCCTTATTCGATGAAATCTAAAGTCACTGTCAACAAGAAACTCTCATAAACGACGCGCCCTTATTCGATAAGCTCCCTTATTTGATGAAAATCCAATTCCCCTTGAAAATCGAATTAGAGAGCGTCAACTGTATTATCAAATTATAAGAAGGGTATCGAAAAGTAGAATGTCGAATAAGAGAGTATCAGCTGTATAAGCTTACCGCTTTCCAATCCGGATGGACTTTATCCATTCCGATAAATTGAATGTAAGAAGCGAATCCTTCATTCAACCATAAATCACTCCACCAATCCATTGTCACAATGTTACCAAACCACTGTATGAAGAAGGGTGAAAATATTATCTAACGCCAAGTCATCAATTTTATATTAGATAAATGGTAAAATTGTTGAGATTTCCTCTTCTGTAGTATTGTACCGTAGGTGCACCAAAAATAATTTCATAGGTTTGAAAATATATTGTGAGTTCACGGAACCTTTTTTTGATTCTTTTTTATAGTATAAAAGAAAGCCTTACTTAAATTTTACTGTATAAACCACGGATATAAGAACCAACGAATTACAAATTTGGTCATTTTTATTCAAACTATTTTTAATAAGATCAGTAGGAAAATGAAACGGCCACACCAAAATAAGGCAAAACCGTGAAATGCAATTTTTTTCGATCTTTTTTCAACCACGAAAAGTAGTTCCCGTGAAAATTAGTTCCCTTAAAGTATCCAAAATTGTCAACATTTATAAAAAACAAAGTCGGTACAGGATTTCAAAAGCTTCTGTCGTATACTTGATAATCACAGATATCATACTCCTTTACACACTAGATAGGCTAACTTCTCACCGCAGATTGTCCGTTGAAGTGTGTCCAGTCTTGAAATCGACTTGTCCGCCATGTTGTTTTCTAATTCACCTTAGATTTTCGAACGTACGAATTTCAAAACATTCGAATCGCGCTGTTGACAACAAGAATTGAAAACAAGATGGCGGACTAGAGTCAGCTCAAAACCTGGACACGCTTCCGATATACAGGTAGCCCGATCCAGTCAAGTAGTTAGAGATCAGTGCTGATAAGCCTTACCTGATGAGCTAACTCATGAGCGACAATTCTGCTGACCAGAAATTTATCTGACGAAGCGGAATTATGTTCGTCATACAACAATGCGATCGCTCGGTATGTGATGAGTCCCCAATGCTCCATTGCTCGGTAAGATAAAGATGGTATGGCAATCATATCTGAAAAAAAATCACGATTTTTATAACAGTGGTCAGAGCATAGTTTTTCGTCTGTGACGGAAAATGGATTTTACATTACAAATGAGCACATACTCTTGAAATTGTAGTAAATTATGCTGAGCTTGGTAAAGTAAAGATGGTTTGGCAAACCTATCTGGAAAGAAAGAGCAAGGGCGAATAGCCGATTTTTTTCCGTATACCGCCATAACGCCATACCGCCATTATTTCCCGCCTTTATACTATCACTGTAACGGAAGACAACACCCCCTTGAAAATCAAATGATCGTACTAATTTTACTAAAAGTTTATTAATCACCTGCTTTCGGTAAAGGATATGAGACATTATAGTAAGATTCCAAATGTGGCAAAACTTTGCTGCCGACGTCCATGGCATAATCGATTTGATCAATTTGCGATGATGGGGCGTAATACGTCATCTGAAAGAGCAATGTAAATAGAAATAAAAATTCCAAAAAAAAAACGGAAAGGAAGACATTTTGGTGGAATTTTAATTTGGCGGATAACAGAAAAAAGAAATGCAAACCCAGATCCACCAAAATGTTCTTCCCACTACTTCCATTCTTTTTTCGAAATTACAAATCACAAACACGATCAAGTATGTGGACACGATGGGGGGCTCTAAGATGTTCTGATTTTAACCATTTTGTGAGTATTTTTTGTGCAATTTTTGAAGGAATTTGATGTACATACATTAGTAGGAACCGTAGTATTTGCAACAACCATTTTACTTTCGAAATCACAAATTACAAACACGATCAAGTAAGTGGACACGATGGGAGTTGTTTTAAAATAATTGGTCACTTCGTCTCCATCAGCTTTAGTTCTGATGACCGGCATGTTACTCAATGCAAGATAACTTTTATCTCGTTTCATTGAGATATCGAAAGTCGCTTTCATTGCTGGTTCGTCAAAACATGGGAATGCTGAACGGGCGTCCACGGGCGCGAATTGAGTGGCAGCAACTTTCCTGTAAAAAAATAAATTTGTCAGTGAAGACTATAAGTTGAAGGTTAAGTGTTGCTACAATAGTGCTCTATCAATTGAAGGAGTATGATAAAATTTCAGAAAAAAAAACACATGAAATTTGCTTCTGGTTCATCAAACATGGGAATGCTGAACGGGCGTCCACGGGCGCGAATTGGGTGGCGGCTACTTTTCTATGACGGGAAAATAGAACATATCTTTAAAGGAAGTAAGTAGCTTATACTAGACGTCAATGTTTATTCCCCTTTGCAAATTTATCGAATGTATTTACCCTAGGAAAATAATTTGATATTTTGATGTCACTTTAAATATCTTAATACTTGGAGGGTTTTACTTTTGCAGGAATCTAAAAATATTCTTTTTTATGATGTAAGAGTAAACACATGGTAGGAGGTACGATAAATGGTGTCCTTTGATTTGGCACTGATAGCGGATATTGACACGAACAAAGGTTGTAATTTTAAAATTTAGCAAAAAGATTTTTTAATTGTAAAAATTAAAACACCAAGAACTTGGGAGAACAAGAAACAATTCGAAATCTGGCGTTTGTGTGAAAGCCACGCGGGTCAGGCTTTTCAGATGGGGACAAGTGGCTTTGTTTTTTATCTAAAAGTTTCGGGTCTAGCCCCTTCGAGGCTTTAAAAGTCAATGGTCAATGTGGACCTACCTGGTTTCCCTTTTCTCATTTTCATAAGTTGACGAGTAGAAACCAGCCAAATCTTTTCGCAAATTATAATCGAATTTGAATTCCAAAGAATAAGTTCCAATTTCAAAATAATCTTGTGCTTCAATAACAAAATACAGATTTGGTTTATATAAGAAGCCCCCGTTGCTTCCATGCTTTTGCTCCAAAGGGTATGTTAGTTGAGAATCAAAACGTTTAACGATAACATCAATGTTATTGAATTTCATTGCATGGACCATGATATATTTTGTCCGTTTAGAAACTTCAGTTTTGATTTTTGTTGTACCATCAACAATATCTTTTTCCATATTGATCTCCAAATCTAAAGACAGAGAAAACAATACACGTTTTTATTTATAAGAACATCCAAAGTTTTTGAAGCCTAAAATGTTCTTAAAATGTTCTTAATTTCACCATTTTGTGACCATTTTTATATATTTTCCTAAGACTGTTTTAAAGTCCGCGTAGCCTTATGTTCTTATAAAGTTTGCAGTGCCGTAGCAGCTGGGGGGGGGGCAAGGGGGCTATGCCCCCCCCCCCGATAATTTTTTCAAAAATGGTTATTTTGCAAAATGCAAAATTTTTCTTGTTTTTTCTTGAAAGCATTTTGTTTTGAGTGCATTTTCAAACAATCTAGAGCTTAAATTTTCAAAATTTCCCCCCTCGGGCCAAACCATGGTTGGCCCTCGCGGTCTCACTAAACTTAAGCCCCCCCAATAAGAAAATGCTTCCTACGGCACTGGTTTGTTCTTATATATAAAAAAAAAAACGTACGAATATTAATGGTCATTAATGTCTTCGTTGAAACTACTTTAAGAAAGTTTCAGTCGAATTCCATGGAAAACTCTGAAACGCTTATACAAGCATTTTTATAAGAATATACTTTATGAGAATAATTATGATGAAATTGGCTTAAAAAATAAGAAAATGTAAGAATTCCATCATCATAGAATTTGGCGACTGAACCTAAGAATGCCATTTTTAGAGCATTTCCACTAAATTGCCAAATTTTGCTTGAACCAAAGAGAATTCTCTTTGCTTGAACTATGTTTTTAATGCTAGATTTTGGCTTGGTTTGGATACATTTTAATGGTTTTTAACCCTAACCCAAGTCAAAGGCAAATTGAATCAAAGTTTTTCAAAGAGTTACTATCGTCATGCCAATGACAAAGACCCGAACGGGCTTGGTACGAAACTTCTGAATGGCAATTGAAGCCACTTATTTCCCATCCAACACACTTGACCCGTGTAGTTTTTGCACAAAATTTCTAAATGCAGGGCAAATCTTAAGGCTTCACTTTTTTTTTTCTTGAGAAAGGTTGAAGTTTCAACTCAAACTGGGTGGTTACACCAGAATATCAAATTTGGATTCGTTTGAGTTTTTATTTTGTCAGAAAGGATTACACTTATTGATTTTAACTCATTTAAAATGAAGGGTCTCCTGCGAATTAAAGGTTTTGTTTTTAAATAAGAGTGATATCCTTTTATTCTACATTCCACAAGTAACTTAGTCCCCCCCCAACTTAGAGCACTTGAAAATTATGGTGGTATTTAAAATTTTGCAGGGAATTCCCCTTTATATTAAATATTAGACTTTCATTGTGTAAAAACGTTGAAAAATTGGATTCAACGATTAGAAATTTCCAACTAAAATGTCTGAAAAATATATAGCTCAGAAAAATACATCTTTGGAAAGCTTCAAAGAATTTTCTAAAATTTTGAAAATATTAAAAATGAGAGAAATTTTGCAATACGCACCTATTTCATAATGTATGGGTCTAATGTATTCTGGTAAACGAATATTATGATAAACTTCTGTTCCTGGTGTTTTTGGGACAGTCGTTGGAGCCATGGTAGTTTTATTTGAACCGCCTTTCTTCAATCCTGAAAAGACAAAGAATGAATTGGTTTATTTTATTTACGATTGGAATATACCTAAATAGACCGATTCCATGTGACGTCATTTTCACCCACGATCAGCCATTTATACCTAAGGACTGGTAGAAAGAATATGTACAGGGTGATCTAGTAACAGCTTGATAGCTCAAAGTATTCTAATATTTCCCGTTTAGATCTGCGCATAGCTTTTTGTTTGTTTTTGTTGCGTTGCTTGAGGGTTGCCTGAAGATAGTGTCTAACTGGATTTTGCCGAATCGGTCTATATTTCAAAAAAAATATTAGACTTAGACAAGATAAATCTTTGAAGTGTGTTTGTAATACTTTTAAACCTTTTATTTTGTGAAAGTACAACGAAATTCCGTCATCTAAACCTTCCAAATGTTGAAAATTTTCCCGACCTTGAGAACTTTAGGGTGTCGGATGAAAATTTATATTTTGGGCTTACGACACGTGCCATCTAGTTTTACTTCCAAAGCAGTCTCATCCCCGTGTATTCCAGGCTTTAATTACGTTACTGATGGACACCAGAGAAAATCAGGCGCTATCAGAAAACATCAAGAAACTGATTATAGGCAGGGAACAAAGTAAACTGCCTGTATATCTCCTCTGATTACTTTTGATATATCAAAAACTATTTTAGGGGATGCGTGCAGCCTAGGAACAAAGCTGCCTCAAAAGCAAACAAACACAAAATCGAAACAAAAACTTACTTTTCAGAAGCTCTTCATTTTTCAATTCAAGATCATCAATCTTGTTGTTACTGCTAATATACAAACCGATGAACAAAAACACCAACAGCAAAGCAACCGCCAGAATAGTTAAGAAAAAGACATTCTTCCGGTCCGGTTTTACATTTCCAGGTTTCAATTCGACATCTTCCGTTAGCATATGGACTGTCGTTTTGGTCATCTTGAAGACATACAAAACACGTTTTTCCAACGTTCATAAAACGGTTGGTTGTTGTTATGACGTTTGTGTCTACCGGGTCGCTCTAGGAGTCAAGCGTTTTTTCAACGTTCAGCTAGCGATATACGAAGCACGGACAACGTTGTTCTAGTGTTCATACAACGTTATTATCCGGACGTTTTTATGACGTTGTGTTCCAGCTGCGTTCTTCCAGGGATCGGCTAACGTTTTTCCAACGTTCAAATAGCAATATATAGAGGTATGGACGATAGATGGACTTTGTATGGACGTTTTCTAAACGGGACTTTTGAAAAACTTTGAATTACAGTGCTATCTTTTCAACGTGTTTCACCACTGTATACACGAACTTCAAAAAACCGAAATTTATCTAGTCTACATTCAATGTCGATCCAACATCATTTTTGATCCGTAATTTGTGTTAAATCTAATCTAGAAACTGAAACAAGTCTTGAAAGAAAAAAACAACTCCTTCTCACAGACCCACTCACTTGGACCCCTTCCCACTGGAAAAATTGGCTAAAATATCACCCCCGATGAAAAATTATACTCCAACTTTTGTCCCCAATGAAAAAAATATAATAAAACAATCCTCACTGCAAGCTTTTATGCTATTTTTCCCATCCCTACTGAATTTTCTGCCTTGAAAACAATGAAATTTCAATCTCCAGCCATAAAAAATATGGAAGTATCAATCCCCATCGAGTTTTTACCCTCACTGGTTGAAAGAATCCTACCGGGTCTGTGAGAAAGGGGTGTGATAAATAAATCCACAAGATAGCCTCTTACACAAACAGTAACAGACTCGCAATAATACAGTTGAATTTTTGACTGGCTATGCAGTATCTATTAGCAATAAACACTAAAGATACTTCAACTCGAGGGGGTTAATGTGTTATTATAATACTTTAAGAGTTTCCAATTTTGGAATGAAATACGATATAGTGTAGGATACGATAATATGGCAATGTAAACAAGATATGATTTTTATTCTTTTGTGGGTTTAGAACCTTCTTCTTAGATGATTATATCCTCGTTAAAGAGATAACACATACAAACGTTGTAGGCACTGTAACTGCAGGAAGTATACGCTCAGAGTTTTCAGGTGCTAGAACCAACAGAAAAACCCCAATCGAGCTTTTCAAGAATAAATTTGAATATTGGGGGGATGGAGGATATAACATTTTTTGGAAATTTATCCCTGGACAGCAGGTCTAACCCCCCGGACAAGCATTAGTTGACCCCATAGACAATCAAAATTACCCTCAAAAATTTTGTAGATTTTTCCTACCCCCCCCCCGGACACTATATACTCCAGCCCACCCCCCCCCCCCCCCCCCCAATTACGGACATTTTCTGGAAGAGCCTATTGATGTGAAAAGTTCTGGAACCTTTAGGACATTTTATTATGACGTCAATTTTCAGGACAATATTTTAAAATAAAATTTCGACAATTTTATCTCAAAGATCATGAAAAGTAGATAAGGAAAATGGGTGTTGTCTTTAGAAATTTCGGAGATTTTCCTAGAAAGATTTTAAGTAAATCACAGGAAAGAAGGGGTCGTCTTCAATGCATACACGTACTTTAACTACACGTGTTTTTATAAGAACAAACTATATAAGGCTTCGCTGGCCAAAATGTTAAGAGCAAATTAAGATTATTTTAAGGTTTTCTGGACTCAAAAAGACCCTATTTCTTAGGAAAATGGTCAAAAATATTCATAAAATGGTGAAAATAAGAACATTTTAAGAACATTTTTAGGCTTAAAACTCAAAAAGGTAAGAACATCGGAAGGTTTCAAAAATTTTGGATGTTCTTATAAAAAACGTGTACTTTAATCGTAGAAATTTTAGCGAGACTAATTTTAGCGTTTTCCCTATTTTCGCTAAAATAAATCTCGCTAAAACACGCCGAATCGACAGATCGCTAAAATTTATCCACGCGAGATTTCTGGTTATATTGCCTTGATACATTTTTATCAATAGGAAGGGTTTCAGTGCAAAGAAATGCTAGAAAACGAATTAAATCAATAATGTAATAACGAGTATTCGCTAAAATTTATCCACGCGAAACTTTTTGAAATCGTGATTCGCTAAAATAAATCCAAAAAAAATCAAGATTTTCCTGACTCGCTAATATACGCTAAAATTAGTCTCGCTAAAATTTCTACGATTCAAGTATTCAAATGTTGCACAGAACTAAAATTGCGCCGATCCTTGGTTAACAAGCATTTAGGTAGTCCAACCTACTAGAAAGATCAAAATAATTGATACAACCAAGGTCATAAATTTTGAGAAAAAAGGAAAATTCCCCAGGAAGTTTTGAAAATACAACCGATTTGTAAATGTTCTAAAGTAGGTTCGGAGGGTAGAATTTTAACTCTGAGTTTTAACGCTAGACTTAAGACTTCGTCCAATAAGGCTCAGGATATAGCCTGGAAGTTTGCCAACCCGTCCCAAATTTAAATATTCGATTAAATTAACGAGACTTTCTCACCGGAACTTTAAATCTTGAAAAACGTTGAAATAACCGGATTTCTCAATATATTTCGACCATGATTGTAGATTGAATATCCAGGTTACGAAGTTTTGGATTAAATTCACCATGAAAAAAAAATCAGCTTTTCAAGGTTCAAAATATCAGTTTTTTTTCTTCAATTTTACATGTGTTAAAGCAGCTGTGAATTGTTAGTTTGATTTCAACGAGAGAGTCGATCTCAAATCATAACTTTATATACTGTATAACGTCATCAGCATCATTCAATGTTAGTTTACACGTTTTTTTTTTAAGAAACTAGTTTTACCAAGCAGCCTCAATGTTTCTTAAGAAATCGGCCTTTTGAGCCTTAAATGTTTCTTACATGTTTCTAAACTTTTTGACATAATCAGCCTATTTTTCATGCAAAGATTGGAAGGTTCTAAAAAAACCGAGTTAGAAAATGTTATTTTCTCATTCTCAGCCTCAGCATGTTTCTTAGTTTTTAGGCATTCTGAGCCTCGTGTTTCTTAAAAGTGTGTTTCTTAAAAAAAAAGAACGTGTACACGTTTACAATGTCAAATAATCAATTCCTAAATTGAAAAATTCGTCAGTATACCTTATTGGAACTAATTTTAGCGTTTTTCTCGGTTTTTCGTCAAAATCGCGAAAATTTGATCCCGCGAAAAATTTTGAGAGTTGAAAACCGCGAAAATTAATTCCCGCGAAATACAATTTTTTCCAATTTTAACGAAAAATTTGAAAAATCCTTAGGAAAATGACGAAATTTGTCCAAAAAAGGGCAAAACCCGTGAAAATTCCAGAATGGAAAAAACAGCGAGAATGGAAAAAACCGCGAGAATGGAAAAAACCGCGAAAATTAAAACCCGCGAAATGCAATTTTTCGGATATTTTTTTTCGACCGCGAAAATTAGTTCCCGCGAAAATTAGTTCCCGCGAAAATTAGTTCCAATAAGGTACACGTTTTTTTATAAGAAAAAACTATATAAGAACATAAGGCTTCGATGGCCAAAATGTTAAGATCAAGTTAAGAACATTTTAAGGCTTCGTGGAACCTAAAACATCTAATTTCTTAGGAATATGGACAAAAATACCCGAAAAATGACGAAAATAAGAACAGGTTAAGAACATTTCTAGGACAAAAGTTAAGAACATCCGAATGCTTTACGAATTGTGGATGTTCTTATCAAAAAACGTGTAGATGTTGCTATGTGCAGAAGTTTGTGAAAAGGGATTTTATTGTTCATCATTGCTCCTGTGGGATATCGAGAAGCTAGCCTTGTGAGACCATCCGTTGACATGGATACTGATATCATTGGCATTCAGCCTAGAGTCCCGAAGCTGGTCTGGTGTGACCATCCTTTGTCATGGAAAATTGCATCATTTGGCATTTAGTTTAGAGGGGCTAGAGACCTTTCCCTGAGCGAACCGTTGAAACTCACGGCCCCGGCTTTTAACGCTAAACAAACGATAGATTGTAAATAAAAATCTACCACTAGATTTAAAAAAATGTGCCGCATGGAAACGAAGAAACTTGTTTTATATTTTCTTGCTTGAGAATATTTAAGATTCCACTCTAGCCTAGCCTAGAAATCTAAGCTAGTTTGATTCAGGATAAATCTGGTGGTAAGTTGTGACTGAATAATTCCAAGGCAAACTTAAAATCCGTAAATATAAAAAATCTTTAAAGCACCGAAAACACTATATTGCCATTAGCCGTGTGTCCTATAGCCTGATGAATACGGGCTTAGTTAACTAGGCTAACTCTTGCCCTTCGGATCATTTATAATAAGATCGAAATATGACAAAAAGTTAAGAGAATCTGGAATATTCATCGGTAGCGCTTTCGTGTTTGCATTCACCACCATGATCCGTCGGTTCCACAACAGCTATTTTGGGGTGCATCACCAACCTCAAACGTTTTCTCTTCAAAACGAGGCTAGCTTTTTTTCGAAACATTGGGTGTTTCCAAAAATATAACAATGGATTTACAATCGCATTGATGCACCATACTAAACGGCCTGTTTGGGTAATCTCATATTCCCAAGCTTCGATTAAAGTCCATTTTTCCGGATCAATAAAGTCTTCCGTTATCAGAATAGACCGCATTACAACCATACCGGATGAAGAGAGAAATGTCATGGCAACCACCCAGTTAATGAGGGTTAACGCTTTCTGGTTACGCTTCAACGCCTTTTGTTTGATGACGTCATTTTGTGCGTCCACCCAGTTCCGTTTCAAGATGTTTTGTGTTTTCCTCGAATACACATAGACGATCAAGAAACACGCCGGGATACTCAAAATAACGATGAAATTATTTAAAACCCTATTTAGACGTTTGGTAGCAATGTAAAGGGCCGGTGCACACCATGGTACCACAAATAGTAGAACTTTCTTCAACTTGATTCGTTGATGAAATTCGGTTTGTGAAATCTTGATAAACCGATAAAAAGATATACTGATCAAAGTATATCCGGAGATAGCGATCAAACCAGTCAAATACCGAGCCAAATTTTGAATCAGATTGCTTTGAACTTTTTGAATCTCAGCAACAGTGAAGGGTGATAAAATAACACTTGTCAACAAATCACCAATGGATAAGGAAATTAACAAGGAGTTGGAGAAAGTCTGGATTTCCTTGTAACGTATGAATAGATACAAAATAAAAATATTAGCCGGTACTCCACCTGCGATTGTTAAACTGTAGCCTGTGATCAATAGACTGTGAACTGTTGACCGAGTGAATTCCATTTCTGATTTCTAGATTCTATAAAAAAAATTTTATAATATATTTTTCAATTTTTTATTAAGACAAGAATATCTAAATACAAAAATTTAACGCTTGGCTTAGCTACTGATCCAAATACTGTCTGCCTGCATGAGAATGTGCTAAGCCTTCAGATTGCAAGATGGGTGCTCTGCTGTGCCACCTTAGCCACAAATACCTCAGCAAACAATTCTTTGTAGTTTGTCATGTCTACCAAAAAAATTAGTTCGATGAAAAAAAGACTCTAGATTTGTAAACGATTTGTAAAATAGCTCTTTGGTAGCAAAACAACCACATACGCTTAGCCCCCCCCATAATTTCTACTAGTGATTTTTTTCATAAAATGGAGTATTTCACCTTTAAAATTTGCCTTTATTCGAATTATTTTAGTTTTTCGAGTGTGTTTTTAGTCAATTTAGAGCTCTAGATTTCAAAATTTCCCCATTTGGGCAAAACTATGGTTGGCCCTCACGGTGTCACTGAACTTATATACCCTACCCTAATATCAAAATGCTTCCTACAACACTACTTCTTACCGTCCATTAAAATCAACTGACGCTCGATTTTCAACATGGTAGGTACTTTAGTTGAAGATCACGTCTCGACTGATGCCACAGGCTTTTAGCCTCATTAAAAGATATTTTTATCTGCGGCATATCTAGATAGTACCAACTATTTTTAAAATAGAAAATGGAGGAGAGAGTCAGAGAGTTTTATCCAATTACAATTTTGAAAGAAAAAGGGAGAGTGCCCCCTTTATAATCCTTTTGGGGAGAGTGTAATTATGTATCTAATATTCTTTAGAACGATATTATACTAATAATAAGAAAAATAGGAGCTAGATAAAATTTAAAGAGGATTTAGATTTCTACGGGTCGATATTTTCTTATCTTCTTAATAATCACACACCTAGAATTAAAAATAATTTCATCACTTCGCGGCACTTTACAAACTAAAGAGAATTTTAGAAGAAGAAAATGCATGTTTTAAAACTATTAAGTTAGTTGGACCTACCTGATAGCTTACAAACAGTGAATAATCAAACGACCATCGGGACAATGGATCAGGTAGGTCCAAAAAAAGGTTTAGATTTATTACGCAATTCTATCCATCTATCCCTTTAAAATACACTCTCAGGCAAATTAAGGCCTGTCCAGATTTTTCAAACTTACCTGAATTTTTTATCACCGTTTCCACTTGTCATAGCATATCACTTCATACATCGAAAGAAGCGTATTGGAGTGTAGATCACTGGAATTGCTGTGCCATAATTAATTTTTTCACCCAAAAAAAGATATTAGGCAAAAACCAAAAAATGCTGACGTCAGCAAAACTTGTTTTTTGAATAACTCAAGTTCGGCTTATGGTAAAAACATGAAATTTGGACAAAAGTTGCATATCAATAATAGGAACATTTTCGTGGAAACGGTGATAAAAAATTAAGATAAATTTGGACGTGCCTTAATTTGCCTGAGCTCAGGAAGCAAGGATGTAGATTTGAATACATAGTGAGATAATGCTAAATAATGAATACGACCCTGAGATTACTTTTCTTCTAAAAACCCGAGCGAGATATGATTGAACGGTCTTTTACATAAATTTCCCCCTCGTGATACTACGATACAAGATTTCAATCCAGTGTCAAAAATAATCCTGGAAAAATCGCAAAAAAAAGTCAAACCTACATTATAGGGGCCATTAAGATTATAACTCAAATTTAGTCGCTTAAAAAACATATTTCAACTGTAGTTTTTGATAAACAATTTTTGGTTTATTGAGAATAAATATGATTACGTTTCAAACACCCAAACATGACATCACTTTGACTGCAACTGCCCCGCAAAATTACTCAGCTGGCTTTTATATAACCACACACAGATTGCACTTTAATGCGTCACAACTTACTTTAAACCCATAGGGTGACAAGGACAGCTAAATTACGTTTGCTAATTTTAGATAACATACCCTTAAAATTATTCAGCTGCCCCTTACACCCTTACAATATATCCCGTTATACCACAAACACCTCCCACTTTTAGGTGTTACAGCTTTATAAACTCATGTACTCGCTATAAAAAGCACAATAGGATGATGCTAGACCTTTATAGGAACAGTTTATGAACAATGTTGATCATGTTGAATTCAAACAATTCCAGGGTTGCATTTTTAAAAGTTGTGCATAAATAAAGCCTAAAATACCTCAGTTTGACTGGGCCTCAGGAAGAGGATGAGAACTATTACAGGCTCTAAGTGCCGAAAAAATTAGAAAAGTCGAGCCTCAACAAAAGTTTACTGGTTCTTATAAAAAAAGTGTACTATAGACACCTTGAACCTTTAGGATGTTACAGCTTCAAACCCATAGGGTGATAAAGAGAGATAAATTAAGTGTCCTAATTATAAATACAAAGGATAGGTGATATTAGATAGGGAAATTTCAAAATCCAGAAAAATTTAAAAAGATCTATTCAGATTTTATCAAATTTTACTCAAAGGTTTCTAGGAAGGAAATAAGATGCTTACACTATTAAATCATACACTATTTTTCTTTTATAAGAACAGTATTATAAGAAAGTGAGGCTCAAAATCACCAAAAACTAAGAACAATTTAAGAACAATTCTGAGCCTGGAATTACTCAATTTTTTTTTCAAATAATTTAGGGGTCAAAGTAGTACAAATTGGGTATAAATCGTAAAATACCTCAGTTTCACCTTACAATAAGAACAGGATAAGAACAATTTGAGGCTCAATGTGTCAAAAAATAAGAACAGCCGAGTTCTTATGAAAGAAAAAAGTGTAGGCAAGAACAAAATATCTAACAAACAAAGATTAAGGTCTAATGTTTTCACCTTTTCACCAAGACAAAAAAGAATGAAAAAAAAAGGTACAATCTGGGCTTTGAAGATAACACTTGATTTTGAATGACAGAGTGTATAATTAGGGCGTTTCCTTCAAGATTATCGGCATTAAGTTTTCATGATAGGGAAGCACCTTTAGCTGATTTAAATAAATTTTGTGGTGCTTTATAAGACGAAGTCATGATAGAAACAAAGCCTCTAACACTTAGAATAAATTTTTCAGGGGGTAATGTGAGAATCCAGGGGGTTTGAAACGAGTGTTTTTCATTTTTCCAGGGGTAAAAAATTATTTTGAAATATTCAGGGGGTAAAAGTATGATTTTAACCAAGGGTTTTTTTTGCAAATTTTGACATTTTCCAGTGGATATCACACATTTCGAAAAGTTTCGTCCAACACCCCCCCCCCCCCCTTATATGGAAATTTAATGGAATGACCCAGCTTTAGAAAACTTAGAACAACGTAACAATAAAGATCTAAGCATACCATAGAAGTATTTTAAGTTTCGATCCAACTTTTACTATTTTTTGACTCACTTGAAATTAAGAAATTCCAGGCTCAGCTTTGTTCTTAAATTGTTATTATTTCTCGGCGTTTTTTAGCCTTGCTGTTATGTAAAAAACTGAAGCATTGGGTGACTAAACGCTTAAAATATCTCAATTCAACCCTAAATAGGAAAAAGATTTAAATGGGGGATGGTTTCAAACAGGAAAAAAACTTTTTTTGCAATGTCACAATTAGATCTTTATCTTTAAATTTTTTATCAATTTTATTATTCTTTAAAAATCTAGAAATCCCTAAAAATTAGTATCATGGTTCTTAAGTGTGAAAGGTTTCCAAATTGAAAAAGGAAATTTAGAAATAGAAAAACAGGGAAAATAATCCTTCAATGATAAAAAGTGTCCCTCAAAAAGCAAATTTTAAAACATAAACCTGAAACCGAATTTTTCAAACTTACTTTCATAAAAAACAAATCATCAACTGAAAAATACCTACAATATTTTTGGTTGGATTTTAATTGCTGATATAAATAAAAAATAAAATAGATTTTTCTTTTTCTAAAAAATAAAATTAGACATGTCCATTTTATAAATAAAATTCAGTCGTTTTTTTCGTCAACACCAAAAAAATTACAAACCGTCACCCAAAATTAATTCTAAGAATGAAAAAAAAAAAAGAAAAAAATTAAACTACAAAATATTTTTTCAGTCCCCCCTCTGCGAAAGAAGAGAGCAGATTGTAACAGCTCTTCGAGTTTTCAATCTTTTTTTAAAGAGAATCCTCTAATTCATTATTACGTAAAAAAAGATAACTTTTTTTTTAAATTGGCTTCAACATTGACTGGAAATGACATAAAATGTATATCTCTCTCATGTATATTTTTCTCATTTTCTCATTTTTCTGTGACCTACTGAAAGAAGTGACAGTCAGGGTGGGAGAGGGAGTACCTGTTTATTATAAGAAGTGTGTGTGCGTGTTTTGTTTATGCAATCTTTTGTCGTTTGTTTGGGGGATCTTCAGACTGAATGAATGAATGAATGAATGAATGAACGAGTCAATGAATGAGTAAATAATTAAGCAAGAATCGTATGGTTTTCCTCTTCTGTTCAAACTTGTTAGCTTATCACTTGATTTGCGTCTACATACGTTCAATGTATTTGGGGGGGAGGGAGGTGTAAGTAGAATTTTTGCATAGTGTATATCACGGAGGTCGCCCGCGTGTGCTCATATAGTTTAAAAAAATCAACTGGCGAAATATCGTCAACAAGAAACTCTCATAAACGACGCTTACATTTTTCGATGAAAGTCCAACTCCCCTTGAAAATCAAATTAGAAAGCGTCAATTGTACCGAACACTGACGTATTCGTATTCGTATAGTGACTTGAAGTTAATTAGACCATGTTGGCAGACAACGGTTCCGTTCCACTCAGAAACGAAATAAAGCCATTCTATTGGTTAGAAATGACAATTGAATTTAACCAATAAAATAACTTCATTTCGTTTCAGAGCGAGGCGGAAAAGTAGCGTGTGAACTTGGTCTTAAAGAGACGAAATAACGCTTACATGTGACGTGTAAACATGGCCTTAACTGAGAGAATAACCTAACGAGAACAAATTAAAGAAACGAATTAACACTTACGTTGGCAGCAGCTAAAGCTTGTTCAATATCAGCGACGAGGTCTTCTGCTTCCTCTAGCCCAACTGACATTCTCAACTAGAAGAAAATGAATAAATTTGCGTCAAAATTTTAACAACATCTATGTTTAAACCAACCTCGTTCCCTGCGTATTATCAGCTTTTTATGCTTACTGTTAGCGCTACACACGTCAATCAGTAACGTAAATAAAGCCTGGGATACACGGTGACGAGGTTGTGTTTAAACTATACAAACCTTTAAGTTCCTTTTCAACGGAATTTACTTATGATTTATATTTCTTGAAAACGAATAAAAAAAGTTAAAATGCAGTATGAACAGAAAGTTTAAAACGTGTGACCTTGCAATGAATAACAAGGAGATCTAACCCAAAAAATCTTAGCTCCTTTAGAATGAGATATTTTAAATGAAAGAATAAAAAATTAACATACGAAAGTATCTGTGATTCCGAGTTTTGTTCGTTGATCTTCTGGAACTGAAGCGTGGGTCATGATAGCACTAGAAGAAAAATCAACTCATTTTTTTAACTAGCGGTCCCAGACGTCGCCAAAGACGTTTGAAATCAACTTTATCCTTCGATGCAAAGTTATCAGCTTCACATTTAGAGCCTTCAAACCCAGTCATATCCGTTGGGAAAATATCATCAATTTTTATTGTTAATCATCTTTTATCGTATAATTTACATGATGACTGACGAAATGTGTTTGGAGTAATGCTGTGTTTTCTCTCTATTTTGCAATTAATTTGTGACATCCCAAGCTATAAATCGCTATCGAAAACAAAAACGGTGCAAAAAAGGCTTCAGACGTGTACGGCTATTATTATATAGATATCTTTAATTATTATAAGCTATTTTATAAGTACGATTTCATAAGAACATTATGAGGCTCAAATTCGAAGAACAAAGATTTAGGAATGGTTAAGAAAGCTTTTTCAGTCTCGATAAATCAATATAGTAGCTTATCAAAAACATTCGAGGAAAACTTTAAGAACCTTTAAGCATGGAAATTACGAAAAAAATAGGAACAGCTATTCTTAAGCCAGAATTGACTGGTCCTTATGAACCACGAAATTTACTAGGAGGTATTTAGTATCGCGTAGATTGTCTTTCGTTAAGTGTTATAAAAAGGCAAGGGGTATAATTGGAGTGGAGCATAGTTAGTCTTCGTAATAGAGTGAAAATTAAAGATGGGTGATTCTTGGGAGAATATGACACTATACTTACGGGTGCTCGATTAAGCTCTCAAATCCTCCCAAACTTTCGGCCAAAGTGAACACCTGAAATATAAGTGAACAAAATACAGTCAACCCTCTCTCATTCGATTCTTATTGTTATTGGAACTACCTTAAAGGAAGAAATTTTGGCGGGAAGAAAATTTGGCGGATTTGGCGGATTTGGCCGAAATCCGCCAAATTAAATTCCCGCCAAAATTTCTTCCTTTAATGTAAAATATTCATCCTCTCAGCTGGAAAGTGGTTCAAATTACTCTCTATAACTTTAATCTTTCCGTAATTCGAAAAATGAATTTCTACAACGTTGAATATACAATACAACCTTTAATATATTTCAGCATTTAATAGCCGCGAGATTCTATCCCCTTTAAAATATATCAAAGGTCAAAATTTACGATTTCTTTTACCAGAACAGTAGCTTCATTGAGTTTAAGTACGCAATGTTATTTTTCTCGGGATCAATTTTCACGGTTACCTCAACCTCAACCTAAATTTTGACAGATTCATAATAAAAATGTCATTTCGTTGGACTTAATTAATTTCCCTTAAGGGTACTTTACCCTTTTCTTCGTACCTTTAATGCTTTCATAAAGTTAGAAGCGGTTTCCAAGTTTCCTTTGATCACCATGGAAACCATACCACTGAAGCCAGTGCATTGTCGTTTGACCAATTCATGAGCTGGATGGCTCTTCAATCCTAAAGAAAAGGTGTTCAGTTTCTATACTATAAGGGAGCTTATTTTCACGGAAATTCTTTTCACGGTATTTATTTCGCGGTGCGAGTGTTTATCTAGTAGTCAAAGTAGAAATTTTTAACATTTGAAAGGTTTAGATTACGGAATTTTTCTCAAGTCCCCATCAAGGATTTCGCAGTGGGAGGACTGAGCCCCCAGCCCTCGTTTTCCGTTGTTGTCGGATTTATCTACAACATTTCCCGCTTACACCCAAGGGTGGTCGAGCTCGACTGAGGACGATTTTCTTTCATTTCAGATATTTGCCCTTTTTGCCTAAATTTCAGGCAATCAGCACTTTAAACAATAATGATATAATTATGCACTATTCCAAGGGCTTTTGATGTGTTCATCTACTACTCGCCTGTTACTTTCGAAACAAAAACAATGCTAATCTTGGTCAAGTCATATACACAAGTATGAAAATAATTTTTTTTTTGCCGTGGTAATAGATTGGTATAGATGTAATATATCAGAAATTATTCAATGGCTACATTTGCCAATAGAAATGGAATATAATGCTCGATGGATAGATTTTACAAACCTGGGTAATAAACACGTTCAACCAATGGATGAGCTTCTAAAGCCTTAGCAACGGCCATTGCGTTCTTTTGATGTTGAAGCATGCGTACTTTCAATGTTTTAGCACCACGGTTGGCAAGGTAACAATCAAAAGGACTGGGAACAACTCCACATGCTAAATGGGGAAAAACAAAGGTTAATCACAGAAGTTAATGTATTAACCCTTACAATATTACCGAGTTTATGTATCGGAGGATATCGAGGGCAACGGTAAGTGAAATTGATACAAAAAAGGTCGATAGTTGATGTACGGCTCTATATTGCCTTTGCTCGACTAAACAGACAACAGTATTTTGGTGTTTTTACCGTCGTCGAGCAAAGTGGACGGTGATTTTAGAGACATGTCAACTATACCGTTCCCTCGATTTATCTCAAATACATAAACTCGCTATTAAAGGTAAGTTAACGGTATTGAGAGGAGGTCAGAATCACTATGAAAAGCTAAGCTTGCTAATAGTTTTGATAAAAAAGGGACCCCTTGCAAACACTACTAATCATGTGGAATGGCAACAATACTATACTATTACTGGAAGACATGGAAATGAAGGCTTTTGGAGATAGATTTAGCTGCTAATTAAAAAAGATATGACATTCATTGAGGTCATTCCAATTATTACCGTTTTGAAGGAATTTGCAATTATTGTAAAGTTCTTCGTTGTTGGTAGCGATGGATCCCATAACAGAGTCAGAATGACCTATATTGAGAAAACAATTAAAAGAATTCTTTTGTTTTCAAGACATAAAATTCAGTGGGGAGTGGAAAAATAGCATAATATTTTGCAGTGAGGAATGGTATTTAATAACTTTCAGTGGGAACAAAAATTGGAGTATAATTTCCACCGGGGGCGATATTTTAGCCAATTTTTCCAGTGGGAAAGGATCCCAGTGGATCTGTGAGAAGGGGATGTATTAAATAATCATTATTATAAAAATTGACAAGCATCCAGGAGAGTTCTTTGAGAATTGGTTGATAATCAGGGAGGGAGTGTACTCAAAATTTTTGTATAACTTCAGAATCTACAGTAGATTCCCGGTTATTTGAAGTAAATTTATAACCCCTTGGAGCTAAGTATAACCGGGAGCATATAGTATAACAGGATTCTATCTGGACGATCCTATCTGGACAAGATACTACTATACTCGTTTATACTAGTTTTGAGCTTGGACTTTTTGCTTCGACGGCAGCAAAATTTTACCTTGTCTTGATTTTAACAAAATTAATTGGTGTTAAAACCGTTATAAAATTAATTGGTATAGGCCGTACAATAAAGCGTGTTATATTACCATTGATGTATTTAGTGACAGATGCAAATGCAACATCAGCTCCCCACATCAGAGGTCTCTATAAAATTCAAGAAAAAGTTTTACAGTCCTCTCTCACTAATTGGGCTTTTCCAGAAATAGTCCGTGCCCCCTGTTGAGGATATCGGATATCCAGGGGGTTAACGATTTTTGTTCAAAAGTGGATATCCAAGAGGGTAAAGTGTCTTTTCAAGTAAAAAAATACGATATCCAGGGGTAAGCATCTCCATTAAAGGCAACAATGCTTTGAGAAGGTAATCTCGGAAACTTGAAACCGACTATAAAATGAAGAAGGATATCTTACTTGGAAAACAGGTGACATGAAAGTATTATCTGAAACAACAATCACACCCTGAAAAAGGAGAAATATATAAACATTAGTACGGCAACAAAATAATAAAATATTATCAAAACAAAACTTTGCCTAAAGATGGGAGGATTTAAAGAACCAGTCCTCGACCACAGCAACTTGTTTTGGTTTGCCTAGATAGCCCATACAAAGTGCACCACATTTTTAGCGAAGCGATTTGGATAAGCGAGACAAAAACATTGCCGCGAATCGTTCGAAGATGGCGAATTAGATCTTTTCAGAGAATTTGATGTTTATTTATGAAATCAAAGGGAGAATTACGTATCATAAGTGCTTGCATTCATACGATATCTGAAATTTTGCAGCGATTG
The DNA here is from genome assembly GCF_902728285.1 of Clytia hemisphaerica. Lineage (NCBI taxonomy): Eukaryota > Metazoa > Cnidaria > Hydrozoa > Leptothecata > Clytiidae > Clytia > Clytia hemisphaerica. The sequence continues at coordinate 1,185,420 of NW_027103595.1, read as the reverse complement.
AGAATATATTCATGGATACGTCGCGTTACGTCATAATCTTTTTTCAGGTGTGATATCGGGACAATATCACCCAGGCAAGATTCCCTAGAATTTCTATAATATATCAAGGGGGTAGATCTAGGATTAAAAAATAACGCCGACAAGATTGGTGTGTGTAAACCGCCTTTTAGTCGGTCAATTGACTATTTAAAAGCAAAACATTTATAATTTTGTAAGCTATAAGTGTCAAGAATTCACGAGAGATAAAAAAGACTCTCGAAGCTTAGTCTACCATCTTTGATTTTTCAAAAAAGCAAACTGACGTCAAATATACCTTAAATTTTTGACGTTAAATGAGTTAAGTGACGTCAATTAAAAGGTGATTCTATGACAACATGAAGATATGTTGAAGAAGAAAAATATTATCTTGGATTCGGATCATAGCAGTAAGGAAGTGAAGAAGCAGATAAACAAAGCAGACGCAACTAATAGTAGCGGTATCACATTCACAGCAGGTTTCCAACAACATAAATACAAGAAGATTTCAAAGAAAGTCGTTGATAGTATAGTAGTTTTAAATAGCACAACAAGAGGAGATAGCAGAGTCTGAGAGGTCAGAGGCCAAGATGGCTGCGGTCGAAGCGGACGTACCCGATGGTGCAGTCAGCGAGCCGGGAGCATCGAGCGAGGTCGGTACAACACCAGTTTCATCTGCGGTGAGCAATTCTCACGAATCGCGATCAAGTGAAGGAGTTTGCAAAAAAACCGAGCCAACAGCCAGTACAAGCAGGGCAAACAAAGCGATGAGAGGCGCCAGACCTAAATCCTCTACAATTGAGGTTCATAAGACCTTATCGAAAAACGTGCGGTCGAAAAAACGATTACCAAAAAATTTTAACTTTGAAAAAAGTTATTTCGACCTGTTGGAGGTATGAAATTTTAGATCATTACTTAATCTTTACGGCCAAATTTTGTATAAGGTTAAGGTTCGAATATATAACAAAAATTGTTTTAGCGTAAACGTTAAGTGAGAATCGGGCACAAAAGACCTTTCGAAAGTTTTTCAGTTTCGAAAATTTGTCAATACTAACAGAAAGCTTCCTTGGACATTCAACGAGAGTTAGATACTAAAAGAAAGTTAGATAGGCATTTACGAGAGTTTGCTAGAGCTTTACGAGGGTTGGTTAGAGTTTTACGAGGTATGGCTAACCCTTCACGAGAATTGGTTAGACCTTTACGATACTTAGTTAGAGCTTTACGGGAGATCTTTTAAGACTTTGATTTTATTTGATATTAACAACCTGGCGAGAATTCGTTAAACTTTTAAGAGACTATACTTGGCTTTTATATACCTTTAAATATCTCATTAGCACTGAACAAGTTAAGTCTTTAATAGAGTTGTTTAAACAATAAATAATTGTATTTTTCAGAAATACACGACTAAAGAGCACGAACACAAGTTCCTTTTGGAAACTGTTGGCCAGCTATCGGCAGAGAAGGAAGACCTGCAGGTCAATTCTCAATTATTGGTTATTGCCAACAACCAATCGATTGACCGATTGAATGCACTCACTGACGAAAGACCAGAAGCCGAGAAAATAGACGAGTTGACCAAAATAGTACAGGAAAGAGACTTCTTCATACAAGAGTACCAAATGAAGGAAATTAATGATGGAGCTGAAATTGCCAAGCTTCAGAAGGAGGTCAACATATGTCGAAGTACCATAAGCCTTATCAAAGGTGATTTTTGATTCTTTATTTCTCTTTCTATTTATTCTTCCATATTTATCATATAATATTGTTATACATTATATTACAATGAAATCTCTTTAACTCGAACCTCTATAACTCGAATGTCTCCTAATCTTGAACAACTTTTATGGTCCATTCAGTTAAAAATGCTTTATAAATTATACTCCATAACTCGACATTTCCTTAACTCGGATAAATTAGTGTCCCCGGCCGTGCATGATCGAGTTACGGAGACTCCGCTGTATAATATTGTTTATGTTATTGTGTCCAGTTCTTTTTTTAATTTTCTATTTAGTGGCCTTTCGTGGAAACACTTCCTTAGCTGTCTAAAAGCTTTTGAATTTTTCGGAGCATGCCACTTTTAAATGTATGGTATTATAATTATTACTATCACTGTTACTACCAAAGGTCAAATAAAAGATAAAGACGAGGAAGTCGATAAAAAGGATTCGAAGATCGCTAATTTGAAAGAACAATTAGCGGAATACAAGCGTGAAAGTTTGTTGCGTCTACGAGAATCAAATACAAAAACCTTAGGTTTGAGTACTACATTGCAACACCTTGTAAAGACTCATGAAGAGACCTTAGCCGGAAAGGTAAGCAAAGTGGTTCCTAATAAAAAACTCGTTAACCTGAATTCTGTATTTCTCAAATTCATAAAAAAAATACTCTAAGGTCCCGAATAGTAGGGGTCCGAAATCTTTTCAAAATATGATAAACGAGGGCGGGGTCCAAATAAAAGCAGGTTCGAAATTGTACCCAAAATAAGGGAATTATAAGCTAAAACCAGCAATCCATCTTGTGAAAGCTGAAAATATTTTCAAAAATAAATTTAAAATGGGGCAGGGGGTCAGAAAATTTTTCGAAAATTAATAGCTGCATGGGGAGGTTTATTCGGGAATATCCATGCTTATGGCTTGGAAACTTGGAAAGTGATTAAAATAGGTTTGATGCACCCATCTTTCGGATGAGTGTGTTAGCCAATAGTTTCAATCGAAGAGTTTGAAGGCTTGCCAAAAATTGTTGGGGGTATAAACAAGTGGGGCGTAAGGCGGTAGCTAACGCCAAAATACTTTAAGTTTTTTTCTTGAATCTACTTTTTCTTGTCTATTTACCAAATCTAATTGATATACGTCATTATCCATTTTTAGAATGCCCGCATAACCAAATTAACAGCCGACAATGAAGGTTTGCATTCGTTGCAAACAACCTTTTTGGAGGAAAACGATGCGTTGAAGCAAACAAACGCCGCTCTAGAAATGAAAATTACCAAACTTGACGAAGCCAATCAGCAGTTAAATGTTGATCTCGTAGACAAAGAAGAGATTATTGAATTACTCAAAATGGATGTAGCTCGCTACAAAAATAAAACCTTTGGTCGAAAAGTCAAAAATTTATTTGGGTGCCGCAGTTCAAGGCGCGCAGCCTACGAGGGGCAGCATAATGAACGCCCTGAGAAACCAGGAACTTCGAATGTCTCCAAACGCAAAGACGGTGTCGATTGTCCTGGCGTTAAAGAAAGGTTCGGTCATGCTTCTGACGTCACCAGAAATGAACACAAGGCTTCAGAGGCCACTACGAAAGGGACCAAAGCTAAATCAGAAACAAAGACTGTAGAAGCGAAGAAAGTAGAACCTCAAACTCCCGTACCCATTAAAGTGGAACCTAAGGCTCCAGTAGAAGCGAAGAAAGAAGAGCCTCAAGCTCTGGTACCAGCTAAAGTGAGAATCCAGGTTTCCGAACAAAATAAAGTGGACTCTAGAATTACCGAGTTCCCACAAGAAGAGCCAAAGACTCTGAAGAAGGCTGAGCAGGAACCAAAAGCTCCAGTAGTCACTAAAGTGGCAATCCAGGATTCCCTACCCGACACAGCAGACACCAAGGAATCTACATCCGCCGAAGCGGAGCCCAAAGCTCTATCACCCGTAAACGCGGAGCCCAAAGCTCTATCACCCGTAAACGCGGAGCCCAAAGCTCTATCACCCGTAAACGCGGAGCACGAAGCTGCATCACCCGTAAACTCGGAGCAAGAAGCTGCATCACCCGTAAACGCGGATTCCAAAGCTCTATCACCCGTAAACGCGGATCCCAAAGCTCCAGCAAACGCAAAGGCTGAGCCAAAAACTCCAGCACCCACAAAAGCGGAAACAAAAAATATTGCTGAAACAACAGACCCTAAATGTATGCCCTCGGAAGTCACCAAAGGGTCAAGCAAAGCAAATAATGAACAAAGCAAAGCATGCAACAATAAAGAGAACGACTGCGTCGTTGACGAAACTGAGTCCAAATCACGCGAAAACGTCAAACGTGAGACAGAGACATGCGAGACTATCGATAGTGAATCGAATCCTAAGATTCAAACTAATGTAGAGTGCGTAGATTCTCTAGTAGCCAACCTTGTTGGCAAATGCAGCGTTGGTAATATCGCCAGAGATGATTCAAACCCAACAGGTGGCAACATTAAAACAGTAATTGCTTTGTTCGAAAATAACGCAGCTGGAACGGTCAATACAAATACTAATGAAGACGTTCATACTATAGGAGAACCTGTCTCAGTATCGGATAGACAAGCCGATAATTGAATCTTTTTTTCTTCTTCTTTTTCATTTTTGACTTTCACTGTATGTAAAACAATTTTTTGCTTTTCAATAAGGTTTTCTCTGTATAAACAAACTTACTATTTTATTTTAAAATGTCAATAAAAATTTTAAAACTAAAATGATTTCAAGTGCACTTTTTTTATTTGGGGTTCTTTTCATGGCAAATTTGTCGCTCCTAAATATAGATAGTCTTATCTTGAACCTTTCTTGTTTGCGATAAGACAGGGAAAATTTTTCTCATGAAAGATTTGATGTCAAACTGATAAAATTGACAGATGCAAGATGTAGTATATTTTTAAATCTAAATATAATTGACTCTCTAATTCGATTTTCAAGGGACCAAGAATTTTCTTCGAATTAGAGAAAGATTCGAATAACAGAAGGCATTTTATATGATTTTCCAGCTGAGGGGGTCAATACTTTGGATGATGTTTTTTAATAAAACGAAAGCTTATGCTGAAAAATATTTCTCAAAATGTTTTTTTGAATCATAACAATATTTTAGTTTGAGTTATAGAGGGATTCGAATAATCGAGGTTCGAATTAGAGAGAGTTGACTGAAGTTCTCTTACCTCTTGTTTGTGTGCGATATCCGAAACAGCTTTGATATCAATACATTTCATGGTCGGGTTGGTTGGTGTTTCAATCCATACCATCTAAAGAATTAAAGTCATACAGTCATTAGTTAGTTGCGTTGTATATTAATTACCGATTAACAATGAAAATTTCCGTCTAAAATACTGTTATCATACAATTAGTAGAACTTTCAAAATTTTCCGATCAATCAGTTATTGCGTTGGAAATGGATTGAATTAAAGATAGATATACCTTAGTCTTTCCTGGTTGGATGGTGTTTTCAACCAAATCCAAGTTGGTGCAATCAATCAAATCAAACTCCAAACCGAACTTTGTGAGGATCTTGGTGAAAAGACGGTTAGTTCCTGGTAACAAAGAGAGAAACTTCATCATTTCCTTCCTAAACATGCCGTGGCTTAAACGAAATTTGCTAAAACCCTACCTCGCTAATAGTATGCCAAAACTAATTATCGCTAAACAACCCAGAGCAGAAATTATTCGATGGCGTTCCTTCGCTTGCGTTACGGCACTTTATAAAGTCAAAACGGGGAAACGCCGATACTTTCCACGAGGCATTTCGGATTTGCTTTCCGAGTTAGCCTGGAGAAAAGTGTCGTGGTACAAATGAATTCTACAGAAACTGCATCCATCGTCGCGCGTCATCTCGTGATACTTAACCTGGTCGATAACACACTTATCTGATATTTCGATGGCGGATTGGCGGCCGCCCACGCTAAAGCTCCAAAGGAGAGGAGAGACCTTTGACGTGCCGCATCCATTTCTCCCGCTGCAAAATCCTTGACGTAGTCTTGCAAAATTCCATATTCCAAACCTTCTAGATGCTGAAAAATTTCCCGCCTTCAGAGCTCCAAAGGTGAGAAGAGTCAAGCTCTGCATCTGGGTGCCAGATAAATAACACACAACACTCAAGGAACAAACCTCCATAGACGTCATCAGAAACAACTACGTGATCGCCGGCTTTCAACGTCATCATCAAGATGGTGGTCGCTCCAAGACCAGATGCAAATGCAAGACCTAAAGAACAAGGAAAGTTTTATAAAAAGTTACAATTACAGATATCATGTTCTTTTACACACTACAATCATGATTTAAATATATTGAGAATTCCGGATATTTTAACGTTTTTTTAAGATTTAAAGTTCCGGCGAGAAAGTCGATTTTGGGCTATCTCTTTAATTTAATCGAATATTTCAATTTGGGAGGGGTTGGCAGACTTCCAGGCTATATTCTGAGCCTTATTGGACTTTTTTTGAACTTTTGGATACTCAGATCGCGTTAAAACTTACAAATCGACTGTGGTTTCAAAACTTCCTGGGGAATTTCCCTTTTTTGACAAATATTATGACCTTGATTGTAGATAGGCAAACTGCTAACAGATTATACGTGGAAATGTTTTATTATACAAAGTTGCAATGGACAGGTTTTTATGGTGTAAGAGAAAGATAGGAAAGATGCATTTTCACGCGTATATTACTTTTTCGAGATAAATGGCGGTCGGTATAATAGATCAAACGCAGTTTTTAGGTAAGCCATTCCACCGGTCTCGGGCCAACTCAGGTGCTAGCTGAGGCTTAACCTTATAGCCCCCCCCCCGACCCTGCAGCCAGGGAGGTTAAGCATGTACAAAACTCACTATAAATATTAAGCAAAATAAACATGATATTCTGATAAGTCCTTACCATATTTAGCTCCCTCCAAACTGGCAAGAGTTGCTTCGAAGCAATCTCTGGTTGGGTTTCCACTTCTGGAGTATTCATAACCCTTGGATGAATTAAAAAAATGTAAATTAATGTTAAAACACTCCCTTCTTAAGTGACACCATCCATCAAGTGGCTGACAGTAAAAAGACGTTTCCAAGACGTTATCTTTTAAATACTAAGGTTCAAAATGTCTTCATCGTTATGATTCAAACTGCAAGTTACTCGAGGTAAAAGTTGTAAGACACAAAACTCTACAAAAAAGAAAATTGAAATATTTTTTAATTTAATTGTTAAGAAAAGGTCCTGTTTAATATCTTTCACAATTTGGAATGGCAGAATTTGATACCTCTTAATACCCCTCCCCCAAAAAAGGTTATTATAGACTAAAACCAAGCTATTAAGAGCAAAATAAGGGACTTTTCTCTTGTGACAGCTGATACACAATTTATAATGAAGGGGTAAAAAGATTAACAAGAAAAATTAACAAGCGCGGCACCTAAGAGTAACTTTTAAAATTTCAGGAGAAAAATCTTAAAATCCCTAAAATACAAAATGAAAACTTTCACAATTTCATAGGAAAATAAGTCATTCTTACAGAGTGTTCACCAGGGCCTGCTTGTTTGAAGGTAGTGGACATCGAGATTGGTGGCACAACAGCTTTGGAGGTCCACTTGTCTGGATCTTGTCCATCATGAATCACTGTTGTTGCAAAGCCTTTGAAAGGAGGAAGACATTCTGGGATTTCGGATGCCATCTTTGAATGTTTTTTTTTTAAGGTGGTGGTTTTAGGAGAAAGATTTAATTAGATCTAAAATAGACAACAGTGTTATTTTATGAATAAATTGTAAAAACTTTCTTGATTTAATTAGTTTTCAATGAAAACTACAACATTCTGAAAACCAAACAGAAGTATTTATCGAGAAAGATGAGACTGTTCAGAATGCAAATGATTAAAAGAGAGAAATTTCTTGTTTATTATAGTACGATTGGCTCGCATTCTGATCTTAAGTTCAAGAAAAATAAAATTTATACATAGACCTTTTCATAAATTACGTCACGAGCAACGCTCAACCCTCTTTTTCAAAACATTGCTTACAGTGAATACATTTTGATAAACCTTTTCATAAAATACGTCACCAGCAACGCTTATTTCTTTTTCAAAATATTGCTTTCCCAGTGGAGTTCAGAAGTTAAGTTTACATATATTTATAAAAGTAAAACTTGAAGGCTTTGGATAAAGTCACCTTGGTAAAAATGGCTCAAAAAGAAGCAGTCGGTGCACATAAAATAATTTATGAAAAGGCCAATAACCGAACAAAACAACTTAATCTGAGTAAAGGAAGCTCGCAAATATTTCAGTCAGAAGAAGTAACAACTCTCCCCCAGCCAGCACAAAACGTTGTTTCAACGTTTATTTAACGCTCCCAACGTCCATATAACGTTAGATGAACGTTAAAACAACGTTGTGTGCCAGCTGGGCCCTTAACGTGAAAAAATTCTTCCACATTTAAAAATCATATAAAATGTAAGTAATTTCAATTTCATCAAACCATCAAGGCTACAACTTTTTAATAAGTTGAGTTTTTATCAAGGTTACGTTAAATACTCCTCTAGCCACTAACACAGCCACATAATGGTAAAAAGAAAAAAAATTGACCATAATATGATTATATAGAAAATTTCATTACAGCTGCATACAATCTGCACATTGTAAAAGATTGCATAATATGCAGTAATAAGATGTGACTGTTATAAAGTCTGTTAAAATTATTAATAAAAATGTATAAAACCATCTTAAGTGACCTAAATGAGATAAATTGCATTCATTCATAAAAATAGGTGTCAGCGGGGGGTGGTTTTAGACAAAATATTTCGAACATCTATGAAATTTATGACACTGACCTTTAAGAAACTCACTAGTTAAAATATTCTAAGCTGTCCGATAATAACTACTAGTATTACTCACAGTGGTCAAAGCAGTTTTTTCCTGTGAGACGGAAAATTTATTGATAGAGAAACTTTGGTATACAGTGACACCCTCAGGCCCACCATGGTTTGGGGCAGAGGGCCAGAGAATTTTCAGATTTTTACCCCCTAGATTGGCTAGAAAGACACTAAAATTTAAAATTAAAACAACTCAGAGTGTTCTTAAAATAGTATCTAAAATAGGTTGAAAAATAAAAAAATTTGAAGGTCATACTATATATGCAAGGTATATGCAAGACCTGCTTGAAATCCAATTCTTAAAACTTTGATGAAATTGTTCTAGAGAATAAAATCACTATTTCTTGCTAAATGACCATTTCTAACTGAGACGGAAAACTTTGACAAAAATTTCTGTGAGACGGAAATCCGTCTGAGACAGAAGAACTTTGATCACTGTACTCAGTAGTATCAGGGTGAATTAAAATGAAAGCTTTAGTTTTAAAGATGGTTTAAAAATGTATTTCTATTTCCAAATGAAATAAGACGTTACAACGATGGGCCACCATACAGTAGTATTTTTTATCAATTTTTTTATTTAAAAATAATGTTTTCCACAGTCTATGGATTAAAGTTAAAAAGTTTGCCATTCGAAAAATTAATTCACACAAAGGTGTAATTTTAATAAATGAAAGTAATAAAGATTTTGGTAGCTTTTATGAATAAATTTTGGATCCGATTACTTCTTCTTTGTGCAACCCATTTTATTAGCATTGCAAAAAAAGAAATCAAAAAGTAATAAGACCACTTAGCAATGGCTTGATCTGGTTTTACCATTTGAAGAAGCAGGCAAATTCAACTTGGGCTTTATTAATCGAAGAAAAGAAACAATAGTGAAACAAACATTGAATTTTCACTTCTGTTACACGTTTTTTTATATAAGAGAATCAAAAAATTTTGAAGCCTAAAAATGTTTTTAACATATCTTATTTTCACCTTTTTTCCGAAAATTTTTGCCCATTTTCCTAAGAAATTGGATATTTTAGAGTCTGCAAAGCCCAAGTTCTTAACTTGTTCTTAACATTTTAGCCATCAAAGTCTTATGTTTTTATAATATAGTTTCAGAACAAGTATATAGTCTATAGTTTGTTCTTATAAAAATACGTGTAGCATTAAACAAGAAAACTAACAAGAAAAGTTCTCAAATCAAAAGACTGTCAATCCAATACATCAAGATGCATCTTTCAATTTTTTTGACATGAAAATGAAAATAAAATGACCTCTCGAGTCATTTATAAATTGCAAGAGAGAAAATGCTAGATCTTTTAATTTTTCTCAAATCATTTATAAACTGTCGAACGTGTTAACCGCACTGGCTCAACTTCAGTATCTTTGAAATCATTCGTAGGCCCAATTGTAAACTTAATGGCTTAAGAAAAATATAGCATTTTGGGTTTTAGCCTCGTTTAGGCTAAAAACTCGTCCCCAGGCCCCAAAAATTAAAATTTTGAAAAAATGAAAAAAACACCCCAAGGGATTTGCCCAAGGATCAAGTGTGCAAAATTTCAGCCCAATCGGACCATTTTTGAAGTCTCCAGCCTGCCCCAAAGTTTTGGTGACAGACACACACACAGACACACACACAGACACACACACAGACATTCTCAGATTCTAGCTCAACTGAAGTTGAGAATTGCAATGTCATGTTATGAAGAACCCAAGACTATTTAACGTAAATTGCAAGAGAGAAAATACTAGAACATAATTGCAATTTTATGTTATGAAGAACCCAAAACTATTTAACTTAAATTACTAGAACATTGTATATAGAAAACAAAAGAATATCTTTGATACACCATTTATCTTGTTTGCATAATTAGAATGAAAACTCCTACTATTTCAATCAAAGAGAAAAATAAATTGAATTTTCACTTCAGTAAGCATTCCTAAAACGACAACTTCATAAAAAAATACATTCTATACCTCTGGCTACCTATTAACCCTTTTATATCAAAATAAAATTACCCCTCCATCATTTATTTAATTGCAATGCCATGTTTTAAGAACAAGATACAAATTGCAAAAGAGAAAATACTAGAATATTGTATATAGAAAATAAATGACTATCTTTGATACACCATTATCTTGTTTGCTTGTAATTAGAATGAAAACTTCTTCTAGATGACCACGATTACACGTCAACATATATACTCTAATTTCCAAAAGAAGAGGAACCAAAAATAATGTAACAAATTACAAAACATAAATTACTAGAACATTGTATATAGAAAATAAAAGACTATCTTTGATACCCCATTATCTAGCATTTGTTTGTATGTAATTAGAATGAAAACTGCTTCCAAATGACCACGATTACACGTCAACAAACTCTAATATCAAAATAACTTTTTTCATGTTATTTACAACAGCATACACAATTTTCTACTAAATATTGGTTTTTTAATTACTAACCTTCTTCCGTTTGAATTAACACGGAGACAGGATACATTACACGTTCCTGTCCAAATATCTGGAACCATGTTTACATAACCTTATCATTACCAAGCTTTTTGGGGGGTTCTTATTCTTTATGGGGAATTCCACCATCCTCTCATAACTATTGATCTAGAGGAGCTATAAACTTGAAACTTTTATATGCCATTTAAGGAAATCATAGAAAAGAATTTGAGTTGATCATCAAAGTTTTATTTTTAAAGCTGAATAATAAAAAAACCCTTCACTAAATTTGCAATTAAATTTGAAGAAATAAAGATTTTTCAGTTGTGTTTTGATTTTTTGAAAGCCAAAAACAATATCTTTAAGTTTAACATATTTACCGGTTTTTGATATACCAAAGAAATTTACTTTTAAAATCTATGCTAAAGATGAGTAATTTTTCATATAAAATAATGACATAATTTGTAATGACATCTTTTTTTGAAAAAAAATCCAACATTTTCTGAGACATCTAACCCTTTATGACCTGATGAGCATCCCTGGAACAAAGTCAATGTCGTCAAAATTCAATGAAATTATGCATAACACAATAAAATAATACAGAATTGGTCTTTTTGTATTTGGGTATGGTATGGGGTGAAACTGGCCCAATTAGCTTAGAAATTGGCCTTCGGAGTAACCATTGTACACAGGAAAAAATGTTTGATTTCCATGGCTGGAAATTACCATTTTCAGGTGGGAATTTATTTTAAAACCGGGTGTGAAAATTGTTCTTTTCCAGCTGTTCAACACAAACACTCTTGTCTGGAATTTCATAATTTTCCAGGTTTTCTTGCCATTATTTTTCAAAAAAATTACACAGGAACAAATCTTAAAATCCCAGCCCAAAAAATGGCCTAGCATTATCCAGGCCTGGGATTTCCCCGGGTGTAAAATGTGGTTATTTTTGGGTGGGATTTATTTTTCAAAGTGCCGGGATTCTCAAAGTAGCGCAATTACATGACAGAACGAATGGGAGCTATCGAGCCAATGCTCACAAAGTCAAAAATTGATCGAAAACAGGGAATTTCCCCAGAATCTGCATAATTTATATAACTTTTTTTCTAACTTTTTTCCCACAAAAACGCCCATAACTTTTAATCTAAAAAATTTGAGACTTTGATATAATACAATTTTTTGTTTGCTGTTGTTTGAAGAGCTCTATCATGTGGTATAGGTTTTTTTGATTTTGAAGACCCCCCAAAAATCAATTTTGCCTAGAAACGCAAATTAGGCAAAAACTGCGGGTTTTCAAGCTTGATAACATTTAAATTTCGAATCAGCAAGCTCAAATTGACTAAAACCAGTCGGAAAGAGGTCTGATCCCCTTCTTGGCATCCCGCAAACGTTTAAAAATGCCTATCCCCCAAGGATTTTGGAAAAAAATAGCTAACAAATATAATGCAAAATATCTTTAGAGAAAGAAAGTGAAATAATAAAGTTCTTTCTTCTTTTTGTTTTATCCCTTTTCCAATCTTTTGTTTAAACATTAAAAAAACCTGTAGAGAAAACTTTTCTTCATTCTAACAAATATTTCTACATGGATTTTTTAGACAACCTTGATCTTTGGTATGTCTGAAAGTTTTTAGCCGACCCCGCCCCTTGGCCTGGATTAAAAGAGGTGTTTTGTAAGATAATAATTTCACAGCTGCTGCTAGAAAGGAGAGCCCATCTTTGTATTCAAATTGATGTATACCATGAAATCGGTTAACTTTGCATCACTGGAGAGAAAGAAACATGCATGGACTCTAATTTATAGAACAATTAAAGCCAAATTTCTGTAGCACTTTGAAAAATTAACTGGATTTCCGAGTGCTTTTTTCATCTGAAAATTCCTGTCATCCACCCCCTATATCAAATTTTTCTGGAAGAGCCCAATTTATATAATTAATCAAGGCCTATGCATGTCATGTTTCCCTCCCAGGGATGCAAGTTACCTGATTACACGGTAGTTGACAACAGGTCAGAATAGCTTAAACCGTAACTTGGTCTAATGTCGACATCCCTCTAAATTCGACACCCTTTTCTAGAGCTGAAAAATTTAAAAAAAGGCGAAATTATTTTATTTGCTTAACTGGTAAGGGAGGATAAATCTTTTTTCAATCACCAATTCCGACTTTCATATTATTCCTATCTCAAAAGAAGGGTGTCGAAATTAGAAGATGGATGTCGAGATTAAACCAACTTACGGTATATATTTTTTCGCAGGACTCACTTCCCGAAAAAAAGTTTTACTTCTTTCTGAAAGTGCATGTGACCACTGCACCACTGGCAATAAAGTGGAAGATTTGTATCAACACTTTCAAATTATCAGCCCTCCAGTTTTCAGAGCATGTCATGGTTGCCCCCAGCCAAGGAAAATTTCCAACATAAAACTCTGCTCCTAAGATCCGTTTCCCACCACAAAAAAAAAGCCAGAAAAACTGGTAAATATATAGCCAGTTTTCAATGATTTTGCCCCTGAACTGTAGATATTATCAAAATTTTGCCCCTGCCCTTGAAAACTGAGCAATCTCTGCCCTGGTGAAGGCTTCTTCGTAAAAGCGAAAGACATGTATCTATTTTTCGGATCCGGCATGCGGGAATAGTGTCAGGACCTGCAGGCGACCTGGTAGGGTTGGGTATGGGTGTGGTTACGTATCAGATTGGCTAGGAATTTGGTTATTATCAGTTAGGGTTATGGTTGGAGCTCGAAAAAAGCACTCTTTTGTGATTTTCTCTTAATACAGTCTGGTCTGTAGTTTGTACAATATAAATAGCCGTCAGAAACGCTCTTTCGGCATGAATCCGTGGGGCAGTGGATAAGGCATTGGGTTTCAAAACATCGGAACTTTGCATTTAGTGGGTTCGAATCCCACCGGTGGCGATCTGTCGGTAAGTCATTCAGTAAGTTAGAAAACATAGAAAATAACTCACAAAGAACCAGAAAGTCAGAAAAACTACGAACAAGAGACTGGAAAGTACGAAATAAGTCCAGATCTGTCTTTCGTCTTTACGAAGAAGCCACGACCCTCTGCCCTCGAGATCTTGATGATAGACCTTTTCGCCTTTGCGTCCGCCATATTGAAATGTATGCAAAAATACAGGAACGAAAATGCCGTGGTTGGATTTAGTTGGAATGTATGCAAAACATATGCAAGTTTACACAAAGATTAAAAAGACAAAAAAGCATCTTATAAATAAATATTATAATCATTAGAACAATAAAAGATGGGATTTCTTAATCCAAAAGGAAATATTTACAGAACAACAAAAGCCTTTTAGGAATTTGTTCTTAAAGACATTGCATATTCTGTTTTCATGCGATTAAGAAATTCCACGAAGACGGAGTACACACATCAAACTTTCAAAACACGCAAACTGAAAGCAGTAATTATGACGTCACACTTTATCAATGTTTTGATTTGATCATTTGGCGGCTCTATTCCCAGGAGAATAATTTGCCGTCAGCCGAATAAGGATTGTTTTTTACCTTCGCGGGTGATTTTTCAGTTTGAGATTCTGTCTAATGTTATGGTCTTTTGAAGTACTTGTTCTAAGAGATGAGTGAATATAATTGTTTTTAGTTTTCAAGAGAAGCAAATTTAATCTTTCTTCTACAAGATTACACTTTAATATAATGCCAATTATGCATGTAAGTTTTTATTTAATACTTTCTTTTTGCATATGTTTTGCATACTTTCTAAGGGAATTTCACCACGGCAATTCGGCAACCATAATTTTTGCATACAATTCAATATGGCGGACGCAAAGGCGAAAAGGTCTATTTCTGCCATACTCTGAAAACTGGTCACAGCCCGAACATGTTCATGCGCGTGGCCCGTTTCGGACCATGTTCGGGCCAGATTTTCGAAAACTTGCTACGATCGCGCGTGTAATTCCAGGACCCAATATTTATATTTTTAATTCCTTATTTTAGCCAAACAAATTTAAAAATCTTCATCTTTATTCAAATATATATTGTTCAAATATAAAAGTTAATCATCTATTTTTCAATTAAGTTAGGAAAAGTATTAAAAAGAATGATTTGAATCTTACATAATATGGTCTTCTTTTTATTCTTTATCCCGTTCCCTTTTCTCGTGGTCTTTTCCTATTCGAAGCAAAATTTTTCTGGATCGTTTTTTGTACTGTTATACAACTTTGTGAATCAAACTGGTATTTGGAACTTTGAATTTGTCTAATGAAAATAGTTAACAACAATGGATGATGATAAACCAGGAAAGGTAAATAAAATCTGTATCAATTGTAAATACATGGCCCGAAAATGGTCTGAAGAAAATGTTCGGGCCGATTCAAAAATACCTTTTTGTGGCCCGAGCATGGTCCGAACAGGCCCAAATGGGTCGTAACTGGTCAGCCCTGACCATATGCTATTCATTTTGCCATCAGAATATGTATAAATAACGAAATCATAGCATTGATCTCTTAACTCTTAGGCTAAGCTGCTGTCTGTTGTCCAAGATACTGAAAGGCCGCGGTAAAAGAAAAGAAGAAAGAGGTTAGACAATACAATACAAACCTAGTAGACCATGGCCAGGTACCTCAAAACGTTTCACTTTTTTTCAAAATGTCGGTGAATAAACTAGCTAGTTTATAACTGTTGCTGTGCCTGTGTTGAGGAGCAAAACATCAAATGAATGTCAATGTAAGATCTGTCCTATACCTAATTATACACACATTACACACATACGCTCTATCGAACCCTTCTCAAAAAATAGACGTCTTTAAAGGCAATGGATAATGGATTCCATTCTATATAAATATATACTCAAAATAAGAAGAACTTCATAGCAATTACCGTTTACCTTCAGATTCGGAGACAGCTGCTCGTGTCGTCTGCACGCACACGTTGTTTATGTGCTTCCTTTTACGTCCGAATAAAAAGGCGGGAAAATGAAAAGAGGTGTACTGTGGGTGCGCACACTGTGGTGCATGATATCAATACGCAAGTCAGTATAACCCGCCCGGGGGGTACTAGCTAGGGTTGCGAGCTGACGGGGGGGGGGGGTGCTGCCCGACTTCGAACTTTGGACCCTTACCGGGACTAAAAAGGAGAAAACAAAGGAAAATTTTGGGAATCTTACTTACGACCCTAGCGGGACAAATTTGACCAATTTTGACCAAATTTCGATCTTTCTCAGGGTGTTCAGGGTGTAAAAGTTGAAATTTTACTATTTTTCCGACCCTTAGCACTGAAATTTGATTTTCTGATTTTCCGACCCTTAGCGGGACTTTGGAAGTCCGCAAAAGGTACCCTTAAGGGCTGCACATACTATAACCTCCATTTGCCTAAGTACCCCCCCCCCCCCCGGGCAGTATAAACATAAGTAGCAAACTATAAATTTGCTAAATAGGTGTTTTTTCTCAAATAAAACTTAACCCCTAGTTTGTTAAACTGTGCATTATATCATATTTTCGGTGAAGACTTGGTTGCCTGAATTCGTGCAAAAAAGTTCCAATACATCCACACACAGATCCAGTAGGAACTTTTTCAGACAGTGTGGGTTAAAAATTACAGATTGAATGGAAAGTCGATGGGGATTGATATTGCCATATTTTTTATGCTGGGGGTTTCAATTCTTTTGTTTTCAAGTCAAAAATTTCAGTGGGGATGGGGAAAATAGTAGATATTTGTTTATTTTGAGGATATAATTTCCCACCAGGCACAATCTTTTGGCCAATTTTTCCAGTGGGAAGGGGTCCCAGTGGGTCTGTGAGAAGGGGGTGTATTAGTGTGAAGAAGATTTGACCAACACAGGCAACATTTTACTAAAGTTTATTTCCTTATGATTATATGATGTTCAACACTGTGAAGAATTTTAATTTTTAGTTTTGGATTTTTTTGCCCAAGTGATAAAGGCAAAGTGACTTTCAACCAATAAGCAGTTGCAAGAGTGACGTAATGTCAGTTGTAAGGGTGTTTATATCATAAATCAAACTTTCAATACTATTTTCCCTCAAAAGACATATAATATTTACATTCAGTTTAAATAAATTAAGACTAACTTAAAATTAACATCAATAATTTTGTGTTCGAGTGTTTAATGTGGGGGGCGTACGGTTTTTCGGTATTGCGGAAATCAACCTTTTTTTCTTCGGAAATTCGGAAATCAGGCAAAACTCCCGTGGTATTTCAGAATACTGAAATTGTTTCGGTATCGGAAATCCATGAATTTTATCTTCGAAATTTCGGTATTGTAAAGTTTTTATCCCTTTTTTTCGGAATTTTGATGAAAAATTAGTCAAAACGAGGAAAAATACCCAAAAAATTGGTATCGGAATTGCAAGTATTTTTTTACGGAATTTCGGAAATTTTGGCAAAATTATTCGGTATTTCAGAAATCGCGAACCCCGTACGCCCCCCCCCCCTTTAATAACACAGAGAGACATTGAAAAAAAGATTTTGTCATCATTCAAATGACTCGAGAAGAGTATGGCAGGAGTGAAAGAACTTTTTTGCATCGTTGTTGATTTTGTAAAACGTATATCTCAATTCACACAAGAGTGTTCAGCCATAAAAAGTGATTACTGCAGTGACGCAGAAAAATATTATGTACTAAAAACAAGATCTTATGAAATAGGGTAATATCTGATTTATCAGGTCGTCTAATGATTACATACGAAAATATATACATCAGTGCTATGTATTGTATCATTCAGATTTTTTAGACAAAGTTTTCGAGACTTCATACAAGGCTTCAAGTAACAAAGTCACGACAAACAAACAAATCACAGTCAATGGCGTCAACAACGCCTCAAAAACGCCCAAAAGTTTCAAACCACGATCAATAGGGTTCTGCAACGGTAAATCAAACGTGTATGCAAACGATCGGAACATGTTATCAACGACGTAAAACGTCAAGAAAACGTACGACGAAATATCAAGCAACGATAATAAAGTCATAGTCTCTTTATATGGTTTGATCTGATAATGGAATATGGATAGGAACGCCATTACTGGTGCAACAACACACATTCTGAATAACGGCTCAATAAGGAATGTCACTAACATGGCTATGAATAATCGTTCGTAAAGTCTCCAGGCAGTCCACCAATATAACGTCCGTTGCTTGCTATCATCGCCAGTACTGTGTGTCTCAATAACTCTGTAAGGTGCCTCAAAAACGTCATACAATGCTAAATGTAAACCCTGGCGTTCCTCCAATAATCGACTTTTAGTTTTCCGATAAAAATACGTTAATACAAATGCAAGTGGTGGGAATAAGAGGCAAACGATGAACCAGAATCGGTTCACAAATCCAGCATCATATAATCGATAGGATAGTACCAAAGCTGTTGGAAATGGTACGATCCAGATGACGAGGAGGACAACGACCAACCATTGCCACATTTGGTAGCATTTGATTTCACCAGAGATGTAAAGAACTTGATCACCATGAACCTCCACACAATGCATTGAAACGATGGTGAAAAGGGATATGTTTTTGTAGCCGAACATGAGGATTTTGATACTGCATAAAAGGATGCGATCAATCACTGATAGATCTAGAATGGTCTTCAATTGATTTTGTGCGACTTTTTTGATTGTGTTTGGTTTAGATTCTTCATCTATGGGTTTCTTGGAAATCGAAGATGTTTTCTTTATCTTGGTCTTACATTTTAAATAACTGATGCCTGCAAAACAACATGCGAAAATGAACAAGAAGGAGAGCATTGTCGCGATGAATAAGAGATTCTTGATTAAACTAATCCATATAATATTGATGGATTGGAAAGGACATATCTCTTCAGCTTCCTTTACTGCGATCTGCAAATTAAACAAGTCAATTATTCGGGTCAGTGTTTTATTTTCTTCTGCGTGGTTCCTTAAGGTCAATAAGCTGACAATTTGGAAGAATGATAACGTGATTTGTAAAACTGCAGAGAAAATAAATCTTCGTGGTTTTTCTTCTGATAATAAGCAATTATTAACGACCCGTTGGTTGTGATACATAATACATGATGCGTGTTTAGGGAAATGTCTTATACCATCTCGAGAAAGTTTACGTTTAACTTTCACCCAACGTTTTTGTATATACAACATAATGGCGATTAAAATCAAGACCACATCTTTAGTAGCAAAGATAACGATTGTGATAAGAAACGCGGTAAAGATGTAGATAACCCAGAACTTTTGTTGATTCTCCGGTGTACATATTTTGTTGTCGATGCATTTGGGAGAGAAGTAACTTTCATAATATCCTGGAATGACAAAAATAAGGGGATTTTGAAAGGGATGATAAGATAGTTTAAAATATTTGTCTGTGGATTCCATCCAGAGTCCTCTACAAAACATCCAGATCTTCTTGTCGAAGTCTTGTCCGAAGTTGAGAGGTCGATGATTTTAAATATCTTAGAACAGGCTCTTACACAGTTTTTACGTCAAAATCTTATTGATGCTTTCTTGCTAAAAGTAAAAAAAACTTGTATCTTACTTATTCCAACTTTTGACAAGACGACTTAAAGTCGAAAATTTCGCATAATACTTGAACATCAACGACGAAGACGCATGAAACGTGACTCCTGCAGCATTATGCATTTTGAATGAAGCGCTACACGAGGTCATAGATACTCTGTTTTTTATGAAAAATCTTAATCCATTAAAAAAAGATTCCTTAAAAAATGCGACTAAAGAATTCCATTCTATAAAGCGTAAACAAAATCTTTCAATTCAGAGAACTGCAATATACACTTGAGAAAAATAATTTTAAATTTTTTTGAAAATGAAGAAGAAAAAATGAACTTTTCATTCTTTGGTGCCAGAAACCTCATTTTGTGCTTTGAAGGAACTTGTGATAAAGACTTCATTCACTTGCGCAAAGTTTATATCAGCTTCTTTCTATAAACAGTAGAATTTATCTAAAACTGAGAAAAATGGCTAGTCAGAAAAATCTGTTGTATACTACTTTCTGATATGAATGATGGCCCACCACCATCAAAATCATTTGACTTTTCCAGAAAAAAATTGAATATGGGGGGGGGGGTGAAGGATATAACATTTTTTGGAAATTTACCCCCCCCCCCTGGACATTGTGACTTTTGATCCCCCGGACAGCAAGTCTAACCCACCCCGCCCCAGACATCAGTTGAGTAGTTGAGCTCCAGCTTCTGGACTAAAAAATGGCAGGGTAAAAACTAGCCAACTTTAAGCTTTAAAGAAATAATACTCATTGAGATTAAACTTTGACTCCTTTATAACTGCTTTAAACAGCATCCCATTAAACAAACCCTCCCCAATCTCTTGATGTTTATCCCGTGAAAAAATAAAGGGGAAAGATTCCAGAAAAGTAACAAGATTCTTAGTGCAGAAATGGGAATCTTATACAAACAACGGTAGCATGATTCAAAATGAAAATCCTAATTAGCAAAATGTGTATCAAGATCGGTGAAGTTTGATTGAAGCTTGATTAGTTTGATTTATTACCTTGTTTCCATTCTTTTTACATTCCGACGGCTTATTTAGCAGACGCCCACGCTAAAGTTTAAAGAGCGAGCCAATATCTATCATCCCATCAGGGAGGAAAATCTGGAACTTTTACTAACCAAACTCACCGAACACCTATCAAACTTCATTGGATAAAAAACTGTCATCATTAAAACGAGGGACCGCTGTACATTGTGCGGTGGTGTACGGTGGGGCTGGATCTAAATGTGCTTTGTACGGCGGTGAAAATAGGTTAATTTGAAATCTGCTGTATTATCTGTACACCCCACCTTACCTTACCTTACCTTAAATCACCGTACAATGACAATGTACGGCAGTGTCTAGGCAGGGTCATTTCGATTATACAAAAATGATTGCTGAATTTCAATTGACATGATTTCTAAGAAATACTGTGAGATCGGGTAACTTGCATAAGCCCTCAAATGAATGACCCGCTGCAAGCGGAGCTGCGTAGTTCATTTGTTTTGAAATTTTGCCGCTTTGATTGGTCAGTCATTTGATGGCTGTGCAAGTTACCCTCCACTGAGATGCAAGTCACCCGACTTCACGGTACTTGCTAAAACTGACTGTTTGTCACAACTAGTTTCACTATTAACACATAACTATCTGGTGAAAAAAGGAAAAAAAGATCATACCTGTGCTGTTTGTAGTTTTGATGAAGAAGAGAGAGAGGGTTAATAATGTTGTTGTTTGTTAAGTTGTGGAAAATTAACTCTTCTTGTACTGCTTACTGAGCATGATCAATTTATTGGTGCATTCACTAACTACACAAAATACTTAGTAGTAAACAAATATCAAACCTCTTTAAGGGCTCTGACCATAGTGAATTTTTCATAATTGCCGTGTTTAAAATGTGTTTTCTGACTGATGTAACCAACAAAACTATGGCATTTTCTGTTAGACAAACTATTCCTGAATCTGAAAATTCAAAAATTGCATTGAAAAAATTTGATGAAGAAGAAAATGAAGACTTTTGCGAGAAAGAGTATTTCAACTTTGAAGAGCTTAGTTTCGGCGAAGAAGAAACATTTTGAAAAAATGTTCGCAGTAGTTGGTGTATCTTTTACCGAACAATAAAAATTTTTGCGGAAAATTTTTGTAAATGCTTCTTTGTCTCGAAATCTTCAAAATAGTGGTTTTTCATCAATTTTTCATCTGGATTTTGCTTAAAAAAACAGTCATAACTTTTGACACATCTTTTTAGAAAAATTTTCCGCAAAATTTAAAATAGTTCAATTCTTTGCGGACAGTTTGAAAAAAGTTCGAAACAAAAAGGTTAATTACCCATTAAAACTTAGCACTTTTTATTAAAGCAAGTGATGCAACATATTATTAATGTCTTTTTAAAGTTCATAACGTCATTTTTGCAATTAAGTTCTTAATTACTCTTAAGGGGTTTGATTAAAAAGCAATTTAAAAAGCCAATTCTTTGCTAAAAGTGTTAAAGAATCTAAAACATAACTTTTATGTTCAGATACTAAAATTAATTTTCTGACTATGGTCAGAGCCCTTAAATACTCTACAAAAGATCAGAAAATATGATAAAAATTTATACAGCAGCAGCAAGTTTCAAAAGCATGTCTGATGTGCATAATCAAGCAGCCATTAAAAAGTTTCACAATGATTGTTTACAAAGGCTTGGTTACACTTTTTGCACTAGCGTATTTTATTTATTAAGAAAAGCCCTGTTTTTTATCACTTTTTATCTTTGTGAGTGAGTCCACCTTTAGAATATTTGCCGTAGTACGCCCGCAGCCAAACGCCCACGCCATAATTTGCGCCCCAAAAAATGTCTCGCCAGCCAGACACACGGAAGGCTATCGTAATACTTTCGCTAAGCGAAATTAAAAAAGGTGAGGCAAAAATATTTGGTTAGGACCATAAAAGAAATCTATAGGCAAAATATATAGGTACTTCAAGTCATCTGATCAAAGATTTATTATACACTGGATAAACGACTCATAAAACGGTGGAGAGCGATCATTGTATTTTCATTGTTTCAGAAAACAATTGATGTTCTAGCTTTGTCCGCAAAGGACAACTGTCATGGCGTCTCGAAGATGTCTGAATTAAAAAAATGTTTATCAGTCTTATTTTAAAAAAGTTCTCTAGCTCTTTCTTTTTGTACATTTGCAGAAAAAAAGTTTGAAAGTAGGGCTAGCATACCAAGCAGGATACATCTGTAAAATCTAATGTGAGAAAAACATCATTAGACCAGAAATTCAGACAAAATGCTTATAGTGACACGAAATTTTCAATTGGAAATATCTTTCCAAGACTGTCCCCAGAAGAACTGAAATTAACATACATAAGACTTGAGTGTCTTGGCTCCACTGTGGTATGAAAATCCTTTGGAGGCACGTGGTGGCAAGGTGGTTTTTTTGAGGTTGAAGTTTGAAACTTCCCGGTGTCAACATAAAATTTCTTATACACAACTCGTCTTTTGCATCTTTTAAACAGCTTGAAACGTCATAACGACTTGTAATTAGCCATTAAGTGGAAGAATCTGACTCTCACAGGAAAGTTTTAAGTCTCTTTTGGGAATTGGATGAGTGATTTTCGATAAGAAATGCAATAAAAATGCTTCGAAAAATCATTTAATGAGGGAAGGAGAGTGAACAATAATATCATTACTGCGGACATAGCTAGTACACGAGAAATCGGCAAAAATCTGTTACTTGTATATCCAGTGTATAATAAATCCTTGATCTGATAACCTTCATCTTACGTTATATAAAAGTCACTGACCGCTATATGGACATTGAAGTAAGGCATTATCGAGGTCCCCCAAGCAGTTTACACCGTGGTTGGGCCTTTTTAGGGGGCGTTCGAGAGTTGCAAACACCAAAATACGAAATAGAGCTTATCGTCACATCAAGCTGAGGTGTGAATGCTAAAGATTACTCAGTATGACAGTGTCTCCAGTTATTATGGTCGACCAGTCCGCCATGTTGTTTTCTGTTTTAAGCGAGATTACTGAACGTTCGAATTTCAAGACAATCCAATCACACTGTTGACAACCGGAAGAAATACAATATGGCGGACACATTTTCTACACACCCTTCTCATAGGCCCGATAGGCTTTTTTCAGCCAGTGGGGGTAAAAGTAACGGACTGAAACTCGATAGGGGTTGATATTCCCATATTTTTAATGGCCGGGGATTTGAATTCTTTTGTTTTCAGTCAGAAAATTTAGTGGGGATAGGAAAATTAGCATACTATTTTGCAGTGAGGATTGGTTTATTTGATTCTTCTCAGTGGTGACAAAAATGGGAGGATAATTTTCCACCGGGACGATATTTTAGCCCATTTTTCCAGTGGGAAGGGTTTCCAGTGGGTTGTGAGAAGGGGTAAGGGGGGTGTTTTCCTTTTATACAGGAAGCCCTATCCAGTCAAGTAGTTAGATATAAGTAGTCAAAACAATCAAACGGTCTTACCATCCATACAAGATCCACACAGTGTTCCTTCTCTATGATGATTACAAGTTGTAATACTTTCACATCTTTGGCCCTGGTTTGAACAACAATAAGCTGGTGGACATGGCATAAATTCGACAGTGATGTTGTTGTTTTTGTTAGTTGATTCAGTGGGAGTCGTTATTTGACCGAAATAGTTTCCTTGGCTTTTGATTCCTGAAATTTGGAAATGTGTAATTAAGTTTTGAAGATTAGTTATTAAGATCATTTGATTTTTATTGCTTCACGCTTACTAAGTCTAGCCTTCAAACAAGTTTAAAGGGTTTAGTAAAACATTATCAGCCCCTTTTCGTTCCCGAAAAACTTTTGAGAATCCCACCTGGAATTCTGAACTGTAAGCGAATATGAATTGCTGAGCTCGCAATTCAGCTTGTGATTTGTCATTCCTGTATTGTACACCTTAATTGGCTTAAAAACTCTCTCACTAGGTTATCGAAACAGGGATATATTCACAAAACAAACCTGATAGGGAAAGTGTCTGGTTTGCATCTATTGTTCCATTTTCAAAACTAAAATTTGTCGTTCTTTTTTAATGTAGCGAATTAGGCACTTTCTCCCCTCATAGTAGTCAATCAAAGCTTACCATAAGTGCAATTAGCACCAGGAGGACAATCGATACATTCTCCAATTGTTGGTGAATTCTGAATAACCAACTTCCGTCCATCATTGTCCCAAAGAATCACATCAAAATCTGTCGTATTGACGTAATCGATCACGTGTGAACCACGTGCTAAAGTGTACGACCCACGTGGGCATGGTAAACAATCCACGTGATTCGAATAGAACTGTTCACGTGTTTTTGGAGAGCTTGTTGGATTATAACTTGGAGGACAGATAACTTTAATAGCTGGGTTTTCATGCTTGATGGATAGTACATTCGGGTTCTTGGTAGGGAACTTCAGATGCAGAACTGAGATTTTAGAATGTTTCATTTCCTCAATATCGATTGTATTATTCTCCATATTGAGATGGAACTCAGAGTTAATTTCTAAATCCATAATGGCACTTTTAACATCATATTCGTCATGATCTATAACTGAAATATCAAAATTTTGAATATCTATGAAACGTTTCTGCGTGTTACAGGTACTCTCGTATATGAGGGCTTTACCGTGACTGCGTGCAAGATTCTCACGATACGTTATACCATTGATGAAGACATCGGATGCAAAGAAGATGAATCCAGATACAAAATCATTGCCAATGATGGTGAGATTCTGAACAGTGGTATTACTGCGTCTGGAGTGCCATAAATTCTCAGCAGTGTTATTCAATAGGATTGCATTCTTTAACATGATTCCTGGTGAATCAACACCACCAAAGAAGGTTGACCAGAGCTGGTTATCCTTGAATCTAGCTCTGGATACAGCTATTATTCCAGATGTTGCTAATGTCTCTAAGTTATTCCCATATGCTAAAAATGCCTGATGGAAGCGACTTGATTGGACATTGATATTATTGATATGAATTTCTCCATTTAAAGCTGTTCGGAACATTTCGTATTCACAAAGGCTTTGGCCGATTTCAATATCTTTGATGTTTGTTTTCGAGTTATCCATGCTTGTTAAGATTCGTTGTTTTAATGTGCTTTTTAAGATGATTATTTGGTTCATATCAATAGCATTGGTCATGTTAAAAACAAATAACGGTTTGCCAAAGATGCTTGACTTGACAATAATCTGATTCTTGAATGTTAAGTTACTATGGGTCGAGTTGAGGAATGTATCCTTGATTTCAGCATTATTGATGTGGATGTTTTCAAATGAACCTTTGGTGTGGTTCAAATGAAAGCCTCGTCTTATGGTTGAATCTTTACTGAAGCTGATTTTTGATGCTTTGATATTGCAATAATGGCATTTCAGGAAATCTGTATCATTGTATTGTCCTTCGATTGATATATCTTCAAATATAATATTTGAATGTTCGACTGATATTAGTTCTTGGTAAGTTGTATTTCCAGGTGCTCCATTCCAAGAGACATTCTTGAAATATAGACTGATGTTTGAATCTAAGCTTTGGATGGTTCCAGACTTGATTGTCGTGCCTTGGAGATTGAAAACCAAGGAATGAAGATGGCCAGAGTTGATCAAGATAGCATTCTCAACTTCAATGTTTGAATTCTGCATTGAAATGCTTATTTGTTTTGATTCAACTGCTTCTTCATTTAGTTTCACCTTGTTTTTGTTTTGGCTTTTGGTGTCTTCTGATGCATTTGTGTTTTGGGTGAATGAAATTTGCGAGAAAACATCTTGTGTATGGTCTGTAACGGTGGCATTCTCAAATTTTGATGTGGAATTATTGTGCGGTGTCAAACCATTAGCTTTCTCTATTGATTCAAATAGATTTTGAGATCCTGTGAATACGCAATTTTCAAAGTTCAGTTCGACATTATGCGAAATGTTTTGAAACAATGTTACGTTATCAAATCTAATTCCAATAAATTTTATTTCTTTGTGATCGGTGCTTTTGTCACTAATAAATTCGAATATTGGTTTGTTATTAAGACAATCAAGTCCTGTAATAGTGTTTAAGGCTTGTTCAGTGTCTTGATGATTTACCATCTTTATTGTTAACGATTTCTGTTTGATTTTCAATGTATCCGGAACAAAGAAATGATCCATAACATTACATTCTAAGTGAATCGTATCGCCATCTTGAATGACGTCACTATCAAGCTTTTCTTGAAAAACTCGGTATGGTTTCGGTAGCGAGCTACAATTTGATTGGTCGTTTTCGTTTGTCACAGGGATAACGTGGATTTTTGCCAGGGCAAGATCTATAAGAGAAATCAATTTTGAAAAAGATTTATAATATATAAGAGCTTTCCAGTTAATTGAGTGATAAATTTTCTGAATTTTCTTAACCATTCAAAATGTCCACCCTTAAATGATCCAAAAGCCCCGATAAGTGGCACCGGTTCTCCTGATTTTTTGTGCTGAACCCCCAAAACTTCCCCTGAGATTCAAGTTACATTAGGTCATCGATTAGTTTTGATAGATGAAGTAGGGTAGTCACTCGGCAAATTAATATGACTTCGCCATAGTGAGGAGGCTTGGTTACCTACAGGGAGATATGCCTACCACTGTGTGATGTGGCCGCTTGTCAGATTCGACCATGCGAGGATCTCTGACGTCTGAGTCTTTCGAGTAAAGCTACTATACACCAGTAGCTATGTGTTTCGGGAGCACGAGTTAACAGACTCAGGAAAGCACAGTGATTTACCATCTAGGACATTGTACGCTGGCCTGGTTACTTTATTCGACTCTTAGTTTCGATAAATTAATTGCCTAAACTCTAAATAGTCCCATCAACATACCAAAGACCCAAATCATAATTTGTCCATTATGCAAAAAAAGATGAAGTCCTGACTTTGTAATTAAATTTAATGAACCAGTAATTAATCATTTAAAAACCTTTGGCAACCAGAAAATATCCTGATAATAGATATTTTGCTTAGAATAACACCACGTTCACACACTACGGGGTTCCGTTTCGCTCCGAAACGAAATGAAGCCATTCTATTGGTTAAATTCAAGATTTACGTCAATTCTAACCAATGGAATGACTTCTTTTCGTTTCAGAGCGAAACAGAACCGTTACGTGCGAACATGAAATGACAAAGGATGGTCTGTCTTTAATCCACTAGTCCAAGTGCTAAAAAACATTGTTTCAACGTTTATTTGGCTCTAAGGGAGTGGTCAGAAAGTATCTACTAGGGTATAGGCGGTTTTAGACCATGTCGAACTTATCAAAAGAAGAGATTCGTAATTGTGATTTCATTGTCTTTTAACGAGCATTGCACTCCTTCGCATGTTTCCGACGTACTTGTTCTATTGTCTTGAATTCGCCAGTATAGGGTGAGGTGGAGGATATTTTCAAAATTTCCAAATCCCCCTATGGATATCCTCAAAAATTTCAAGCCCCTCTTGAGTCAAAATATTTTTGGCACCCTCCCCCCACCAAATATAGAACCCCCTAAAGACATGAGATTTTTGAGAACCCCCTAGCTCCTCTTCTCTAGAAGATATTTTCTGACCACAAATGAACAGGTGGACGTTCATCTTGTTCAGCTTACTCTCAGGCGCCTAATCAACGCCTCCCCCCACTTGTTAGTTTTTTTGGATTTTTTCAACCCCCCAGATCTTATCAGGACCCTTTGTTTATTAATTTTTGAAAATATTTTTAGCTTATTTCAAATAACTATTTTTAGTTGGATTAGACTAAGGTCTCGAAATGGGCTTTTCCAGAAATAGTCCGTGCCCCCCCCCCCCTCTGTTGAGGCTATCGGGTATCAAGAGGTTAACGTTTTTTTTTCAAAAGTGGATATCCAGTGGGTTAAAAAATCTACGAGGGAGCGGATATCAAGGGGGTAAGGTGTATTTCAAGCAAAAAATATAATATCCAGGGGTAGGCATCTTTATAAGAGAGGATATCCAGGGGGGTTGAGTATATTTTTAAGAGTGGATATCCAGGGGGTCTTTACTAATAAAGTAGATATCCAGGAGGTTCAATACTTTGAAAAATCAATATCCTCAACAGTGGGGGTATTTTTTTTCTGAAAAAGCCCAATAGAGGAAAATAATGTATTTAGTTATGCTACCCCTACTAAATTTCATAGTAATCATTTCGTGACAAACTTTGATTAAAGCTGTCACGTAGTTGATATCAACCAAAAAGTCTACTCGGGACTAAGAAAATTTGATTGGAAGTAGAACTAAGCTCGAATTACTCTCAAGTAGGACCAAGGTTTCTGCTCAGAATGGAATAAAATAGTCAAGAAAGAGATAAATCTATCCAGTTTTACTACCCACGACAAAATTTCATAACGATTAATTCGCTCGCTACAAACTTGTCACGTACTTAGTAACAGGGATTTGACTAAATGATAATTGATATATATTTTTAGAAATGATTGGTTTCTGTTTTGTTTTAGGTGCATTATTTTCCCAAATTATATTCGATTTCTACTTAAAAAAGCCTACGCTCAGCACTCTAAATGACCTCGAAACAGCTTAGCAATTACCTAACAGAACAACGTGTTTGAGAACAACAAGCTCGTTGAGCTCTCCTTGTAAAATAAACACATTATGCAGTCCCGGGGGAGGGGGTACTAGGGCTGGCGGATGAGGGGTATGTGCGGATGGGACCTCCGAAAACCGACCCTTAGAGGTTATTGCTGAAAAGGTGACCCTAAGATAGACTTTTTTGAAAGATTTTCTTCGATCTTTGAAAAAATCCTACCCTTCCCTTAGAGAGAATTATTTACTATTTTTTCTCTCGAAATCAAAAGAATTTCCTAAAAATCGTGGATTTTCTGACCCTTAGAGAGACTAGTTAAAACCCTATGATTTGCCTGACCCTTAGAGACTTTGAAAGGTGAAAAATCCGACCCTTTTTCGCCTAAGTACCCCCCTCCCCCCGGTATACAGTAAAAGAGGCCCAATGGGCCCAAAATTCATTTCAGATTTCGCGCAAAATGCCTGAAAAATTCAATTTTGACGATCATACTAACCTTAAATTCAGTCTCTCTAAAGGATGTAGAAATTTAGATTTTTGCGTCTTAAAATCCACATTTCGATAAAGACCCTCTTTTTACATCACTTTTTGACCCAATAAATGTTCAAAGTTCAAAGGTCGAGCAAATCCTCAACCTCTCCTGATACCTAATACCTCGTTCTAAAGTTTACTGACGAGAATATAACAATCTGATGTTATCCAAAGATAGCTCAGCGCAAGCAGTCAATGATACGCACAAACGTTTTAGGGGCTCCCCCCAGGGGCTGGAGTGACACGTGAATGAGCCTATTTTTTATTGTGAATACGTGAATTGGATTTTTTAGCGCGTGAATACATGATTTGAGGGTCGACTGGGGGCGCACGCACGTCTTACTATTTCAAAATTTCATAAAAGAATTTTGAAACACCCTATCATAGGTGGTGAACTTTCGATACAATTCAATTACCAAAAATATTTAACCTTTCGGAAATAATGCGTGTGTTTTTTAAACTAAATTTCCTAATTACAATGAAATGTAAACATTTTTGATGATTTATGAATGTCTACCTTCTTGGGTGATCAATTAATTTCTTTTGTTCATTGATCACTTCTGATGCATTCCAGTCAGAGACACATCAAGTAAAGGCCAAGTTAGACAGCATTATAAACAGCTATGATATTAGTAAAATTCCGGTAAACAGGACTGACTTTGTTTTCAAATAGTTTCATCTCACTGAGAACAATTTTATTGCTATCCCCATCGGGATTTTGATGGAAATTTTCATCCCCACTGTGCGGATCTGTGAGACCGGGGTGTAGTAGAAAACGACTCAGCAGAATACAGTAGGGCAAAACGCCGAAAGTTTTATCACACTTTTTATTTGTGGATCACATCCTCTTGTCAAAGACCCGCTGGGACCTCCGCCTCACTGGAAAACTTTGCAAAAATCCCGCCCCCGGTGGAAAAATCACCCTACAATGCCAAGGGAAAAATTGCACATGAAAACCATCCTCACTGGATTTTTTGACTCAGGTAAAATGAAATTGCTATTCCTATCGAGATTTCCATAAAAACTTTCATTCGCATTTTTGAAAAGATTCTCACCGGGGCTAGAAGAAGTTTCATCAAAGTATAGAACAAAGTCAGACCTGATAACTCTAGTCACCATGACTTAACAGTTGTGTTATCGCTCTCATAATCTATAGCCTCGCGACGAATGAAAAAAAGGCTAATCTTAACATGGAAATTATATTTTGCTTCCTTTTTCATGCCATAGTTTATCGAAATCTTATTTACGAGATAATTTCCATGCTCCAATGATGCCTTATATAATTGGAGGTACCTTTTTTAGTGCTTGTAATGTGTTTAAGAGATTTCCATACCCTACAGATGATCAGATACACGTTTTTTATAAGAACATCCAAAATTTTCGAAGCCTTCGGATGTTCTTAACTTTTTGAGCTTTAACATGTTCTTATTTTCACCGTTTTTTGAGTATTTTTGTCAATTTTTTAGAGCAAAGTCTTAAAAAGTTCTTAATATGTTTTTAGTATTTTGGCCATCGAAGCCTTATGTTCTTATATAGTTAGTTCTTATAAAAAGAACGTGTAAGTTTGATAATTTGTCATGCTCCCCATTTTTAGATGTTAACTTGTACGAAAAATCTTTACCGAGAACAATAAAACAATGCATTTTTTGAATCATCAAAACCCTAAAGGGTTGTAAAGTTTAAAAAATCAAGCAAGCAAGAAAAATCCTGATTTTTGTCCCTTAAAAAGGCTTTTTCGACATTTTTTTCCTGGAGTTTTGACCCAAAATTTCCGACATCGGACAGCAGCCTCCGGAAAACGCAGTATCTCGGTTTAGAACATTATGCTATCAAATTTATCAACAATAACAGTTAAATTGAACATGATTAATTCTGATTAGTTTTAGATATTGTTAACTACTACTTTAAAAACGTTGTCCCTATTTTTATATAGTGTGGTAACCACCTTTTAATTTGAAAATAATTTATCAGTCAATATCGCATTATATAAAATCATCTATTGTTCTATAAGTCTATTGGTTGAACAGAATTAAGGAAATCAATATCAGCCAGAATGAAAATTTCTAAGTAATATCTGGCAAATAGTTTCAATGTTCAAGGTGCATTTTTTTGGAAGAAGGAAATATTTTTGACAAAAATTGGACTTTCTCTATTTCATCTAAACTGAATAGTGTAAAAAGTTAATTTCATGTAATTTTAGAACGCAGTCGTGATTTAACCCCTATAGAAAATGAAAATTCCGCAGAGAGAAAAAACAAATTTGCTAAATAAAATAATAAATTCAAAAACAAAAATTCAAATTGCTATTTACCTGTAATAGATGACAATAAAAACAAACGAAGAATCAAAGCCATGGTTAAACGAAAATTTGAAAAAAATCAACAAAAACAACCATCAACAACTTGTCCACCAACTAAAGTGTCATATCTTCATAAAAATACACGAGTTGTACAATTTATTGCCGTAATTGAATTTATCTCCACAATCTTATGCAAAAATCTTCCTGCAGCAAGCATGTAACAACTTATGGTCGATAGATATAATCTCAAATGTCAAAACTTATCTGTATTCAGTTTCCTGATGCGAGCAAATCAACTTGTTTTTCTCATTTGTCAAACATTCTTTATTTGAAATAACCCCATTATCATTAAGTCTTAATTACAAACGACATTGTTTAAATTATAGTTTTACACAATGCTTACTACAGTACCTATTTTTCTCAATAATTGCTGACTGGCAGTAAAAATATAAATGGTTGTGCGAAATACGTGATACGTGGTCCTGACTGGATTATTAAAAATTGCGACTTTTTATTCACTTGTTGACAAATATGTTCCGTTTTTTAAGCCGCTTTTTTACATGCACTTTTATTTTTGCTTAAGCATAGGGTTCATCTGAGCTGAGACTAGGGGGGAGCGTACAGGGTTTGCGATTTCCGAAATACCGAATAATTTTGCTAAAATTTCCGATATTCCGTAAAAAAATACTTGCAATTCCGATACCGATTTGGGTATTTTTCCTCGTTTTGACTAATTTTTCATCAAATTTGATTTTTCATGTATGAATTCCGAAAAAGGGGGATAAAAACTTTATAATATCGAAATTCCAAAGCAAAAATTCATGGATTTCTGATACCGAAACAATTTCAGCATTCCGAAATACCGAAGGAATTTTGCCCGATTTCCGCAATTCCGAAGAAAAAAGGATCGATTTCCGCAATTCAGAAATACCGTACGCCCCCCCCCACAGACTAGGCATATGCCTAAAATTTCTATTGTTCTATAACAATAGATCTATTGTTTTCAAGCCCAAAGCTTAGCCTTTTAGCACACTTAAAGCGAATGGACCCTGCTGGAGGCATTTATATGGTGGCGTCAACCTTCTAAATAAAGCCTTGTAAAAGATCGATTGCTTATTTCGTTTTTTTTTTGGCAAATTGAACAAGTTTACTTTGAAAGGTTTAATCACTTATGAATCAATTCTAGATTTATCCCGCCTCAGGTCTTCGTATTTTATGTAAGTGAGTCAAGTGGTTTGGTATTCCTCTCAAAGTACATACATGTTTTTTTATAAGCATAACGCTTATAAGCATATGAAGGCTCAGATTTGCAGAACATATATATGTTAGCCTAAAATATTTTCCAAGTGGTCATTTTTATCTATTTAAAAAGGTTTGGTAGAGGTCAAGTAAAAAAAGACATTCCACGGCTAGCTACATTCCACTGCTCCCAAAATCTGAACAAATTTTTACAAAATTTCTGAAATTTCATTAAAAACTCCGGGTGAATCATAAGCATGATTCTTAAGCATATAATAAGCATAATCTATGCCTGAATGATTTGAGAACTTAAGCATACACGAGCCTGACCAAGGGGCATACACTTGCTTATAAAAAAACAACATGTATTCTAAATTAACGTTTATCCATTTGGTTTAAAGTCGAAGGCTAGAGAAGAATCTTCTAGACTAAGAATCTTTTCTTAAGTAGATAAAAAGTCTTCAGGGATAACAGATTGAACCTAGCTCTTTCTTTGTTTTACGCGATGCATGTTTTTAAACCTGGTGCGAGTCACTTATTTTGGATGGGAAATAGTCTAAGTGGCTTCATTTCCCATCCTCCAACAGTTTCAACTCTAGCTTATTCGGGGCTTTGAACTCTTTATCAATCTATCAGTCGGCAATCTGCTGCATCATAAAACACATTTTAAATTTTCATTTCGAAAGCATTTTTGATATCTTTATCGGATTTAAAACTAGAGTGTGTTTCTTGAGTAAGTAAACGGAAAAGTTGCTGAATCCATGAAAACTATTTGTTTATTTTTGCATCAAATCCCAATTAACACAAAACCCCTACAACTTAGTAAGGCTTTCAATCGTAAAAATCACTCCCTGTGATTCGAATGTTTCTCTAACTTGAAACTTTCTTCCCAAATTCCCCCAAAAAGCTACCCTAAGAGGAACAATTTTTCTATTTTGGTGTTTTTGTGACCCTAAGTGGGATTCATGGTGGTAAAAAAGGTACCCTGACCAGCGGCACATCCCCAGTGAATAATTTTCTTTCCAAATTCCCCCAAAAAGGTAACCTAAGAGGAAGAATATTTCTATTTTGGTGTTTTTGCGACCCTAAGTGGGATTCATGGTGGTAAAAAAGGTACCCTGACCAGCGGCACATCCCCAGTGAATAATTTTCTTTCCAAATTCCCCCAAAAAGGTAACCTAAGAAGGGCTAATATTTCTATTTTGGTGTTTTTGCGACCCTAAGTGGGATTCATGGTGGTAAAAAAGGTACCCTGACCAGCGGCACATCCCCAGTGAATAATTTTCTTTCCAAATTCCCCCAAAAAGGTAACCTAAGAAGGGCTAATATTTCTATTTTGGTGTTTTTGCGACCCTAAGTGGGATTCATGGTGGTAAAAAAGGTACCCTGACCAGCGGCACATCCCCAGTGAATAATTTTCTTCCCAAATTCCCCCAAAAAGGTAACCTAAGAAGGGCTAATATTTCTATTTTGGTGTTTTTGCGACCCTAAGTGGGATTCATGGTGGTAAAAAAGGTACCCTGACCAGCGGCACATCCCCAGTGAATAATTTTCTTCCCAAATTCCCCCAAAAAGGTAACCTAAGAAGGGCTAATATTTCTATTTTGGTTTTTTTACGACCCTAAGTGGGATTCATGGTAGTGAAAAAAGGTACCCTGACCAGCGGCACATCCCCAGCATCCCCCTCGGAATTCGAAACAAGAGGTTTTTCATCTTGCATATCGAACTATAAAGAACCAATTGTTCATAAAAAGGATTTAGAGATTTTTCAACGAGATAGTTCTGATGATGGCGGTGACAAGGAAATTGTTAATTTCTGATACCAATTAATTTCGATAGATTCATTGACCGCCGGATACTATTTTGAGAAATGATTTCATGAATATTCCTCAAAAGAAGCAGTACTCCTTCACCATGGATACCAAAGTCCTCAGAAAGTACGTGGGCGTCCAAATTATAAAGGGGGGAGGGGGCAAGAACAGCCCAATTCATGAACGAATAAAACCGAAACTGGACACTTGGAAAAAATTAGAAAAAATTATAAAATAGAAGACTTCTATCATTTTATCTTTGACTTAATATACAAAATAGTCTATGAAGCCAGGCCCAGAACATCATACAGAAAACAATTTGCAGAATTTATCCTGTTATTGTAGAAAATCGGATAATATACATATACATAAGACAAGAGAGGTTAGACGAGACTCTGATGAAAAGTAGAAACTCCGGCTAAAATGCATAAGTTATGAGTTCAACCCAATGAAGTATAAGCCCGAAGGGCTAGAAGTCAATCTCCTTGGTAGGATTTGAAGCCAACAAATCCTACCAAAGTTGCGCGGCCTTGAGCGGATCGCCTGGTTTTTACACAAATGACAGGTTGGAAATTAAAATTTACCGCTAAATTTCGAAAAAAATATCAATCGTAAACAAAGGAATTGCTAGATTCAATTTGTCGTCAAAAATGCGGCGCATTTTTTAAGGCTTCACTTTTTCTTGCCTGAGGAAGGTTAGAGATTGAACTCTAGTCCTTCGGGCTTTAAAACTCAATGGTTCAACCCCCTAGCTAGGCCCTACAAAAGCCTTGACAAATTTGATTGATGTCTCTCTGCCTGATGCTCTACAACTAAGGAGATGGTTCAACGGTAAGAGGAGAAATCAAGAGAAAGGATTGACATCCTCCTTTAGCTTCGGCTATACAGCTAAAAAAGCCGAACCTTTGGGTCGCATACGAAAATAATGGTGTGTAGAGAAACTTAAGACACCTCGCCATCTCTGTCAAAAGGTAATAAATGAAGGATTTTCCTCACGTTGGGTAATCTGAGGTTTTACCACGCATCTAATTATTGGCTAATGATGCTCAAATATTTCAAAACATGACATTTTGAGGTAAAGAGAATTTAAAACAGATGATTTAATTGAATTTTTGAGTTTTTGATTATATTTACAGATACAGATATCGTCTTATTATTTCATGGTCCAGATTTTATGGGGTCGACAAAGTGGGTTTTGCCAGAGAGATTGCACCAGGTGTCTTACTGCATTCCCTGAAATGATAAAAGGTTTTATTGATTTGGATCTACTAGAATCTTTTAGCATATACTACAATGTCGGTCAAAATGTATTGAGGATTTGGGTCAATTCCTCGTTTTTAGCAATTTAAAGTTCGGGCGAGAAAGTCACTTTTGGGCTAATTGATAAAATTTATTCGAATATTTTAATTTGGGAGAGGTTTATAGACTTCCAGGCTATATTCTGAGCCCCAGTAGACCATTCTTGGACTTTTGGATCCTCAGATCCTACGGGGGTTGCGAAATACCGTCACACCGTGAAATACGTACGCGCCCTCCATAGAATAGAAATAAAAATCTAAAACATTCTACCTTCGATTCATTCAGACATCAGGTTGACAGCTATAGTTGATCATCAATCCTTTCTGCACATGGCAATGGACGTGTTTGAATAAATCCACTGATGCTGTGATCTTATTTTGACCATCGAACATTTGTTTGGCAAAGGCCGTGGCATCTTCCTCACACACAGCATTCTGGGTATCGGTGTCGCTGAAATGTCTTACAGAGGCTTTGGAGACGTTCAATTCTTCACCAGCTGGGCAGTATATCTCCTTTTCACTGAATTCCTCTGTAAAATAGAAAAGGGGGTATATGATATGAGGGGGGAGAAAGTGCCTACTTTGCAACATTAAAAAAAAACGACAAATTTCAACATCCACAACCCCGACCGAACTGAATGTACCATCCCTTGAAACAATAGATGCGAGATAGACACTTTCTCTATGTGACATAAGTTCTACTAAATATCATAGGGTTGAAGCTCTCTATTTCGACATTCTACTATTCGATACGCTCTATTAATACAATAATGACCGGTTAGTGAGGGCTGTACTGAGAAATATTGCCCGAGGTCAAGTAACGACCGAGCTTGCGAGGTTGTTGCGTTGACTGAGGGCAATATTTTCAGTACAGCCCGAAAAAACCCGGCCATTATTGTATTTGTTAACCGTTTCCTTCAACTTTGATTGACTTTTAGCGCTTTATCCAGGAAAAATAGCGAAATAAAGCAGAAAAAACAAGCGAAAAGAGATAAAAAATTGCTATAATTTCTGACGTCAGAAATAAAAAATGAGAGAAATGATATCAACGCATTGTTCATTTTCTTTTGAAAAAGTGACGTCACAATGAATTTTCCTAACGACGGGCAACTCTGGACAATGTAGGCCCGTCGTCATGCGAAAAGAACCAATTGCATTGCGCAAAAAGCCATGTAGCCCGCTTCGAAAAAGTAACCGGTTAACAATATTCGATAGTCACCGTCAACAAGAAAACTCTCATAAACGAAGCTCATATTCGATACATTCCCTTATTCGATGAAAATTCCCCTTGAAAATCGAATTTGAGAGCGACAACTGTACCTTCAAAAGTAGCGAAAGATGTATTTATTGCGTAGTACTTTGGTAATGTTTTATTTTGAAAGCAGAAATTATTGTTGTGACTTTAGAAGAATTTAAAGTTTTTAAAGTCCAGTCGCTTTTATAAGTGTGGAATCTTTTTTCGAACATATGGAAACCATGTAAGCTAAACCATACTAATTCCCTTTAGAGTGGTTCCCACATGCTAGTAAGAAGAGTGCAAACTTCAAAGCGAATGAACAAAAGTATAAGGATCAAAGCTTCTTCAAAATATGCGCCATTACAATGTCTTCATTACATCACGGACCCAACAGCTGATTGGTTGTAAGTGACGTAAAATCGCTCAATACATCACTATCCATCAATCAGCTGTTGGGTTCGTGGAAGCTATTGCAATGGTGCATATCATCAGTATCACTCACCAGTGACTGGACCAGGACCACCACCGCTACCATAACCTGTAGAGAAAAGGTAAAAAAAATTGATTTCAAACAAAATTTCTAAGTGAGGGGTGAGCTTAAAGGCTTCACTTTTTTTGCTTGTGAGGGACGAGATGGAGTTTTTACAAGCTCTTATTTAATTTGGTTGGTCGTTAACCAGTATTAAAACAATTTTGTTACTTCGTCATAATGACCAATTATTAAATTATCTTATAAAAACTCCATCTCATCTGCCTTGAGAAAGGTTGAATTATCGGTCAGAAGAAACCCAGAAACCAAAGAACGACTGAGTTCATGAAATTCTGTTAACGAGTTGTAAATACCCTGCAAAATTCAAGATTTCCAGAGGATTTTAAACGAGTTTTAAACCTAAAAGTGTTAAGAGTTAAACTATTTCGAGTCACAAAAAGGTGTATTAATCTCGGTTAATCTATGAAATGTTTTTATTCCATATTGTTCTTCCGTGTGATTTTAATTCATGGTTAGAGCAGTGAGAGTTGCTATGATGAGTCAAAATAACTTCAAAAATTGACTAATTCAATCCAGAGGTATACCTTAGTTAAATTATGAGAAAATCATTATAAAATAGCCTTCATGCTGTCAAAGATTGCCGACTGACTGCCTTTCGGTAATTTTAATGAGGACATTAAGTACCATTTTTGTGGGATGAACGGTTTCGAGCACTTAGTAGCTAAGGAGATAGATGCTTTTGATCATTTTTCGATTTACGTCAGAAAAAGGAGGGCAAAGGTTTGTTGACCTCCCAACTTTCACAAAACCCTTTAAAATTATTTACAAACTCAGTCAACACTTTCTTTAATTCGAACCTCTACAATTCGAATACTTCTGTAATTCGAACTAGAATATTGGACCCCTCATCTGGGGAGTGGTATAAATTATTCTCTGTAATTCGAATCTTTCTCTAATTCGAAGAAACATTTTGGTCCCTTGAAGATCGAATTAGAGAGAGAGTCAACTGTAAGTAGTATAAACACATTCACTGCCCATTACTGAGTTTATTGATATTGTAAGGTGAAAACACCGGCATAACTTCTAATTATACCATATATTTTTTTATACAAAAAATTTGGAAGCAAAACTCGCACAAGAAACCTCTGAAAGCCAAAATTTCCACGAAATTTCAAGAGGTCGTTTTTTTATTTGTGAAAAGATGAGCGTTCTAGCACTTTGTGCTGTTTGCGAGTCTGTGATAAATTAAAAGTGGGCTAAAGTGAATGGGCTATTCAAGAAATAGTCTGTTTCCCCTGTTTCGAGGAGGTGTGAGATCCAGGGAAAATGAAAAATCCAGCCGGATCTGGTTTTTCAAGGAGTCAGTAAAATGAGGTAAAAAACCAGGGTGGTCAGTAAAATGAGAAAATCCTGGGTAGTCCAAAAAGTGATGAAAAAATCCAAGGGGGTCCTGAAAAACTGAAAAAAGATTCCAGGGGGGTCACCTTTACCAAAAAAAGATCTCCTCAACATAGGGGGTACATTTTTTTTCTGGAATAGCCATGTAAGATTTAAACAACTTCTTTCCCCTATAAGAAAACTCACCTAAATTGTCATCATAGACAAAATGATCTTTATCTGAAAGTTAAAACGTGCATGATTTTTTATTGCGGCATATTTTATGTGAATAGCTAGTCAGTACTAGACGAATAAGACTATTCAAATGCTTTATCCAAGCTGGCATACAACGTTGTTTTAACGTTTATCCAATGTTCACAAAGTTCATATAACGTAAGATAAAGGTTGAAACAACGTTTTGTGCCAGCTGGAATTTGATTAAAAAAAACGGTAAACATGACGATAAATAAGTGCAATTAAAACAAACCCCTCGTTTTTCTGGTCAAATCGGCGGGCCTTTTCTGCCATAGCTATTTTAACTAACAATTCTATAACCGAGAGCGCCAGTCACAAAAAACTCCTATATCCAATCGTCCGCTGCTGTTGTCAAAATCCGGAGATGTACAATACACGTTTTTTATAAGAACACCTAAAATATTTCAAGCCTTTGGATGCTTTTATTGTCACCATTTTGTGATTGTTTTTTGTGCGATTTCATATGAAATTAGGCGTTTCACAGCCTAAATTAAGAACATGAAAAAGCTTCAAAATTTTAGGATATTCTTATAAAAAACGTATAAGCTAAAACCAACCTTGGTTATCTTGTGCTGCATCTTGACATTCGTAAGTCAATTTCAACATTTTGTATGATGGACACAAATAAGCAAAGTAATCGTAAATATCATCTTGAATTTTCTGCTTTCCGTTGAAATATCTGAAAAGAAATCAAGCGGAGTTTATTTGAGCCTTTAAAGAGAACCACCAGGCACATATAGTTTCTTAGGTACTGGCTAATCTTCAGGAGGCCCAGCAAACAGTTGCGTGATGTCGTGATAGGGACTTTTTTCTAGCGTGATTACGTGATTTGGAAATTTTTTCTTCGTTATTGCGTGATCAAAGGTCAAAACATGATCGTGATTTGAAAGATTCTTGAGCTGTGATGCATCATTGAGACTTTTTTCAAAGGGAGGCGTGATTATCCGGGACAAGCTGGCGTTTTTACAAGCTCTTATTTGATTTGGTTGGTCGTTAACCAGTAATAAAACAATTTTGTTACTTTTTCTAAAGAACGCGTCATCTCTATCACTTCAAATGACCAATTAGTGAAGTATCTTATAAAAACTCCAGCTCATCCCGGGAGATTATCCAATTTTTTTTTGCTGTTTTGCGTGATTGTGATGGAAGACAAAAATTGCGCGATATCGTGATCAGAGTTATCACTGGAGGAGCCTTTTTAATATTATGTGATTTGAATGTGTTTCAGGCTAAAGTCAGAATCTCCGACCTAAATAGGACCTGTTTAACATAGAATTATTGATCCAATATCCGTTCAAAACATTCACGAACTCGGTATTTGACCACAGCTAAATCAGCAAACCCAACGTGGTACAAAAATGAAGAAACAAGGCCCGCCTAAAGCGGGAATATAACATTTTATGAACTTTGAATAACATTTTGAAGGTGTATATGAACGGTTTTGAACGTCAGAGGAACGTTGAAACAACGTCAAACTGGGTATAAAAACAATCTTTTGGGTGAGAAAACAATATCTTACTTTGCAATGGTACTTGTAATGTCTTGTTCACAAATATAATTGGATGAATTGGCCCAGTTCTTTGTACATTTGCCAAGCTTAGCAACAAGTCTTGCGTTATCAATAAATAAAGCATGTTTATTCTGACAGGTGGCTTTTTTAGCAGTTTCCACATTGGTATCTTGACAGTAGGCAACTTAAATAAGGAAAATAAGTAAGTAAGTTTGCGACCGCAGTCGAGGGCGACCCGAAGGCTCCCTTTTCGTATAGCTGTCTACCCGAAGGTAGGGGAGGGCGCCACTGCTTTCCCTGGATTTCTCCACTTACCCTTGATTCGTCTCTTTAGTTGCTGAGCATCAGGACACTGTCATTTAAATGGTACAAATCATGCACCATGCCAAAAAAGGGGTAAAAACTATTTTTTGACAATAACTCCTTCAAGAAAGGTCAAATTTCAATGGTAATTTCAGGGTA
This sequence comes from Clytia hemisphaerica, assembly GCF_902728285.1. NCBI lineage: Eukaryota > Metazoa > Cnidaria > Hydrozoa > Leptothecata > Clytiidae > Clytia > Clytia hemisphaerica. The sequence goes on along the minus strand of NW_027103595.1, from coordinate 1,143,924 downwards.
CATTTAAATGGACGTAACAAAGGGTATAGAATAATCAAAGTGAGCACAGGGGGTAAAACGGCCCATTTATGGCCATTTTGTTGTCCAGACAAAAAAAGTGTCCTGTAGGGGACCATTTATGACATTTGATCCTTCTCTTAATTGTTGAGCATCAAGCAGAGAGGCATCAAGTACCATTTTGGGAATCTTTGGTATGACCTGGCTGGGGATCGAACCCACAACCTTGCGCACCGTAGCTGGATGCTCTACCTTTATGCTACGGTCGCTTAATAAGGAAAATATGATTTCATAGTTATAAAACATTTCCTTTTTGGCTCACGATTTTCCGCTTTCATGTGGAAATCGTGTTAGTCAGGAAGAATCCTTTCCTGAAGAATGGACTCAACATAGTAGTATAAATGTATGGAAACTTATCGTAAATAGACAAAAGCTTTTTGCAGCTCCACCCTTCAGTGCTTCCCATTTTTTGACCTCTTTCAGCCTTAGTTTCTTGGAAAAAAAGCTATTTTTTAGACTTGATACCCAATATTTTCAAAAATAATTTGACATTTGCTTTAAAATTCTGTCATTCAAAGCCCCAGTCTGTTTCTAATTTGTTTCTAAGTGAGCCTCATTCTGCCTCATTTGCCGAAATTGCTTTTAGAAGAAAAAGAAGCTCAGCTGTTCTCTAATTTTGGTCACTTTGATTCCTAAATTGCTGTTATCCTATTCTTAATTTCGCGTTGATATTGAGATATATTTCAGGCTTTATACCCGATTTTGATAGCTGACATTTGCTTATACTTCAGTCATTCCAGGCTCAGCATTTTCCTATGTTCTCAGTGAGCCTCATTTTCCATATAAAAAAATAAAGGATAAAAGCTTACTTTGAGCGGAACATTTGTAGTCAACTTCGAAGTAGTATTGTCTGTACGGTGTTTGACCGTCACGTTTCAAGCAGAAACTAGTGGTTCCCAAAATGGCGTTTTTGTGTGCTTCTGGATTGCAAACTTTCTTTCCTTTACAAACATCTTGAACCTGTGATTATTAGCGATGAGAAGATTATTATGAACTCAATTAAATCCTTACTATAAGCTTGATGTTGAACATTATTAAAGTTGCAATCTGATTGGCTGTTAGAAAAACAATAGAAAGCACGCCATTTCAAGATCTCTTAATTCTGATATCATCCAATCAGATTGCAGCTTTATAATGTTCACCACTACTCATAGCACGTGTTTAGTTTAAGCAAGAACATGTTAAGAACATTTAAGGTTTTGTGGACTTTAAAGCACCCAATTTCAAAGGAAAATGGAATAAAATCTTCAAAAAAGGGTGTAAATAAGAAAATGTTGAGAACATTTTTAGGCTTAAAATTCAAAAAGTTAAGAACATCCGTAGGCTTAATAAAAGTATACCTTGGTTGTAACTTCCTCGTAACATCTGGGAATGTATCCCCAAGGACGATAAGTCAAACAAACTTTCTGTGCGTTGGGACCATGACGACCATATGAAGCCTTGACAATGTTCGGATATAAGTCATCTTGTGCACAGCTCAACAATGGTTTCTTTGGACGATTCTTTTTACAAATTTGTCGTTGGAATGCTGGAAATGTAAAACATGCCTAACAATACCTCACCAAAAACCGGGATTTTTCATGTCCGTTATTTCGTAGAAAAAAAAGCCGGAGTGTAGTATTATTACTGGCTGAAACATGCCTGTACCTTTTAATAATATCCTTAAGCACGGAATACATTTCCTGGTAACCGTTCATAGCTAGGATGAGAGACACTGTCTATATTTACAATTTGTCCCTGTGTATACAGTCCTTTAGGAAAAATAAAAACAAATAAAATAGGAAGGGAGAAGTAAGACAAATTCAAATTGAGGCATTACCATACTCTCGCTGAGAAGCTTTTGATGTGATTTATTGCATATAAGCTCTAGTTTAGACGGCCCACTTTTTGCCCTGCCTATTCTAATTGTGAATTAAAGTTGGCATAGAGTGGGCTGTCTAAAGTCAATGTGTTGTTTTGATAAGAAATTATGGATCTCTATACCAGCTCTGATTTACTTACTTTTTTGCTTTGTTTCAGGCTTTGGAGTTGCTAAAAATGAAAATAAGATTTTTCGAACAAAGATTAAACTTGTACTTTCGGAGGATGGAGAGTAGTGAAGAAACACGAGACAAATATGCATTTGGCAATATTGTTGACTACCTAACTACTTACAATCACGGTCGTAATATTTGAGAAAAAAGGGAAATTCCCACGAAATCTTATAGCCACAATCGATTTGGAAGCGCTTTATCCTACGTAGCCTACCCTTCCAGGGTAGAGTTTTAACTCTGAATTTTAGGATCTTAGGATCTGAGGATCCAAAAGTTCAAAAATGGTCCAATAATGCTCATAATATAGCCTGAAAGTCTATAAACCCGAGCTAAATTGAAATGTCCGATTAAATTTAAGAGATGGCCCAAAATCGACTTTCTCACCCGAACTCAAAATTTAGAAAAACGAGGAAATAAGCTTAGTTCTCAATAGATTTCGACCATTATTGTACTATACACTTTTTATATGAGAACCAGTAAATTTTGCCGAGGCTCAGCTGTTTTTATTTTTTTTGACCCTTTGAGCCTCAAATTGTTCTTATCATGTTCTTATTTGTAGGATGTAATTGAGATATTTTAGTGGTTTATACCCAATCTTTACTACGTACTTTGACCCCTAAATTGCTTGAAATCGAGTAACTTCAGGCTCAGGATTGTTCCTAAACTGTTCTTATTATTTGGCGATTTTAATGTTCTAATAAAATTGTTCTTATAAAAGAAAAAATGGGTTGCACAATCGTGGAAAAATAAAACATTGAGAATTTTTAGAAAATAATCAAATAACTTACCATCAACACATTCGTAGAAAATTTCGAAATAAAATCGACTGGATGCACTATCGACACCCCAGCATGAGTGCATGTCCAAGATTTGATTCTTTTGATCGTTTGGATTGCAGATTCTGTATTGAAAAAAGGGAAGTAAAATTCAGCGGGTGAGAAAAACGGTCAACAAATCAGTCCTCACAATATGGTTTGCGGACCATAATGTACGAAGTAAACAACTGGTACTCTATTATAAAAAGGAATTTTCTTTCTGTAAACGATCCCCCTATATTGTTGGAATATTGCAAATCGAGCTGACAATATATTGCGGACACCTTTTCAATATATTGCCGACAATATATTGTCTAGTGTATGTAGCCCTTTACCTTAAATCCTTAAAAAACTTTTCTTAGTTGCATTTTAGACGAAATCTGACGTCAGACTCATTTAAACTGTCGTTTTCACAGCAAATTAGCAGGTAAACTATTCTTGGAATTTCGGTGACTTGTACAAAATTTTGAAACAGAAAAGCGTTTTTATATACTTCGCTGAGTCGGTAATCCGTTTGTTTGTACACAAACCCATATCTACGGCTAATTTTAAAATTCATGCCGTAGAGGGCCTGTTGTCATTGTCTTTTCTCATTTGAGATTTTTCAAATCGCTGCGATGGAGTGTTGGTGAGAGGGGGAGACAGTGAGAGAAGTTTTGCTATTTATAAATTATACTTCATCGCAGAGGTCTCTGAACGGGAATTTTTTTATCAAACAGACAATGCGCACAGAGTGTACTACGAAGCGATAAACGTGAGATACACTCTGGTACAGAGTACTAAGTCGGTAATCCGTCTAAGACGGAAGAACTTTATCACTGAAGAAGCATACTAGTACCTTTTTCCATCGCAAACTTTTTTCATGCCTTCAGTAACAATATCAGTACAACGACTTCTAATTGGGAATGCATATTTACAAGGTGTTGACCATTGTCTGCCGTAAGTTGCTTTGTGAATTTTGATAACTTTCTTGGCAGTTTGTTGACAGCTGACTGGCTCTTGTCTTGGATAGTTCTTGCGGCATACATATCGGTGATGTATTGTAGGTTTATCTTGTGCTGAAAATGAATCAAGGGCTACATACACTACGCAATATATTGTGTTAGACAGTATATTGGTGAGTGCTGGCAATTATTGGAAAGTACTCACAGTATATTGAAAAAGTATCCATAATATATTGTCAGCTCTTAAATCATTAGGGTAAATTCTATCAATTTTTTCACTCTCATTTCAAATGGGGATAAAATCAAAGTCATTTTCCCAGTGGGGTTTAAATTGGAGGATATTTTTCCCACCGGGGCAAATTTTCCAGTGGGGCTGGGGTCCCAGCGGGGTGTTGTCATATTGGATATGCCAGATATATATTATTTCAAATACATCTCTTACCAGATATGCAAACTGCAGCCAAAGCAAGTAATAGTAGTGAATATGAAGTCATCTTGGTTTCTGGTAAAATGTTAAATCACTGCCAAAATATGAGCATCCAATGCACCTCACAATTTTTGATTTCCCACACAACTAGGACCTTTTATACTGATTTTAAATGAGACTGTATTTCTAAGCTACAAGCTTGTTGATTGGTTAAAACACAAAGTCGTACAAAAAATAATAGGCGGTTTTAGACCACGTCTAACTTAACAGAAGAAGAGATTTGTAATTGTAATTTTATTGTTTTTTTTTAACGAGCGTTGCACTCCTTCGCATGTTTCCGACGTAGCTGCTTTATTGTCTTAAATCCGCCAGTGATAAAATGCCTTTTGTAAATAATTCGATCATTTTTTAAACGTTGGGGAAGGGCCCTTCCCCGGGGGGGGCACTGGGTTTGCGAACTGACGGTATGTGCGGGCCAAAAATTGGCTTTTAAAATTGCACCCTTACAGTGCAGCAAAAATCAGTGAAAATCATACCCTTAGAGTGCATTTTCCGCCAAATTTTCGATCCCTTTCGTGCAAAAAATGGTCAAAATTCTAGCATTTTTGGTCAAAATATCTAGATTTTTCAAGAATTTTCTGAAATTTCTACCCTTACAGTGCATCTCTAGTTTTTCCGACCCTTACAGTGCATTTGAGGTGCCTTGAAAAAGACACCCTTAGTGCCCGCACATACCCGTCGGTCCTTTTGCCCAGCTGCCCCCCCCGGGGGCCCTTCATATCAATGAAATAATTATTTGTCTTTCACTTTGCATAGCTGGTCAAATTTAATGGGCGGGATTTCTGAAATGTATTTTCTTTACTTTTCACGGCAAATCTCCTCTATTCAAAAACGAAATTTATTAATTAGATTTCTGACATTTCATTATCTTTGCCTCCTAAATTAGATACGTTGACATCAATAGGGTCCTCTAAGTGTCAAATCATAATGTAGCATAGGGTCCACCCCCCAGAAATTTGGGGGTACCTAAAAAAAAGTCTTAAAAAAGCCAGATACCTGGAAGTATTCTTAAATTCAAAAGCTCAAAAAAAATTGAGAGTGCCAAAATGATTGGGGTACCTGAACCCTGGAGGACCCTATGCGTAGGTCATAAACATCATCATCATACCCATAAATACAACCCCTTCTTCGAATGTTCTCAGTCAATGGGGGTAAAAACAAACTGAAATTCGATTGGGATTTGAATTCCATTGTCTTCGAATCACAAAATTCAGTAGGAATGGAAAAAATAGCACAATATTTTTGCAGTGAGGATTCGATTTTTTTAATCATTTTCAGCAGGACAAATATTAGAGTAGAATTTTCCACTGGGGACATTATTTTGGCCGACTTTATTTTCCAGTTGGAGAAGGTCCCATCGGGTCAGTGAGCAGCGGGTGTAGAGCGAGACCAATTTGATTTGTTGTTCTACGGGCCCGACCCGTCTAAAATCAAAAAAATAATATTGAATTTCCACTACAATATATTTTACACACTAGTTATTTGTAAGAATTAAATTTGAATAAAGCTGGAAATTAATTCAAGAAATTTGAAAAATTAAGAAAATCAAGCATTCCATACACTAAAATTTTATTATGATCTTGAAATTTTGATTCGGATATTTTTCGGAAAATATTTTCGGTACGTTACCAACCCTGATAAATGCAAAATCTATTCTTATTTTACCGACCGACCGACCGACCGACCGACCGACCGACCGACCGACCGACCGACCGACCGACCGACCGACCGACCGACCGACCGACCGACCGACCGACCGACCGACCGACCGACCGACTGACCGACCCATATTTTTCTAACGATCTACCCATAGAACAAGAAATTAAATCGGTCTCGCCTAGCTAAGTAAGCCTTAGAAAATTTTCATTTCGTACATTAAAAAGGTCATAAGGAGAATTTTAGCGTCTGTGTTTGTTTTGAGTACATAATACATTTTCATTTTCATTTTCATTTAGACAGAGGATTCTCTGGATCAATATTTTTTCAATGTCCTGGGAGAAACACCATATGACACACGTAAGATGTGCTGCGTAATTTTAGGATTATTTTCATAAACTTATAATTTTAAATTTCAAAAGTCCAAACATGTTTAACCCTGATTTATATTGTAGATAAAAACTGCGTATCGTGGTGACATCCTCGTGTCACAATCTTCAACCCCGATCGCTCAACGCTATCACTTTGAGAAGCTCAGCTCGATTTTTGCTGTTCATTTTAATTTTCAATTTCATCTAAAAGGAGGATTTCTGGATAAATATAAATATTTACAATATTTACACAATGTCCTGGGACCAACCATAAGACACACGGAAAAGTTAAAGCGTACAAATCACCTATCTCATTGGGGCAACGTCAACACAACCAAATTTTAGTCTGGAGAGTACACTTTTTTTCTTTTATAAGAACAATTTAAGAACAATGCTGAGCCTGAAATTACTCAATTTCAAGCAATTTAGAGGTAAAACGCCTAAAATACCTCAATTACACCATATGAATAAGAACTCGATAAGAACAATTTGAGGCTCAAAGTGTCAAAAAAATAAGTAAAGTCGAGCCTCAACAAAATTTTACTGGTTCTTATAAAAAAAAGGTATATATCATTGTGTCTATCTGCTTTTGACATTTTCTTCAATGATTTGGCAGTAAAATTTCTATTTACACCCCTGTCTCAGTGACCCAGAAAAATAGGAATGAATTATTGGAACTAAGCTGACTTTTTAATCAACCAATTTGACTCGGAAATTATTTTTTCCCTAAAATCAAGTTATAAATAGAAAACTTTCACAAAAGATGTTTACAATTTCAAATAAAAGAATGTTTAAAACACAGCTGATTGGCTTAGGTTTTGAAACTCTCTATTGTTTCATTAAAACCTCAGTGCGCATGCGATTTATCCGGAAAATTTCAATATTCAAAACAAGAGGAGTGCTCATATCCCGAAGAGTAGGAGTTTTACGCTAGAAACGGAGGAAGAGATATGACGTAGCCTAGAATAGACGGTGACGCAGCCAATGTAAGATATTATTCTATCTGATTACAGAAAAGTAAATATATAAGAACATTTTGGCTGGAATTAGTCGAAAAATTAAGAACATCGTAAGAACATGCCCAGCCTCAGTATGGAAAAAAAATGACAAGAAACTATAATTTTTTTCCTCTTTTCAAGCAGTTTTAACCGAACTTATGGATGGATTTCCTAAAATCGAGAGTCAAATATTGTCCAAATTTTACCAATTTTATATGTTCTTTATTTTGCATGATATTGTCGTATTTTAGGCTGAAAATTGCTAAAAAAATAAGCGCATCCAGGCTCAGCCAAATTTTAGGTGTTCTAATAAAAAAAACGTGTAGTGTGTTGCTGTCAAAAGTAAATGTAGTGTTTGTTTACTATCAAAACAGCAAAATTTTGCTTGTAATGCAAGTATTTTTGTAAAACCCTTGAAAAAGTTTTGATGAATTTACAACTGCTTTGACTTTGGCAACACACGAAGTATTTTTTATGTTCTTAGAAAAATGGCTAACAAAAAAGGTAAGTTGGCTAAATAACTGGCTTTGAAAGAAATTTGAATATTTATACGGTTACTAATTTTAAGTCCTTATGTGACATTCCATACCTTTCGAAAGATATGTTACTCCCCCTTCTCACAGACGCCGGTGAGATTTTTTCACTTATTCGGGATAAAAATAAAGGACTGAAACTCGATTGTGATTGATATTCCCATGGTTTTTTATGGCAAGGGATTTGAATCTCAAGACAGAAAACTCAGTGGTGATTGAATAATAGAAGTGCGAATAAACGAGAGTTGACTGTTCCGCCTAGAGTTATAAACTAGTTTGATTCGGTCACCAGGATAAATCTGATGTAAAGTTGTGACTGAATAACAGTATTCCAAGGCAAACTTAAAACCCGTAACTATAAAAAATCTTTAAAGCGCCGAAAACGCTATATTGCCTCAGCCGTGTGTCTTAAGGCCGGTCCCCACTTGCGCGCGCTCTTTTCAACCGTTACGTAAGATCGCGCCCATAGAGTTGCTTCATTTTTCTTTTGACCAATAGCGTTGAAGCTTTGCTCGAAAAAGTGCGATCGCAGCGCGCGCAAGTGGAGACCGGCCTTTAGCCTTGTGAATACGGGCTTAGTTAACTAGGCTATTGACTGTTGTTTATTTTGACTTATAGGACTGCTGATCGCGACCCTTATCATACTCATCATTGTCGTTGCCGTAACTTTAGCTCTTGTCTTCACATTGAAGAAAGATGATGACAACAACAAGAGCTTACCAACAAGTTCCTTTAAAGTCGTACAAACAAAGCAAGGTGGAATCGAAGGGAAAATCATCAAAGTGACCAGAGATGATGGCAAAACAGAGAATGTGTATCGCTTTCGAAATGTCCCATATGCTGAACCACCTATCGGAGATTTAAGATGGAAAGCTCCTAAACCAATACAGAAACAAAGTAAAACATTGAAATATAGTGATCAACAGATCTGGTGCGCTCAGATTCAGACACCCAATAATATCATCAATATAACAGAAGATTGTCTCATATTAACTATCAGGCAACCGGAATCTGCAACTCCTGATCAACCTCTACCAGTATTGTTCTGGATTCATGGTGGAGCATTAGCTAGAGGATCCAGCGATTGGTACTACCCTGATGAACAAACTTCAGCATCTCTCGGTATGGTCACTGTCTCCATAAACTATCGATTAGGAATCTTTGGTTTTTTATCTATCAAAGAGTTATGGTCAACCAATGATGGCGAGGAAGGACAGTATGGCAATTTTGGAATCCTGGATATGATCGAAGCATTGAAATGGGTTAAAATGAATATCCAATCTTTTGGTGGTGATCCTAACAAAGTGACAATCCTTGGTGAATCTGGCGGTGGAGCTGCAGTGTTTTCATTAATAACATCACCTCTAACGGATGGTCTTTTTAATAAAGCTATTGCAGCAAGTGGTTATCCAGTATCTTTGGAAACGACTTATCAAAGAGCTGATTCGAGATATGGTTCCAGTTTCAAAGAAGATTTAAGATGCTCAAACGGGAATGATGGAGATGTAATGACCTGTCTTCGTGAGAAAACAATGACCAGTATTCTTGACAAGGATCCTTCAATGATGAGACCCTTAAATGAATCCTCCTGGGTATTCCCCTTCAATCGAAGACTAAACGATTACCCCATTCGCGTCATTGATGATGAAATCATCAATACTCCTTTGGGTTCACCAGGGAAATATCTCCAAAAAGACTTGAAAGTTCTTATAGGAAACACTGCTGCGGAGTTACCTCCACAAAATGCAACTAAGACAATCCAAGGACTTGAGGAGTTTCTCAAACCAAGGATTCTGAGTTTCACCGATATGGATACTTATGAGGAATTAATGAATCTGTATCGCCAGAAACGTCCTGATGATAAAACATCTCCAGCTGATATAACACCACAGTTGGTTTACCTCCAGATGGCTGCAGATATTGTTTTAAGTTGCCAGACTAATGATATTGTCCATAACATATCATTAGAATCTAACTTAACGGTTTACCGGTATCTCCATAGCCAGCCTTTATCGGAAAATCAGAATGACGATAATGAGTTTGAATCAACAGCGTACCATGGTATTGATACCGATGTTTTATTCGGGATCAAGTATTACTACCCCGATTATAATATTACGGACAGTGACCAGAAACTGATTTTGAATTTCCGTCAAATTGTTAAGGATTTTGTTTATGGTGCGCCTGAATTTGAGACCACCTATACAAACAAAACCATTGAGTTTTGGGATGATCGAATCTTGACTTGGGATAAACCATATCATGAAAAAGAATGTAAAGTTTTAGGAGATAATGGATTTTTGAAAAGAGCTTGGGGACAACTTGGTTGATTTGAAATATATGAATTTGAAGATAAGGAAACACGAAACGAATATTGAACTAAAACATAAAACGTAACTGCATATGAACTGCATAGGACGAACAGTGTGTCCCAAAACAAAGTGGATAATTTTTATAAAGTAAAACCCTCATAAGCTAGAAACCCGGGGGGGACTGGATTTCTAAACGGCGGCATGTGCCGCCATGGCTTTCAAAATAGAACCCTTACAGAAGAAAGAAGACCCTTACACACCCTTACAGTGCATTTTGAGTGTCTCGAATAACCTACCCTTAAGGGCGGCACATGCCGTGGGTCGGACCATACAAGTCACCCCCCCCCCCCCGGGTTAGAAATCATCATTTAATTTAAACGTTCAACAAATTTTCACAAATAGTATTCAGTATTCAGTATTCTAATGCTGAATTTTCCTCAAAAAGTTCCTAAAAGCCAAAACTGAGCTGAATTTAAGCTTTTGTACAACGAAATGTTCTTATTTTTACCATACACGTTTTCGTTATCAGAACATCCAAAACTTTTAAAGTTTTCGGATGTTCTTAACTTTTTGAGTTTTAAGCCTAAAAATGTTCTTAACTTGGCCATCCAAGCCTTATGTTCTTATATACGCTTTATCTCAAAACCGTTTGAACTTTTTTAACACAGTGGGGATGAAAATTTCAATCAAAAATAAGGAAAGTAATTCTATTGTTTCAAGTGGGAATGGTTTTGGAGAGCAATTTTTTCAATTGAATTATTTTAAATGGGGATGTAATCATAGCCAATATCCTAGTTAGTGGGGGCTGAAATTGAAGGGTTTATTTCCACCGGGGACAGAATTTTGGCCAAATTATCCAGTGGCTGGAGGTCCCACTGGTTTAAGTATAATGTTTATCAAAGAGGCTTGAAATCATTATTTTCTAGAAAAAGATTCTTCTCAATTTGTTCTTAGGTTTTGGCAAAATTTTGGTATCGTGTTTTCATAAAAGAAAAATTGCAGTCAGAGGAAAACTTAATTTTGATTTTTATTTTCCAAAATTCGAGTAACATTAAGTCAATCAGAAAATTCTACACATCTTTATAAATAAAATACAGTGAGTAAAAAAAAATTGCTAAAAATCAAAATGCATGTAAAAAAACATCATGGTTTGCATAGGTATAAATGTTTGTAAAATACACCTTTTCGACCGTAGCCGCCAATTGCCGCGCGGGCATTTTTTACCACCCTAAACTCGATCCAATCCTTTTTTTACATATTTTTCTATTGTCTTCAGGCGCGAAAAAAAGACTGGGACGGTTTTAGGGTGGTAAAAAATGCCCGCGCGGCAATTAGCGGCTACGGTCGAAAAGGTGTATTTCCTTGTTTTCTTTTCGTAATGATCCTATGTAGGAGAGTGTATTGTTTATCAAAAAAATATTTTGGTGGGAATTTTAATCTGGCGGATGGTCGAAAAAGTTTTTCAGAGGGAATATAAATTGGTAGCCTGTTAGAGATAAAACTTTACCTAAGTTTGAGCGCTTCCAAATCGTTCGTGGTTATAATATTTTATGGGAATTTCCCTTTGTTCTAAAATATCATGATCATGATGGTAGTCTTCATTTTCGCGCTCCATGTTTTTGCACTTTATGCACTTCGCACGTCACCCTGCGGTAACGTTTGATGACTTTCGACAAACGCTTAAAATAAATGTAAAATTTAATTTAGTGGGAAGGTGATGACTACTAATTTGGTTGGTGGCTAGAAAAAATAAATTTGGCGGTTGAAGGACTCACCTTCGGTCAAAAACTGTTGTTAAAGAAACAAAAAACCCATCTCAAACCCGGAAAAACAAATTTCGAAAATACATGAAATAAATAAAATTTAGAGCGAATTTAATGGAGCGGATGGCGGAAATAAGAAATTTTGGCGTAATTCCACCAAAAATTCTAAATTTTCATTCAGCCAAAGTTTCTTCCTTTAAGATATATTCTACATTCTACATGTATTGCAGGAACTTGAAAATGGACCGCAAAACAAGACGCCATTTTGACAGATTTTAACATCAGCCAAAAAAATTATTTAAATCATTTCCAGTTTCCTCGAAAAAGAAGTAGATAAGTCACATTTATGGAACAAAAAGTCCTTTCGTTTTGATTTAGATAAAAACGAGGTTGTGTACATATATGTGTTCTGATTTGAATCTGACTGAGGACGACGGTAAATCAGCACTATTACCGTCCTCGATTTCGCGAGTCAAAACTGCGGGTTATTCCAAATCGCTTCAGTCAATCCGCTGACCTCAAAAGTGCAAATATACTCGTTTCGCTAAAAAGCGTTCTTTGATGTTCAAAGTCATTTCCAAAACATTGATATTCATACTGCGTTCTTCAGGTGTCATTTGATATTCATTGAACGTTTTGACGATGCTGGTATTGAAGAATGTCGCTCTTCCATTTAATATTAATGGACCCCAATGCTCAAAAACCAGTTCCCTCTTGATTATTGGAACTAATCATATCTATCATTTTTATTGAAAACAAAATATTGCTGACTTACCAGTGAAAATAACCAACGACGGTTCTTAATAGTTCATCGGAGTCAACGTTGAAGCGTTGTGAACTGAAAAAAAAGTAAGATAATTTCAACCACATGAATTTTCAAATTTTCTTATTAGCAAACTACAGGCAAAACTACTTTACATAACTGTTGCACCTTCCCTAGCTAGGGATTGTTCAAGGAAAAATCCATTTCCAGATCTGGAAATATACATTGCCATAGCCTAAGGGATCAAAAAATTTTTTCCGTGTAATGTAATAACTTTAACTTTCAAAAATCTTTGTACCACACCACTTAACAAATTTTCAAAGGGCTTCAGCGAAAAATTTTCTTTTTGAATTTCTACATGGGAAGTATAGAAGAACGTTTCCATGTATATCTATAGAGGTCTGTGACTAAATCGGACTAGATTTTATACCACTTTTACTTTAATGTTGATAAATGATCTGTTCCTACTGTTAAAATGGTGTGCAAAAGAGACCAGAAAGAAATCATAGACCACGCCCTAGAGTGAAATCTTCAACCCAAGCAAGAAAAAGCAAAATGCTTTAAGCCTTGCAACGTATTCGGAATGGTGGATGGAAAATAGCCCTTTTTTTGCTTTCATGCGGCACATTTTTCGAAATCTAGCGATATATTTTATTTCCAATCCGCAATTTGGGTTAAGGAGCGATGGCCAAGTGGTAAAGGCGTCAGCGTCTCAAACCAGGGATTCGTGGTTCGAATCCCCGCTCCTTCCAATGTTCCGTTCAGTTCATAGATATCCAAGCCCTCTGGCCGTGGACCCCGTGAAAACAATCGAATGACTGTCTAAAAGTCCTAGAATACTGGGCTATCCACGTAAAATATCGACTCTATCTATCTGTTAAAAGCACGCAGGCCATGTATTATGGATGGGAAATAAGTGGGCTCATTTTTTTATCCAAGTTATAATCGTACCTTTTCCAGCCAACAGCGTCGTTCGATGCGAAACTGAAAGTGATTGTATTGTGACGTCATTTTCTTCAATTTCAATCAGCTGTGGTTTCCAAGTATAGTCTTCATCTGTTCGGCGCCCTAAACGCCCGTGGCGGCTACTACCAAAACTGTAGATCTGATCGTCTAAAAGAAGCAAAAAGGCAGAGTACTCCAGACTATTTCATGATATAATCAGCCCAAGCAAAAATGCACGCACAACGCACATAGCAATTTATAGAGGGAGGTCCAAAATTTCACTTTTTGAGTTTAAAGGTTTTGTTTTTAAATAAGAGTGATATCGTTTGCTTACTCATCAATTTTAATTCAAAAGCTTTCTAACATTGGATTGACACGGATGTGGAGCAAGATTTGTCAGAAAGAGGAAAAGAAAAACATTTTTTGCTTAAATAAGCATAATATAACAATAGCAAGACATTGTCCTGATATGAAATATATGTCTGATATGAAACGGGAACACTTATGTAAAATTAAGAAAACCTTTAACAATCTTTTTTAAACTTATTTTTCATGCTAATATTTCCACGCAGCAAAAGAGAAAGAGCGCACACTTAAAGTCAATGTCGTACCAGAGGTGACAACCACGGTATGTAGGTCACCGCAATCCATCAAATGTATCGGATTTTGTCTCGATAATTCAACAATTCCTGGTCGTAAATCATTTTCTTGCCTCTCGTAACCCAACTGGTAACTTGAGTTTGCACCACAAGTGATTAGAAGTCCTGATTCTATAATAAACATATGAAGAAAAAAATAGAAAATTACAGTCTGTTTCAAATTAGCTGGCAGTGTTTTTAACTTTAACTTTTGATAGAATTTGAATTAAGTAGCGATTTTGTGCTCGTTAAAAAGATAATCCGGAGTGGAATATTGTTATATAAAAAATAAATAATTATTGTCACTCTTGAAAAGTAAAGGGGGACAGTCAAAAAGATTTTTTTTTTAAAGTGTAAGAAGTGAAGGATTTTTCATGCTGAAAATCAACGAAACATAATTTTTAATGATACAATGACTGCGCAGTGACAACACCAAAAGTGTTGTATTTATCCGTCGCGTCGCGTCCGTCGCACAATCTTCTTGTTTTAGATAATTATGAGACTTTTTTTCTGGTGCTTTGGTGCACTGAAGTCTCCATTACTCGAACGCTAATTTATTCGAGTTATGGAGTAAGATTTATAAGGCTTTGTTAACTGAAGGAACCATAAAAGTTGTTCAAGATTAGGAGACATTTGAGTTATAGTAGAGTTAAAGAGACTCTGTTATAGAGTTACTCTTAGTGCCAAATAAACGGAGGGGTTGGAATAAACGGGGTGGTTGGAAAAATTTTCAAATTTTAATAAACGGGGGGGACCTAATTGCCGGGGGGGGGGTTGGAAATTATACTTCTGAAAACCCCAAAACAGGGTAAATATAGGCTAAAATCAGGCTGTTTTGAGCAAAATAAGGGACCTTCCCTTTGACAGTTGAAAATAATTCAAAAATCAATAAACGGGGGGGTCCTGATAAGGTCCGGGGGGTTGGAAAAAAATCGAAAAATTAACAAGCGGGGGGCCCCGTTTATTTGGCACCTAAGAGTAAAGAGACTTTGTTATAGAGTGTACTTTATGGGCCCCGTCCTTTAATCAACGTACCTTATCGGGGAAAAAAAAGTCGGGGGAAACTGACGAAATTTAGAGGGGGTGACGTAATTTTTCCCCGACGAAATTTATCCGACATTTTATCACTCGACCAAAACCTTTACTTGATTTTTTTTTCCATCAACCAGAATTCTAATCCAAATTTTAAAATTTTTCAAATCGAAATTAGTGCTTTAAACGTCGAATTACAAGATCTATTTTCAAGCTAGTAAAGGAAACCATTTCATTTGGACAATTTAGTCGGGTGGAAGTGACTAAATTGTAAATTTGATCGGGGAAAAGTGACGAATTTGAAATTTTGGTCGGGGAAAAGTGACGAAAAATGCCTCTAGGTGACGAAATTTTTCCCCAACTAATAAAATCTCCGACATTTTTTTCTCCAAGGTATAACCGTATTACCGTTTTACAAAATAACTTTTACAAAATAACTTTTACTTTTTTACTTTTTTATTGGCCTATAACTATATTTTGTGAGACGTTATAAGAAGTCACGATCTTAGGCCGAATAAACGTCAGGTAAAACCAAATCAAAAGAAAACATTGAAGATTACAGCAAACCTACCAGTCAAGAAACAAGAATGGGTTGGACCGGTTGCTATGGAAATAATGCGATGCTCACATATGGGGTGACATGTGATCTTCTTGAAAACGAGGCAATCATTTTCCACTTTTGAAAAATTGCCTTTCTTTAATTCATTGTCTGTGAGTAATGCAAGCTTGTTGTTTCTGGGGAGAAAGAAAAATATTGTAATCGGATAAATTTTTGCGATATTTAATTTCGCAAAATCTTTATAAATTTTGAATGCAACGACTGCCTTGTTTAGAAAACATTTCCAAGGTGATTATATACCTTGAGTTTTCAAGCGTTACTTTACATAAGTGAAGCATAAGAAGTTGAACTCCTCTGGGAATCAATGACCATAGGCAATATTTTGAGAAACTAGGTATGCGATACTCATGACGTAATTTATGAAAAGCTTTATACCCATGTATTGATTTTGATATAGGGGATGCGCATTGTATAAAATTTCCGTCCGAGAGTCAACATGTTTCAATTTTCTTAGAAAAGCCTCAGAAATTCAAATCCTCTAGCCATCCAAATTTTTAATTAGAATTTAATGAAACTTGAAGATCTCTCGTATACAACTTACTAATCAAGCTAAACAACTTTCTTTAACTCAAAAACACAAAGACGGGGGTAACTTTTGGACAGGCATTTGATACACGATACGCACGCAGCCACTATATCAAAACATATCAGAGGGGATGCGTACAGCCTATATCAAACCCACCTATTGTTTCCACAAGCATAGACAGCCCCTTTATCAGTAATAATGAAAGAGCAATCTGTTCCGCAGACAACGGATCGAGGCTTCGTATCCATGGGCAACGGGACATTGGTTGGATTACATCTATTGTGACGGTCGTTCAAGCCAAAGTTACCTGGGAGTATGAAGAAAGCAATACAGAGCTGTTAATGAAGGCCAAAAACTACATTTACAAAAGAAAAAGTTTAACAACTGAACCCAGTAGAAAGATGAGAGGATACACGTTTTTTTTTTAAGAAACACACTTTTAAGAAACACGAGGCTCAGAATGCTGATCATGTCAAAAAGTTTGGAAACATGTAAGAAACATTTAAGGCTCAAAAGGCCGATTCTTAAGAAATATTGAGGCTGCTTGGTAAAACTAGTTTCTTAAAGAAAAACGTGTATTACATTGTAAGTAGTTCTTCAGTTTTTTTATAATGCTCCATACATATGAAGAGCCATATCAGTAAGGAAGGAAAGACACTTTTTTATTCTACTACTGGCAGTTTCATGCTCTTGTAGCTTTATACAAAATGAACTGAAGTTGTCGCTAGAGAGAGCTCAAACCATTCAGTTTTGCGATTCACAAAATTGTAATTGTAAGGTGTTATTTCTCTAATCCATATTGAAATTACAAAAGCCCAGATTGAAATTCCTGATGAAGAAAGTCCCAGGGCCCGGTCGTTCAAAAGGATAAGCAAGCCAATTAGATCAATTTTTGAGTAACCTTCGGCAAAATTAATTTATGAAACCGCTGCAAACATACAAGCGTTAGAGAATATATTTCGTTTGCAGAGTAAGAAACATAGCAAAGTTAAATCAGGGGATGTGAAAAAAGGATCCTGTTCTGTGTCAGTATCCCTTGTTGTTAACAAAAAAAAATCTTTTGATACGGAATTAGCCAATCAGCTTTCTCGAAACGGAGTGGATCACCCAATCAGAAAATTCAAAACAAGGAGGTTTGGAAGACGACCAGAAAATTTCTATTCTGCAATTTTTCATTTTCCGAGCTCAGTACTGTAGGACTATATCACTGAAAAATTTCTTGCTGGGCCAGATAAATTTGATAAAAAAAGTGAAAACTAAAAAAATTTAATTTTATTCATTATTTGACGTTTCGGTGTCTTCTTTGCACCATGATCATAAGTGTAGTAAAAAAAAAATTCGAAACGAATTTCAATTTACAACATTCAAAAAAATCACAAAATTAAAAATTACTACCAGGTAATTACACTATATCACTGACCTTGGAAAATAACAAAAATGCATAATATTTGTTGAAATAATATGATGATCTTACCGTGAGAGCCTCGTCCCCATACAAACACCTGTTGCTCAGCTAAAACGAAATAGAAAAGATTAAACTACGCATACATCAAAATGCTGCTCCATAGTGACATGTTATACTTAGGAGATTATCAGCTGTAATGAGTTAGATTGCTCATGGGCCTCGTAGAACCGTTTGAAGTGATGGGGTCAAAATTTTTCCCTGTCCCTTTCAATCACCATGGAACCGCTATCTAATTGGATAAAAAACATAATTTCGGCAAGGTTTTTTACTTTAAAAATAACTCAATCTTCAAACAAGTGAGGGGCCATGCCTCCTGCACCAAGCCCACTCCCGGTGACGGGGCCCACGTTGCTGGGATGAAAATCATTTACTGTGTTCAACTACGGGAGGAAATCAGTAGTACATAAACAGAACAAAAATTTTACGAAAAGATTTATCACATTCTCATAGACCCTACAATCGGCGCCGAAATATTTGGCACAAAAGGGGAATTCCTTCAAAACTTTAAAACCGCAAGTGATTTTTAAGTGCTTTGAAGTACGGTTTGAAAGTAGAGTTAAACTCTGAGTTTTAACATTAGACTTAAGACTTAGGACCTTAGTTTAGATCTCAGGATCTAAAAACTCAAAAATGTTTCAATAAGGCTGAGAATATAGCATGGAAGCCATTTAACCTCTCCAAAATCGAAAAATCCAATGAAACAAATTGAAAGTACTGAAACTGCAATTCTCACCCGATCTTTAAATTCTGAAAAACGTTAAAATACCTAAAATTGCCAATATATTTCGGCGCCGATTGTAGAAATAGCAAGTTGTATAATTTAAATGGTTACAAAGCATTGTCAGTTAGTATAATAGAAAAACAGTGGAAGTCGTCCTTTGAAGCTCCTTTGAAATTTTTTTCTTTAAATTAAGGACAAACAAGCAAGAAGTAAGTAAGCCTGCGACCGAGGTCGGAGGTGACCCGGAGACGACCTGGAGGCTCCTCTTTCGATAGCTATCTACCTGAAGGTAGGGGAGGGCACCACTCTTTCTCCCTAGATTGCTCCACTTATCCTTGATCCTTCTCTTAATTGCTGAGCATCAAGCAGAGAGGCATCAAGTACCATTTTGGAAATCTTTGGTATGACCCGGCTGGGGGTTGAACCCACAACCTTGCGCTCTACCACTGCACTACGGTCGCTAGCAAGAAAGAAGAACAAAAAAGGCGTTGATAACTTACTGGTCAAAGCCATCATATGGGCGGAACCGCACGAAATCTGTGCCACTGTTGAACCAACAAGATCTTCTACAACTCTGGCATGGCTGACGTCATTTGTGTTTCCGTGACCAAGGCAACCATCTTCACCGCTACCCCAAGTCATCAAAATACCTTGGTCTAGAGAAATATTGAAGAACAAACGATACTTTTATGGACCTACCTGTTTATAAAAACGAATAAATATAGAAACAAAAACTGAATAATTTAAAATTTTGCAAGTTGGTCCCAAAATTTTTTTTCTCGAAAATACTCCTATTTAGCACACTGTAATTCTAAGCCTGTGTACAAAAAATTAGGAAAAACTGATGAACAGATTTTTCGCAAAGTCTAAAAAACTCTATTTTTGGGCCCAAAATTTTTTTTTTTGGCACACTGTAATTTTACGTCTTATATATTTCTGAGGAATCTAATGCCGTAGTCTTTGAACAATTTTAGATTTCACTGGAAAAAAATTGCAGGTTATTTTAATCGTTTTAGTCTTTCCTTCCTCATCAAAAAAGTAGATACATAAACTTGCTAAAGTGAAATAACTTTAAAAAGTTGATATTGCTCACAGACATCTTATTCCTTCACACACAGATTTGTTTGACGTCGGTTTGACGTCGGCTATAGCCCGCCATGTTGTTTTCTAATTTACCTTAGATTTTCGAATGTTCGAATTTCAAAACATTCGAATCGCACTGTTGACGATCAAAGTAAGGTTTTTCTTGTGCGACGGAAAACGAATAATAGACATGAGATTATCACATATTCTTAAGACTTTCGTTGATTTTGCAGAATTTCGAGACGAAAAAACTTCGCTGAGACGGAAAAACTTTTAACACTGTTGATGTACTACGTACCTGATCTGACGGCGACAAACTTATCTCCACAACACACTTGTTGGATATTACTTTGTGTCAAGTCACCGATGATCTTTGGACTGAAGACATTGTAATTAGCCCGTGATCCCTGATCGTTGAATGAAGCCGTGGAAGCAGTCGTAGCAAAACTGTTCTGGAGAAAATGAGAATCGTAGAGGACATGAATATAACGACGAGCTGGAATTTATTGCTTCTGAATGTTGGGTTTTTAAATTACTTTGACGGGATAAATTTTCACGAAGATTGAATTCAACGGTTAAACTATCTGCGAAATTTTAAGATTTCGCGGGAAATTATTTTCGCAGTTAACGACTTTTCAAATATTTTGAGGGGACTTATTTTCGCGGGCTAAGTACAGTCGCATTGGACCGAAGGTGGCATTGAATTTTAGTCAACCAATTACTAATGAGACAGAAGAGAAGTGAACACTCCGAATCATCCGGAATGGACCCTGTCCCTGGATAGATACCTACCCTAGGATAGGGAAGTTACCACGCTTACCAGACACTGCTAACCCTGCGCTCGCGGCACGATAGAGTTATTGGTGTATGGACGATGATACTCGCACTACATCTACGGGAGGACATACATCTTCGCAGGTGTTGAACCTACAAGGTATCGTCACCACACCACATGCAATGCATGACATACTCCCCATACTCTTTCAGAGTGACGGTACCACTCACAAGGCATAGGTCGACCCGGGCGAAGGTACATTCACATGCCAAGTGAATCATAGCAACGAGTGAGAATCGAGCCCTAACCTCCTAGACGGGTATCAAGGTTTATAACCACTACACTACTAAGCCTAACTAATGAGAAAAATGAAAGAAAAAGCATTACAAATTTAATTCCTGACTTACCTCCCAAGACACGACACGACCGTATGACGTCAATCCAAGTTTCTTTGTTTTGCCTGTGTACACTGACGTCACAAGTTGATCATGGAAAGGTAGAGTGAGTAAAGTGGGCGTGTCAGATACTGAACCCCACATGTAGACAATAGAAGTTTGTTCGTGATTAGCACGTGTAGCTTCGTCACCTGTGAACAGAGCATTGATACTTGGATAATTTTCACGTACTCTTAGGTTCCAAATAAACGGTCCCGCTTGTTAATCTTTCGCAAGTTTTCCAACCCAGACCTTATTAGGACCCCCCGGCAATTAGGCCCCCCCCCGTTAATTAGAATTTTGAAAAATTTTTCAACCCCCCCCCCCATTTTTTGGAACCTAAGAGTAAGTGGATAGAGATAGAGTGGATAGCCCGGCAATCTATAGTCTAGCAAGCTAGACGACTAATTCAGACACAGTAGATATAAAGCAAAAAGTAATGAAGGGAACAATTTCAGTCTTATACAAAAGAGTTATACAAACTAAATCCCGTAACAATAATCGTATTATCATATAACGCCTATACTACTGTATTACACGCGCATTATAAACGACTCCAGTCTATGTAATCTAAGACTTTTAGACAGTCTTTTCAATTGTTTTCACGGACAGCCGGCTTGGCTATTTACGAAGAACTCTAAAATCACCTACCCCAAGATGTAAAACTTTGTGTTCTGTAAACTGAATCATCTACGGCGCCAATCGTCCGCCCTCCACTCGTGGGCGTATTACCACTACCACCTGAATCGGACCCGGCCGACTGATTGGTTCCACTCCTGTCACTTTTATCTCCTTTCTTTGGTTTCCGCCTTTGAGCGTTGTTGCCACTGTTCCAGCTGAAAAAGTAAGGGTTAGAGTTAGAGTGTTACCGTAATCTTATTAAGAAACATTAAGAAATTTTAGACACTCCAATCGAAAATTCTGTTGGGCCAGTATTTACAAACTGTTTCCTGTCCAAAGGGTTCAATCAGCCGTTTCCGTAACTGAGAAGCTTCATTGGCTAAATCTATGACCCGGGTAGAGCAGGCAAATTTCCAGGGTTTTGAGCTGCTATCGTTTTTATTTCAAAGATTGAGATTTGCCTGGTAGGATTTTTGTAGCACTTAATTCACTTGTGGTGAAGCCAACAAAGTGAAACCTTTGGTTGTTGAAGACTCGTGATTGACCCATTAATTGCAGTGGTACTCACTTAGTGACCGAAATTGGAAAGAGAGCTGATCCGGCTCTGGTCGCGAGCTGTATAATATTACGTAAATAACATACGACATCTTCGAGAATCAAACCCGGGACGCTCGCTTGGGGACACAGTGAGCCACAGCATCAACCTGACAAATGGGTTGCTTAATTCCCTCCCTTCCGTCCTCCATACAGTGTTTATGGTTAGAAACTTATCAGAGTCTTTGATTTTTCTAAAACAGCGATGCATTGTGGGATTGTTTCGGGAGTATTACAATAGAATTCCCTCGAGGGGAAGATCTATTACTCGAAATAGTGCGATATGAATGAAAGAAGACGAAAGGGATTCGACTTTGAAAGCTATAGTGGTAGTACATATCCAAGCCATCTTACTTTGAATAAAAATGTAACCTCAAGATAGGGGGGAACCCCCCGGTACTTATTCAGGTCAAGAATGATTAAAGGAGAATGTTATCTCAAGAAGCCCCATGGAGAAGGAAGAAGGTCTACTAAGAATGGCGGGGGGAGTTTTTCTAGCCAGGAGTTGAATCATTTAAAATGGGCTTTTCCAGAAAAAAATTTTACCCCCACTGTTGAGGATATTGATTTTTCGAAGTATCGAAGCCCCTGGACATCCTACTTTATTAGTAAAGACCCACTCTTAAAAAAATGTCTACCCCCTGGATATTCTCTCTTATAAAGATGCTTACCCACTGGCTATCGTATTTTTCACTTGAAAAGACACTTTACCCCCTGGATATCCGCTCCCTTGTGGATATTTAACCCCCTGGATATCCACTTTTGAACAAAAATTGTTAACCCCCTGGCACAGAATATTTCTGGAAAAGCCCGATCCTTACTAGTCTAGATCTAGACTAATAATTTAAAATTCCAGGTCAATAATCAGCTTCACCTAATTATCAAACATTAAAAGGTGAACAGTACTGCAAATAAGAAGTGCGCTCGTCAAAAATTATTCAAAACACTCTCTCGCGCGGTTTTTTTATGGCAGACATACTCCTATTTTTTACTTTGTAGGAGAATTGCCCCTATTTTGCGTAATAAGAATATTGGTCTGGAAATCGAGACTAGATCCTTACTGATAACAAGGGATTCTTCCGACGTCAGTTTCCAAATCGAAATACGCATTGATCAATACAGGGGCCGCTAAGATGGCGTTCACATCGGGCCGTTTTGCTGGGTCGATTTGTAAAATGTCTTTGACCAGTTGTCGTAATTCATCGCTATAGTTCATCGGCATCGGGGAGTAGTCGCATCGTAATATTTTGCTAATGATCGCACTTAAGAACTGAAATCGAAAAGAGTCAAACAGTTATTAAAACATGCAAGGGAATTCGTAAAGACATCTGGCAGGAGTCGTTCGTATCGCATAAATGAAATGACAGCACATGAGAACTGAAAAATCAAAAGAAAAAATCAAAAGAATCGGGGCGCGGTAAGGTTTGGATAGTTCATCGGCATCGGGGAGTAGCCACATCGTAAAATTTTGCTGATGATCGCAATTCAGAGAAAAAAACTCAAAGAAGAGCAGCCATCGAATAGTATAAAAGGATAAGCGTCAGTGTTGGAGTTTAATGGCACTGGGTAGGCTAAAAATTCATGCTAATGATTGCACTCAACGTACGAAATTCAAGGTGAAGTAAATTAATAAATATAATAACAATTAAAATTAAGAAAAATACAGAAATCAAGATTAGACAAGACATGACAAAAAAATTGAAAATGAAAAAGAGTCAGGTTATTTTCTTCAAAGTCAATGATGTTTCCCTGGAGATGGTCAATTTTGTGTTTTACAATCGAAACAAAAGAAGTACTCTCAGGTGCCAAGATTAAATAAACGGAGAGGGGGGGGTCCTAATAAGGTCCAGGGGCTAAAAAATCAAAAAATTAAAAAGCAGCTGGGGGGTGTTTATGAGGTACCTGAGAGTACCTTATTGGTCTTTTTTACGCTGGCCCTTATTGACGTTATTCCCCGGCGTAGGGAATAAGAATTAAATTAGGCCTGGTCTAAAAATGGGGCAATTGAGCTTTAGCGTAATAAGGGCCGGTGCTAAATTAGGGCCGACGTAAGGGGCCGATAAGGTTATTCCGACGAATTGACTTAAAAAGCAAGGCGTACATACCTCGGCGTCAAATGTTCGCTTCAACGTGATTAACTCATGAAGAATGCAACCTAACGACCAAATGTCGGATTTGTAATTGTATCTTCATATATATGAACAGATTAAATATGTTAAGGTAAAAATTACAAAACTTGCTGGAGCGTCATAGCGCATTAAAAGAGAAAATTTTCTATAGATAAAAATACAGTTGACGCTCTCTAATTCGATTTTCAAATGGGGAATGATACTTTCACTGAATAAGGAAGGGTATCGAATAGTAGAGCGTCGTTTATGAGAGTTTCTTGTTGAAGGTGGCTTTCAATATTATCGAATAATGGAAAGTATCGAATAGTAGAACGTTGAATTGTAGAGAAAAGTTGAGTTGTAAGTAAAGTATGATCTGAAACATTGTGCTGAAACATTGTGCACCACCGAAAAAACAGTTTGAAAAAACTCAAAAAAACTGAACAAGCCAACATTATTTGACCTGAGCGTGTGGATAGAATCACATAGATTTCTGTAAAGCCCAAAGAGCTAGATGTCGTACTTTAAGCCATCACAGGTAAAAAAAAGTTAATATCGCAAGA
Organism: Clytia hemisphaerica; assembly: GCF_902728285.1. Lineage (NCBI taxonomy): Eukaryota > Metazoa > Cnidaria > Hydrozoa > Leptothecata > Clytiidae > Clytia > Clytia hemisphaerica. The sequence goes on along the minus strand of NW_027103595.1, from coordinate 1,119,068 downwards.
AAATATTTTTGAAAATCCGAGAAGCTTCTGATTGGTCAAACGCTGAAATTCTATTGTAATGTCACGTGACCTAGATAGGATTTCCTACCTAACAACGGCACACATTTCAGCCAAAGTACGACATCTTTATAAATCTATGGATAGAATCCCTTTAGATCGAGTTAAATCGAGGTATACCAAATTTCTTTTCGATCAATCAGCTAGCAGTTTCAATGCTGAAAAGCTAATTCCATGGGCCGGATGTCGTGGTAAAGATTACACAGCAAAACCTGTTTGCCGAAGAGCTTTGCACTTTATTTCATTGGATATTTCAATTTTGTAGGGATTCATTGGCTTTTAGGCTATATTCCCAGTCTTATTGCAACAATAGCGAGTTTATGTATTTGCACTTTTTAGGCTGATAAGGTGACTAAAGCGACAGTTTTGACCCACAAAATCGAGGACGATAAAATTGCTAATTTACCCTCGCCGTCACCGTCGCAGAAAAACACCCATACATAAACTCGGTAATTTTGAGCATTTGGGTCCTGCGAAGTAGAAGTAGATTAGAGCACTTATGGTTTCAGACTTTCATTGCCCGATTGATTCACCAATTGTAAAACGAATGAAAAGATACGATTTTCCTTCCACAACTTCAGGAGACATATAATGTGCAGTTCCAACAGTCTGAAGAGAAAAATGAAAAAGAATTTTTACAACGTATGTTTTGAACAGAATCATTCCATATATAGATAGATGATGCTCTCTAAATCAATTTTCAAGGGGGATTGGATTTTCATCAAATAAGGGAGCGTATAGAATAGTAGAACGTCGTTTATGAGAGCTTCTTGTTAACGTTGATGTTCAATATTATCGAATAATGGAACGTATCGAAAATTGAGGGTCAGCTGTATAGATCAGTTGTCGAAGAGATTTTCTTCTCAAACAAAATATGGACCTAGAACAACAAATTAGTCCAGATCTTTAATATTTTGATTAATTTTAATTTCGTTGAAAAAAAAATCCGTCGGCGACGGGAGGTGATAGATGTTTGATAAAACACATAAAATTCATAAAAAGTACATTTTTTAGCATACTTTATTGGGGGAAAAATGTCAGAGTTTTATTTAGTCAAGATTTTTTTTGTGTTGGGACAAAATTTCGTCACCTAGAGGCATTTTCGTCACTTTCCCCCGACATTTTTTTCCCCGATAAGGTAATTTGAGAGAAAGGTTTTAAAATTTCAGAAATAGTTCGTGTAACTGTAAGTGTAAATTGAGGGGTTAAAATATCAACCTCCGTGCAGATTCCAATTACTCCGTGAGGAAAAAATCTTTTTTCAATATCAGTAATTTAGTCAGACCTTCAAACAAAATAAAATAAAATGACAAAATAAGATTGTGGATGTCGACATTACACCGCATTACAGTATAGGTCAAAAACATTGATTAGGCCCATGTTCAATGTTTTTCAGTGACTGTCAACAAGTTTTATTGACTGTCAAATACAAATTATTGACAACAAATATTTTACATTGACCGTCAATTAACTTTCTTGAAAACTGAAAGAAAATATTGACCGTCAATATTTACAGTCATTTTTTTGCATTGACTATTCATAAATTATATTGGCAGCTGCCAACAAAACCATTGAAAGTCAATTTTTCAACATAGACTGTAAAAAAGAAAATAATTTTGGTCAATTCAAACTGTCAATAAATGGCAATTGACAGTCAATAAAAACTGTTTTTTTAAACGGTCGATAAAACTTGCTGACAGTCAATGGAAAACATTGAACACGGGCCTAAGCAATGTTTTTCTACCTAGTAGTGGTACTACTGCTGAAAAGAATCTAGTATTAAAACAAACCGTTTCTGCGCTGGTTTGTGTTAAAAACTTTGAGATTCCAAAATCACAGATTTTGATGACTTTTTTCCTCCTGTCCAATAAGATATTGTGTGTTTTCATGTCTCTGTGTAAAATGTAGTACCGATGGATATGGTGTAACGCACGCACGATTTGCACGAAAAATTTAGTGACTTCCTACATGAAAACATGAAAGAAATCAATGCAAAGACATTAAGTATTAATGGAAAAAACAGCTGAGGTTCGTTCAGCTAGTTCGAAGCTTCGTTTCTCTTAAAGTCCGTGTTTTAAGAATTCTTGACACTGTGAAAACAATGTCGATAAAACTTCAAATCATTTCAATCATACAAGCCCTCATTAACTCCACTCAAGGGCATGGTGATATCCCCCGAGGAAAGGGGGCATTTAGACAAATTGACCTTATGGCAGTGAAGGGTGTGTTTTCAAAAAAGCATCGATTTGTAAGCCCAGTGCCCCCCCCGGATGATATCGTGAAAAAACGATAAACAGAATTCGAAAAAGTCAAATTCTTTAATTAATAAACCCTTGAAAACTACTCTCTCGAGCAAATACGGATTTTCCTTTGTGTGTTCGAATACAGAGACCTCACCCCAATGATCTCTAATTTCTTGACTGGATAAGGCTACCCATATAAAAGAAGCGTGTCCAGTTTTAGAGCTGACTAGTCCGCCATCTTGTTTTCAATTCTGGTCGTCAACAGCCCGATTCGAATGTTTTGAAACTCGAACGTTCGAAAATCCAGGGTAAAATAGAAAACAACACGGCGGACTAGTCGACTACAAAACTGGACACACTTCATCGGGAAACCTTTGAGCCTTTCTAGTGTGTAAAAGAGTATAATGTCTGTAATACCTCCTCTTCTAGAAATCTGTCTTCTTTTTGTCTTTGATGTAAATAATCGTATAAATTACCACCTGAAATAGGAAGCAATACATACATCATATGTTTGTGCCGTAGTAAATCATTTTAACCAGAGCCCCATGTACTTTAAAAGATATTGTAGTCCGAATCGCATATGAGTCGCACTGTAAAAAACCGCGTACACGTTTGTTTTTTATAATAACAAACTATATAAGAACATAAGGCTTCGATGGCCAAAATATTAAAAAAAAGTTAAGAACATTTTAAGGCTTCGCTGACTCTAAAACACCCAATTTCTTAGGAAAATAGACAAAAATACTCAAGAAATGGAGAAAATAGGAACATGTTGAGAACATCTTTAGGGCTTAAAACTCAAAAAGTTAAGAACATCCGAAGGCATCAAAAATTTTGGATGTTCTTATAAAAAAACGTGTAACAGAAACAAAAACAAAAAGGTAGTATAAGGAGCACGTGTATACCAGAAGCCTAATGATATTGTGGGGTGGCCAAACATATTAAAGTCCATTGCCCATTATGTGCCAATGGGAGCATATGGGATCACCATATTTTTCGGTCCTGTGCCGGTAGGTCTGGGTCATAAGAAGTGCCGCGACCTATATAGCTCTGAGTTGAGAGTGGCATTTTTTCTTATCGGCCTTTTCCAGAAAAAAACCGTATACCCCCTGTTGAGGAGGTCCATCCCTCTGTGGCTGGAAATGCTGTAACCCCCTGAAATTCCAGGCAATTACAGGTTAAAACCCCTCTGGAATTCTGAATTTTAGTAGGATTTAAAAAGCTACCCCATGGAATTCCAGTTATTTTTAACAGATTTTTGTTTCTTCCTGTGGAATTCCGCCACATATCAAACCTTACCCCCTTGGAACGAAAATAAACCTCCTCAACATGGGGTATACGGTTTTTTTTTCTGCTGGAAAAGCCCATTTAGGGTGTTCCAGCATTTGAAAACCGAAATAATTTAAAAATTTGAACTTATAGAGTGATGGCATTTTCTGGGTTAAGCGTGCATTCTTTTTACTACCACATGAAAACCATTCTCAAGGGATTTAGCCTATACGCTAACATTGTTTCCACCAGATAGTAAAAGATTGTGCACACTTAAAGCAAATGGACTTTTTAGATAAATTTCCTGATTTCCCAAATGCACCCGATTTCTGAACCCGATTTGACTGATTATCTTCTGCTTATTCCATAACAATTTTGAAAACATCAAACATCACCTTCCAAAAAATGCCCTTTTATTTTGATGTTAGAATTACGTTGATTCCCCGATTTAAAAATTTTGAAGGACAAATTCCCGATTTTTCCAATCCAAAGCCCGATTTGATAGATTACCTGCTGCATATTCCATTACAATATTGAAAACATTATCTTCCAAAAAGTACTCCATGTATTTAATGATATTTGGGTGGTCAAACATACTAGATAAATTAATTTCGTTCATAACACCCTTCCGTTGGTCCGTGGTCAAATCGTCTATTGTGATTTGTTTGATAATGATTTCTTTTCGATCCGAAAGGCTTTGGTACAGGTACACGTGTCTGTGGAAAAAAGGAGAGGAAAAACTATAAGACTATGTTCACACGTTACGGTTCCGTTCCTTTCCGTTTCGTTTCGAAACGAAGCCATTCTATTGGACAAATTCAAGTTTTAAGTGCATGTTCATGCTAAGACCATGTTCAGACGTCAAGGTTCCGTTCCCTTCCAAAACGGTTCCGAAACAAGTGTTAACGTCAAAATTCGAAACGTCAAAAAAGAAGACGTTACAAAGCAAAACAGATCGAAACAGTTTCGCTCTACTTTTTTCATCGGAACGGAACGGCTCCGTTTCCTAGCGAGCTTATGTATTTACACTTTTAAGACCGACGGAGTAACTGAAGCGATTGGGAAGAACCTGTAAAATCGAAGATGGAAAAATTGCTGATTACAGTTGTCCTCAGTCAATCAGGATCTTGACTTATCAAAAGCTAACCATCTCCGTCGCTGAAAAACACAGATAACTAAATTCGCTTTTATCTACTTGGCATGGGATTTCACTCCAAAATTGATTTTAAATTCGGAGTGCAATTTTAAACTCTTTCAATAGAGGATCTAATGGTAGGTTCGGCGATGAAACTGTGTGCAAACGATAATCTTTTATTTGGTTATTATTTAATGGAAATTATTTTCAATTTAAGCTCCAAAACACTGCAAATTAATTAAAAAATGCGATTTAAAAATACAAAAAAATTAATTCATAGTAAATTCGGAAAAAAAAAAGTTACAATTGAAGTTTTATAGAAAAGTAGAAAAAATAAAAACTATTGAGAAAATTTACATTTTTTCAAATTACTGTTAAAAAATTGTGCACACCTAACTGCTATGGTGGATTTTTATTCCTATTTTTTTCTTTATAAGCAACTAAAAGATACCCATTTAAGCCTCCGAACCTGTTTTTCTTTGAAACGCCATAGATTTTGTTCAATTAGTATTCAAAGTCGAAATTCAAGCCCACTTGGTTATCACGTCAACTGGCTACCAGAGTCTACTTATTTTTGACCTTAAGAAAAAATCTAAAATATGCATGACCTTTAAATTGTACTTTGTTTGAAGTGTAAAGCTGGAACGCCGTGAAGAAGACTGACTACTTTCGGGTACCTAATAGCCGGGGGGGGGGGTTGGAATAAGCAGGGGGTTGGAAAAAATCTCAAAATTTAATAAGCGGGGGGGGGGGGGTTGGAATAAAAATGTCCTGGGTGGAAAATGTTTGAAAAGGAGGCTAATACAGCAGAATTAAGACAAAAAAGGGAATTTTCAAAAACATTTTCCCAAAAATTAATAAGCGGGGGGGGGGGGTTGGAATAAGAATGTCCTGGGTGGAAAATTTTCGAAAAATTAATTAGCGGGGGGGGACGGCTATTAGGTACCCGAGAGTACTTTCGGTTTGAGAGATTCGCAGCTTAACTACTTTCCCAAAGTACAAACTTTTCTTAAAATCTTCTTTTCTCACATTTTCCACATTTAATAATTTCTATCACTTTATTAAGGGGCAAATTTAAAAATTTTTTACTACAATTTCAATGGCTCACGTTCAAGACGAATAACAAATCTCCTTAAACATAGAGAGAAAAAAAATTTAAATGATATCATGTTACACGTTTTTTATAAAAATAAACTAAAGTCTGTCTCAAAATAATTTGCAGCTGAGACAAAAATGGCTGTAACTTTTGATAGAATTGGAATCAAGTTGCGATTTTGTGCTTGTTCAAAAGATATTTGTGAGTGGAATATTATCAAGCAAAAAAAGAAAAAAAGAAAAAAAAAGAAAAATGAAAATGAAAAATGAAGAAGAAAAAAATCAACTTCTTGTAGAAATGTGGTATAATTATCATTTTCACAGGAGTGATTTTTCAATTACTCTAGGGGCTGAGTTAGGTCTCGTATGCACATCGGCGTATAGTCATTTTTTCTTTTGATCATGAAAGTATAGTCCTTGAAGAGTCAGAAAACGTGTGAAGCGTTATTTGGATCAGGCACAAATTTCCATAATGGCGGATTTTAGATTTTCAACCCTTTTTAGCCCTCTTGCTTGAAAAAATTGTCAAGAGATACGAAGTACTTATTACGTTTTCTAAGTTTTGAAAACGAAAGTACTTCATAGCTCGAGATAGCAAAATTTTCAGACCATGGTTCTGACCTTTTTCTTAATCAGCATAAAATTTCTGATCGATTGGTATATAGTATGCAGGGTTTTAAGCTCAAAAAAGGCTAGCAGAGCCTAAGAGCCCATGTGACGAAAGAAAGTTTTGAATCCACCATTATGGATTTCGAAATTTATGTAGAAAAATAAATTTTCCTGAATTTTATTATTTGAACGGTAGGCAAGACCCTCCGAAAATTTCAAGTAAATCAAGTAAGCCAATCAAATGTTACAGCCACGCAAATTTGGAACCAAAAGTAGTCATTTCAAAAAATCAAAATCGAAAGTGCTTCATATCTCCAGATAACGAAATTTTCAGACCATGGTTCTGACATTTTTCTTAATCAGCATAATATGTCTATGTTGTTTAAAAAAAAATTTTTTCAAGCAAGAGGGCTAAAAAGGGTTGAAAATCTAAAATCCGCCATTATGGAAATTTGTGCCTGATCCAAATAACGCTACACACGTTTTCTGACTCTTCAAGGACTATACTTTCATGATCAAAAGAAAAAATGACTATACGCCGATGTGCATACGAGACCTAACTCAGCCCCTAGAGTAAATCTTAGATCATCATCACTGTGAAAAAAATTTTCAAAAATATTCATTCAATCAAAAGATATCAAACAAAGTTTATTGCTGGTTGACTCTATAAAGTAGTAAAAAACGACAAAAAACAGCGTTTTGTCGATCAACCAATAACAAACTTTCCGCAAAATCGCAACTTGATTCCAATTCTATCAAAAGTTACAGCCATTTTTGTCTCAGCTGCAAATTATTTTGAGACAGACTTTATATAAGAACATAAGGCTTCAATGGCCAAAATCTTGATAACAAGTTAAGAACATTTTAAGGCTTATATATGGACTCTGAAACACTCGATGTTATCACTAAGGTATAGGCTTTTCACATTTACATGTTTTTTATAAGAACAATCTACATAAGAACATAAAGCTTGGATGACTGAAAGCTAAGGACTTTTTAAGGTTTTATGGACAACCGATTTCCTAGGAAAATGTAGGAAATTGCACAAAAACACTCACAAAATGGTGAAAATAATAAGAACATGTTATAAGATAAGATATGATCAAGATAAGATCATGTGAAAATAAAAACAGTTTAAGAACATTTTTAGGCTTAAAACTTAAAAAGTTAAGAGCATCCAAAGGCTTCAAAATTTTTGGATGTTCTTATAAAAAAAACCTGTACGTTATTTAAATTCAGCAAGCATAATAACTGAAGAAGTATCTCCAAAACTGAAATCTTTTGCCTTTCCGCCAGAATGCCACCATCCGATATAAGTGCTAGTATCACAGAATACCATCTTCATGCACTTTCTATAATCGCTTGGATGGAGAAGAAAAACGTTTGCATCAGCAGGTGTTTTTTCATACAACCCTTCAATTATCAAATTATTATCTCTCTCACCATGTTCAACACCTTTTGGTTTCGATGCAAACCACAGAGATGAAGTTATTTTTGTTTCTTTACGAATCAAGACCAACTTTTCATTGGCATACTGCTTACGATTTTCCATAGAACGTGACATATCTTCATACCACAATTTATAATCTTCACCGGAAAAATCTCCGTCATCTGTATTGTAATTCACCAAAAACCTTTCAGCTCCTTCGAAAAATCGATCAGGAATTTTTACCAGCGACAGTTTTCGCTCGATGTTGGCATTGAAAATCGCGAACTCGTTTCTAAGAGTTTGGACCTCCTTTTTCATATCATCATCGTTGTTGCGTGATTGGTCGAGGATATTTAAATGAAGTTTTAAATCTTCGCATTCTTTCCTTAGAGTTTGGAATGCAGCATCTGATTGGCTCTTTTGTGTTTGAATTTGTTTAATGGTATCATTGGATTGAGTTTTCAATCTATCCATTTCTTCACCAAGAGCTAAAACGTTCTTTTCCAAATCACCTTTTGGGGTTGCCTTTTCCAGAGCTTGAAATTGGTCCTTCAAATATTTGATTTCGTTCTTGAGTGAGTCAATTTCCTTCACTTTCTCATTGTCAAGGTTGTTTTGTCCGTTTTGCTGCATCTTTACGTTGGTGATTTCTATCTGATGTTTCAGTGATCCATTCTCCTCTTTCAGACGTAAGTTTTCTTCTTTTAAAGCGCTTTCCGATGAGCTCACAGCTTCGTTTCTCTCCTGTTGCGACTTTAACTTGGTGATTTCCATTTGGTGTTGGAGTGTTTGTATCTCATTTGTCATTTCAAGAGTCTTGATTTTGTTTTCCAAAGTCTCTTTTTCATATTTTGTCCTCAATTCAGCAATTTCTTGCTTCAGTTTTCGATTTTCTTCGTGAACCGTTCGTTCGCGGTCAACTGAGCTGTGTGCTTCGTTCATTTTTTGTTTGATTCTGTTAACGATGAATAACCCAAAAAATTCTGTTTCCCAACTTAATACGATCCAGTTATAGGTAAGATTGAAATTTCGATATTGTCCAAAATGTGGCTGAATTTTTTTTTGATTCTGTTAACGATGAATAACCCAAATAATTCTGCTTCAGAACATAAAACTGACTGCATGTGACAATTTATAACACTGAGAAGGTATGTAGAGTTTGTACTAAAAATACACTAAAAGATATTATGAAAAGTCAATAACATCTTTTCAAATACTCAAGTACTGTAAATCATAATGTAATCTGCAATAAAAACACTTTAAAAAGTGTCGAATTTCAGTAGCATGATACACGTTTTTTTTTATAAGAACAAACTATATAAGAACATAAGGCTTCGAGGCCCAAAAATTTAAGAACATTCTAAAAACATTCTAAGGCTTTGGAGACTTAAAAACATGCATTTTCTTAAGAAATTACATCAAAATGCTCAAAAAATTCTGAAAATAAGAACGTTTTAAGAACATTTTTAGGCTTAAAATCCAAAAAACTAAGAACATCCGAAGGCTTCGAAAATTTTTGACGTTCTTATAAAAAAAAAACGTGTAACACATGAAAAAGAGTGCCAATCAATGGGCTTTTCCAGAAATAGTCCGTGCCCCCTCCTGTTGAGGATATGGGATATCCAGGGGGTTAACGATTTTTGTTTAAAAGTGGATATCTAAGGGGTTAAATATCTACACAGGAGCGGATATCCAAAGTGTATTTTCAAGTAAAAAATACGATATCCAGGGGTAGGTAAGCGTCTTTATAAGAGAGGATATCCAGGAGGTTGAGCATTTTTTTAAGAGTGGATATCCAGAGAGGTCCTAACTAATAAAGTAGGATATCCAGGGGGTTCGATACTTCGAAAAATCAATATCCTCAACAGTGGGGGCAAAATTTCTTTCTGGAAAAGCCCAATTCCTATGAACACTTTCACAGTCTACAAAATGCTATATCACATTGTCTAGATTTTTTGATACATGAACTTCAAATTGAAATATGCCAGTCCTTAACGTGAGCATTTAATTGCCCGTTCTGTTTATGTTTCTAGATGTTTAATTGGTATTCCCTGTAGAGTCTTTTAGTTTCCATGTGTCTCTTGAGTCCTCTTTTGTTTAGTGACCTCTTTCTTTTGAGTGTCTTTTGTATTCCCTAATTGCGTTTTATATGTCATTTGTAATTCCTCTATGAAAATTAGGTTATGTTTATTAACTGTAGTTTTGTACATAAAAATCAGTTCAACACTAAGAGACGTGAGTGAGTGACTTGTGTTAGCCTGGGTATCCTAACCTGATAACAGCTGTTCATAATTTTCTTACGTGCACAGTAAACCTCTGAAGGCACTTGAAAATTATACATCTGAGGAAAATAGTCCTCCCGCGGAAAATTTTACAACAAGAATCTTGTTGTGCGCCAGAAAGTCAAAAACTGATACGGCGCCCTATTCGGAAACACAATCACGCAACTTTGTTGTCATCCCCAGTCCTTTTAGACGAACGCGATCCTTACGATTTTGAGATAGCATATTCGTCAGATTGTATGTTTTCACCCATCCCTTTAGAGCTTCAGCGTGGTGGGCAGAAAACAATCACAATCTGATCTCCAGACTCAAAATTTCAGAAAAAAAAGTCTTACCTCAATATACAAAGTTTCTAAAATTTTAGAGTCTGGTGCAACTAAAAAAGTCTGATACAGTTTGTTTGATACTGTATGTGAGTGAACCCTTGTTGACAGACTATCAAAACTTTGGAAACCCAGGCAGACACACATAATTAACTTACCATAAAACCTCTTTTACAAACTCAATAAACTTTCAAAACTACTTTAAGCTAAACATCAGCCACATTTATAAAGGCTCCTTTCCAGCGGCCATTTTGTTTAGAAATGAACCTGTGTTTTCATTTTCATTTTATATTATTTTGCAATGTCAGCTTTTTTCCATAAATTATGCGCGCGCATAGAAAAATATTGTAAACAGTAGCGGAGTGGGTGCTTCAGAGCTGGGGGGACAAAACTCATTTGACCTTTTTGGCGCCCCTATTTTTTTAGGCGCCCGCCCCATTCGACCCTTCCCTTTAAGTACTTGATCAACGGATTTATTCATACTTTAAGACAATTTCTTACTGTCTTAAGCCTGTTCAGTTGTTGGAGTAGGAAATGCAGGTAATACGAATGAAGATTATTTTCTCAAGATCCTAAGAATAAATTTTCTTAAAAAATCTACTGTTTACACGGTAAAAACGTAACGCTCTATCATAAGACATATAAAATCCTCAAATAAAACCCTTCTTTATCGTTTGAGATGTTCTAGGAAAACCTGTGATTTTTATTCCACGCTTTGTTGTTGGATATGCATTTTAGTTTAGTTTTCTGTGAACTTAAACTTGATTGATGAATGATGATTAATCAACCTTAATGCAAAAATCTAAGAACTACGTAGAGAAAATATGCGAAGGCAGAGGACGCTTTAACTCGATTCTAAAAATGGAAAAGTTAAGGTATGAAATAAATGCCCTAATAATCTACAAATTAAGCGCCTTTGAAAGCTCTGGAGAACTTTTTCGAGTAGGTCAATTATTTTATCAGTGTCAATTTGTAATAAGATCTTTTTTTCCTGTAGACATCAACATAAGTCCTTCTAGCCTGACCTGAAGCATAGTGGATCTCAATCTCGTTTTAATGCGCTTAAAGGAATGGCCTTCTGATGTAAATGTTTCTTAAGTATACATAGCAGATGAAACATCGTCTAGAACATCTACCGGGTGCGCCACAAAAAAGTTTCTCTCTTTAAAACTAATTTTCTTGAAATCTAAAAGTTTTAAAAGAACCATCCCTATTTCATTGGAAAGAAGAAAGATGAACTTAAATTTTGATGGGTCATTTATTTAACTCGATTCATTAGATCAAAAGTTATGCTCAATTGAATAAAAAAGTTACTTTCGGAAAATGCTCAAAAACGGTAAAAAATCGACCTATAGAATTAAACATAAGCATGATTTCATGATATATCAGTATTTTCGTTACAGTCATTAAAAATGATAATTAGCTGTCTAAATGACCTTTAGTTATTTAAAGGAAGGTTGAATTTCAATGAAAGGAAGAAAATCCGTCGAAAAAGGCCAAATAATCTGGTAAAATTCCTAAAAATACATCAAATATGGGTTTTGAGGTAGATCCAGCCTTACATAGACTTTATCCAGTCTAGAACAAAAAATTTGAGGAAAATTTCGGTAAAACTAAATTAAATTGATTTTGATGAAGATTTTAAACCCTTCCGACCCTTCAGTTTCAAAATTTATGTGTTTTGTTACTGAAAAATGCTCTTAATCATGTAAAGGCTAATGCAATTGCAATTGCCAAATTTAAAGTAAAAATTTGATAGGTCGATTTTTACCGTTTTCGAGCACTTTCAGAAAGTAACTTTTTTATTCAATTGAGCATAACTTTTGATCTAATGAATCGAATTTAATAAATGACCCATCAAAATTTAAGTCTATCTTTCTTCTTTCCAATGATTTAGGAGTGGTTCTTCTAAAACTTTTAGATTTCGAGAAAATTAGTCTCAAAGAGAGAAACTTTTTTGTGGCGCACCCGGTATGTTAGCGTTAGGATTTGGAATGTCATAGTTCTCCTCAACGTCAATCATTTCGGAAGCACTTTGCTCTTCCTCGTCTAATGGAGATAGAAACCGCAATTTCAGAATCCACATAAGTTGAGCACTGTGGATCTTCCAAAGGTGGTAGCAAAAGGGCGCGAAACACTCAACTGTTTGTTTTTGTGAGCATTTATTTACTTTTATTAACCCACTGTCACTGGTATCATTCAAACGACGTACTGAGAAAAGGAGTAATTGGCTCACCTGATGGATTTTACTTTCCCATTCATAATAAACTGTTTATCAATTTTCAAACTTTTAAGCGCCACTATGAGCGTACTTCCTTATACGTACGAGAGAAGAGCAAAGTATTTTATTGGCCCAGCCACGCAGCGCAAGTGGGCCTTTAAAAAGCAACTGGACGAAAAGATTTTGGCTTTGTCGGGGCCTGTGAGCGCAATAAGTTAACGAATCCAGGCTAAACAACGCCCAACCGCCCGACCGCCCGTTTTTTGTCTCGTCTACCCGCGTGATATTCAGCCTGTCTCATATGGGATGGAGTTTAGTAACAGAGTCAAATTTCTTTTATTTTTGGTTGCGAGATGAAGTGAAAACATGGTTATTTTCAAGATGGATTGAAATTTTTATTACAAACTTGACACAGAATTTTCCAAGTAAACTGATTTTGGAATTTGTTAACGGATACTACAATGCAGTTCATGTGTAAATTTGAATAAGATCGGAAGATTTTTCATGGTGCTATGCTTGAAAAATGGTCATTTCTGGATCTGCCAGTCTGCATGCTGTCTCCTCGTCGCATTTTAACAGCCGGTGGCTGGATTTTTCAAACTTGACACAGAATTTTTCCAAGTAAACTGATTGTGGAATTTGTTAATGGATACTACAATGCAGCTCATGTGTAAATTTGAAAAAGATCGGAATATTTTTCATGATGCTAAGCTTGAAAATAGTCATTTCTAGATCTGTTACATTTAACGTTCGGTGACTGGATTTTTCAAGCTCGACACAGAATTTTTCTAAGTAAACTGATTCAGGAATTTATTAATGGATACTAAAATGCAGCTCATGTGTTAAATTGAATAAGGTTGAAACATTTTCTAGCGTGTGAAAATGATGATCCTTTCTTGATCATTTTGAAGGTCAGTGACATGGGAAGTTTGAATTTATTAACCAATTTTTTTCTTTCATATTACCGTCAAATTGCATAAGATTCCGGTTCCCGGACTATAATTCCACTTGCCACTTGAAAACGGAAAAAGATAAAAACTTTTTGGATAGCCAAAGAAGGAAATTTAGAACGTTGGGTGGTCATACAGAAGCGTCTCGCTTTTTTTCTCGGCCATTTCTAGCAATATGATTGCCGGTTGCATAGCTTTTTTGTTTTATTAAAATACTCTTCTGGTCACATCCATCATTTCACACTTAAATCGAATTCATTTACCATTTCTGACTTTTTAGCGCATCTGCTTTCTTTTGTTTTGATATTTTGTTCGGCAAAGTTTGGAACATTTTTAGCTTTTCATTTTTGCGCTTCGAGAGTATAAATTTGGTACTTTTCGCAAAACCCAAAACGCAGAAATTAGTCCCGCCAACATTACCGGTACTCGCTACGAATGAACAATCAGTTATTGCCACGTCAGCTGGGCCTTCACGCCGATGCGGCTTCTTGTTTGTAATGATTCGTTCGCACCCCATCCTTTTTGGCACCCCCTTAAAAAATTTCTCGCTGGGGGGGGGGGCATTGCCCCTTGCCCCCCCCCCCCTGCCACGCCGCTACTGATTGTAAACCCCGCGAAAATTCTGCTCAGTGACTGGGCGCGTACTGACCAATTAGAGACATTCGCATATGCAGGGACAGATATCCCTGCAGATGAGTTACTTGGACCAGACCGTAAACCAGAGACAAGATTATAAAAAACTAGACGGTGAAATAGTTTACGGTCTGGATATCCTGGCTAGACTTGTGTGGGAGAGGTGCGTTTTACTAAAGTTAGGTTTGATGACATTTTAGGTTTGTTTAAGTTCAAGAATTGGTGTTTCCTTTTACATTTTTTGTTCTCTGTTTTCTGTTTGGATTCCTTTTTATCCATAAAGCTGAGATATTATTCAAAACATATGCGTCCTCCACTCACATCGCTAACTCTAACCTGGATATCATCCTGGCTGTAATATATTTCACAGTCTAGTTTTTGATATTTCATGTTCTGGTTTACAGCCTGGTCTCCCTAGAACAATTTGCATTCTCAGATCAGAATGCAGTCCGCTTGCTTGCGCTCACTTCGCTACAGCCGTAAAGGCTGATCTACATGGCACAGAGAAATTCTGCAACAAAAATAGGGTAACTACCTATTTGCTAAGTGAACATACAGCTTTCTGTTACATGAAAACATGAAAAAGAAGAAACAGAGGCGAGTTCATTTTCCAAGAAAACATGGTTGGTCATGGTGATACATGCAAACTTGTTTATGGACTTTGGTGTAATCTTTAGATGTTTTAAATGGGTTTAGATCTTGTAAGGCTCCTTTTTATCAACTTTTGTTTGGTCTGCCCTGGGTTGGCTATGAAGAGTTTTGGAAACATGGGTTTTCACTTTCATTCTCTAGGGAGGCCAAGCTCTATAATTTCAGAACTAAGTTTTTTTTTTTTTTTTTTATCTATAGTATAGTCCCACGAACAAATAGTACACATCTAAAGGTTCCTATCCTCCCGCAAAAGGACCACCAGATCATACCGCCAGGAGGAAGGAACCCCAAATGAGCTTACAAAATGAGCAATAATGACTAAGAAATGAAAATATATATAAAAAGAAAATATATATAAAAAGAAAAAAACAACAAAAACTAACTACAGAAAATAATTGATAACAAAAATAAAAATAAACAGAAAGAGCTAGGAGAGCACTTGGAGTATAAGCCTAGAATAACGGTCCCCCAAAACGTCCAGTATCGCAGATGAATTTTATCGTTATGCTCAATATATCATGATTTTGGACAACGCTAAATTCGGGGTCACCATAAAGAAGTATTCTACACAATGTTCTGGGATTAAATGGAAACAAAGTTATGTCAAGTTGAAGAAGGCTGTCAAACATAACAAGTCTGTCGTTAGAGTAATCAGAGCAATGCACCAAAAGATGCTGTGTTGTTTCGACTGAATTTTGTCGACAGTTGCAAAAAGGGTCGACTGTGTCAGCAAAATTGTGCCTGAACTTAACTCAACTCACGAAGATGACTGAAACCAACCCTTAATCGGTTAAGGAGAACCACGCCCTTGTTGTCACTAGCTTTGAAAACTGAGTTAGCACTGGGTCTGAGGAATTGGAGAATTGCTTGCTTAAAGGACTTAATAGTTGGAAGATTCCGTATATGATCTCCGAGGTTATTCCATTCATTTATGCAAAAAGGAAAGAAAGAGGCACGATAGCGCTCGGTTCTACAGAAAGGTGCCTCGAGTGGTGGTTTTATCCTTCGCCCTGCATTGCGCTCTTCCTCTCCTCTCTGGGGAGGAAGAATATTCGTAAGATAAGCAGGAGCAAAGCCATTGATTATTTTATAAAAAATACGAGTCTTCTAGTTAACCGCCTGTTTGCCAGGCTTTCAAATCCTAGCTCAAGGTAGATTTTTTCTCTGGATGTTCCTCTGAAGCATCCGGTTATTGCAAGACAAGCATCATATTGAACAGACTCGAGTTTTTCAGAGAATGAGGAATTACCAGGACGATCATATACGATATCTCCATAATCTAAGTGTGGTCTAACATAGGTTTTGTATATAGTGACAAGAGAATCCCTGGGAAGAAACTTGCGAAGTCTGCGAATAAGACCAATACCTTGATTAGCCTTTTTTATTTTTTCATCAAGGTGACGGTCAAAGGCCAGCTTTTGATCGAGTATGAGACCAAGATGTTTTTGATGATCCTGAACTGCAATGGCTGCATTATTGAATGTAATTTCTGGGGGGTCAGGTGGATTTAGCCTCCTGGTAAAGTACACTTCAACTGCCTGTTTAGAAGGATCAGGGTTGAAGGACATTTTCCATTGATGAGCCCACTCACTTATCTTCTGCATGTCACTGTTCAACTCTTGAGAACAGCGAATATGATCTAGGATGAGTGAAAACAGGGACGAGTCATCAGCAAAAATTTTGATTATGGAAAGGATTGCCTCAGGGAGGTCGTTAATGTAAATCAAAAAAAAAGAGGGGTCCGAGAATAGATCCCTGGGGTACACCGGCCAAGATTTCTGTCCGATCAGAAGCCTGACCATCAAGAACCACCCGCTGCGATCTCCCATGAAGAAAATTCTGGATTAATGAAAGAAGGGGGCCAGAAACACCATATGACTTGAGTTTGAATAACAAACCATCGTGCCAAACTCTGTCAAAAGCTTTTGAAATATCAAGGAATACTCCACGAGTGTCTAGAGGTGGATCAACATCAAAACCATTCAGAATGTCGTGTGTTATAGATAACAGCTGAGACACACAGGAGTCACCCTTGCGGAACCCAGACTGGGAATTTGTGAAAAGATTGTTGTTTTCGAAATAGGTGTAGACGGAGTCAAAGATACACTTTTCAAAGATTTTTCCAAAAATAGGCAGGAGAGACACTGGTCTATAGTTTTTTACTACACTCTTGTCCCCTTTATTTTTGAATATAGGAACAACATTAGCCTTTTTCCAGTTTGATGGAAAAATGCATGAATCTAAAGAATATTGATAGATCTTCATAAGAGGTTTAACCAAGGATTCGTCACAGATCTTAACCATCTGTATAGAGATGTCATCCCAACCATGCGCTTTGTTAGTTTTAAGTCCGCGAATGAGGGCTAAAATTTTGACTTGATCTAGAGGTATATTGTTTATTCTGAGATTAGTTACATAGTTTTGTTGCGGCAATACACTATCAGTGTCTATGAGAGAGCACTGATTTGCAAAGAATTGATTAAAAATATTTGTTTTCGTTGGAACATCAGCAATAAGATTATATTGCTGGCATCTCGAACAGGTGGAATCCTTGGTGACTTCCTCCTATGAAGAAATTGATTTAGAATAGACCAGCATTTCTTAGAACCCAAGTTTGGATCATTGAAGTTATTTGCTAAGCGAGAGAAATAAAATTCTTTAGCATCTCTGACAGCCCTTCTACACCTAGATTGATGTTCTTGGAGGATTTTGAGGTCTTCTTTTCTCCTCCCATTTTTTACATACCGCTCATAAACTTTAGATTTTTCAAGTAGGGATCTCTTTATCTCAGCTGTCATCCATACTGCATCCTTATTCCTGATGGTAATGATTTTATTAGGCACAAAGTTTGACATGATATTAATGATGGTTTCAGTCAAGAAGGAGACCCGGCCATCCATATCAGTTCCCTCAAAAAACCTATCCCAGTCAACCATGTCCACCGCCCTTCGAATAAGATCGGGATTTGCTTTGGAAAAGTCCCAAACCTTTCGTTTGTAAGATGGTGGGAAGGGGATTTTAAAATTTAGTTGACAAAAGGTTATCTGGTGATGGCACTTAGGGTTCAAGGATGGAAAGATACCACTATCCAGAATAAAATGATCAGCTGATGAAAAAATTAGATCAATGCAAGAAGTTGAATTATCAAGGAGATGAGTAGGCCCATCAATTAATTGTTGCAGACCATGCTGGGTAGCTAAGTTTTGAATTTCTCTACCTCTAGGATCAGTGACGTCACCGCTCCACCAATCAGAATTCTTAACATTGAAATCCCCAAGAAAAAGTGTAGCAGTAGGAGAAAAATTTTGGATATTTATTATAGTCTCCTCCCATTTACGAGAGAAAACATCGAATTCGTCAGAAGTCTGACTGGGGGAACGGTAACAGACACAAAGAAAAAACCGGTTCCCACCGATTTTCATCTCAGCTACAAGACATTCGTCTAAAGTAGTGAGTTGTGGTTTTACGTCAAGACCTAGGTGGTCTCGATGATAAATACAAACACCGCCTCTCTTATTGTTAGAGGGATGGTCGCATCTTTTGATCTCATAATTTTCAATAACCAGCCTAGGATCGTCATCTTTTATCTCAGAGTTAAGAAAAGTTTCACCCAAGCAGACTATGTCGAACTTATGAATGTTTAGAAATGCAGAAAGTTGTTTAATCTTAATAAAATCTCCCATAGAATCTTCAACCCAAACGCTATTCAGATTCCAATGACAAACACTAAGCGTGGTTTCCCTCTCCGGCCCAGGATTAACCTCAATATCTCCGGACAAAAGAAGGCATAGAAGCATAAGTGTAAAAAGAAAATTTTGTAGGATGGAAAAACTAAAGGAGTGGTTAGGCTCACGATATTTCAAACATAAAATATTGAAAAATCCGATGCATGCTCTGTACACGTTTTTTTTTTATAAGGAACCTTAACTTTGCTCTGAGCCTGGAGTTCCTTATTTTTACAGAAAATTTCAGTCTCAAAGTTCCTTATCGAGTTCCTTACTACGTAGGAAATTTTGAACTTTTTGCCCCTTGAAAGATCAAAATTTGGTCAAATTAGTCCCAATAAGGTACATTATTTTCAAATCCACTTATTCTCAGCCTGAGCAGTTCCTTAACAATTCCTTATTTTTTTAACTATTTTCAGCCTCGAGTTCCTTATAAACATGTTCCTTATAAAAAAAAAAACGTGTATTGACTAAGACTTACCCCCATGACAAACTCTTATTTTCAACAACCATCAAACAACATGACATAGGAAATTTGCTCTCGATGCTCTCTAAGCCGAAAAAGTAAAAACAAAAAAACAAAAAGATAATTCCGAAAAAAGTTGTAAAACAAGAAAAGAAGTGTATAATGCGTAAAGAACCATTATTGAGATAAAAGCTCAATACACTAATTATATTCAAACATAAAAAGATGACAAAAACAATTGAAAAGCAAATCATCTCAGAAAAGATGATTTGCAAAAAAACACGAAAAATGTATCAAACAAAGGACTCGAAACGTTGTTACAAGTTGTTAAGAACAGGGAAAAAAAAGGCGATTAATTATATCAAGTTAAGTTTGCTAAAAAGAAAAAAAAACTGATTTTTGTTGGAAAACGAGATTTCAAAGGTTAAAGAGTGTGTTTATTTAAGTGAAAGAAGAAAAAAAAAAGCATAAGGCGTAAAGGCGTATTTACTCAATCATCTTAT
Organism: Clytia hemisphaerica; assembly: GCF_902728285.1. Classification (NCBI taxonomy): domain Eukaryota; kingdom Metazoa; phylum Cnidaria; class Hydrozoa; order Leptothecata; family Clytiidae; genus Clytia; species Clytia hemisphaerica. Next base: position 1,099,477 of record NW_027103595.1, on the reverse strand, counting down.
CAAACTTTTCTTCGCTGTCAAAGAATCGGAACCCACCATCTTTCATTTTAGCCACAGTGTTGCAGTTTATATCTGAGAAAACAAATTCAACATAACAATCTGGCGTGATTTTTTCACGAGCCTTGTCAAGAAGATTTAACCTTTTAGTTGTCAAATCTAAGTACACCTTCACTTTATCACCACCATTTTTTCTTGCTCTATAGATATTACTGCGTTTACCAAAAGAAAAAAATTTCACAATCATAGTTTTTCGTTCTTTGCCAACTCTATGAGCCCTGTCAATATCTTCTTTCTTGATTTCAATTTTCAAAGATTCTTTACATACCTCGATTACCTTATCAACACATTGCTTACTAGATTCCTCTCTGGCGCTTTTGGTATACCATTAATTCGAAGACACTGCCTTCTTGAATAACTAAGTATGATAAGGTAAATTTTGTTTTTTCTAAATTTTTGAGCTTAGATATCCAGATTTTGAGCCTCGTTGTTCTTATAAAATTGTTCTTATATAAAAGTGTACTGGTTAGCCGAAACCACCGATAGCCGAAATTGTTCCACAGTGTAGACAATTTGCGATGTGAGAGTTGTACTATATTTTTGACATCAAGACATCGATAGTATCCATTCTGGTGAGGTCAATAATGAGGTCAACTCGAAAAACCTGCTTATCAGAAAGTAGCCTTCCCAAAAGTACTACTCTGTACCAGAGTGTATCTCACGTTTATCGCTTTGTTGTACACTCTGTGCACTACTAGGCGTAGTGGTATGGTGGTTATAATCCTTGACTCTCGCCTGGAAGGCCCGAGATCGATATCCACCGTGTCTCTACGATTCACTTAGCAAGTGTCGCCCGGGTCAACCCATGCCATGTGAGGGGAATTGGGTACCATTACTCTGATACAAGAGTGTGTGTAGATTAGACAGACATTGTGACGTGCCGTGGCACTCACAAGGTTCAGCCTCGCGTGAGCATCGCTTTCCCAGTGTCGTTCGAGCGTCATGGTAGACGCCATGGATTGGCAGCTCGCGTCTGTCAAGTTGCAGTGTCTGTCAGCGCCGTGATTCTTACTCTTTCGTGGGTAGGACCCATCCCGAATGCATTCGGGGGCTCATATCTATATCTATCTATCTAGTACACTCTGTGCGCATTGTCTGTCTGATAAAAAAATTCCCGTACGGAGACCTCTGCGATGAAGTATGATTTATAAATAGCAACACTTCTCTCACCGCCTCACCTCTTTTACCAACACTCCATCGCAGCGGTCGGTTTGAAAAAGCTCAAATGAGAAAAAGCTCAACTGAGAAAAGACAATGATAACAGACCCTCTACGGCAATGAATTTTGAAATTAGCCGTAGATATCGGGTCTGTGTACAGACAACGAAAGTACCCGAAGGCTCCCTTTTCTTTAACTGTCTACCCGAAGGTAGGAGAGGGCGCCACTCCTTTCCCTGGATTTTTCCACTTACCCTTGATCCGTCTCGTTTAGGTGATTCTGGAAATCTTTGGTATGACCCGGCTGGGGATCGAACCCACAACCTTGCGCATTGTAGTTGAATACTCTACCTTCATGCTAAAACCACTTGTCAAAATATTGCTAAAGAGGATGTAGTTTTGAGGCATATTTCTTTAGTAACAAAATCAAAACAAAAATAAAATGATTTAAAATCTTTAGAACACGACCTTTAACTCGTTAAGCGAATCCCAAAAGATGGTGTGAGAGGAGCGCAGTTCAATTCATTTTATTATCGAACTTGGAATAATCTACCAGCTGACGTCGATAAATCTAAAACGGTGTTCTAATTCAAGGTTAACCTGGACGAAGCATGGAAAGAAAGACCGCAAAGATTCCAGCAACCAAACGGGATAGAAGAGAACTTTGGAAGTCCGGACTTAACATAATGAATTTTTCTAAGCAACCTTATTGTAGATCTTTTCGGAATGGCAGCAATGCCTGCGAAGGGGAATTCATTAAAAAAGAATAAAATGATTTAAAATCCTTCGATTCTTACCCAAAAGCGCCACGCCCAACAAGTTTCTTCGTTTCTCTATCATACTTTTCCATTCCCATTTTTGCCTCGATTAATTTATCAAATTCTTCTTCATAAACCACAATGTATGTTTGTATAATCGAGAATAATCTTCATTCGATTGTCATTTTGTCGTAAGTCAAGTTTACTCCATTTTCTCCAGCCTTTTTTAAACTACTTTTAGTCATTATTTTCAATTTATTTTTCTTTATTTTTCTTCTAAAACGATAGAAAAGGAATAAGAAACATTAAAAATGCTGACCGGTCGAGAGTATTTTGAACGCCGAAAATCAGTCTTAGTTGAGGACAGGGTAAAAGAAATATAAATTTTTAACCCCATTTTATAAATTTTACCCCCATAGAAAATTTAATTCACCGATTGTGAAAACTATAAGTTGTATAAAAGGGATGTGAACTTAAATGACAATTTTAAGTTTTGTTTCGTGGACACATAAGGCTAATTGGCCCAGCATCAGAATTTTATGTCTTTTTTGGAAGAAGCAGCGCTTCAGGGTTCATTCAGGAAGAAACGGCCCCTTGTAAAATTGCGAAAACATTCGACTGTCGCTGGGCCTTCATGCCGCTGGGTGATTCTGGCGATTTTATACCCCTAAAGTGGAGGAGGTTTATACACCCTCTTGATATTAAATTTTGAAAAGGCAGACCCCCTATGACTTCATCCTATCAAGAGAATTTTAAAATTTTCTACACTTCAAAACAAAAAATTGTTATCAATAACAACAACACAAAATATCATGGACACTCCGTTTACAACCTTACTATTTAAAAAAATAGATTCACCAGATTTAAAAATAAATTAAAATTTTTAATTTACAGATTAACTATTTACATGATAAAATATATATTAATAAACACACCAAATTGTGTAAGAAAACCTTATTGTTCGACAGTGCAACTGAACTACTGTCGAACAACTAGGAGCACACTAAATGAAAAAATTAAGAACTCTGATGTATTTTCACTTTGCTTCCCTTGAGAATATCAATTTGCACAGATGTCATTTTCAGATAAAAATCTGATGGATCATTCTGAAAGGTAAAATAAGAAATTCTATTGTCAAATAAAACAATGAACCGACGTTTTTTCAGAACAAATGGCCAGTGCTTGTAATTTTCTACTTTGCTTATAAAGATAGGGCCAAGTTTTCCTGTTTGAAAACGATTTTCCTATATCGTGCTCTTCCAGCAATTTTTTGTACATGGGGGGGTGGAAGATATATTGGATATTTTATCCGGGAGGTAGAGAAAAATCTGCAAAATTTGCCTTGTTTTATTAAGGACAAACTTGCTCTGAATAGGGGTGATTTTGAATGTCCGGGGGGTAAACTAATCCTTGTCCGGGGGTGAGATACGTTGTCTGGGGGGTCAAAAGTTCACAATATCCGGGGGAAATTTCCAAAAAATGTTATATCCTCCACCCCCCATATTCAAATTTTTTCTGGAAGAGCCCATTGTTGGAATACTGTTAATTAACCTGACAATATATTTGTGGGCAAATATTCAGAAGGTTCATTGTTTTATGAAAAGGAAAGATAAAAGAAACGTGAGCGTTATAAGATTATGCTTAATGCTGGGTTGAATCACTCACCATATATTCAAAGAAGAAGGATTGTCCAATGGCTTCTCTGACACCCAGTTCCACTTCTTGGAAGGTATGAATAAAATACTGAAAGACAAAATCAAACTATTGTGTTATGACTATGAAAAACAGAAACAATAGACCTTTTTATTTACGTCGCGAACATTACTTGTCTCGTTTTGAAATTATTGATATGGTGATTAACTCACAGCAGATTTTATTACAACTACTTTCTATTCATAAAAATATCATTTAATGGGATGTGATCACCATGGAAATTGTTTGAATACGAGGTAAGTGATGTTCGTGACGTAATTTATGAAAAGCTCTATTCTACAGTACATAACATAGTTATTTTTTTAACATAATTATTTCACATTATAAGTTTAATGCATATTCTACAAAACAGTTTCTGACCATACATGCATTTATGTATTATTTGTTTCGTGAAGAATTTACTACTTGATGAAGTTTTGAAAAAAATAACGAAATATGTTACTTACTATCTAATGTATACATTGAAAGAATTATGGGCTTTTTCAAATAAGAAAATTATTGGGGGATAATTAGAAACGGACGCTTAGGGTGTGTTACTCAAAAAATAAAGTTATTTTTTGTGAATATCCAGGGAGTAATTCCCCCAAAACTCAGATATCCATGGGGTCGTGGTAGTTCAAAGAATTAAAAATGACAAAAGTTTCAACAGAAAGCTATACCCTTTTATTGACACAAACATTGAAAATCTTGAACATACATGTTCGAAACTATACCCTCACTGATAAATCCTTTTGGGAATTTCCAGCTAAGTTGCAATCTGAAACTGCCGTTATTTTTCACGTCATTCTGAAGTGAACGTGTGTCTCGCTGTGATACAACAATGATTGTCAGTTGCCACACCTGAGAAATTCAGACATAAGGCTCATCGCATGTACTGTGGAAAGTAGTACTATTGTAACATTACAGAATTATACAATTTATGGTGTCATTTTTCACATAGTGAGTATAATGTAATGAACTGAAAATCTTTTATACATATCAACGTACTTTTTTCATACGCACGACAGTCTACTTCAGAATGACGTGAAAAAGAACGGCAGTTTCAGAACGTATATCTCGCGACTTTTCTATTGAAAGGGTAAAGGCCGGTCTCTACTTGCGCGTGCTATGATCGCACTTTTTCGAACAAAGCTACAACGCTATTGGTCAAGAGAAAAATGAAGTAATTCCATTGGCGCGATCTGACGGTAACGGTTGAAAAAAGTTGAAATGTGTTCAACTTTTTTTTCGAGCGCGCACTACATTTTTAGGACGTAATCTTTTTTCAAAACAAAAATGATTGAAGCCAAAAAAGTGCGATCGTAGCGCGCGCAAGTGGAGACCGGCCGTAAGCCTGAGTGTGTTAACAACAAATTAACTCTTTACTTGTAGCGTAATACCAGCTTGCTTCTGACTGTCCGCATATTTCTCGTTGGACATTGCAAAAAGTAAACTTGTGATGCAATCAAGCTAAAAGTAAAAGTGGGAGACTGCAAGTTAGTGTACTAATAATATAATATTTCATTAAAGTTTTCTTATTATGAGTGACTGAAACAGTTTGAAAATCCCGCACTTCTGAACTGCAAAAGTGCTGATTCACTATCGCATCAGTTGAGATGGAGTTTTTATAAGTTACTTTTTGGTCATTAGAAGTTATAAAAATAATGTGTAATAATAAAGTAACAAAATTGTTTTTTTTACTGGTGAACGACCAACCAAATAAAACAAGAGAGCTTGTAAAAACTCCATCTCGTCTTCAGTCGGGAAGTATCTAACCGTCACGGTCGCGGAAACACATCACAAATAAACTCACTATTAAAAATGATGCAGAAAGAAACTCTTGCAAAAAACTGACCTGATTTAAAAGACTCTCCATGAATACAAATACACGTTGTTTTTATAAGAACATCCAAAAAGCCTTCGGAAGTTCTTAACTTTTTGAGTTTTAAGCCTAAAAATGTTCTTATAACATGTTCTTATTTTCACCATTTCTTGAGTGTTTTTGTCCATTTTCCTAAGAGATTGAGTGTTCTAGGGTCTACAAAGCCTTAAAATGTTCTTAACTTGTTCTTAGCAATTTGGTCATCGAAACCTTATGTTCTTTAAAGTTTGTTCTTGTAAAAAAAAAGTGTACTTGTAACTTCTAGAGAAAATTGTTTTTCTTAATTTAGTTGATATAATTTAAAGTCATGATCAAAATCACCAAAGGAGCGATATCTCAAACCTCTAAAAAGTTTCTTGCAATATCAAAATCTTCTTTTGACAAAACTCTAGAAATAGAAGAAAAAAACAATATAAGATGACTTGGACAAAGAATCTACTGCCAGGTCTTTTTAATCTTTTAGTCTGTAAATAGAAATTGGGGGAAGTTAGGGGGTTATCAGTCTAAAATTAGAAGCTTACATTATGGAATAGCCAAAATTTATAGTATTGTTAACAAATGAATTGCATTTCAAAGAAACTTTAGCCTTTCATTAAGGCGACATAAAATAATGAAAAATAGACCTCATTGGAGTTTTTGATTTTTCTAAAACAGCGATGCTTTGTGGGATTGTTTCGGGGGTATTACAATAGAATTCCGTCGAGGAATTCCTAAAACATTTCTATTGTAGTAATACCCCCGAAACAATCCCAGAAGATCTATTGACAGAAAATGAAAGAACAATCTGGAAGGAGCCATTAACGAAAAAAAGCATACCCGATTAGTTTTGCTGTAACTGCCTGTTGTATAAAAACAGGAACTTGAGCTAAAAAAAATCAAAATTTATAAAACAAACCGAATAATTGTACTAGCATGGTGGAAATTTGATATGGTGACTTTGAGCTTTCAGAGACTCTCCGAAAGCAAACAGAATTTTTAACATGTCCATAGAACCATAGTTAATACAGTATCAAGCTTTTTAAAGTGACAATTTAATCTTTGTCAGACATAGATGGAATCAGGACAAATAAATAAGACACAAGAATTTATATAAGTTTTAAACACGTCTGAACATGTCCCTAGTCCAAGAAAGACGGGAATGAGCTAAAGACGTGCTCACACGATATCTACAAAAAGGGTCTGGAACTAGCGAGAAAATATGAATGGCAATTAAATATAAAATAATTATGGCCAACATGGCGTTCTTTTTTACTTCGTTTACAGACAATAGGCCATTTCAAAGTGAAATGGATCATGGGTAATCAGGACTGATTGCGCCATGATAACCGTTTTCCGTTGGTTAGATGCAAAAATCTTCAAAAATTTTTAAAACATTGGACCAATAGTAAGTCGTTATTGGTGCGCAGTGGTCCTGATTACACATTACGCTTTGCGACTGTGAAATGGCCTATTCATTAAAAAAAAAGATTAAAAACTTGCTAACCTGACACGACATCTGATTGTTCAAGCAGCTCCATTTGTGATGGCTTTAACAAAGCAACTAATCCCACCAGTATGTCTTGACGAATACTCTGGTATTGAATCAACATTCTGACCAGTACACAACCTTCATATTGAACCTCTATATGCAATGAACTCAATAACATTAAGGTAGGATCCACTATGTTAAGACTTGCTGTATCTAATGATGGCTGAAAAAACGAAGAACATTTTTTGTTGGTAATCTGAAGACTTTTAGGAGAAGAAATTTTGTCTGAGACCATGAATAGTAAAATATCTCACCTGAATCTTTTGGAGGGCTTGTGCAGCAATCCTTTGTGCCTCAGGAGAAGCAGATTTCAAAAGAATGATCATAGCTTTGTAAAGTTGCTGCAGGTATCTGGGATTTCCCTGTCAAGAAAAAGAGAAAGTTTGAATTCCAAATCTAATTGTAACATATATCTAATCTTGGTAAGTTATAAAAACAATGAAAAGAATCCTTTTTTTTAAATACACACTTTTTTATAAGAATAATTTCATAAGAACACAAAGCTGAAAATTGGCCAAAATCCAGGAACAAATTAAGAACAATATGAGCCTCAGATTTCAGAAATTACTAAGAAAGCACTGAAAATTTCAAAAGGTTAAGCACAGCCAAGCCTGATGTAGAATTTACTGGTTCGTATAAAAAACAAGCGTGTATTGTTCATAGTTTTGTGGATAAGCTGTTTCGTGAATTTTGATATATATGTTTTTTAGATACTTACATTGGAAAGGTTGATTATTATGAGTCGACATGCTTCTTGACATCCAAGAGTCTGAGATTTCCCAAGACATTCGCAAACTGCTCGTACTCCTGACAATCAAATTTTGAAGTTTTAAAAAAGAACTTTTTTTCAAAATACTTAAAGTACAATGTGATTTATAATTTTAATATTCAAACCCTAATCATGTCCTATGGCTTCTAAAATAACTAGAGCACCTTGATTTGCTTGACTTGAAGATATTTAAATGAGCCCGGTACACATTGTATGTAAGTTTGAGGTTCTAAGAATCTGCTAATTTGAGAAATTTTTGGTTGGTATGCCGGTATTTCATATAAAAATACTGGTACTCAGGAATTTCATAATCATACCCTTGAAAGACACGAAGAACCTACTGGAAAGCTACTGAGCTGTATCCCCCCAAGAAGATAGACGAGTTGGTAGACCTAACATTGTGGCATAGATAGATCTCACAACACAACAGCCATGTGGAAAATGGAGAAACAACTATGTATGCTTCACATGAGATGCAAGTACAAGTAAGTACTAGGTCAAAAAACATTGATTAGGCCCATGTTCAATGTATTTCATCGACTGTCATCAAGTTTTATTGACTGTCAATTGTAAATTATTGACAAAAAATTGTTTACATTGAACATCAATATTTCCTTTCTTATAGTCATTGATTTTTATTGACTGTCAATTATTTTGTTGCCAGCTGTCAATGTAAGTATATGAACGGTCAATACAAAAAATTGACTGCCAATATTGACAGTCAATATATATATTCTTTTAGTTTTCAAGAAAATTGATTGACAGTCAGCTTTAAGTACTTTTTGTCAATAATTTGATTTTGACAGTCAATAAAACTTGCTGACAGTCAATGAAAAGCATTGAATCAATGTTTTTTGACCTAGTAGTGTACCGGGTGCGCCACAAAAAAGTTTCACTCTTTAAAACTGATTTTCTCTAAATCTAAAAAATTTTAAAGAACCATTCCTATTCCATTGGAAAGAAGAAAAATAAACTTAAATTTTGATGGGTCATTTATTGAATTTGGTTCATTAGATCGTAAGTTATGCTCAATCGAATAAAAAAGTTACTTTCTGAAAGTGCTCAAAAACGTTAAAAATCGACCTATCAAATCAAACAGAAGCATAATTACATGATGCATCAGTATTTTATTATCAAAAATGATAATTAGTTGTCTACATGACCTGTTGTTATATAAAGGAAGGTTGAATTACATTAAAAGGAAGAAAATTTGTCGAAAAAAGCCCAAAAATCTTGTAAAATTCAGAAAAATACATCAAATATGGGTTTCGAGGTACATCAAGCCTTACATAGACTTTATCCAGTCTACATACAACCAAAAATCTGAAGAAAATATCGGTAAAAGTAAATTAAAATGATTTTGATGAAGATTCTAAACCCTTTTGACCCATCAGTTTCAAAATTTATGTGTTTAATTATTGAAAAATGTTCTTAATCATGTAAAGCCTATTGCGATTGCTAGTTTTAAAATAAAATTTTGATAGGTCGATTTTTAACGTTTTCGGGCACTTTCTGAAAGTAACTTTTATTATTCAATTGAGCACAACTTTTGATCTAATGAACCGAATTTATTAAATGACCCATCAAAATTTAAGTTTATCTTCCTTTATTCCAATGGAATAGGAATAATTCTTTTAGAATCTTTCGATTTCGAGAAAATCAGTTTCAAAGAGAGAAACTTTTTTGTGGCGCACCCGGTAGTAAGTACATACCCTTGGAAGCTCTCCACTCAAAGTTCTACAATGCGCTAAAGAAGTTTCACCTGTAAAGATCATTGAAATAATCACTTGCAAAACAACCCTTGTTATTCGCAATACATACCATAACATTCACAGACAAGCTCTTTGTACTTCCTACCAGTTGACGCGATATTATTCAAAAGTTTTAAGGTAAGCTCCTTGTGCACCTAAAAATGAAAAGTAATATTTAATTCTCTTCCTTTTTTGTCTAAGTTCACTATTTATTTAATGGAACATGAAAGATCTATCTGTTTGACATTAAATCATTTCAGTATCTCTCCATAAATGCTTGATAATTTAAACAAGTAGTATCATAAAAAGACTTCCATACCAACCTTTTTTCACTGAAGACTGGTATGGAAGCACCATGCAACTCAGAGATTGGAATCAGAATTTTAGTCACTACTTATTATATAATAAAGCTAAACTTGGATATCTGGACTAGACAGGTGGTTAGCTATGAACTAATCTAAACAAGTAAGAAGAGGAAATTCGGACTGGCGAGAGGAGGGTTCTTTTGAGGTTTAACCACCATCTTTATTAAGTTCTTTGCCCTTTCTTCCATCTCTTGTTTCTAGTTCTCTTTTATTGTTTCTTACAAATTAATAATCCTTGACTGACAAATTACTTCACTAATTTTTGGAAGTCCAATGATTTCAAGCAGTGTAAGTATCCCACCAACTTCGATGAATTCAGATAAGAACTTCTGCCTTAAATTGCAAAAAAAAAGAATAATTTTATAATAGCTAGTCCATGTGCAGGTTTGCACTGTTTTATACAGATCTCATGATGACTCAGTATGAAACCGTTTACTTTAAAATTGTAAAAAAAAATCTCACGATGACTCAATAAATTCACAGGAAAATTGTTATGAATCTCATGTCAAAATGCAAGATGCAAATGAAAAATCTCCGAATGGGGTTCTAGGTCCCCCCAACAAATTTAGGTCCCCCTAAGGTTTAGGTCCCCCCACTTTTCAGTAAGGTTCAGGTCCCAGTTGAAATCTTTTTTCTTTTGCATCTGCTTTTATTAGATCATCCCAGGAATTTTTACAATTTCTTAATTATTGTAATTAGCCCCCAGGACTTTAGTGCAGCCCTTCAGGTCCCCCCACTTTTTTAGGCCCCGCTGAGTTTAAAAATTGAGACAGCTCCCACCCACTTTTAGGCCGATTTTAGATTTACGGGGTGTAAAATAAGTGGGGGGGGGCGGAACCATGAAAAATCTTACCCACTAGATGCACTCAAAAACACATTCAATGTTTTCAGTTGAACATCTAAATATGATCCATTCATGTAACTGCAAAATATATCCAAATGTGTATTATGGTCAAAGAAAAAATACAAAACAATAAAATGTACAGTTGGGGTTTTCAAAATTACAATTATGCTTTTGATTGTTCATTTACTTTACCCCAGAAACCATCACTTAATCTACTAAAAAAAATCTATCTATTTGGTTCATCAAAATTTCATATAATGGTAGTTGCTAAAATGTTTCCTGTGTATAATATTAACAAAAGCTAAAGATTGTTTATCACAAGTAATAAATTGAAAGGATACGATAATCTGAGCCAAGCAGTGATGCGTGTAAAAAACAAACTAGCACAATTTCCAAGCACTTGGTCTAATTCAGGAGCTGTTTTGTTGCAATGTTTTTTATTGAAATCTTGCAAAATTTCAACTCGACTTTGCTTTGATGAATCATCCCATTTCTGAAGAAACCTTTTCACATCCACACCTGTCATTCTTTATCAGCCAAAACCATATTCTTATCACTTTTATACAATCTTGGATAAAACAAATTTGTAGAAATTTTCAGAATTTAAAGTTAATTTTCTGGATACCGTAATAAGGGAACTATTTTTGGGGAGAATCTATCAAACTATGTATCAAACTTTAAAATTGCTTCACTAGACCAAAAGTTATGACAAAATAAGTAAAAAATCTTTTTTCAAAAAGAGCGAAAAAAGACGAAAAAATAGGGTATCAAATCTTTTGTTAGAAAAAAAGACACTCAAATAGACTCGCTAAGCTTTGGAAACTTTTGGAAACATTTGGATAAAAGTTTGTTGCTTGTTTAAAACTGCATGCTCATTAATGAATCCAAAAGGAGCTCTAAATTGGCAATAAAAATCATTAAAAACGAATAATAAAACAAAAAAGATGCACAGAAGACCGAAAGTAAAACTTTACTGTCAATAAAGTACAGTGTTTTCTTGTCTAATTTGATACCCTGTTTTTTCCTCTTTTTACGCTCTTTTTGAAAAAAGATTTTTTACTCTTTTTGTCATAACTTTTGATCTAATGAAACAATTTTAAAGTTTGATATACCAAAATTCAAGTTAAACCCTCCTCTAAATGATTTAGATAATATCAAGCTAATATATTTTTTCACTTTTTCGCAATTTTGAATCAAATAGGGGGAAGTTTTTTCAGAGACACCCTGTAGTACCGCTCGCTTTGAAAGTTTTTTATTCCAAGAAGATCACCTCAAATAAAAAATCAAAACAAACACAAAGAGCATGTTGAAAGTTGTCTAACCGTTGGTCGAAAAAGATTTTCAAAAAAGTAAAAAGTGAAAATTTTGAATCAAAAAATTTCGGTCGCCAACTGGGCAGGGTACTCTATATATACGGTCTATATAAGCAAATGAGTTCTTGTTTTACGCGGGAACTTTTAGCGCTACTCGCACTACCATTGGTCCCATTTATGTTTACCTCCCAATTTCAACGGATCCATTTTAGCGCGATTGTTTTTGGGGAATTTCCGATAAGGTGTATTGAGACACTAGAAGAGACAAAGTGATGAAATCTTTTGGGTTGACTGGACTAAAGACAATTTCTACAAAGAAAAACTAAAACAAAAGGGACATGGTTCATTCCAAACGAACCGCCAACAGTCTGACAGTTGTCAATGTCAAACGGACGATATTTGGTTAAACCAGCAAGTACAAGTAGTAAGTAGTCTGGTCATTTTGAATGAAAACAAAAGTTAAAAAGGACACGCTTTTTCAGTGAAAGTTATCGTGACAAGTTACAGTATGACAGAAAGTATGATTGATAAACTTGACTTGGTGGAGTTATCAAAACAAATTTGTTGTCAAAGAGATTTAACAGTAAGTGAAAATACAGGTCAGATATCAACAAGTCCCATGTTGTGTACACTACCGTACCGTAATTCGGTCTAATGTCGACATCCGTCTTCTAATTTCGACATCCTTCTTCAGCCTAGACTAATGTTAAATTTCTTTTCCGCGCAAATTCGTCACATTTTGTCTCGATAACCTCATAACTACGGAACTTATCGTTAGAGGCAATCGAGCAAGAACAATAGAAAAAATCTTTATTTGGCTCTGTATAAAAATTGCAAAATAGAAACTCGCTTAAATTCACAATACTGATTCTTTACCCCAAAACGAAACTTTTCTATTTTGTAAATCTTTCTTACACTTCCCCATACGTAAAATATAGAGTACTTTCGTTTTCCCCCCAAACTTGCGAGGGAAAAATGTTAAGACCGCATGTTGTCCTCGCGGACTTTCCCAGCTTAATTTATTTGTGTGATGTCATAATGACATTGTTCTCTTCTCAGATTATTACTGACGGCACTTCAATCGCTTACGGGATTGGACAATGGTTGACAATTGATCGTGACGTATACAACAATTCGATGACGCGGACGAATGAAAGTTCATTTTGGGTGGCTTGATAACACTCGTAAATTCTTTATTTTTCTAGTGTGTTTTGTTTTTTTGTTTTAGAAGAAATACTAGCTATACGGTAAAAAATAAGGTTTTATACTACTATTTTCAAATTTGATATTTTAAATGCCTATTATAAAGAAAAATTCGTAAGTGGGCGGAAAAATAAAAACGCCTTTGTTTTGAACGCCCGACTGCAAAAATCTCGGGATTCTGGGACTTCTTTTGAGACGGGGGTTTGACATGAAAACAAAGAGCTTAGTAGAATAGTAGAATCGACTTTTTCAAAGTTTAAATACAGTGTAAAGTATTTTTGTAATCAAACATTATATTCAGCAAATATATTGAAAAGTAATATTTCGTTATAAGCAAAGATAACTTGTTCGGAAATAAAAATCTTCATTCTTCGACCCCCAGATTTTTCATCGCATAATTTCTACGGGAAATCGAAAGTAATTTCATTCGGCTTGTGATGTTCGAGAGCTTGGATGTTGGGAAGCTGCAGGAATAAAGGTAAACAATTTATAGTCTTTTTTCTGAAAGAAAAATTAACATTAGTCTAGGCTGTTCTTTAGAGATAAGAATATAATAAGAAGGTCGAAAAATCACTGATAGACCAAAAGATTTGTCGTCCTCTCATCGCGCTAATCAAAGTCAATCAGCGATTCCGACCTTCCTTAGTTTCTATTGTTCCTATCTCTAAAGAAGGGTGTCAAATAAAATACGGATGTCGACATTAGACCAACTTACGGTACTACACTCACTCGTCCCAAAAGTTGTCAGAGCAGTTGGACGGTACACTGCTAGATGTCTAGAACTTTCTTCTTAGCTATCTTCTCTCTCTCAGCAAGTTGAGTCTAATATTCTTCAATGTGAAAATTAAAATATAAAAATCAAGATATACTGAACATACAAAGCTTCAGACAGTCAGACTTCTGGACTTGTTTCAGAAAAAACTTCCCTAAGAAACAAGGATGGAACTTTGTAACACTACTCTGGGTACCATTTTAATTTCCTAGACTGTGAATTGCTGCGGGTCTTCGGACTAGGCTCTGATAAAATTAGTTGTTGTGGAAATTACCAAAACAAAAAAAGAATTGACCTGGTACGGGCCCGCCCCCGCCTTTCTTTCAACAAGAAGTGCTTTGACGTTATCTGGCACCCGATGTAGAAATTTTCTTATTCCGACACGCTAAAGCTTAGCCTGTACCAGACGACCACGGCTTTTTCCTCGACACCGTTCAACAGAGTGATAAAAAAATCGCGTGTTGGGATAGTTAGAGATAGGCTAGCTAAAGCTCTGAAGGTCGGGGAAATTTTCATTATATTGTATTATATTGGCCCGCTCCTTTAGAGCTTTAGCGTGGGCGGCCGCCAATACGCCACTACGTTCGGGCTATTTTGAAATGTTTTCAACGTTCAAAATGTAGTGTTTCTGCATTCCAGAAACACTACATTTTTTTATTTTCGCGCCTACTCAAATCGTATCCCCGTGTCGTATCCGGGCTTTATTAAACGTTTCTGATAGGCGTGTCAGAGATATTTTCTGGCAATATTAGATGCTAGACAAGGTGGCCCAGAGAGTCCTCTCCTTTTCAATCTTTATTTACATAGACTTCGTTATGCGTCTCTTCATCAAAAAGGGGGAAAAGGAAAGAATTGATTTTTTTGAACATTCGTACCGTATCAATATGAAATCGATCACCGGAGATGAAAGAGTGGCTCTTAGAGAACAAGGGAAAAAGCTCGCTGGAAAATCAATTCTCGAATGGTGTGGCTATGCTGATGACCTCGTCCTGTTTGTTAATTCTCGAGAAGGTCTTCAGAAAGCTGAAGAAACTCTTGATAATGTTTTTTCGAAATTCGGTTTGACAATAAATGTCTCAAAAACTGAAACTATGATAATTAATTACAACACAGAATATCCTCAGTCAATCGTAACTTTGTCTGTACACAAACCCAATATCTACGGCTAATTTCAAAATTCATTGCCGTGTAGAGGCAACTACGCTACGATAATCGTGAGATACACTCTGGTACAGAGTAATCGTAACTCTAAGAGGAATGATTCTGAAAAATGTCGTCGAATTCAGATATCTTGGCTGAAATGTCAAATCTATTACAAAATTTCACGATAAATTTAAGAACCAGAGTCATGTTCTTGAATAGTTTTGTGCGTAGTCGTTTGTGTTATTCGTGTCAGAATTGGAATCTTACTCAATATCAGTATGATCGTTTGGACGTGGCATATAGAGTATTTTTGAGGCGTATGGTTCGTGGTGGCTTTCGCTTTTGTGACGAGAGCAATGGTGATTTTAGATATGTTATTAATAATGATCGTTTGCATCAAATATGTGGTACGTCAGATTTAAATTTATTTATAAAGTTGCAACAGCGCAACTATGCATTACACGTGGTTAGAATGTCCTTGGAGAGAAATGTTAAGTGTTTAACTTTTAACGATGATAAAAATGTTTAGAAGAGGTAGACCAGCAAAGTCACTTCTTATTCAGGTGACTGATAATGAAAATGTTTCAATAGACCAATTGTGTAATATTTCCCTTGGCAAGAAACTTGGTAGATCGACTTAAAACCAAATCACTGAACTTGGTTCTAGGTCCAATCTTTTATCTAGAAACAGATTTTGATTGTAAAATTTATATATATATATATTAGTATATGTAATCACATGATAACGAGTGCAATTCGAATATAATTGCACGAGTGATTTTTTTGTTATTAATTTTCCGAGTCCGAAAGGACGTAGGCTGCTGGCATCCACTAACGGATCCGTGCTCCTATACTACCTGGGGTTTTGTAGAGGTCTGCGATTCAGACTAGAAAGGACGAGGAAAATTCGAAACAAAAAAAAATCACGAGTGCAATTTTCGAATTGTACGAGTTATTATGTGATTACGAGCTAATCGCACAATGACTTTCACTACTTTTTCCCAGTTAGGAAAGTAAATTACAGAAATTACACTGAGAGTTTTATATTTTTCTCTTCTCTTTTGTCTTTATTTTATTGTTGTTTATTGATTTTCTTTCTCACAAAATAAATTTCGAATGCAATTAAAACGTTCGATGCAAAAAAAATGTAAGAAAAAACATTAAAATCAATTTTGTAAACATTGGCGCAGCATTGGAGAGTGTGATTAACGATTAATTGCTCTCTACAGGATGCAATTAACGATTAATTGCTCTCTTTGAGGGCGTGCCAAATAAGAAAAAATAACCCATCGTGCGATTATATATATAATATATATATAATATCAAAGCAAGCACCTCACAAAAAACGGGATTTTTCATTTTGCTTCTTTTATTGAATTCCACTTTCAAGTACTTTGACGCAAATTTGATGTTTTCGCTACTGTACAATCAAGGTCATAATATTTGAGAAAAAAGGGAAATCCACCGGGAAGTTTTTGAACCACAATCGATTTGTAAGTGCTCTAAAGTAGGTGGGAAGGGTAGAGTTTTAACATGAGACTTAAGACTTAGAACCTTAGGATCTGAGTATCCAAAAGTTCAAAAATAGTCCAATAAGACTGAGAATATAGCCTGGAAGTCTGCCAACCCCTCCCAAATTGAAATATTCGATTAAATTAAAAAGATAGCCCAAAAATCAACTTTCTCGCCAGAACTTTAAATCTTGAAAAACGTTAGAATAACCAAAATTCTCAATATATTATGACCTTGATTGTAGGAGCTTCGAAAGCTAAAAGTGACGTCAAAAATCGAATATATGTTTTAAGTGTAAGACAATAGAAACATCATTTAGGTACATCTTGAGTGAGTCGTACTCTACCTCTCGATCCACGGATGCATCTCACTGTCTGTAGATCTGTACACCCTGGGTACCAGAGGCCAAGTTTTCATAGAGAAAATATAATAGTTTTGTTGGTTAGATCAGGCATGACTATTTTGTACATGGCAAATATAAAAAATTCACTATGGTTAAAAAATAATTTCAATGCTTCAAAATAATTTTTGATGTCTTTCAAAAATCAAATATACTTTGAACTAATTTAAATTTAGAATTTTTAATTAGCCTTTAAAAACTTGAGATATGATTTCGAAAGGTAAATCAAAAGCTCAAAAAGATATCTACTTATGCCCTGAGACTTGGACAGTGACTAAAACCATGCTGAAAAGCCTAGATGGATGTTAAACGAACGTTTCTCGACACTCTAAAGCGGGAAACATGCCTGGAAACGCTAGAGCTCGGAACAGTAATGGCTGGTCGTGATATGTGGAGAGAGGGTTATTTTTTGTTTCCGACTTAGATCGAAGGATGATTATAAAATTAAACATTAAACATTATAAAATTTATATATATCGGACGGAGGATCGAGACAAAAATACCATTAGATGCTAGAAATTTCCAACATGTTTCGGCCAGGGCCGTTTTCAAGGTATATTTCTAGCTAAAAAAATTCAGTTTTTTTAACAAAAAAAAAAAATTTTTTGACGTCAAATAAACGCTTTTTTGTGACGTATATTTATGAGCCGTCTGTAAGTGATCTGGAAAAAATGGACGTGTAAACACAGACTTAAGGCGCTATCAAATTGAGTTCTTGGTTTAAACCCTTGGGTTTTAAGGTTTTTAGTTTGTTGATCCAAAAGTTCTCTCGTGATAGAATGGTGTTTTTCAGCTGGCTTTCATTTCCTTCGATATTTCTTAGCTGTTCAATGATCGTAAATTTAGCATCTCTATTGAAATTATGTCCTTCCTTGTTGAAGTGTTTGCACGCTGGGATGGTGTCTTCTTTCGGATGAAGTGCATTGCTTCTGTGGTTGTTTAAACGGACGTTGAAGGGTGTTTCAGTTTTACCGACGTATTGGATCTTGCAGATTTGACATTCTAGTAGGTAGATGACGTATTTGCTTTTACAGTTGACATTGTGGAATATTTTGAACTGGCGTTTTGTTTGTTGTGACACGAACGTGGAGGTTGTGGTTACTTGACGACAGCAAAGGTTTCTGGAATTTGTGAGACATGGGCGACATTTGCCTTCTCTCAGTGTGTGGGATTTTCTAAATACTTTATTATTTTTTATTGTTGTTTGACCTATTAGGTCACGAAGGTTTTTGTTTCTTCTATATACGATCCTGGGTTGTTCGTTAAAAGTATCTGCTATAGTTCGTCATTTATTTTTAGTATGTCCCAGTGTTTATTGATTGCTTCACGTATGTTTGGTAGGTTTTTGTTGAAGGTGGTGATAAAGAGTGTCTGGTTGTTGTCTCGATTGTATTTTTTGTATTTGAGAAGATCAGATCTGTCTATACTTGATGCTTTGGTGTACGCATCTGTGAGATGTTGTTGTTGGTATCCTCTTTTAAGAAAAGCACCATGCATTTCACTAGTAGCTTTTTGATAGTCGTCTACGTCTTTGCAGATTCTTTTGAGTCTAAGGGTTTGACCGAAAGGTATGTTCTTCTTTAAATGGTTAGGGTGGTAGGATTGGTTATGGAGATAAGCTGATCTGTCTGTTGGTTTTTTGTATAGTCTTGTGATTAGTTTAGATCCGCTGATGGTAACAATGGTGTCTAGGAAGCTAATTTCCTTCTTTGAATAGTCAGCTGTGAACTTGATTGTTTCGTGGAGAGTATTGATTTCTTGGATGAATCTTTTTAGTTCTTCTTCTGTTCCGGACCATATCATGAAGATATCGTCTATGAATCTTAAGTAAGTTTTGCACTTTTCGGTTAGAAGTGGATAGATGTTTGATTCTTCGAACTGTGACATGAATAGATTAGCATAGGTCGGGGCACATTTTGTGCCCATGGCGCAGCCTTTGATTTGTAGGTAGTGGGTTTCATTAAAACAGAAGTTGTTGAGGGTGAGAATGAGTCTTAGAAAGGTGAGTATTTTTGTTTTTAACGAGTTTTGTGTTTTATTGGTTGTAAGGATGTTGTTGATGGCATTGATTCCTTCTTCGTTAGGGATGTTTGTATATAGAGATTTAACGTCCATGGTGACTAGTATTGGATTTTGTGGAAGGGTTATGGTTTCAATTTTGTTGATGAAATCGGTTGTATCTTTTATGTATGAAGACGTCTTGGTGACATGATCCTGTAGGTGAAAGTCTACATATTTTGAAATCAGGGCAGTGTGGCAATTGATTGAACTGATTACAGGTCTTCCTGGGTTACCTTCTTTGTGTATTTTAGGTTGTGTGTAGAATTTTGGGGTTTTGGGGTTTGGCGTCTTAAACATTGATCGTTCCTTTTCAGTGAGAAGGTTTGAATCGTGTAGTGAATCTATGGTTCCGTTGATTAGTTTGTTGTGCCGTTCGGTTAGATTTGAATCAAGTTTTCTATAGGAAGTTTGATCTTCTAGTTGGCGGTTGGCTTCTGCAATATAATCTTTTACATCTTGTATGACTACAGCTCCACCTTTGTCAGCTTTTGTAATTATGATGTCATCTCTGAGTTGAAGTTCTTTAAGTGCTTCTCGTTCTGCTCGTGTTAGGTTGTATTTTCGTTTGTAATCTGGATCTGAATATGTTGTTAGTTCTTTCTGAAGCGCTTCAGCAAACGTGTTTACTGTATGATGAGATTCTCTAGGAGTCCAATTCGATCTGCTTTTTATGTAGAATTCTTTTTTGTTTGTTGGGGTCGAATCTTCGTTATTTGGTTTACCAAAATGTGCTTTAAGTTTAATTTTGCGTGTGAATCGTTCAATATCGTTTTGTAGTTGATGGGTGTTATATTTTCCTGGTTCTGGGCAGAAATTTAAATTCTTATTTAATAAATCATATTGTGCTTTAGTGAA
The DNA here is from genome assembly GCF_902728285.1 of Clytia hemisphaerica. Taxonomy (NCBI): domain Eukaryota; kingdom Metazoa; phylum Cnidaria; class Hydrozoa; order Leptothecata; family Clytiidae; genus Clytia; species Clytia hemisphaerica. The sequence continues at coordinate 1,079,415 of NW_027103595.1, read as the reverse complement.
TAGTTTGTTGGATAGATTGATTACATTCCCTGAAGGGTCTGTTGCGTGTTGTGTTGTTCGAAATGTGTCGCGAATGCGTTTAAAGTTTGCATAGTGCTGTGTATTAGATTTAGTATATCTGTTGTTGTCATTTCTTGTGTTTGTGCTTGCGGTGGTGCGTTTGTTTGTTCTTGTAGTTGTTCTCGGGGTAGGGTTTGGTTTTGGTTTTGGGTTAGCTGGAGTTGTTGGATACGTGCTGGGTGCTGTTGGTTTTGTGGTTGCTCTTGGGGTTGGGTTTGTTGTATTTGGTAGTGTGGTATGGGAGCCCCTCTGTGAGGGGCTGGTTGCAAGTTTTTTGAATGATATTGTGCTTTTAGTTCATTTATTTCTTGCTGGAGCTTTTGGATAGTTTTGTTTCCATATACATCATTCTTCATACGTTGTCTTTGTGAATTGTTTGTTCGACTATCCTTTTTGACAATGGAAGCATAGGTTGGATATCTGTTTCGGCTGTTACTGCGGGATCGGCTACGTTGTTCGGTTCTGCTCAGTATGGGTCTGGGAGTTCTTACTTCAGCGTTAGTTTGCTGTTGGGGTCTTTGGTTTTGGTGGGGTTGGTATTTAAGTTTGTTGTATTTGTTATTTTTTCTATATTGAAGTTGGCGTTTTCGATTGTCTTGGTTATCTTTTAGAGTTTTTTTGATCTGATCGAATTCGGCTGTACTTGCGTTGGTTTTCATAGCTTCTTCAGCTTCTTTAATTTTGTTCGTCGTTGCTTCATTTGTCTTTTCTGAGAAATCGACGATGTGTGACATAAGTTTTAGTGAACACTCTTGAAGGGTTGAGTACCATGTGTTTAGGAAGGTATCGTCGTGATTACCAATGGTAGGTTCCAGGTCTAAGCGAAGACCATTTGGGATTACTTTGTTGGCTATACATTTTTTCAAAAAGCCAATATGTGAGTCATATCTGTCACTTTTGTCGATGATTATAAAATTTTATATCGCAAACAAAGAAATCTTGTTGTAAATTTAAATAGGAAAGTAAAAAGAAAGTACTTTCATGATCTAGGGACATCGCAAAGCTTTTGGAAATCAGCGAAGCCCTATTTTTCTGAAAAGATCCAAAATCATGAAAAAATCTTTTTGCTTGAAAATTCAAAACTGATAGACGATGAAGCCACCATCGCTAAAATTTTTAACAACTTTTTTGTAAATATCGCGTCAAATCTTGGTCTAAAAACTTCAGATTCCAATCTTCCCACAGACCTTGAGATTGATTCGCTGTCGACCCATCCAAGTATTATACGTATCACTGAATCCATGTCTAAAAACAAATCTTTTTCCTTCAGTGATGTAAAGCCTGAAGACACACATCGTGTCATACTCAAGCTAAATCAAGATAAATCTGTCAGCGGTCCTTTCTCAGTGAAATTAATAAAAATGGTTTCTGATATACTGTCAGAACCATTATCAAAACTCATAAACCTTGCTTTCAATTCATGCAAATTCCCCCAAAGTCTTAAGAAGGCAAGGGTTACTCCTGTTTATAAAAAGGAAGATAAGTTTCTGAAGAAAAATTATCGACCAATTAGTATTTTACCAGCTTTTTCTAAAATTTATGAGAGAATAATTCATAACCAACTCTCTTCCTACTTCGATGACATTTTCGATTCAAGACTCTGCGGGTTTAGAGCTAAACACAGCACTCAGCATGCATTAATACAAATGATTGGTCAATGGCATCAAAGTCTTGATGGGTCCGGAAAGGTGGGGGCAGTTTTGATGGACCTGTCGAAGGCTTTCGATTGCATTGATCACAAACTTCTGGTTGCAAAGCTCAAAGCCTACGCAATTGATACAAAGAGTCTTGAACTATTGCAAAGTTATCTGAGTAATCGCTATCAGAGAACAAAAATCGGCTCTGAATACAGCGAATGGCAAGAGATCACTCTAGGTGTTCCACAAGGCTCGATCCTCGGGCCTCTTTTATTTAATATTTTCATAAATGATTTATTTCTTTTTATTGTAAAAGCTAGCATTTGCAATTTTGCCGATGATAATACCTTACACTCGTGTGCTGAAACTCTTGGAGAAGTCATCTCGAATCTAGAGTTTGACCTAGAAATAATCTTAGACTGGTTTTTAAACAACTACCTTGCTGCAAATCCTGGTAAATTTCAAATGCTAGTTTTAGGAAATCAGAATATTCCTATAGAAATCACTGTCAGAAATGTAACTATAAAATCTACGAATTCTGTTGAGCTTCTCGGTATTACCATTGATAACAATCTCACTCTCGAATTACATATCAATGATCTTTGCTCTAAAGCTAGGTCGAGAGTCTGGAGTCTGAACAGAATTCGCAATTATTTAAATTTTGATCAACGAAAGTTGATATTTAACGCTTACATCATGTCAACATTTAACTACGCACCAATAATTTGGATGTTTTGTAATAAAACTACATATGAAGAAATCACCAAAGTCCATAAACGGGCATTGAGAACATTACTTTGTGATTTCATAAATGACTATGAGGTTTTATTGCAAAACCCCAAATGTAAAACGGTTCATGAAATTCAGCTTTGCTTTCTACTTTGTGAGGTTTACAAATCTGAAAATAAATTAAATCCAAAGTTCATGCAACAAATCTATATAACGAAGGAAATAAAATTTAACTTCCGAAACAAAGTTTTGATGACAATACCTAAGGCTAAGTCTCAACGTTTTGGAACTCAATCCTTTTTATTCCGAGGAAGCCTGATCTGGAATCAAATCCCAGAAAAAATTAAGCTCAAACCATCAATCGATTCTTTCAAATCCTCGCTGAAAGAAATAAACCTTACAAATGTTTGTCTTTGTAAAATATGTATATAAAAATTTTTTTTATCTTATATATTCTTTATTATAGTATTGCGTATTTCTCTACAGTTGGTATTAATTAGTATTTTATTATAACTATGTCAGACCAACATTAAATAAATCGGAAAATAAAAAAAAAAAAAAAAATAAAAAAAAAAAAATAAATAAAATAAAATGATGATGATGCCCTTTTAAACAAGTCTGTGATCACGGAGGGGGGGGGGTGGTATTAGGGTTGCGAGCTGACGGGTATGTGCCACCCGACTTTCGGCCCTCGGATCCTTATAGCAGTAGGACTAAAAAGGAGGAAAATAGAAAATATTGTTAATTTTACGATCCTTATTAATCGGTGCTTATCTGACCAAATTTCGATTTTTCAGGGGGTGAAAAGTTGAAATTTTCCTATTTTTTCGGGTCTCTTAGTGGGACTGAAATTTGATTTTCTGATTTTTCCAAACCTTAGCGGGACTTTGGAAGTCCAGAAAAGGAACACACACACGTACCCTCCGTTTGCCTAAGTACCCCACCCCCGGGTATGTGACTCTGTATATTGGGCTAATTTTTCATACGCGTCACTCGGTATAATACGGCATGGTATGTGCAGAAATGGACGATCTGTTAAGAGATTAGTAATACTTACGTTGTAATGTAGGACGTTCGGACGTTCTTATAAAATAAATGTTGGGTCAGGGTATCTATAGGGTATTTAATATTTTTCCGCTGATAATTTTCTTCAAATTTACAGGATTTCTTTTTTTTTATCGTGTATTGCGGGGGCCCCCTATTGTCTATTTTCTTTCAATAAAATCTACTATTACAAAATTTAGAAAACGACTAGTACAGTTGGCTCTTACTCAAAGTTCTATTATTCGATAATTTAAAGTTACCGTCAACAAGAAACTCTTACCCTCAGTATCAGAGGTCGAATTTTCAAAGAAAGTATCAGCCTCTGACGACCAAGTAAATAAGTTTTATCGCGCATGTGTCAATCTAATCACTGTATAAAGAATCAAAGATGAAGAGCAAATAATATTACCATGTTATGTCTAGCAGAAGGTATCAGTATGCATGTTTTACTATTGACAAATTCCCACGAAACCTCTAAGTGTAAGAAAATCTCGAATTTGTTATCCTTTTCTGAATATTTACAAGGTAATGCTGAAAAAAGTGCATTTTCAGAATTTGTCAGTCGAGTTGATCCTAAGACCTCGTAAACAATCCCGAGATTTGCATGCATCTTGAATCATTTCTAATATTCAAATTAATTCATTTATCATTTAAATTTTCCTTGTTACCATGTTCTTCCCCGACTAAAACTTTTACTATCTTTACCGTCTTTGTTTTGGGTTCAGTTACAGGGTCCTTGGAATCAAGAGGTCCAGTTACAGGGTCTTTAGCAATATCGATTGAACCTTTTTCAGGATTTTTCTCTTCACTTTTTAGTCTTTTATTTTGATCTTCAACAATTATTGTCGATGATAATTCGGTCTGCAAAATAGATCCATCGATATTCGAGATATTGTAATCAGGAAGTATCGCTTTTAGAGAGGTTGCGACATCATGGGCGGAAGGGCGCCGGGTGTAATCTTCGATGGTGCAGCAAATAAACGTTCCTATAGAGATAAAAAAAATTGGGGCGCATAAATACAAAATGCAAAAAGAAACTTCCTCCGTGAGAAATATAGCAAATATAACTGGGCTTTTCCAGAAATAGTCCATGCCCCCTGTTGAGGATATCGAATATCCAGGGGGTTAACAATTTTTTTTCAAAAGTGGATATCCAGGGGGTTAAATATCTACAAGGGAGCGGATATTCAGGGGTAAAGTGTCTTTTCAAGTGAAAAATACGATATCCAGGGGTCTTTACTAATAAAGTAGGATATCCAGGCAGTTCGATACTCTGAAAAATCAATATCCTCAACAGTGGGGGTAAAATATTTTTCAGGAAAAGCCCATTTTTGTAAGGCCTTTAACTCTTTCTTTACTATTTATTTAATGCCTTCGTTTATAAATGATTCATTCGGCTGCCGGTAATCTTAATTGTGGAAAAAAGTGGTACGCTGAAAAAAGCCCACACATGGCCTATGTTGCTTTGTCCAAAGCCGAGAAAATTATTATTTGAAGTTGGTTTTGAAAAAATCATTAAACTTAGTTTTCCGCAGTACAGAAGAGCCAAAAATGTAGCACTGGGCTTTTCAGCAAAATAAGCAAAAATTGATCGAATACAAGGTGATAAACCTTTTGATAAATTACGTCACGAACATCACTTGCCTCGTATTCAAAGAATTACAATGGTGATTATGTCTCTTGAGACATTAAATGATTTTTTTATGAATAGGAAGTAGTTTTAATGAAATCCGCTGGGAGTTAATCACCGTGGCAATAATTTCAAAACGAGGCAAGCGATGTTTGTAACGTAAATTATGAAAAGGTTTATTTTTAGAAAGAAATCTTTGTAAGTGACACTCGGAAGTCGAAAATTGAATTATGTCTGTTGATAGGATAACCAAGAAATCTATCTAGCTCTGGTTCTGACTTTTTTCTGTTAGACTGTTGGCGAGAGAGCCAAAAACACTTCACATCCCTTCTCATAACATTATGAAGTGACACAATTACAAACTTTCAATTTAGTAATTTGATCGTTATATTTTTTGAGGCACGCAGTCAAAACAAATAATTGTTGATCTTTTTAAAATCTTTGAAGGAGTAGAGTTTTGATTTTGTTTATCAACCAAAGATAGGTACTTGTATCAAATGAAACTAGCGTATTCTATTGGCTTGTAATTACAATGACGTCATTTATAACCAATAGAATAGATACGATTACGTTTTTTTGGGGCTATCTGCTACATCTACAAGTCAAAACAATTTCCAAGCAGTATTTTATTTTGTTTTTGTTATGTGATAAAGAAGTACTGTAGAGATGTTATGAATCATAAGAAATGATTAGTCTTTGTATCTCAATATTGGGAAAATAAGCAGGGCGAGGGTACTAGATTTGCGAGGCGACGAGTATGTCTAAGCCAAAAATCGAAAATCTAACTCTTTGGGAGAAATAAATTCTTGAAACCCTTTGAGAGGGAAATTCTCGATTTTAATGATTTTAGGACCCTTTAAGAGACTAACTTATGAATTTGTACCCATTTAAAGGACTTTTTAGTCATTAAAAAAAAAGGCTACCCTTAAAGTTCTTACACACCCGTCATTTGTATTGCCTAAGTCCCCCCCCCAGGAAATAGCAAGGCAAATAATTAGTGATGGTTTGCCCAGGATCATAAAAGGTATCTGCAAGCTAGAAATTGGGTGTAACTTCAAGCAGTCTGATAATGTATTACACGCTTTTCTTTTTATAAGAAAAGTGTACTTTGGCTGATGGTGAGCATTATTCTTATTTTATATTGTTCTAACAATAGGCCTATTGTCTTAACTTTGAAATCTCACCCTGATATTCTTATGGAAGTTATTCTTATAAAAAAAGCGTGTAATCCATTTGTTTGTACAACGTTCTTTCTTTAGTTAGCAAAAAGATTCAAAACTGCATTGACACAAAAACAAAAACAAAATGAACGAAACCTCGTGTGCAGTTGATCAAACCACGAAAGATGAAGAAAATCAAAAACTAAAACAAGACCATGCTGAGGAGATTGAAAAATTGACTTTGGATCACAAAATCAAAATATTAGAACTCCAAAACGACTTCAAGTTAAAAGAAATGGAGATTGAAAGCAAACAAAAACAGAAAACACTCGATTTAGAGAAAGAAGTTCAATCTCTTAAAAACGAGATTGAGATTATGAAAATGAGAGCTCAACATCAACAAACCAATGCTGATTACAAATTAAAAGAAGAAAACCAAGCCTTGAAAAACAAGATTGCATTGATGCAACTCGAATCTGAGTATGCGCAAATTCAGGCTGATAGCAATTTACGAGAAGAGAATCAAACTCTGAAGAGTCAAATGGAAATTGCCAAAGTGGAGAGCGAAAAAGAGAAAGCAGCTATCAAAGATCAAATGAATGAGGAGATTCAAAAACTGAATCTTCAAATAAATGTTTTGAATCTAAATAAAGTACCAGAAGAGAATGTGGTTGCTCGAATTTTCACGGCTGTTGAAAAGATTTTGGTGAATTACAAAACAGGGGATGGAGATTTTTTCAGTGAAAATTTATACAAATTGTGGTATGAAGATATGTCACGTTCGATGGAAAATCGTAAGCAGTATGTCAATGAAAAATTCGTCTTGATTCGTAAAGAAACAAAAATAATTGGTAATTCAAATCTGTGGTTTGCATCGAAACAAAAAGGTATTGGATATGGTGGAGAAGATAATTATTTGATAACTGAAGGGTTGTGTGAAAAAACACCTGCTGATGCAAACGTTTTTCTTCTCCATCCAAGCGATTATAGAAAGTGCATGAAGATGGTATTCAATAATACTAGCACTTATATCAGATGGTGGTATTCTGGCATAATCACCGTACAAGATTTCAGTTTTGGAGATGCTTCTTCAGTTATTATGCTTGCTGAATTTAAATGAAGTACATATTTTTTTTATAAAAAGATCCAAAATTTTTGAAGCCTTCGGATGTTCTTAGCTTTTTAAGTTTTAAGACTAAAAATGTTCTTAAACTAAAAAACATTTCAGTCATCCAAGCTTTATGTCCTTATATAGTTTGTTCTTATAAAACACGTGTAAAAGTGAAAAGCCTTTACCTTAGTTGTAACATCGACTGTTTCAGAGTCCATATATAAGCCTTAAAATGTTCTTAACTTGTATTTAAAATTTTGGCCATTGAAGCCTTATGTTCTTATAAAGTTTATTCATATTAAAAAATGTGTAAAATGATACCATTTAAATTAATCAAATCATCAAATTTTGTTTCTCTATGTTTAGGCAGACACCGTTCTGATATGAAATATGCGCCTGATATGAAACGGAAACACTTATGTAAAAATAAAACCTTTAAGGAAAAGGGAGTTGTTATCCTTCTTGAACATGAGCCATTGAAGTTGTAGTAAAAAACTTTTAAACTTGACTCCAATAAAGTCATGTGATAGAAATTGAACATGGAAATGTGGGAAAGGGGTCAGTCTTTTACACGGCGTTAACAACTGAGTTTTAGTGACTCTCAGATGAAAAATAAACGCTATTTGTTAATTTTCTACTTTTGCAACCCCATCCGCAACTTAGTCTTATTTTACTCATGGATTTATTATAGAGACTCTGGATAAACATCGAATGAAACGGTGGAGAGCGAAGTATTGTCTTTCTATTGTTTCAGAAAACAATCAATGTACAGGCTTTGTCCGCAAATGACAACTGTCATGGCGGCTCGAAGGACTCTGATTTTGAAAAATGATTAATATTCTTATTTCTAAAAAGTTCTTTAATTTTTCTGATCGTACTTTTGCTGGCTAAAAGTATGAAAATAAATGCTAGAATACTGTCGCACACGGTGATTTATGTGTGGAACTCCCTGGATATTTCACCAGATAGTTTAACTAAATCCCGAGGCGCAGTGTACCCTGAAAGAGTACAATTTAAGAAGATAGTAACTGAACGATAGTAACTTCGATCGAATAAATTTTATATTTACATGAAAGTGATCACTAACGTATATACCGGTTCTATTAAATTTCCCGTCTTAATTTTTCAATAGCTCCAAATAACTGTTCCTTAATACAGTTGTCTAAAAAGTCGATAACACGATAATATCTCCAATTGATGTTATGGAAGGTTCCATATCTAAATCAGTAACAAGTCTTACTAATAGTACGGTTCGTAACTCGCTAGCTTTCCAGCATGTTTCGACTCTCCAGCACGCTTCCGACTCTCAGCACGCTCTCCGACTCCCAGCACGCTCTCCGACTCCCAGCATGCTCTCCGACTCCCCAGTATATTTCCGACTCCCACACTGATTTTGTGATTCCGGTATTTATAGTTTTTAGTTGTATGAGTATTTAGAGGACTGGATTTAGAGCCTGGGATCAATAGTCACGTTGGTTTAGTTGTTCGCGTCCATTCATGTGGTTGGGATTGCTTCCTCGATCCCAGCTCATAAATCTTTCAGTGTTGTGCGTAGATTGATTCAGTCTCTTGGTTTTGTTCTCGATTATCTCAGTGTGTCAGTGGTATGTAAGATATTAGTCACGCGCTAACGGGGTTGCAGTCCGTTTTCCTCGATAATCTTCATGCGTAAATCTATTCAACGTGAATGGTATATGATGATTTTCCATTGACTGAATGCTGGTAGCTAGAAAAGGTCTTTTCGTGGTCTATCCCTGCGTAAGCACGTTGGACTTGAATGGATAATGTAAAGATTGTTTATTTTGGGATGAATGATGTTTTCTCAAAATATTTCTACTGTCACAATACCCAGCGAATACATTTATGAAATCTGGTGTGAGAAAAACATCATCAGACGAGTAAAATCAAACAAGATGCTTATAATGGCACGAAATTTTGAATAGGGAATATCTTTCCAATATTTCTCCGAGAATAGCTGAGATTGACATATATTAAACGTGAGTCTCATAGCTCCACTGTGGTATGAAAATCTTTTGGTGGCACGTGGTGGCACGGTGGATATTTTGTGGTTGAAGTTTAAAATATTCAATTTCTTATACATAGCATGTTTTTGCATCTTTTTCGAAATTTAAAACGTCATAACGACGTATAATGTAAAGATGCGAAAGAGAGCCGTAAAACTCTTCAGTTTACGTTAAAACGTAAAGGTGTTGTACACCCTGAATATGATGTAAGCAGTAAGCAGTATACCAATGAAAAGTTTGTCTTGATTCGTGAAAGAAAGTCCCGAAACTCTTCTGTTTACGTCAAAACGTTAAGGTGCTTTACACCCTGAAAATGATGTAAGCAGTAAGCAGTATCCAATGAAAAGTTTGTCTTGATTCGTACAGATGTGAAAGAGAGCCGTGAAACTCTTCCGTTTACGTCAAAACGTTGTAAGCAGTAAGCAGTATACCAATGAAAAGTTTGTCTTGATTCGTAAAGATGTGAAAGATAGTCGTGAAACTCTTCCGTTTACGTCAAAACGTAAAGGTGCTTTACATCCTGAATATGATGTAAGCAGTAAGCAGTATACCAATGAAAAGTTTGTCTTGATTCGTAAAGATGTGAAAGAGAGTCGTGAAACTCTTCAGTTTACGTCAAAGCGTAAAGGTGTTGTACAGCCTGAATATGATGTAAGCAGTAAGCAGTATACCAATGAAAAGTTTGTCTTGATCCGTAAAGATGTGAAAGAGAGTCGTGAAACTCTTCAGTTTACGTCAAAACGTAAAGGTGTTGTACACCCTGAATATGATGTAAGCAGTAAGCAGTATACCAATGAAAAGTTTGTCTTGATTCGTAAAGATGTGAAAGAGAGTCGTGAAACTCTTCAGTTTACGTCAAAACGTAAAGGTGTTGTACACCCTGAATATGATGTAAGCAGTAAGCAGTATACCAATGAAAAGTTTGTCTTGATTCGTAAAGATGTGAAAGAGAGTCGTGAAACTCTTCCGTTTACGTCAAAACGTTAAGGTGCTGTACACCCTGAATATGATGTAAGCAGTATACCAATGAAAAGTTTGTCTTGATTCGTAAAGATGTGAAAGAGAGTCGTGAAACTCTTCAGTTTACGTCAAAGCGTAAAGGTGTTGTACAGCCTGAATATGATGTAAGCAGTAAGCAGTATACCAATGAAAAGTTTGTCTTGATTCGTAAAGATGTGAAAGAGAGTCGTGAAACTCTTCAGTTTACGTCAAAGCGTAAAGGTGTTGTACAGCCTGAATATGATGTAAGCAGTAAGCAGTATACCAATGAAAAGTTTGTCTTGATTCGTAAAGATGTGAAAGAGAGTCGTGAAACTCTTCAGTTTACGTCAAAACGTAAAGGTGTTGTACACCCTGAATATGATGTAAGCAGTAAGCAGTATACCAATGAAAAGTTTGTCTTGATTCGTAAAGATGTGAAAGAGAGTCGTGAAACTCTTCCGTTTACGTCAAAACGTTAAGGTGCTGTACACCCTGAATATGATGTAAGCAGTATACCAATGAAAAGTTTGTCTTGATTCGTAAAGATGTGAAAGAGAGTCGTGAAACTCTTCAGTTTACGTCAAAACGTTAAGGTGCTGTACACCCTGAATATGATGTAAGCAGTATACCAATGAAAAGTTTGTCTTGATTCGTAAAGATGTGAAAGAGAGTCGTGAAACTCTTCAGTTTACGTCAAAGCGTAAAGGTGTTGTACAGCCTGAATATGATGTAAGCAGTAAGCAGTATACCAATGAAAAGTTTGTCTTGATTCGTAAAGATGTGAAAGAGAGTCGTGACACTCTTCCGTTTACGTCAAAACGTTAAGGTGCTGTACACCCTGGATATGATGTAAGCAGTAAGCAGTATACCAATGAAAAGTTTGTCTTGATTCGTAAAGATGTGAAAGGTCCTGTACATACTGAATGCAATGATCACTTAATGGTTGAAGGATTTTATGAACGATTATCAAAAGATTCCAACATTTTTCTGCCTCATCCAAAAGGTTTGAAAAAGTTTGTTGAAACCAAAAATTGTACTACTGGAGATATTAAGTGCCAACACGTATATATAAGACAGAGAGACCCAGATAGGACTAATTACCCTTTCATTGTAACATCGTCTCTCTAAGAGGATAAAGAATTCGGCCACTCTTTGTTGTTTGTAGGTCTGACAGGAGAAAACATTTTTTTATTTTCATACTATATATATGCGCATTGACCTCAAGGACTGAAGTGAGATTCGAACTCAAGACTTTCGCATTACTAGTGCAACTGCTCTACCGACTGAGCTATCCAGTCCACACTGGAGGCAATTTCGGGAACAGCGTTGGGTTTTGGACTCAATCACTCCAGTAACCACATGTAGCATGCGATGAACATCACCATCAATGATGACACTGCGCGTTTTGATATTTAACGATATCATTATCAAGGACTTACCATTAAGTGCCAAGAAATATTAATTGTATTAGATGGTGGACTTTCAACAATATCTCGTTAGATTTTTATTTTGGTGATTGTTATTCAGTTATCATGCTTGCTGAATTGAAGTGATTAACATGTAAAAAATAATATTTACAAATTTTCTGTTCACTCGATCAAAATACAGCACAGGTATTTCCGAGCCAAGAATCGAGAATAGAACTTTTAAAATGAAGGTTTTTGCCATTTTTGAGGCCCATTGAAACATTTTGGGCGATTTTTCCCAAAATTTGGTCAAAATTTTCGAAAATCTTGACCCTTTGAGAGGGAAATGATTTTGTGACCCTTTAGAGACTAACCTATGAATTTGTTTGAGAGATTTTTCAGGTACCCTTATATGGCTAGAACATAACCGTCACCTGTTTTGTCCCGGATATACAGGTGAAGTCTACATGTACCAACAAGTATTGACAGTCGATACTTTTTCCTCGCGTATGAAAAATATCATAATTAAAATCAATGGTAGAGCAAATGCCTGCGAATGTCATGGTTGTGAGTTCGAGTCTCGGCGTATCTCTTGGTTTTCCAACGGTTCTGGTGGCTGCTCAGAAGACAACATGAGAGTGACTGTCTTCACTTCATTGAAATACATAGGACAAATTGATAATTAAAATCCTTCTCTTTAGATTAGATTTTTATAATTAATAATTTCGTTTTTAAACTTTGCTGTTGAATAGAATAATTAAAGTCACCATTCAAAACTTGTATTAATTACTTCAGTTTGACAAGTGCTGTGCGGATGATTAGCTTGATTAAAATGAATTTTGATCAATAAATAGGCTTATTAGTAGAATGGGTTTCCTTCTCCTGTATTAGAAAGCTTTCATCTCAGCTGTAGTATAGTCGATATTACAAATAAATAATAGCTTGAAACCTAATATGCAAAATTTGTTTTTATACAAAAACCATCACTAAAACCGGTTCTTAACTTGCTCTGTTGTGCCATGTTTTAATTAGTTGTGAATACTGGCTTTGGTAACTAGACTAGAGGGTTTAGAAAATTTTTTTATTACTTCTTTCTGCTATTTTATGTTAGGGAAAATTGTCAGACTTGTCTCTTTTTCTTGCGAGAAGGCATTGTTTTGAATCTTTGGCTTTAATCATATCTTATCTTCTAAGTTTGTTCTTGATTCAAAATTCATCTAATTTCAAATGATTTTCATCTATGATTCTTTAAGAAATCAAAACGTTTTATAATAAGCTCAAGAAAAATGAACGAAGCCCATTCAGCCGATTGTCAAAGAACAACGAATAATGAAGAAAATCAAAATCAAAGTCGAAAACAAGACCATGCTGAGGGGATTGAAAAATTGACTTTGGATCATAGAATCAAAACAGTGGAACTCCAAACCGACATCAAGTTAAAAGAAATGGAGATTGAAAGCAAACAAAAACAGAAAACACTCGATTTAGAGAAAGAAGTTCAATCTCTTAAAAACGAGATTGAGATTATGAAAATGAGAGCTCAACATCAACAAACCAATGCTGATTACAAATTAAAAGAAGAAAACTAAGCCTTGAAAAATCAGATTGCATTGATGCAACTCAAATCTGAGCATGCGCAAATTCAGGCTGATTACAAATTAAAAGAAGAAAATCAAACTCTGAAGAATCAAATGGAAAATATGAAATTGGAAAATGATAAAGAGAAAGCAGCCATACGACATGGAATGGAGATAAAAGCTGAAGACCTTCAGCTTCAAATTCATCTTGAATCTGAAAAAGGAGCAACCGGTTGAGGATGCTCCGCATGGAATTTCTGATCGATTTTTCGAAGGAGCTGAAAGGTTTTTGGTGAATTACAATACAGGGGGCGGAGATTTTTTCAGTGAAAATTTATACAAATTGTGGTATGAAGATATGTCACGTTCGATGGAAAATCGTAAGCAGTATGCCAATGAAAAGTTCGTCTTGATTCGTAAAGAAACAAAATTAACTTCAGATCTGTGGTTTGCATCGAAACAAAAAGGTGTTGAACATGGTGAAGAAGATAATTATTTGCTAACTGAAGGGTTATATGAAAAAACACCTGATGATACAAACGTTTTTCTTCTTCATCCAAGCGATTATAGAAAGTGCATGAAGATGGTATTCTGTGATACTGGCTATGTTATCAGATGGTGGCTTACTTCCAAAAACACAAAATATTTCAACTTTGGAGAAACTTCTTCAGTTATTATGCTTGCTGAATTTAAATGAAGTACAGATTTTTTTTATAAAAACATCCAAAATTTTTGAAGCCTTTTTTTGGATGTTCTTAGCTTTTTAAGTTTTAAGCCTAAAAATGTCCTTAAACTAAAAAATAATTCAGTCATCCAAGCTATCTGTCCTTATATTCTTATAAAAAACGTGTAAAAGTGAAAAGCCTTTACCTTAGTTGTAACATCGACTGTTTCAGAGTCCATATATAAGCCTTAAAATGTTCTTAACTTGTATTTAAAATTTTGGCCATTGAAGCCTTATGTTCTTATAAAGTTTATTCATATTAAAAAATGTGTAAAATGATACCATTTAAATTAATCAAATCATCAAATTTTGTTTCTCTATGTTTAGGCAGACACCGTTCTGATATGAAATATGCGCCTGATATGAAACGGAAACACTTATGTAAAAATAAAACCTTTAAGGAAAAGGGAGTTGTTATCCTTTTTGAACAGGAGCCATTGAAGTTGTAGTAAAAACTTGCCTCCAATATAAAAGTCATGTGATAGAAATTGAACATGGAAATGTGGGAAAGGGGTCCGTCTTTTACAAGGCGTTAACAACTGAATTTTAATGACTCTCAGATGCCAAATAAACGCTGTTTGTTAATTTTCTACTTTTGCAACATCATCCGCAACTTGAGGAATGGAAAGATGGAAAGACAATGTTAATCACTTCAGTGTTGAAAATTGTCATTAGCAAAACTTATCTTAACTATTATCTCTCAAAATTCAATCTTAACTGTATATAAACCGAGAACTGTTTTAGTGTATATATTACCTGTATCATATTTTAAAAATTTTTATATTTACGTTTCATTCCATCTCCTCGGAGAAACAGGTGTAGTTGGAGCATCTTATAGCCCGGTTACGGCGGTCCAAATAGGAAAAGGAAGATTCTGATATAAAACCACCCCTGCATAGGTTGGCGTCTTGCATAGGGTTCTCTTTCAGCCTCATGGGGTGTTTGACCTCTTTAGACACTTTTTACTGTCATTCTCACTATGGTGTATCCAGTGGCGCGGAGCATTAGAAACAATTAGCTATCGAAAGAAAATTTGAAATGTCTTCCTTAAACAGCACCAGGGTTAAAGCCCCTGCTCGTCTCGTTCCTTTCTCAAATCTTGTTTCCCAGGGAACCAATGACCCAATAGCTCCAAACTCTCAGGAGAGAACTATTGGTGACAGACATGAGATTGTAACACCACCTAAACTGCTGAAATGCAAAAAGCAAACAATTTTTAGCACGCTTTTAACGTTCGTTCTCTGACTCAAATCAGTTGCAAACAAGAATTACTTCAAAACTTCTCAAAATATAATCTTGATATTCTGTTTCTCCAAGAGCACAGAAATTTTCATCCGGACTCTGAATTCCAGCACCTTGATCTTGGCAAAAACAAGCTAATCACATCCTTAGCTTGGAAAAATCACCAAGGGACCACAATTGGTGGCATTGGTATTCTTCTCTCTCCGAAGGCCTTAAACAATCTTCTTTCTGTGAACAAAGTGTCTAATCGTATCATTGTAGCTGAGTTCAATAGTAATCCAAAAACATCCTTCATTTCTTGTTATAGTCCGACTAATGTCTCTGACGAATCCCTCGCGCAGATGTCTTTTATTCTTCTCTCTCTGCAACCCTACAAAATATCCCTGCTCACAATTTCGTTGTTATCGCTGGCGATTTCAACGCGCAAATGGGTAGGGACGTTGATAACTTTTCATTTCATCAAAAAACAAACCGAAATGGTTCAAAATTAAATGACATGATCCTGGAACATGAACTGATTGCCTCTTACTACTTTTATGAAAAAGCCCAACAAACTTTGGACATTTCAATCCCCGAATGGATCCAAAAGTCAAATTGATTTTATTCCCGTTCGTAAGAAGTGGAAAAACAGTGTCCACAACTCACAAGCCTACTCTTCCTTTTCTTCAGTAGGTTCAGACCATAGAGTTGTTTCTGTAAATGTCTTTCTTAGCCTAAGATCTTCCAAAAGAGCTACTCCAGATCCTATGAAGTCCATAGACTGGACCCAGGTTCTTGGGGACTCAGAATTACAATCAGCCTATGTCATCGAGGTCAAAAATAGGTTTGATGTTCTCTCCAAACCAAACGACGACGTCGAAACAAAATATTCAAATCTGATAAAAGCAAACGAACATGTCTGTCTCTCTTATCTTCCGAAAAAACAAAAATGCAAAAGTAAAGTTCTTCATGAGGACAACCTTGTCAAAAATGCGCGCAAAACCTTCGAGTCAGCCAAATTAAAACATCAAACACGTGCTACTAGAAGAAGCGGTAAAGCTCTCGCAGATGCGCAAAAAGGCTTGGATGACGCTTACCTAACCGCTGAATCGCTTTTTATTCAGGGAAAGATTGACTCGATCAAAGCTTTTCACGAGTCAAAAAAACATTCCGCTTCTTGGAAAGTCATTAATGAGATATCTGGACATAAGGACTACCCTTCCATTCAACTAAAGGGAGGTTCTGCAGAGAAAAGGAGGACAAACTGGCTAAAACATTTTAAAGACTTGCTCGGAAATGTACGCACTACCACTTCATCAAGCCTTTGAAAATCTAAACATTCCAACTAATACTTTTACCTTAGATGAGTTGAAGAAAACTGTAAAACTTTTTTCTAGTAATAAATCTTCTGGCTTAGACAACATTCCAACTATTTTATGGAAAGATCCTACTTTTTTGACACTTCTCCTCGAATTCTGTAACCACACCTTCGAATACCATTCTCCTCCATCAGCTTGGCTCACAGGGGGTATCATCCCTGTGCCAAAGAAAGGTGATCTCACCCTTGCTTCAAACTATAGGGGTATCACATTAATGCCAATCGCTTCAAAAATCTATAACAAACTGATCCTGAATCGTATTGTCCCATATCTTGATCCTTTGTTGCGAAAAAATCAAAATGGTTTCAGGAAAGGTAGAGGTACTCTTTCGCAAATACTTTCAATTCGGCGTATCTTTGAGGAAATGCGTAAATTAGACAAAGAAGTTATTCTCTGTTTCGTTGATTTTAAAAAGGCTTTTGATTCTATTAACAGAGAAAAAATGTTTGAAAGCTAAACTCTATGACATTCCTGACAAAATTATTCTTGCCATCAGGGCGCTCTACACCTCTACCAAGGCAAAAGTTATCTCTCCTGACGGGGACACTGAAATGTTTGACACCCATGCTGGTGTTCTTCAAAGAGACACCCTTGCACCCTTTCTTTTTATCCTAGTTTTAGACTACGTTCTTCGTATTTCTGTTGATCCTTTAAACTACAAGGGCATCCAACTTACAGCCCAAAAAGTAGAAGAAATCCCGCCACTTTCCTCACCAATCTAGACTTTGCCGATGATCTCGCCCTTGTCTCTGAGACCATTCAGTTCGCAGAAAACCTTCTCCACTCTCTCGAGAATGCCGCTAGTCAGGTCGGCCTTTTTTGTAACGAGGGAAAAACTGAATTTCTGTGCACTTCTGACTCCGTCCGTACTCTGAAATCGCTGAACAGTGTCAATATCAAAAGAGTAAATGATTTTAAATACTTTGGCTCCCACATTAATGATTCCGAACAAGACTTTAATATTAGAAAATCTCTCGTGTGGAGGGCCTGCAACAAACTAAACAAAATTTGGAAGTCTAATCTAGATAATAAGATTAAGGTACAAACCTTCAAAACCTTAATCGAACCTATTCTCCTTTATGGGTCGAAGACCTGGACAATGACGAGAGCCATGGAAAAAAGTATAGACGGGTGTTACACAAACCTCCTCAAAAAGGTTCAAAATTTAAACTGGGCGAACCATCCGAACCTCAATCAAATATACAATAATCTACCACGCATCTCGCGTATACTCACCAATAGAAGACTACAGTTCGCAGGCCACTGTTTTCGAGCAAAAGAAGAAATAATATCCAGACTTCTTTTCTGGTCACCAACGGGTCTAGTAAGATTAAGGAAGTTAACCTTCCTGGATACTCTGAAGAGGGAAACAGGTCTCGAGATTGAGGAAATAAAGACAGTCATGCATTGATCGGGTATTGTGGAAGGAAGGCTACGCAAATTTTCCGACGTAAGTCGAAAGATGATGATGATGATTGTCTTTCTATTGTTTCAGAAAACAATCAATGTACAGGCTTTGTCCGCAAAGGACAACTGTCATGTCGGCTCGAAGGACTCTGATTTAAAAAAAATGATTAATACTCTTATTTCTAAAAAGTTCTCTAACTTTTTCTGATCGTACTTTTGCTGGCTAAAAATTTGAAAATAAATGCTAGAATACCCAGCGAATACATTTATGAAATCTGGTGTGAGAAAAACATCATCAGACGAGTGAAATCAAACAAGATGCTTATAACGACACGAGATTTTGAATTGGGAATATCTTTCCGATATTTCTCCGAGAAGAGATGAGACATATTAAACGTGAGTCTCATAGCTCCACTGTGGTATGAAAA
This sequence comes from Clytia hemisphaerica, assembly GCF_902728285.1. Classification (NCBI taxonomy): domain Eukaryota; kingdom Metazoa; phylum Cnidaria; class Hydrozoa; order Leptothecata; family Clytiidae; genus Clytia; species Clytia hemisphaerica. Next base: position 1,060,897 of record NW_027103595.1, on the reverse strand, counting down.
TCTTTTGGTGGCACTTGTTGGCACGGTGGATTTTTCGCGGTTGAAGTTTAAAAATTTCTAGTGTCAATATTCAATTTCTTATACATAGCATGTTTTTGCATCTTTCTCGAAATTTAAAACGTCATAACGACGTTAGCAAGCACCTCACTAAAAGCGGGATTTTTCATCTCGTTTCTTAGTGAGTTCCACTTTGACGATTTTCGAAAAATAGAAGCCTTTCAAGTGTTTTGACGCAAATTCGATTATTTGATACTGCAGAAGCTTCAAACGTTTAAAGTGACGTCAAAAAATCGAATGTTTAGAGCCCGAAAACTTGGGCTCAAAACATTCGAAAAAGTGGCAAAGTGGAATAGACGTTAATTGCGTAAAAAAACGCGGGTGACGTCTAGTATAGGCTATAACGACGTATAATGTAAAGATGTGAAAGAGAGCCGTGAAACTCTTCAGTTTACGTCAAAACGTAAAGATGATGTACACCCTGAATATGATGTAAGCAGTAAGCAGTATACCAATGAAAAGTTTGTCTTGATTCGTAAAGATGTGAAAGAGAGTCAAAATGTAAAGGTCCTGTACACCCTGAATATGATAATCAATTAATGGTTGAAGGATTTTATGTACGATTGACCATGGATTCCAACATTTTTCTGCTTCATCCAAAAGGTTTGAAAAAGTTTGTTGAAACCAAAAATTGTACTACTGGAGATATTAAGTGCCAACACGTATATATGTGCGCATTGACCTCAGTTTGATAAAGAACTACTAAACTGAGGATTGAAGTGAGATTCGAACTCACGACTTTCGCATTACTAGTGCAACTGCTCTACCGAATGAGCTATCCAGTCCACACTGGAAGCAATTTCGGGAACAGCGTCGTGTTTTGGACTCAATCAGTCCAATAACCATATGTAGCATGCGATGAACAACATCACCATCTATGATGCCACAAGGGATGCCAATGACACTGCGCGTTTCGATATTCAACGATATCATTATCAAGGACTTACCATTAAGTGCCAAGAAATATCAATTGTATTAGATGGTGGACTTTAGACAATGTCTCGTTGGATTTTTATTTTGGTGATTGTTATTCAGTTATCATGCTTGCTAAATTGAAGTGATTACCATTGAAAAACAAATATTTACAAATTTTCTGTTTACGTGATCAAAATACAGCACACGTATTTCCGAGCCAAAAATCGAGAATAGACCGTTTGAAAGGAAAGTTTTTGCCATTTTTAAGTCCCATTGAAACATTTTGGGCGATTTTTCCCAAAATTTGGTCAAAATTTTCGGAAATCTTGACGCTTTGAGAGGGAAATGATTTGGGGACTATTTAGAGGCTAACCTATGAATTTGTTTGATAGATTTTCAGGGACCCTTATGGCTCGCACATAAACCGTCACCTGTTTTTTCCCGGAAATACAGGTGAAGTCTACCAGTATGTACCAACAAGTATTGACAGTTGATACTTTTTCCTCGCGTAGGAAAAATATCATAATTACAAGTGATACTTTTATGGACCTACCAGGTTATGCATTTAACACATATATAATTGATATCTACGTGGGCATGACCGTTAAACAATCATTCAGAACACAAATAGTGACAATCTATTGAAACTAGTCGTTCTTGAAATATTCTTTCATATTCAAGACTTCGAGAGCAAAAAAAAACATCTATCTCATAAAAAAATTTAGTAATTTGGCTAAGAACATTGATGTATGCTTATTAATAGTAACTAGCCGGTACCCGGCGTCGCACGCCGGTTTAGCTGTTTGCTGAACGCATTTAAAGTCCTTTGAGATGTTGGGAAGGTGGCTTAAACACGATGAAATCAAAATTAAAGGGAAGAATTCTCTTCAAAGTTTGACTCTATCCCTCCCGGGTGACGTATCTTTTAACCATATTTTGAAAAAGATTTTTGTGGCAAAAATGATCAGAAAACAGAAAGGGCGTCATTCCCAAATTACACCATACCGGCGACCAGCGACGTCCGAGGCGGCTCTGCAATTAGATTTTTTTTCTCGCTTCACTCGCGTTATATATGCCGTAGTTCTTGATGTTTAGGAAAACTTTGATGTCAAGATAGGCGGAGTGAAATAATAGACAAGACATGCAATTCGTCGAAAAAAGGCGGCCCGGGGGGTGTACTTAGGCAAGAGAAGGGTATGGGTATGTGCCGGCCTTAAGGGTGCCTTTTTTGAAACATGGCAGTTTGAAAAATCGGAAAATCAAACTTCAGTCCCACTAAGAATTGGAAAAATAGGAAAATTGCAACTTTTTGCCCCCAGAAAGATAGAAATTTGGTCAAATTAGTTCCAAAAAGTGAATTCAAATTCACACAATTTCCCTTGTTTCTTCTCCTCTTTAATCTACTAAGGGTCCGAGGGACAGGGCTGAAAGTCAGCTCGAAACCATAGTCCCCTCGGAAGGCAGCTAGGACACGCAGACAAAAAAGCGTGATAGATAGCGCTATTTTATTGTTGCTTTTTATAAAATAACTTCGTCATAACTTCAAAATTCAACAATGACTTAGATTTACAGCAAAATAATTATCGACATACATGTTTAAAGGTCCCTTTTTACGAAGAAAGAATTCTAGTTTTTACCGCCTTTTGAATGTATTTTTAATGTTGCAGATTCTGTTTAAAAGATTTCTTTTGTTTTGAAAAGAATTCGAATGTCTCAAATCAAATAAGGTCGTTAATTACATTCGAAAACATAAAACAAAAGAAAAGAAAGAAAAAAAAAGAAAAAGTCTAATCTATCAATCAAAACAAAGTCTTTATAAAACGGCGCGAATATCGTTAAACACATTTGTGGAGCAAGAACTAAAAGTTATCTTTTGGAAGAACAAAAACATTGCGTGCGAAAACGAAAGTATAACAGACAAACATACAAACAAAACGACATACAGACTACGGCTATTAATATATAGATGCTTATAGATAAAGATGCGTTTTTTTGAGCAGAAAAATTCTTTCTATACCTACTTTCATGTAAAAAAATCAGAAAAAAAACCATGATCCAATATTTCACAAAGTCTAAAAAACTCGTTTTTAAGCCGTTTGTTGGCCCAAATTTGCCCAAAAACATTTTTTTTCGAAAATCGGGCTCCGTCACCTTCGAGGGTTTATAGTTATGCATCTTTGTGCGAAAAATCATAAAGAATGAAAGCGCCAATCTCGAGAAAAGCTAATACCTAAGTAATTGATAATGTGCTTATAAAAAATATCGAATTTGACCAGTTTTTCTATAAAAACACGCCAAGAAACCAAAATTTCATGTCTAAACACACATATTCTTCAAAAGTAAGCCCTCATGAGCAAAAAAAACATCTATCTCATAAAAAAATTGAGTAATTTAACTAAGAAGATTGATGTATGCTTATTAATAGTGATTCTTATAGATAAACATGCGTTTTTTGAGCCAGCAAAATTTTTTTGAAAAATCTGCTTCAGCCATCTTTTACCTATGATGGTACCCTACTTTCATGCAAAAAAACCGAAAAAGTTAATGATCCAATTTTTCACAAAGTACAAAAAACCCGTTTTTTAGCCGTTTTTTAGCCCAAATTTGCCCCCAAATTTTTTTTTTCGAAAATCGGGCTCCGTCACATTCGAGGGTTTATAGTTACACATCTTTGTGCAAAAAATCAGAAAAAACTAATGAGCCAATCGCAAGGAAAGCTAATAACGAACGAACGAACGGACAAACGAACGGACAAAGGTTAATTTATAGGACCTCCGACCCACCGGGGTAGGTCAAAAAATCAATGGTAGAGCAAATGCCTGCGAATGTCATGGTTGTGAGTTCGAGTCTCGCCGGATCTCTTGGTTTTCCGGCGGTTCTGGTGGCCAGAAGACAACATGAGAGTGACTGTATTCACTTCATTGTAATACATAGGGCAAATTGATAATTAAAATCCTTCTCTTTAGATTAGATTTTTATAATTAATAATTTTGTTTTTAAACTTTGCTGTTGGATAGAATAATTAAAGTCACCATTCAAAACTTGTATTAATTACTTCAGTTTGACAAGTGCTGTGCGGATGATTAGCTTTATTAAAATGAATTTTGATCAATAAATAGGCTTATTAGTAGAATGGGTTTCCTTCCACTCTGTATTAGAAAGCTTTCATCTCAGCTGTAGTATAGTCGATATTACAAATAAATAATAGCTTGAAACCTATTATGCGAAATTTGTTTTTATACAAAAACCATCACTAATTTAACCGGTTCTTAACTTGCTCTGTTGTGCCATGTTTTAATTACTTGTGAATACTGGCTTTGGTAACTAGACTAGAGGGTTTAGAAAATTTGTTTATTACTTCTTTCTGCTATTTTATGTTAGGGGTAAATTGTCACTCTTTTTCTTGCGAGAAGGCATTGTTTTGAATATTTGGCTTTAATCATATCGTATCTTCTAAGTTTGTTCTTGATTCAAAATTCATCTAATTTCAAATGATTTTCATCTATGATTCTTTAAGAAATCAAAACGTTTTATTATAAGCTCAACAAAAATGAACGAAGCCCATTCAGCTGATTGTCAAAGAACCACGAAAGATGAAGAAAATCAAAAACTAAAACAAGACCATGCTGAGGAGATTGAAAAATTGACTTTGGATCACAAAATCAAAATATTGGAACTCCAAAACGACTTCAAGTTAAAAGAAATGGAGATTGAAAGCAAACAAAAACAGAAAACACTTGATTTAGAGAAAGAAGTTCAATCTCTTAAAAACGAGATTGAAATTATGAAAATGAGAGCTCAACATCAACAAACCAATGCTGATTACAAATTAAAAGAAGAAAACCAAGCCTTGAAAAACCAGATTGCGTTGATGCAACTCAAATCTGAGCATGCGCAAATTCAGGCTGATAGCAATTTACAACAAAAAAATCAAACTCTGAAGAATCAAATGGAAACTGCGAAAGTGGAGAGCGAAAAAGAGAAAGAAGCTATCAAAGATCAAATGAATGAGGAGATTCAAAAACTGAATCTTCAAATAAATGTTTTGTATCTAAATAAAGTACCAGAAGAGAATGTGGGAATCGTTGCTCGAATTTTCACGGCTGTTGAAAAGATTTTGGTGAATTACAAAACAGGGGATGGAGATTTTTTCAGTGAAAATTTATACAAATTGTGGTATGAAGATATGTCACGTTCTATGGAAAATCGTAAGCAGTATGCCAATGAGAAATTCGTCTTGATTCGTAAAGAAACAAAAATAATTGGTGATACTTATCTGTATTTTGCATCGAAACCAAAAGGTGTTGAATATGGTGAGAGAGATAATCATTTGATAATTGAAGGGTTGTATGAAAAAACACCTGATGATGCAAACGTTTTTCTTCTCCATCCAAGCGATTACAGAAAGTTCTTGAAGATGAAATTCTGGACTGCTAGCACTAATATCAGATGGTGGTATTCTGACAAAATCACCGTACAAGACTTCAGTTTTCCTACCTTCAAAGTCGACCTTTATTTTGCACCGGCAAGAGAGTAGTTTTTGTATTTAAATTGTTATGAATTTACTTTTGTTCGTTCGGCGTTTCTTAGTCACGTGTTATGAAGTATCAGGGTGGTAAGATTTTGAGACATAACTCACACGTCGATAGATGAGCTTAAACTAACTCCCACCCACCCCTAGATATCTTTGATTTAAGCTTACTATATTCCAAGTATTGTTCTCTTTGATTTTAACATAACATAGTTGTTGTTTTTGATTATTCTACGGTTATTCTAAACCCTGTACACGGTTTCTTTTGATTTTATATATAACATAGTTGTTGTTGTTGATTATTTACAAATAGTTTTGTAAATTTATGTCGCACCTTAGGCACCTATTTTCTAGACGACTTTTAACCAATCAAATAACTTTAAAAACATGAAACAATACCACCAAAAATCACATGTAGGGGGTGGTATACAAAGATTGTGACTGAAAAACAGTAAATCCAGTGTGGATTAAGTGTCAGAATGGGTGGGTGGTCCTAAATTTCATCCAAAATCAGTTACTACGGATGATGTTCTGGATTAACTGCGTGACCCCCCCCCCCCCCTGCTCCAAGTTTAGTTTTCCCGTTTCGATATAGAGTCCCGCTAGAGTCCCACTGTAACATTTGAAAAAGATTTCGTCCCCTGGTGGGATAAATACCCTTAATTCCAGCCCCACTGGAAAACTAATTTTGATTTCATTCATATTCGAAATTCAATGTTTAAAAATTTTGGTAAAAATTTCCACCGGAGCTTTGAGAACAGGGAAGTTAAGTCATAATTATAAATGCTTTAGAATTGGTGAAATCTAGTTATTAAATATAGTAGACAAACGACAAATGGACTAAGCATCCGTCAAAAAAAAATTCATCAAAATTTTGGACAATCTTGAAATTCTAGATTCACATATTTCAATCTTACCTATAACTGGATCGTATTCTGTGGAGTATTGGAAGTCGGGCATGGCGGGTCGCGTACCGATAGCATCGAAATATGCATCAGGTATTGTGAATGAATCGTTTGTGGAGGATAAGAAACTACCGTCTAAATCTGAAAAAAAAAGGGTAAACAATTTCAGTAAAAGCAGGACGCCACAAAATTTCTGACACCCACCCCCCCTAGTAGATACTTGAAAGACAATTTGAAAGAAAATTCCTGGAAATAAAAATAGGTCACGGGCGACGCTTACCTAGTTTTCCAAATATTGCTATGGTAATTGATCAACAGAGGAAGTAATAACAAGTTTACTCTATTATATTCTATCTTACCACAATTTCAGTAAAAGCAGGACGCCACAAGGTTTGGAGACTTTGAAACCATTTCAAATTTAAAAAGGAATCGTGATCATGGGTTCAGGTCTAGAGATGCCAAGAATTTAAAAGGTTGCTTATGCTTATGCTGTATAGGGTTTGGATTCATTTCCCTCATATTTTGTTATATTACCCGAGATAAATTACTTGGTATCATATAGGCCGGGTGAAAGCACGAGACTTTCTGTAAACAATTGCCTTGACTTGATCATACGAGCATTGAGTTTTAAAGCCCCAATGGCTAGAGTAGGATCTATAACCTTCATCAGGCAAGAAAAAGCGAAGCTACTTATTTCCCATCCAGAGCGCGCCTAGAACGCGCCGTAATCAAGACGACGGATTGTATCTAGCGGTTCTTTTGTTTTTGAAGATTGCATTTTTTTTAAATCTAGCGATATATTTTACTTTCAATCCGGCGTTTGTGTAAAAACCACGCGTCATCCAGGAGTCTCAAGTCTAGCCTTTCGGGCCTGGAAGTCAATGAATGGATACGACTTTTTCAGACGTGCTTTAAATTTTGAATCACTGAGCCAAAGAAATTAAAAGATATATAGATCTTAAACTTTCCAAGGAGGATACTGTCGCAGGGCACTAACCCTGATTTTCAAATTGTCATTGGACCATCACCCCTTTGTAGAGCCTGGTACTAACATTTTTTAGGAAAGAGGGACTCTCACTTACAGTATAAACCAGTAGATAAATAAGGGTACATTACCCACAGACTTATAAAGCCCGAAGGGCTAAATGGCGTGCTTTAAGTTCTTCCAAGCGAAAAAAGCGAATATCGCAAAAAATATTGCTGCTATTGTTTTCGAAAACCCGCGAAGCTTCTGATTGGTCAAGCGCTGAAATTATATTGTAATGTCACGTGACCTAGATAGGATTTCCTACCTAACCTCGGCACACTTTTCAGCAAAAGCACGCCATCTAGCCCTTCGAGCTTTGTAAATCTATGACATTACTCTGAAATAATGCGTTGTGAATTGCCAAAATTGGGATATTCTGAACTATTTTTTACCCACCAAAAACCTAAATTCATGAGAGAGATATAATCATCTCACACAATTGTAGCACGAGGTACTAACTTTTTTAGGAGTCAAAATAGATACCACCAGCCGGCTATGGGTCAGTAGCTTTTACTCTTAAATTTTGATTTTTTAATAAAGGATAGGAAAAACCTCTTTACCTTCTTTAGAATTATGCATGTGACAGACATGCGGGACATCCAGCGCAAGCATTTCCCAAAGTACCAAACCGAAAGAGAAAATATCTGCTTTATCTGTTATAACATCACCATTTTTGATTTCCATACTGTGCCACGGCTCCGAGCCGACGTACATAGCCTTCGTGTTTCGTGGCGCCGATAGGTCGTCTTTCATAAAAATCGAAACTCCAAAATCACATAATTTGATTAACTCGAATTTCCCTTTGACCAAAATATTACCACTTTTCATGTCTCCGTGTAATAGTTTTTTAGTATTATGGAGATATTCTAAAGCGTTGCTTATGGAAAATGCGACCTGTGTAATTTGAATAGCGGAAAATATTTCTTCTTTTTCTTGGTGTTTGTAGATGATGTCATCAAGGCCTTTACCGAACGCTTCCATCGATAAACACACATCTCCTGAAAATGACAAACAATGGACCTACCTGATGATGAGAATCATATAAAAATAGGACAAATAGCAAGATAGAGAGTAAAAAAGTGTAGTGAGCATGCTGCTGATTACCGTGAGTATCACAGCTTAAATCAATATCGACCTGTGAAGAATAGTTAAAGTCACATGACTTATAGTCGTAGATCCTGGAGTGAATGAACCGCGAAATTAAATTCCCGCGAAAAAAAATAATTTGACCAACCGCGAAATTAAATTCCCGCGAAAATTTCTTCCCTTAAGGTAAATATTTTAGCGTGATTTCCCTATTGACGATAAAAGGTTAGGCACTTTTTGGCCCAAATTTGCCCAAAAATTTCTTTTTATGAAAATCGGGCTCCGTCACTTTTTGAATCTCCGTGGTAGGTCCAAAAAGCGAAATTTGGGGATTTTGTTTTCGGATCTTTGATTAGTGAAAGTTTCTTTTATTACAGTTTATCTGGATTTAATTTTGCGTGGATTAATTTTGGAAAATTAGTCTTGGCGAAAATTTTAAAATCCCAAAATGGAAGAAATTGTGCGAAAAGAGGCAGATTCGCGAAATTTTGCCCAAGCGAAGTTATAGATTCTCTATTCACAAAAATTATTCCACTTAAGGTTCACTGATGAACATTACGTAATCATAGATGTCATATTATTTTACACATTAGATAGGATAACTGCTCACAGGTTACCTGTAGAAGTGTGTCCAGTTTTGAAGTTCACTATTTTATTTTCAAATTTACCTTAGATTTCAAAACATTCGAATCGCACTGTTGACTAGCTGTAAAACTGGAGACGCTTTCTCTTGCATGGGAAGACTCCTTATCCAGTCAAGTAGTTAGATATAAGTGACCGTAATTAGAAAAAAGTGAACCAGGGGAACCGATAGATGAGCCCGGCGGGTAAACATTCTTCCTTCAAAGAGGGGCGTTTATTCGAAGGGGTGTTAAAAAGAAGGGGCGTTTATTCGAAGTAATACGATATAGTAGGGGGAAATTTGTTCGTTTTTTTGAGGTCGCTCGACTTTTTTAGTCAAAGCACTTGTTTTACATTTTTGGAAAGCTAAGGGGTAGGGGAATCAAAATAACTTGGGTGCCAATTTTCTTTCGGACACTTTGGTGTGATTTTCGGACAAATACGACGGTCTCAGGCAGAAATCATAGGGTGAAAAATTAATGAAAATTTTAGCTTGAGAAAACGAAGACCTGTTGTATATTTTTGGAAAGCTCTCAAAAAATTAAGATTAGTGATATATTGCTTTCCAAAAATATACAACAGGTCTCCGTTTTCTCAAGCTAAAATTTTCATTAATTTTTCACCCTATGATTTCTGCCTGAGACCGTCGTATTTGTCCGAAAATCACACCAAAGTGTCCGAAAGAAAATTGGCACCCAAGTTATTTTGATTCCCCTACCCCTTAGCTTTCCAAAAATGTATAACAAGTGCTTTGACTTAAAAAATCGAGCGATTTTAATAATTTTCCCCCTACTAATAGGTCTCTAATAAAAGCTTTACTTTTGATGCACGCCCATTGGTGGCTTTTGTAAGACTTACATAAGCACGAAAAAAAAATTGAAATGGCTTTATTAACATGAATCCTACCTTTTGGTGTCTTAGTGAATTTCTTGAAAATCACGATATTTGGGTGATTGAGACTTCTTAGAATTTTAGCTTCTTCAGCCAGACGGTCCATGATAGGTTTTCTCGCACGCCCCTTATTAGCTTTCTTGATCGCCCATGGAGAGGCGGCAACGCCTGAAGTCTTTTGACGTTTATATCTTTGAGAAAAATAGTAAATAGTAAATTGGAATGACAAGGGGCGGGCGAATATTGATGAACTCTAGTTTAGACGGTTGGACCTGTCTTGCTTTTCCTCAGTTTTTGGGCAAAAAGATGACTACAATAATTTGTCCCTTCCCTTTTTTTGCTTATTTCCCACTATTTCTGAATTTGTGGTCTACATCAATCAGCGGTAAGGTAGAACGCCGGCTAGTCAAACATAGGTCCGATAAGGGCTTTAAATAACGGTCGGACAGCTGAATTGTCCGACTTAAATTACTCCTTGTCCGGCCCAAAAATCAACCCTGGTCGTTATTTCGAGCCATGGTAATAGTACAAAAAATACAAATCAATTATACCTATAAATAGTGACATGTGTGCCACACCCTAATCTCTTCATGAGCGGTGAAGGAGGAATAACGAAGGGCGAGTCTTGTGGAAAAGCTGTCTTTGCTGTCCGCTTAACGGCCGCTGAGATCGGGCGGGCGCTTATTGGTGTTTTGAATGTTGTATCTGTCGTTTCATTGGTTGGTTTTGAAGTATTAACTGTTGTCTTTGATGCCATTTCTTTGAGTGTGCTGATGTGTTGATTTTGTATTAATTTGTATTGAATTTCTATTTTTTTCGCGTTTTTTTTCTTTTACTGACTGAAAAGAAATAAAATTGATAGGGTTAGTAAGAACGTAGTAAAAAACTTCAAACTATATAATCAGATGTATAAAAAGTTGATTACGACTCATGTAATAAAACTTACAAAATTCATTATACAAGAATGAAATTAAGAAATTTTTCCATAAGCCCGGGGCCACTTATAGCTTTTTGATGGAATGGATGGCGCTGATAAGTGTGAATGGTTTGATTTAGCAGACTCTATTTTTGGCTTTGTCTAAGGTGGTAGCCCATACAACTAGATCCAGGCCGTTATTGGAGAAAAACAAACAGAAAACCATGATCAATAGACCATTCTTTTTTTCAAATTTAGAAGGAATTTTCATGTTTTTATTATATTTTCATAAACTTTGTTGGGTTTTCAGAATAAATTTGTTTTGGGTTTTTTAAAAGGTTTTTGAAAACGTAAAAAAATTCAAGATAGCGGAATCCTCTAGTCAGCAGAAAGCAAAATTCGGTCAGAAGTAGACTCTAGTCTAGTTTTACATGGTATCAAGAGCCCAGAAACTACATCAATAAGCGCAATATTTCACCACATTTGTATAAACGCGTATTATCTCACGTTATGTAACTTAACTGAAAATTTTAAATCTAAATATTTTAAAGTAATAAATTCATTTTCCAAAATTAAAAAAACAAAACAAAAAAATATTATGAATGAGAAAAAAAATATTATTGAAAAAGTTATAAATATTTTGAAATCGAAATTTTAAATTGAATATTGTTCGTGATTGCAAAATTTAGTCAGGCGCTTTAAGGTGAACCACCCTAAAAATGGTACTTGGACCTTTCAGCTGAATTTCGGTCAAAAAACAAAAATCAAAAAGTCGATCGTCCAAAGTAGAGCTTATTTTTTTTGCAATTGTAATTAATCTAACCTAAGGAAAATTATTTATCAATCGATCGTCTCTTTGGAGCAGAACTTGTTGCAATTGTAATTAACCTGGCATAGGGAAAAATATGTATCCAACCCTTAAAAGACGCCTATCAAATTCGAACTGTTACGACGGTGGTTGATAAGGGTTGATTAGCCAATCAGAGAAGGTTTCAATTTGTTGCGGTCCACGAACTTCCTTCGGTAGAAGCGGTAACTTGATAACGTGGAAGTCTTCATATAAATCTGCTATCTAATAAAAACAAGCCAAGCGAAAGGTGAAATTTCATGATATTTATAGCGTAATGTTTCATACAGGAAGTTGCAAAATTATTGGCTCGGGACGCGTTGCAAAGGGGGAGGCGTAGATCCTCTTTGAGGGTAGAGTTGACGTATGTAACATTTAGTGGCGTTTGAGAGCATCGGCCTATAAAGAATGTCCCCGTCGCGAAATTAGTTAGATCGTCTTTTCAGTCGATTCTATAAAGAAATGTGATGTAGTTTAAGGGCGGTACCCTCCTTGGTGGAATATCAACAATGATTTAACATAGTGACGCGGCAATCTTCACTGGACTTTTTTGTACAGCCAAAAAACAGGACTCTCATATTTTTCGAAACCTTCGAACCTTTCGAAACCTTCCTTAATTTGGTGGGGAAGGGCTAGAAATATTCCAAAAATCCTTTGGGGCTAATCACGTTGGAAAGAGAGCAGTTTTAAGTTTTCTTGGTGAAAGCTAAGTTAAAAAACGGCACCTCAGGAAGCTATGGGAAAGAAAATCCATAGTATACATATCTGAAAATAAATCCAGGCAATGGGCTTTTCCAGAAATATTCCGTGTCCTACCCAACCAAGGAGTTCAATGCTATCTGAATATCCAGGGGGTCGGACCTTAAGAGAGAGAGAGGATATCCAGGGGGTACAGGACGAAATGCCTGTACATTCAGGGAGTACAGACAAATTACAAAGATATCCTCCATCCTTCTGTCGACTTGGACTTTTTTTTCAGGTCGGATATCCAGGGGTCTCTAAGCCAGACATCCAGGGGACTGTGGAACTCGAAAAATGGATATGGTCAAAAGGGGAGGGGCGGTACGGGAAATTTCAGAAAAAGCCCAATCACAGGCCAAAAATAAAGAGGGTTTGAGTCAGTGAAAAATCGCCAGGGTTGTTAAAAATAAGTCTTACTTCTTCTAAGTACTTCTTTTGTATATTTGACCTTGCTGAACATAAATCGCATGCCGAACCTAAAAGATTAAAAATGATAAAGTTTGAATACGAACATCAATCCTCTATGACCACGGCGTTCCAGGTCTAGCAATTCTCGCTCAATAGTACATCTTGTACAAGCATCAATGCAACGACTTCAAAAATTTAAGTGTCTGCCCGCTTGATAGGCCTGTAGAATTAGAACGCCATGTTTCTGACTGTATGACCCTGACACTGGGTAGAGTCGCTAGAACTTGATGTGGTAAGAAAATTTGCGACCGCACTGAACCGCAGTTTAGGGCGACTTGAAGACTCACTTTTTCTTAGCTGCTTACCCGAGGATAGGGGTGGGCGCAACTACTTTCCCTGGATTCCACTATTTAGCAGAGAGGCATCAAGTACCATTTTCTTGAGTTTATAGCATGACCCGGCTGAAAACCTGTTGAAACGTAGCCGAATGCCCTGCCTTCATAATTTTCTTGTTTTCAACAGCATTTCCAATGAATATCGTTCTGAGTGTTAACTTGACAATATAGTGAGTTTATGTATATGTGTTTTCCTGTGGCGGAGACGGTAAGTTTCTAATTTGTCTACATCCTAACTGACTGATGACGACGGTAAATCAGCACTTTTGCCGTCCTCGATTTTGCGGGTCAAAACTGCGAGTTTTTTTCCAGATCGCTTCAGTCAAACCACCGTCGTCCAAAATGCAAATACATAAACTCACTACTATTTTAACCATTACTTTATAATCAAAACAAATTCGAAAATACCTCCTTGTAATTTCTTAGGAAAAACCAGTTGATTGACAATTGTAGTTCGAATGTCCATATTCATTTTGGTGAGTTCTTGTAATTTGTGAGTTTCTAATTTCTCTACACCCTAACTGACTGAGGACGACGGTAAATGAGCAATTTTACTGTCCTCGATTTCACGGGTCAAAAATGCGGGTTTTTCCAAATCGCTTCAGTCACTCCACCGTCGTCCAAAATGTAAATACAAATATATCGCTACTATTTTAACCACTACTTTATAATCAAAACAAATTCGAAAATACCTCCTTGTATTTTCTTAGGAAAGACCAGTTGATTGACGATGATAGTTCGAATGTCCATATTCATTTTGGTGAGTTCTTGTAATTTGTGAGTTTCTAATTTCTCTACACCCTAACTGACTGAGGACGACGGTAAATGAGCACTTTTACTGTCCTCGATTTTGCGGGTCAAAACTGCAGGTTTTTTTCCTAATCGCTTCTGTCACTCCACCGTTGTCAAAAATACAAATACATCGCTACTATTTTAGCCACTACTTTATAATCAAAACAAATTCGAAAATACCTCCTTGTAATTTCTTAGGAAAAACCAGTTGATTTACGATGATAGTTCGAATGTCCATATTCATTTTGGTGAGTTCTTGTACAAGATGTTCTGTTTCGTAGAGAGAAAGGAATTCTGAGATGCATACACAGACGAACGTAGTGTGGTCCTGAAAATATTGAAAAAAGATATTGCATAGTGAAGAATCCTATCAAATAAGAACAGTCAGAAAGAAAAGACACTTTTTTATTCTGCTACTGGCAGTTTCATGCCACTTTGCTGACAATCTTCAGGCAAACACAACCACAACCACAGTTGCCGGAAGATTGTCACAAAAGTGGCATGAAACTGCCAGTAGCAGAATAAAAAAGTGTCTTTTCTTTCTGACTGACATCGCTCTACTTATGTATCAGGCACTGTAAAAAACTGAAGAATCCTATCAAATAAGAACTAATCTAAAACACCAAAACCAACCAAACCAACCATCTCTCTTTTTCGGATTTGTGTGGGGTGATTTCTTTGTGCTTGTAATGAACTGTTGTACCAATGGGCTCAAAACTCGCAGAATACAGATAAGACGATCGAATAAACCCAAATAAGTGAACAGCTGTGATACAAGCTTCCAGCAAAAAGTTTACTTTAAACCACTTGAAATGAATATTGATTTAATATCAAGAATCAGCCAAAAATCTGTTAACAATAATCCTGAAAGCGACAAAATTTTGCCACAAATAGCAAAACCTTATAACTGCAAAAAGGCAAAAATTAGCAAAAAAGCAAAATGATGTCTTTCGAAAATAAATCCGAATAAAATACATGCCCAGCTGGCACACAACGTTGTTTCAACGTTATATGGACGTTGCGAACGTTAGATAACGATGAAACAACGTTGTGTGCCAGCTGGGTGTCTATGATTTTTCTAGCCTTACAGGGTTTTGGAATTGGGCCGATACTTCTTTAATAACTGGTAGTGTTTCATCCAGCCTCGATGTGAATTGTTCTATGTTCATATCTTGCATCCCGAGGAGTGTGCTGAACTGTAGAATGAGAAAGAATGAAAACAAAATGATGGATTAAAAGTACTATAAGTGAATTAATTTTCGCATGGACAGAATTTTGCGAATCAATTCAACCAATTTCAACCAATTTCGTTCATTTTCCTGGAGGCTTTGGACAAAATTCCTCACTACGTTCGGGCTATTTTGAAATATTTTCAATGAACCTCGGGGTTATTAATCCCAAATCACCCTCCAAACCATGTTATTACTAGTACTAATAGGCTAAAAAATAACAAAATACATTTGATTCAAAGTTTAAAGTTTTACAAATTTTCTATTTTGTCAAAACATTTTCGCGAGCAAAAACTTTCGCGAATGGCCCTTCCAAGAATTGGCGAAAAGGGCCAAAATTTGTGGAAACCGCGAGAGTTTGTACGCGTAAAAGTACTCTACTTTGCACACTATGAACAAAGTTCTTCACACCATGTTACACTAACCTGTTGAATCATAGGTTGTATACGTGATTTTAGTGCCAGTAATTTCTCCAAAGATTTCTCCATGACGCTGGGAAAGGATATTAAGCGAAGCGTGTGCCCTGTTGGAGCTGTATCGAATACGACGACAGAGAAATCCATGCTGCGAACCAGTCTGGTAGAGAGTTATGTAAAAATAATTGGTTGAAATGATAATACTTTTACAGTGAACCATTCTTTATGATTATTGTCTCTAAATTATTTGAACCTCTATAACTCGAACAAGTCAACAATGCCTTATAAACCTTACTATTTATTTCCTTAAATCGAACAAATGTGTGTTCTCTGCACGTGTTCGAGTTATGGAGAATACACTGTACAAAGGGTATAATAAATGGGAAGCAATACTCACTTCATGACTTCAGCAAAACTCATTGCTTCGTCGATTCCAGGGAAAGCCCCCAACAAGTCTTGAAACATCTTTCCTCCCATTGACATGAAGTCTGTAAAACAGCACAAAAAGATTATGAGATCGAAAATCTATTTCAAAGTGAATCTGAAGGCCGGTCTCCACTTGCGCGTGTTCCGATCTCACTTTTTCAAGCAATGCTTCCACGCTATTGGTCATAAAGAAGATGAAGCAATTCCATTGGCGCGATCCGACGTAACGGCTGAAAAAAGTTGAAATGTGTTTAACTTTTTTTTCAAGCGCGCGCTACATTTTTATGACGTAATCTTTTTCCCAAGCAAAAAGGATTGAAGCCCGATTGAAGCCAAAAAGTGAGATTGCAGCGCGTGCAAGTGGAGACCGGATCTTAATAACTTCTAGCTTATAGACGGCCGACTTTCTGCCCTATCTATTTTAATTGTCAGAGTATGCAGAAAGTGGGCATCCAATTGGAAGAGTTTTTGCTTGAAATAAAATTGCAATAAGTCAAAAGACGATACAATGACTTTAGACTAATTACCTTAATTCATAATTAGAACAGGAAGGGCAAACCTTAACTAACCTCTTCTTCTATCAAACAATCGTAAAGGTTTAACAAAAAAAGAACAACCTCTATAATTAGTCCAGCAGAATGACCCTTATTCATAGAAACTTAATCAGAAATCACGATAACCCAAAGATAATTCATGATATGCACCATTGCAATGTCTTCCACGGACCCAACAGCTCATTGGTTGCAAGTGACGTATTGACTGGTTTTACGTCACTTACAACCAATCAGCTGTTGGATCCGTGATGTAATGTCAGAAGACATTGCAGTGGTGCATATCATGAATAGATCGATACTCTACCCTGGTCCTCGAGAACATCTTCTGGAAGTTTTGTTAACCCAAGATTTGGATCAATTTCCTAGGAAGAAAGTAAAAAAATGACTATAATACTAATTAGATAACCAATATAATTACAGCACTGTTTATATCTTATCAGTAGTCAAAACAAAGCTTTTCATCCCAAACAGAAATTGGACACAAACACAACAAATTAGCCTGGATTTTGTGAGCACTGATCTTACTGAGGAGCAATGAAGTTTAAGCCCGAAGGGCTAGAAGCGAGTCTATAACCTTTCTCAGGCAAGAAAAAGTGAAGCCTTAGATTGTATGCCGTATTTTTGACGACGGATTGAATCTAGCGATTCCCTTGTTTTTGAGTGATTTTTTTTTCGAAATTTAGCGGTAAATTTCAGCTTCAATTTAGCATTTGTATAAAAACCAGGCGGGCCGCGCTGGGCTAGGCAACTTTGGCAGGATTTGTTGGCTTCAAATCCTACCAACGAGATTCGCTTCTAGCCCTTTGGGCTTATACTTCATTGATAAGGAACCAATACATTTTGAGATCAAAAAATTCACATAGAATATCTCAATAAAACTAACCATTGCGAATAGATTTGTGAATCCTTTAACAGCAGTTGGTTTTCTACCAAACTTTTGGTCGAACGCATCGGAAATGTTATGTGCAGGATCAGTCGAAATGATGAGAACATTTTTCTTATACTTAGCAAGCTGGATTGCAACACTACAACTGCAATTGTAAAGAAAAGGAACACTTTAAAGATATCTATTTTTATGATATAGAATAGAGGCGTCTCTATATGCTCACAAAGCATAATATAAATGATAGAATTGCTCAAAATTTGTGCTCGTCCGGTGTGGAAGGGAGAAAAATTTGTTTTTCTTTTAGTTTAAAAATGTAAACAAATGGAGGGAGGTACGTCAAATGAAGTCAATTTTTGAGGAAAAATACAGAGTGTTTTTATCTTATATTTCAATGAACAGTCTTGAAGGTAAGAAATTATTTCAAAAGGTCTTTAACAAACAAAACCCTCAAAACTATTTCATGACAAAAATATCAATCAAAATTGAACTTACAAACTTCGGTTTAGAAACCAAAGGCCGGAAGAATTTTTAAAGACTAATACAAAACATCTTAGTCCCATGTAAAGAATAATAGACAATGCAATAACAATCTCATTCAACATCTTTCTAAATATTTCTCGCCATACCTGCAAGTTGTCTTACCAACGCCCCCTTTACCACCAACAAACACCCAGCGTAATTCTTTTTGATCCAATAAATGTTGGATGGAGGGTGCCATTTCTTCAAAATCCTCGTTCGATGCCATTTTTGCAGTATTATTTTATTATTATCTTATTATTTTTTTCTTTAAAAATAAATAGAGAAAATTTTTGTTTCTTATACCAAAAAAGGGGACTGCTAACTTAGGTGACTGCAGGAGAGAGAAAAGTTGTGAAAATGAAATACTTTTGATCTCTAGCAAATATCCAGCCAAAGAGAAAACTGATTCACCCCTCAAAATAATATGAACCAAAAAGTCAAAAAAGTAATCAATGGAAAGTAGAGCGAATTCAATTTCAAATATCTTCTTAAAAACACAAAGAATTTTAAGAAAATATTTTGAAATGTGAGACCTTTTCATAAAGTAGTATATTGTAATTTCAACCCAGCCACTAGACAAGGTATAAATATAATACACAAATTCAATTACTTGTATTTATTTTCATCCCTGCTAAAAAATAAACTTGATATAAATTAATTCGAAAATAATGAAGTGGAAACATAAAAAAAATTAAAAACATAAAAAAAACCATTCTATGAATGAAAAATGCTAATGCGATCCAGGAACATACTGAAAGAAAAAATCCCTAATTAAATTAGGTTAATACACGAAAAGCCCTACAAAAATTGTTCATAATATACCCTAATTCCTATAATTAATTTCTACATAATATACCGGGTGACCCACGAAAAAGTTCAGACGTTTCCCGACGTCTTGAGGCCGAACAAATGTCCCAAAGTGCTTGGAGTTTTGATATTTAGAAAGTAGATACCCTAACTTAAAATTTGAGCCATCACTTTTTTAATTTGACCAACTTGTTCTCTACTTATGAGCTTTCAAATTCACTTTTCGAAAAGTGTAAAAAACACGTAAAAAAGAGGTATTAAATTCATGCAATCAATTAGAAAATCACTTACAAATTGACTTATTTAACGAGTTTTATGACATTAATAATTAATAAAAACACCTCTGAAAGTAATTTTTGTTTAAAACAAGACTAGTTTTTATAAAAATTGGCGCTTTCATAGATTTTTTTCAAAAACTGTATATCAAAAACGTCTAAAAATACAAAATTTGATACCCCTTTTTTACGTGTTTTTTTACACTTTCCGTAAATTGAGTTTTGACTTTAAAAGCTCATAAGCAGAGAACAAGTTGGTCAAAATTAAAAAGTGATACCTCAAATTTTAAGTTAGGATATCTACTTTCTAAATATCAAAACTCCAAGCACTTTGGGACATTTGTTCGGCCTCAAGATGTCGGGAAACGTCTGAACTTTTTCGTGGGTCACCCGGTATAATGTTATGATTAATAAAGTTTGCACTCAAATCAAAGAAAAAGTCAAAAATACGTATAAATCATATCATAACTTTTTGATTATATCAATCAAAGTAAGCTGGTCTACATATTATCTACAATATATTTGATGAATAGATCTTATCGGAATTTTCGATTTTTCTAAAAAAACGATGCATTGTGGGATTGTTTCGGGAGTACTACAATAGAATTCCCTTGAGGAATTCCTAAGAGATTTCTATTTTAATACTCCTGAAACAATCCAACAATGCATCGCTTTTTTAGAAAAATCAAAAACTCTGATAAGATCTATTGGTTGAATATATCACGGGTTAAGTCAGCCGTGTTTCTCAATTTATTCTGAAAATCTTCCTACACAGTGAATAAAATTAAGACCATTTCTTAAGCCTTCCAACCAATAATCTAATCTAACTTAGACATCAGTTCTGTCGACATCACCAGAGCCTACAATTTGCAATGTTGGTTCTTTTGAAACAAATGGTGAGACACCAACCATTCATTGCCACCATCATATTTGAAAACCTCTGAACAATAAATGAAAAACATGCGCCAGTTAAAAATCTGCTTATCTGTTTCATCTCCATGTTGGCGGTGCAAGATCTCATAAACACGGTCACGGTTGGCGTCTAACCGGTCTAGCCAAGCCTCCAGGGTTCTTGAGTAATGGATGCCATTGACATTCCAGTGGTCAACTACACTCAAATCTTTCTGGAAATACAGAAATAGATCGCTGGAAGGCATGGTGCCACCGCTGAAAAAATGTTTAGCCATCCAGCCAGTAGCCTCATCCTTGCTCTCTTTGAAGTGATAACAATATTCACGGTGACACAAAATATGTGTGAATAGGTAACCAGCAGGTTTCAACCATGAAGATACACGAGACATCAGGTTATCATAATTCTTCATGTGCTCAAACATTTCAACAGAGATGATACGGTCAAACCTTTCCTCTGTGGTGAAGACGTTAGCATCAGCTGTGATACATCTCAATCTGTTAGAATACCTGTTTAAAAGAAATACTTTTTAAAAGTATTGTTATAATTCTCCTATCCTCTCTGGCTTTTCAGATGGGACTGATGTCATTTTGAGCTAGATTTTAATGAAGGATGACAAAATTTAATGAAAAAATACTAATCATTGAGACAAAATATAGAACAAATAAAAATGTATCAACTGGAAGTCTTTTAAAAGATCTTCTCTAAATAATACAAAACCACATTCATACCCTCTCTCAGCAGCCCTTTTGTTGATCAGTGCAGCTTGAGTTGACGAATTGGAAATACATGTGACATCACAATTTGGGAATTTCTCCACAATGTATAATCCAGTCACACCCCAACCACATCCCAGATCCATTATTTTCAATCCATCGGTAACACGTGCTCTATCACAAATCATCTCTAACATGCAGTCTTCAGCCTCCTCTAATGTACTTGACTCAGATGGGAAATAGCAACTACTGTATTTCAACCTGTCTCCAAGGATAGTGAGATAAAAATCTGTATCCACCTTTAAGATAAAGTTTTACAGAAGTTTAAAACATGAAAAAATGTGTAGAAATCTGAATGAAGCAAGGATATTTTCATAGACAAGATCCTTGATTAATGTTTGGCACTCTTCAACCATTAAAATACTGATTTTCCAACCCAAGGTTTTACATTCTCAAAAGTTTGGAAAAGAAATCATCAGTTGTTATTCCAAGTGACTATCCCTTTCCAGTTAACCACTTATAAATTATCATGAAAAATGACCAAAAAAATTAATCCTTTTAACAGGAAACCGTGTGAAGGAGAAAACTTACAAAACATCGCATTTACCTCATAATGTTGATCATTTGCTTCTTTTGTTTTGATAGCGATTGGCATTTCCTTCAACTGTTTCACAAATTTCATTTTATATCTTAATTTCTCAACAGCATCACCATCACAACTCAACTTTTTGATCCAGCGGCCCAAATTAGCTTGAATGGATTTCCTTAATTCTTTATCGCCTTCCATAGTCAATCTCTGTCTTTGCAAGTATACCTTTTATTTTTGTGTTTCTATTGTTTCTCTTTGGGAAACTGAAAACAAAATAGCAACCTTGCCCTAATTTTTCAACATTTTTATAGTCATGTCATCATGGATGACATACATTGGACCCCCGATGGACCCCAATATACCATTCCAAACATAGACGATTCTTTGGAGGGAATTATATTTAGTATATATTTGATTTGATGACCACAGGAGATTTTTGGGGCAAAAGATCTTAAAACTGTAAGAAAAAAACCTGTTTTGAGGCTTAATAAAAAGCCTGACTATGGGAAATGCACAAAATGACTTAACATTTAAAGAAGAATAAATCATCGCAGACTGTATCATTAAGGGCGTGCGATACCGGCCACACCACGCGCACACCTCCAAACACACCTAAAATGTCTGAGGAGTGCGATCAACCACACCCCATTAAGTTAGTATCACGCGCCTAAATTACTAAAATTAAGGTTTTAGGAGTGTGATTGACCACACACCTGGAATTTTCAAATGATGCAGCAGGCTGCATCGTTTGAGGCGTGTGATAGCACGCGCACACCTTCACACACAACTAAAATCTTTGAGGAGAGTGACTACTTAAAGTTATGCATAGCACTCCTTATCACATGCTTAAAGTACTTTTTAGGAGCGCGATTGACCACACGCCTGGAATTTTCAAATGACAAAGCCTGATGCAGCCTGCATCAGTAACTGGTGACACCACTAAGATGGAGCACACACTTCACCTGCATAAAGCAAATTACACTAGGAAGGCCAGCGTGAATTCCATTTGCAAAATACCAAACCAAGTTTTAAAAAAACCCTCAGAAAAAATGCGGTTTGTGTAATTTACAATGCGCGATCCAACGATTCACGATGCACGATGCACGATCCATGCATAATTTATGTCGATTTATGTTAATTATTCTAATTGTGCACGAATAAGTTTTCGTAATGCTAGCTGCAAACATCCTATAACAATAACGAAAAAAAAAAATAAAAAAAAGGGGAAATAATTTATCATAATCAGAATGATTAAAATAACTTATATCTTCTGTGTAGAAAAACCAAAAATTGATAGCGAGAGAAAAAAATGTTCGCTGTATGCCTCACTTGTTTTTAAAATGAAAGAAAAAGCCTTTGACGTCATAGAAAAGTTTTGGCGCGAAAAATTTATTAAAACAAACTCATTTTTGTACGTTTATTATTTTTTTAAGAACAGCGAATGAGGTAAATAAGGAATCATTGGCTACATTACTTTTGGCATGTTCTTATAAAAGCCTTTCACCAACTGAATTGCAACTGGTGCTTTTATTTATTTGATATTTTTCTCTGTTTGATGATCAATTCAATTTGTTTGATCTTTCACAAAAAAGGTGAGTTTATACACGCGCTCTTCATTAAAAAACGTCTTCCCTACTTTACCACAACATTGTAAATTTTTGTTTATAACCCTGTCTCAATCCAATGCATTTGGTTGGTTTAATCGGAGAAACGTTTTTGCTTTAAAGAAAGAAAGCAAAAAGGTTACAAGATATTCAATTCAAAGCATGGGCAAAAAAGTTTATGTTTTGATTTGATTTGATTGTTGAGGTTAAAATATATGCACGCATACTTTACATTTTTTCCAGGAATACAAAAGAAGGAATTAAAATATGTGAAAACCTGTAAATGCATAATTAGAATAATTAACATAATATATGCATGGATCGTGCATCGCGCATCGTGAATCGTGAATCGTTGGATCGCGCATCGCAAATTACACAAACCGGAAAAAATGAGGAGTCACATAACTTTAAAATCTTTAGCAGTTTTTTTTAAATATTCCATTTTGAAGTACTCACACAGGGTAATTTCCAAGCACTTTTTTACCACTGTTATTCGGTGGCAAATACTCAATTTCGAATTGAGTTTCCAAACTCAATTTTGTAAAGAAAGCGCACACTCTCTGCTTAAAAATCTTTGTTGATTCTACAGTTAAACAGACCAGATTTAGCTTGCAGAAAAGCTCTGATATATCAAACAAAATATTGTGACAATCATAGAATACATAGCTGATCAACACATTTCCAAAAGGAATTTTTATCATACTCAATATGATGCAGGCAGTACGACTGGATATGAAATGGCAGTTGGGGACAGTCTGTGAGAGAGGTTACAGAGGGGTTTTAGAGCATTAATTATTCATTGTCATTTTATTGACAAAATACACTTCAATTAACAAAATAATAGGACAATCACAATAAATGGAGTCTGCCAACTTATTCTTTGATATAAGAATTTCATACTCAATGTGATGCAGATATAAAAAGAGACCATTCAGAAAGCTACATTCTTGCTACAGAGTGGTCTTACTGTAGAGCAAACACAAAATTATACAGGTCTTTATTTTCCTCTCGCGGTGATCTAAAATCTGGTCTGCAATATTTTTAGAGTACTCCAATAGGACATATTTGACCTATTGACCTGAGTACTCCATGGAGCTAATCCATGTTTTACAACAACCCGGTTTCATTTTTCCCATCCAAGACCAAAATCAAGAGTCTCACCTCTAGCTCTTCGGGCTTGAAATTCAATGCACAATGGTTTAGACACAGAAAACACAACTATCACAACTACAGAAGTCCTATCATGAAAAAATGATTTTTTTGCAGGCAATCAATTGAACACTTTTTTCACCACTACAGTACAGTATTTGTGACCACGCCCTTACCAAAATATTGATTAGAAAAGTATACTTTCAGTATATAGAAAGTATACTGCATTCATACTTTTGCTCAAATTTAAGGATTAAAGTATACTCTAAGTATACTTATCAAAATCAAAGCATCACTCAAATTAACAAAATTTGTACTGCATTTATACTGCAAGAAGAAAGTATAAGAAAAGTATACTGTTTTTATACTTTACTGTACTTGTTTTTGAAAAAAAAGATAAAAAGAAAAATAATCGGGTGCATAAATCAAAAAGTATACTTTAAGTATACTGCCCTTGGAGAGGGAAAGTTCTTATTTGTTTTGAAATCATTTTTCCTTTGTTAATTTTCATGCATGAAAGATTTTTCTAAAAAGAAGTGAATTTCATAAAAACTTTGAAACACATGAAAAAATTCTCTCATTAACATCAGAACATTAATGTGTGTGGTGTTGTGAGAGAACTTTGTTTTACCATTTTTTGAACAGTTGAAATTTTAAACATTTATAAATTTGAAGATGAAGTGTTTGCTAACAATTAGCAAAGGTTTAATGGATGATGTACAGCGACCTTGCTTATGTAAGTATATAGATTACCTGTATATTATTCAAAACTAATGGTGCACTATGTGAATGTAATGAATCTTGTTTGTGATTATACTAGTCTGTGACAGCAGATGAGTTAAGGTAGTTTAAGTTAAACCTGATGTGAGTGGATACAGATTTTCTTTATCTGCTTAAGAGCTTTTAAGATTATTTACTTTCGTTACTGACAGTTACTTTACTTTCAATGTTACCAGATTAATAGTTTGGTTTTAAAATTTCTTCAAATTCATAAACTTTATAGGCATGAACTTTTTAAATTTCATTGAAGAATGTGTTTTAAGTGGCCATGTGGTTAATACTAGCAATTTGTATAAAAGTATACTTTATTTATACTTTTTTGCAGTATATTTGAAGTATATTTCCATGCAGTATACTTAAAGTATATGGAATATTGTTCCAAAAATTTAGTACTTTAAGTATACTTTCTATAACATCAAAACATATACTGAAAGTATACTTTTAGTACCTCTGAAAGTATACTTGCAGTACAATATAGAATATACTTAAAGTATACTGAGTTTTGGTAAGGGCGGCCATTATGGCTTGTTGAATCTGTCTGTGGCAAGAAAAAGTAAACAATATGGTATTTTTTCTAACCAAGGATCTGAAGGATAGACCTTTTCGCCTTTCCATCCGCCAGATTGAATTGTATGCAAAAATTATGATGGCCAAATTGCCATGGTTAAATTCCCTTAGAAAGTATGCAAAACATATGCAAAAAGAAAGTATTATAAAACTTATGTATGCATAATTGTCACTATATTAAAGTGTAATCTTGTAGAAAAAAGACTAAAAATGTTTCTCTTGAAAACTAAAAATAATTATCGACCAATTATCGCACAAACAGGCACTTTCACCTAAAGTCTGTCTCGAAATAATTTGCAGCTGGAGAAAAAAATGGCTGTAACCTTTGATAGAATTCGAATCAAGTTGCGATTTTGTGCTCGTTAAAAAGATATTCGTGAGTGGGATATTATCAAGTAAAAAAATTGAGAAAAAAAAGGAATATGAAAATGAAAAATGAAGAAGAAAAAAATCAACTTTTTGTAGAAATGTGGTATAATTACCATTTTCACAGGAGTGACTCTTCAATCTTAGATCATCATCAATGTGAAAAAACTTTTCAAAAATATTCATTCAATCAAAAGATATCAAACAAAGTTTATTGCTGGTTGATCGACAAAAGGCTGTTTTTTTGTCGTTTTTTACCAGTTTTTACTATTTTATAGAGTCAACCAGCAATAAACTTTGTTTGATAACGTATCAATAAACTTTGTTTGATAAACGTATCGGATAGGTATGAATTTTGATTTTGAGAAACAAGTAATTAGTACAAAGTTCGAAAATGCTGGCTTTCCCACACGCTTTACAGAGAGCGTTATCAATCAATTTGAGATGAAGCTTGACACGTCGTCAGAATTCATAATCCCAGAGTTCTTGTTTAAAGAGCCAAGAAAGTTTATTCTAATTGAAATTCCGTTCTGTGAGAAAAATGAATCTTTATCAAAACGTTTTTTAGAGAAATTAAAGTCCTTCACCAAGAATAATATCAATTTTGCCGTTAAATGGTCCACACAGAAAGTCAGGCAATTGTTTAATGTCAAAGATAAGAACCCACATCCGGCATGCAAAATTTATGAAGGAATTTGCACTTGTGGAAATAATTATGTTGGAGAAACCGAAAGAAACATTGAAACCAGATGGGGGAACATGAAAACATTGATAAACACTCTGAACCAGCCAAACACCTGCGTAAATTCCCTAATCATCAATTCGTTTGGAAGGTTATCTTTAATGCCCCTGAGAAAACTGTTTTACGAAAGAATTTAGAAGCATCTATCATAGCCCTCAAGAGACCGTCTTTAAATGACCAACTTGACTCAAACCGATTAATTCTTTTCCGAAATGGAGTAACTTAGCCAGACGATCTCAATCGAACGGAATCGACGATCGAACCAGTCGAACCAAATCGAACGCAAGCGACCGATTGAAATTTGATTGTTGAACGCAATCGAATCTCAATCGAATATTACCGCAATTTTCAGATTCAATTGATATTCGATTGCGTTCGATTGATGTTCGATTGCGTTTGATTGTGTTCGATTGCGTTTGATTGTGTTCGATTGCATTCGATTGTCGATTCATTGACCCCCGGATTGTTCATGGCATAATTTCTACGGGAAATTGAAAGTAATTTCATTTGGCTTGTGATGTTTGAGAGCTTGGATGTTGGGAAGCTGCAAAAATAAAGCCAGACGATCTCAATCGAACGGAATCGACGATCGAACCAGTCGAACAACAATCGAACCAATCGAATATTATACCCAGAATTTTGACGTTCGATTGAGATTCGATTGCGTTCGACAATCGAATTTCAATCGGTCGATTGCGTTCGATTTGGTTCGATTGGTTCGATCGTTGATTCCGTTCGATTGAGATCGTCTGGACTTAGTCAATTATTTTAATTACTTTTTACATATTCTCTTAACATGCATTGCCTTTTGTATTTTAATATGTTTCTTTTATCCAGTTTTTTACTACATTTAATTACTTTTAAACATATAAATTGTAACTTATTTTTTGATTTCCAATTTTTAACATCATTAAGTAAGTAAGTAAGTAACTAAGTATTCATTTGTAGCACTGAAGATCAGTCTAGGATTATACTAAATTAAGGGACGTCCCTAAATTAAGGGTGTCCCTAAATTAAAAGACATTGATTAAAATCATGCCCCTAAATTTAAGGACAGTCTCTAAATAAAGGGACATAAATTTTCAAACCTCAATCTTTTGGCAACCATCCATCAGCGGCGCTCATTTTTAACAATGTAGATGCTTCTTCACTAGCCCTACAAGCTTGCAAAATATGAAATCCCAACAAAGTCGGGAGCTTAGGCTAGAGTTATTTTTGTCGCAGCTACTTTTTCTCGCGCTTTTTATCAAAAAAAAAATTGGGTCACGAGCATTGAGTTTCAAGCCCGAAGGGCTAGAGGTCAATCTCTAACCTTTCTCAGGCAAGAAAAATTGAAGCCTTAAAGTATGCGCCGTATTTGTGATGATGGAATGAATCTAGCAATTCCTTTGTTTTCGATTGATATATTTTTCGAAATTGAGCGGTAAATTTTAGTTTCAATCTGTCATTTGTGTAAAAACCAGGCGGGTCGCTCAAGTATGGTGGCCCATGAGAGCCAAATTAAATTGTTTTGACATTTTTATAAAAAAAATTCAAAATAATTTACTTTCCACATTCACTTTTGCAATAGCTTTTAATTTAAGTTTTGAACTAAATTTTGATTTCAAAATTGATTTAGTTTCTATTTTCGTTTCAAATTTAAAACGGGTTTGTTTTGAAAAACGATTTCCAACTCAGCCCATCGAGGCCATGTCATTTTAAAATCAATTTTAATTTTTTTTAAATGAATTGATCTGACAGCCCATTGAGGCCATTCATAGAAATGAGTAAATTTCAACAGATAAAGTTTCTTTTGATAATAGAACGAGCCAAAAATATTAAAGCATATGGCGGCAACATGAAAGGGGTTGGAAGTAAATAAAACTTCCCTCCTATTACACTCTTTTTTTATAAGAACCAGTAAATTTTTGCTGAGGCTCGGCTGTTCTTAATTTTCTGGCACTTTGAGCCTTGAATTGTTCTTATTTTGTTCTTATTTTTTCTAAGGTAAAAAACAAGTTTTGGCTATTTACTTTACTATTTAGAGGATTTTAGAAACCAGTGATTCTTTTTGCTATAACTCTCTAACTTCAGCCTCTCCACTGTTCTTAAATTGCTCTTATTTTTTGGCATTTTTGAGCCTCATTGTTCTTATAAAATTGTTCTTATATAAAAAAAAGTGTATTTCCTCTCTTCTCAACATTTTTCCTTTCATGCTCGCATGCTGCATATGAAGAAAAAATTCGACTCTTTATTTACACATCAAAACAAAGGCTCTTTCATGTTGCCCATTGTTTGGTGAATAATTTTGTCTGCAAAAAGAAGTAAATTTTCAAGACAATACAACTCACCAGCCAAACAATGAACAATGGAAAGGAAAAGCACTGTGACGGACAAAAAATCTCTCATTTATGGTACTTTAGAACACTGGAGTAAAGGATATCATTTTATACTCTCCTACACATTTGTAAAAATGTTTGGGGTTTAAGCACTAAGTTGTTTTGGCCTTGATGGGCCGTGAACTGTAAACAAACCAATAAGTAACCATAGTAACTTCAATCTTGTAAGCCTGTAGGGGTCTGGAGACAAAGCTGTCTTTGGCACTGATGGGCTACGCGAGAAAAGTGATTTTAAAAATAAAAAAACAAAATGCTTTTTAAAATGATATCGAAAAGTAAATGAGAATTAAAACAAAATTTAAATCATTTGTGTGGCCTTGCTGGGTCGTATTTTAAGTTGTTTTTAAAGTCATTTTGAAAACGAAATTACTTTTAAATTGATTTTGAAATGAAAGTTAATTGAAATTGTAAAATGAAAGTTATTTTCATTTATAAAAAAAATCTTTTTTTGAGTTTTTCAATAAAAAATTACTTGGCACTTATGGGCCACCATACTCAAGGCCGCGCAACTTTGGTAGGATTTGTTGGCTTCAAATCCTACCAAAGAGATTGACCTCTAGCCCTTCGTGCTTGAAACTCAATGGTCACGAGAGAAGAAAAAATCGTCTAAAAGTCGTCGGAACTTGGCCATAGACGTGTAAAATGAAGACCAACTTTTTATATTAAGTTTCGTGTTTTTAATCATTTTTATGATTTTATCATTCAAATTTACAACATAATTTTGTTTTAAAAAAGCAAATAATAAAGTTTTGAGTAATATTTTGGTCTTTTTTTGGAATATTTCATTATTTTACTTGGTCTTTGCTTCACACGCTTTATAGTTCAAACGCGTTTAATTCAGTAAGATAAACGCGTTTCACACGCGCTGCGATAAACAAAAGAAATGTCCTAATTTGCTGATTCAGCGTTCGTCCGACGTAATTTTTGAATTTTATCTCAGCCAAGATGGTCGTAATAACACACTTTCGATGGAGTGTAAAGTTCAGGAACCGCTGACGCACCAATCTAAAGATATTTACACTTTAATTTTTTTGTCCCTTAATTTAGGGACAGTGTCCTTTAATTTAAGGACTGTCCCTTAATTTAGTATAATCCTAGACTGAAGATGATTTTTAATCGAAAAGCTTTTGCTCAATTTTAAAACATTGTTGTTTTTCTTTAAATTTAAAAATCATTATATTCCCTCGTCTCTTAGGGTTGGTAGACGATATCATCCACCAGGATGCAAGTGAAATTTTTCAATCTGCAAACAAAGAAGAAAAGTAGAAAAGTAGAAAATACGGGAAATAAGAGAGGATGCATCCGTGGATGATATCGTTTGCCAACCATGTCTTATTAGAACAAGCACTTCAAAAAACCATAATGCTTGAGTCCAATCCTAACCCTAACTGACAGACTGATAAATAATCTATTCCTGTATAGACCCCAGAGCCAGAATAGCAAAATTTCCACGTACTAGTAGACTAGAATGAATGAAAAAAATTGAAGGGGCGGAATGGCATGGCTGATTGGATTCTTACCTTTTTTTTGAGCCTTAATAAATTCATAATAAAAAAATTTGTACTCTTGTTTGCCAGTACAATTTAAAACTTGAATCCAAATCTTAGAACTGTATCCAGTAGTCTTTCTTTCTCCTGCTCCTCGTCTCTTCTCTTGTCGGCGCTAACTAAAACATATATTGACCTTAGGCGAAAAAAGCTGTTGAAAATTTCAAAAGTTGTTACTTAATGGTGTACATTACAACAGGAACCGACTGTCTAAATTGGGTCCAAGATTAGTCTACCATTTTGTATTGGAACTCGCGAACAAGGGCGGTGAATTGGGCGGTTCGAAACACGATAGGGCAAATACCCCCGGGGGGGGGGGGCACTCGATTCAAAAAGCGACCGTATGTGCAGTCAGAGGAATCTAAAGGCCGCTACCCACTCAGCATTTTATGGTCGTCGAACAAGGCGCGCATAAATTACATAAATCAAGCTTTCAAAGGCTGTCGCTTTGAGCGCAACAAGAGTTGAAACTTTTTAACTTTTTTTTCGCGAAGCTGTACAGCTCATCCTTTGTTTTTCTAAAATCAACCAATCAGAAAAGAGAATTTTCTTCTTGTACCGTGTGCAAAAGATGTGTATCATGTGCTAAAGATGATGAACAAAAGAAAAGAGAAAAAATGTGCTGCAGAGTGGAATGAGAAAAGCGCTCAGCGAACAAAGAGCTCGAGCCGTGCACTTTGTTCGGCGACCATAAAATGCTGAGTGGGTAGCGGCCTTAAAGAGATGGAAAAACAGCTTCTTGAAAACAATGGAAAAACGGCTCGTCATATACCAGGTCTCTTGCCCTTAAGGGAGTTTATGTCGAGTAAATAGGTTTCTTTTGTTGTCTCGCTATAAAAAATCTGCGTAATTAGCGTGTTGTGACAAAATTCTTTTGTTTCAACAAGCCTGATTATGCGCATATTTTTAGGGCTTATATTTTGGGTACACCTCTCCTATACAAAAAGGTACCTATATGTTCTTGCTCAGAATTTCCTAGCGATTCTACTGATATAACCGCATCATGCTCGAGAAAATTATAACTTCATCTTGATTTTACTCAACTTCTGACAGTTTTACAAGAACCAATTTAATATCATTCGTATCATTGCGTTAAGAATTTCTTTTGCTATACATTGGTAAAAATATTGCTCCTCATTCTTAAAAA
Source organism: Clytia hemisphaerica (assembly GCF_902728285.1). Taxonomy (NCBI): domain Eukaryota; kingdom Metazoa; phylum Cnidaria; class Hydrozoa; order Leptothecata; family Clytiidae; genus Clytia; species Clytia hemisphaerica. The sequence continues at coordinate 1,029,158 of NW_027103595.1, read as the reverse complement.
TTGAACTAGTAATCGGCAAAAAAGGAAAAACAAATTTTCATTTTTATCGTCAAATCATGTAGAAACCGTCCGATTTGTATGGCGAGCCGTCTTTTCTGGACTTTCACTTAATGACCTAATCAGCGTTTTTACAATAGAATTTTCAATAGAAGTGCTCGTTGAACTTTGAGTAATCAGTAGTTTGATTCGCAAACCTCTATAGATATATCTCCCATAATTTTCAGTTTGGACTTTGCATCATCGAAGATCTTGAAATATTTGATAAAAATCATGAACTTTACATCCATCGGGTCGTGAATTTAAGGGAAAACACAAATATGTTCATAGTTTCTCTCCCTATTACTACTGGGCTTAATAATTTGATTTTAACTACCTTAAGGGAAGAATTTTTCGCGAAATTTAATTTCGCGAATCGGAGTTTCAAAATGGCAAATTTCGCGGAATTTAATTTCGCGAATGAGCCGATTTTAAAAGTTTCACGGAATTTAATTTCGCGATTGAGAAGAATATATCAACTTAGATTAACTTTGAAGCATCACGGAGGTGTTTATATTTGTTTATATTTGATAAAAAATACACGTTATAATGCTTAAAAATCAATCGTGTCCATCTTTTTTGGTAATATCTGGACAAAAACAACAAAACAAAAGAAGAAGAAAAAAAAAACAAATTTCGCGATTTAACAATTTTGGTGTGTTTCGCGGAATTTAATTTCGCGAATTACACCCAAATTCGAGAAATTAAATTCCGCGAAAATTTCTTCTCGCGCAAATTTCTTCCCTTAAGGTGTACACCTACATTTTGGGGGCCCCAAACCTGCGTTTCAACAACCAGGGGTATACTGTAAAAATTTTATCAAACAAATTTATGCCCAAAACCCTCTAAATCACATTTTCAAACTATGGTCAAAGTTTGTGTTCATATCTTAAAGAGATCTATCGAGAAATCGGTAAAATTGCAAACCTCCGTTTTGGAGGCCCTTAGAAAAAAAGCTACCTATCTTTAAGCGATTGAAAAATATTGTTGAAATTGAAAATTTTGAAAAAGATCTATTGGTAAATAAAATAGACATATTAAAGTTTCGCATGCAGCAAAAATTTTTTGTAAAACCTCCTTTCCTCTAAATTTGAGAGAAATTTTAGATTTGATCAACATTTTGGCATACTGTAGTTGAAAAAGGGGATCCACAAAAATTAAATCATTTTTGAAAATAATTGTCTCATGAAAATATCTTCTCGCAAATATTTATCCACTTAAAAGTATCTCGAGAAGATTGTACCTTAAGGGAACTTATTTTGGCGGGAACTAATTTTGACGAATTTAGACAAAATTCGCCAAAATTAGTTCCCTCCAAAATTAAACATTTTACTCACTCGCCAAAATAAGTTCTCGCTAAAATTAAATTTTTTGTTATTTTGCCTAAATAACTTCTTGAGTTCACAAAAAAGCTTCAAATAATATAAGGCTAAAGTATAAAGGCAAAGGATATAAGGCAAAATAGAACAGAGATTTACGCTGTCACTCGCCAAAATTAAAAAAAAATCATCAATCGCCAAAATAAGTTCTAGCCAAAATTAAAAATTTCAGGATTTTCGCCGCTCATTTGTTCCCGCCAAAATAAATTCCCTTAAAGGTACTAAAATCAACATTAAGTGATTGCAATGTTTATAAATCCGATCAAAATGGTTCGCATTTTCAGAAAGGAAAACTTGACATAAAAAAGTGACATAATTTTCAAACCATAATTTTAGTAAGGTTTCTTGTTATGAATTCCTAAGAAAAAAACTGGAAAGACATTTTGTAATTTTTCATATTATTCTATTCCTGAATAAAAATGTGTAGTAAATACACTCGAAATTACAAACTAATACAGCTGATGTCACGATCTGATATTTAATGGTCTGAAGGTTGGTTCCATGGGTTCAATGTTTCTGAAAAATAGAATAATAAGATATCAAGAAGACGAATATAAAGAGGGAGAGAAAGTGCCTGCTTCGAAACAGTAAAAAAGAATGACAAATTTCAACAAGCAATATGCTGAATGGACCTACCTGATGATTAAAGTTAGATAGCAATGCGAAAAGAAAAATCAGTCAGAAAATATAGCGTTTAGCGAAAATACACAACACAATAAATTCATCATTGATTGTTGATGGGGGGAGAGGGAAGGGTTGTAGGGAAATAATAAATAGGAAGTTATGGTCGCAAAAATCAGTTTTATTGACAATTGAATCATGCTTGATAATGAGCATTGTTATGAATAATGTTTTTGTGTGAAAAGCATAGAAATATAAGTAAACTAAACCGGAAAAAAATTTTTCTCAAAAATACAACTCGGCCATGTTTTGAGCATTGCGAATACGCATCTTTCTGCAAAAAATCAGAAAAAAATAAAAATGAAAATTCGAGAAAATATCAAAAAACCAGTTTTTCCGGCATATTTCCGGCATTTTCGGCATGAAATGAATTTTTTTTCGAAAATCGGGCTCTGTCACAATTTAGGTATTGACATTTTGCATCAGTGTGCAAAATTTCATAAAAAAATATAAAGTACAGCTCAAAAGAAAAACCGTTTTTCCGGCGAAAATCGGCTGTTCCGGCGATTTTTAGAAAGTTCCGGCTTCAAAAATCAAATTTTATTGAAAATTGAAACATGCTTAATGGTGGGCATTGCTATTAATAATGTTTTTGAATGAAAAAAACAACCAATTATATGGAAAAAATCCAATGAAAATCCAGAAAAACGGCGATTTCCGGCATATTTCCGGCATTTTCGGCCGGAAAAAATTCTTTCTCAAGAATTGGACTAGGCCATGTTTTGGGTATTGTTAATACGCATCTTTGAGCAAAAAATCCGAAAAAACTAATGATGAAATCTCGAGAAAATGCCGAAAAACCAGTTTTTCCGGCATATTTCCGCCATTTTCGGCCGGAAAAATTTTTTTTTCGAAAATCGGGCTCCGCTACATTTTTGGCATTGCCATTTTGCATCATTGTGCAAAAAATCATGAAAGTCTGTCAAGTATAATTCGAAAAAATGAAGGATATCTGTTTTACGCCGGTTTTCGGCTGTTCCGGCAATTTTTAAGGAGTTCCGGATTGAACAAATTATTTTATTGAAAATTAAATGATGCAAAGTTTTGGGCATCACCATAGAGAACTTTTTTCTGTAAAAAAACGGTCAAATAAGTTGAAAAAGTGTCACGGAAATACGAAAAAATGGCGATTTCCGGCACATTTCCGGCACATTTCCGGTTCTACAGGCCGGAAAAAATTTTTTTTCGGAAAACGGTTTTCAACATCTTTTCGGCAGTACTAACGCGCCTCTATGTACAAAAAATCAGAAAAAACTAATGATAGAATCTCGAGAAAATCCCCAAAAACCGCTTTTTCCGGGACATTTCCGGACCTGGCGACCGGAAAAATTTTTTTTTCGAAAATCGGGCTCCGTCACATTTTGGGCATTGCCATTTTGCACCATTGTGCAAAAAATTAGAAAAAACTAATGAGCCGATCCCGAGAAAAGCTGGCAACAGACGAACGGACGGACGAACGGACAAGGGTTAATTTAAAGGACTACCTTAGGGTAGGTCCAAAAAGAACGACAAATAGACGATATCGACTTTCCGAATTCTCCCCGAATGATTACCCATGATGCATTGCGCAAAATAATTCACGTACGATATTGAATTTGCGTGAATTTTTTGCGCAATGCATCATGGGTAATCATTTGGGGAGAATTCGGAAGGCCGATATCGTTTATTAGCTCTCACCAAAATTTAAAAAGTTTGACCGAATTCGCCAAAAGAAGTTCCCGCCAATATTAAAAATTTTCACGATTTTTGCTGCTCTTAGTTCTTGTCAAAATAAGTTCCCTTTATGTACACAAGAAACTTAAATTAAAGTTCCTTCATGTACATAAGTTTCAAACAGGCAATAATAATGTTTAAAATAAAGTCAATTTAAAATGAAAGTCTTACTTGATGCTTGTCTATCTTTATCTGAAGAAAAAGAAACAGAAAAAGAAAATATCAAATACCAAAATTTTTTCATTGGTCATGCTTTTTAGAGCCTGGTTTTGGGAAGGTGACCATTTTCCGATTAAAAAGATTGTTGTTAAAATAGCCTTATGAGCTTATGGATAGTGACCTTTTTGGCCATCACCAATGGTTTACTCAGAAATTGATAAAAATAATCAGGGGTCTTAGCAAGGCAATGAAAAATCGACAGACAAAAATTTTGGCTAAGATTTAAAATGTCTAGAAAAATAAGAATCCTTTGTAACAAAAAATAGACAGTGATCTAACGTCAGTTACTAAGATAGCATATAGCCTTGGAGAGTAATTGGAGCAAAGGTTACAATCAGGGTCATAATATATTGGCACTTTTGGCTAATTTACAATTTTTCGAAAATTGAAGTTCGAGCGAGAATGTCAATTTTTAGGCCTTCAACTTGATTTCATCAAGTATTTCGATCTGGGAGGGATTTATGGGTTTCTAGGCTATATTTCAAGCCCTACTAGACCATTTTTGAACTTTTGGATCCTCACATCCTAAGGTCCTAAGTCTTAAGTTTAGCGTTAAAACTCAGAGTTAAAACTCTACCCTTCGAACCTACTTTAGAGCACTTACAAATCGATTGTGGTTTCAAAACACCCCGGTGAATTTCCCTTTTGTGCCAAATATTTTGTCCCTGATTGTAGAAAAAAAGAATATTCCTTACCAGTGACTGGGATCTTGTAGACGGTATAAGCGGTCAAACCGAAAGCCACATGAACAAAAAATAATTTTTCCCATAATGCTTTTCTATTCATGCGAATAGTGGCAACAATTTGTGGGAAAAGTGGTGGTGCAGTCATTTTGATTTTTGTTTTTTATTATTTGACAGCTAAAAATGAACAATAAGAGATATTCTGTTATCACTGTTCGATTTATTATGGGGCCCTCCCAGGCCAGCAGCCTTGAATAGGCTTTTTCGGTTGTGTGAATGCATGAAAATTGATAAAGAATGTGAATTGAAAAAAACTTAGGAGAACGTGAAAATCCACTTTTTGATTGCGTGAATGCATGAATCTGCAATATTGTGTTTAAATACGTGAATTTTTCATAAGATACTTTTATAATTGGTCAATTCCAGTAATAAAAATGACGCGTTCTTTAGAAAAAGTAACAAAGTTTTTTCATTACTAGTTAACGACCAACCAAATCAAAAAGCGCGTCCCAAATTTTTTTTCCATCGATTATGCTGTGTGAATTTCCCAATTTTAGCAATTGAGGGTGAATTGAGGGTCTGCTGGGGGCCTCTATTATGAAGCGTTTTCCTGGAATTTCCCTGGAGTTGTCTCTGATTCAGTAAAACAAGGTCACTAACTTCTGCCAAACCCATGTGAGTGAAATCAACCAACAAGGGGAATCCTGGATAGGCACAGTTCACAGCTTCGTAGGTAGTTCAAGCCTGGTTTGGAAGCTAGATGAAATTTAATTTCAACTTTTGAATTATTATAGAAGAATTAAATGTTGTTCAAATTCCTCAACACAGGGTTTTGAGAAAGGTTTTGCATCAATGGCATCAGTGAAGGCAATAATTTTGCATCTATAAATGAGGGGGTTCAGAACAATGTTTTGATTTGAAATAAGACGCCATTTCCCATACTATTCCCAGGAGAATATTTTACAGTCAGCTGAATAAGGATTATTCTTTTCTGGAATATAATTAATTTTGGTTTTCAAGAGAAGCAAAATCAATCTTTCTTCTACAAGATTACACTTTAATCTGTTTTAACATAATGCCAAATATCCATTTAAAGTTTTATATTAGTACTATCTTTTTGCATTGGTTTTCCTATAGGAAATCATAGATGAAGTCTCACCACGGCAAATTTGCTGCTATTGTATCTACATATAATCCAAGACGGCAGATGAAATGATGACTCATTTGAGATGTATGTTCATGAGAAGTATATTATTTTTTAGATAAAATTCAGGAATAAACCTTGTGTGATGACCATATTTTTGGTAAATAAAATTCAGACTCTTCCATTCCATACAATATTGATAACTTTTTCCAATCAATGACTACTCAATAACCAATCGATGGATTGAATATTGATGGATTCTGATAATTTGATAATCAGGATAGTCGTTTGGGAGAATGCAACAGTCTTTTAAATAACTAAATAACTAATCACTTGAAAACTAGAAAAAATTATATTCCCTCATCTCTTAGAATAGGCACTTAAAAAAACCATAGCATTAGACATTAATTCAAGCCAAAAAATCACCAGCTGCAGTATCTCTGCTTTTATGACTAGGGCACACGTGTTTTGGTATCGATTCCAGCCAAGCCATTTTTTAACATTCTACAGAAATCTACGCTTGAAAAATCAAAACATTGATACATGATCAAATTTATTAAACTTTGCTAAATTAAAACACGGGAAAATATCATGTGATGTATGACCACGGGGTAAACATAAACTTTAAAGCCAGCTGAGGGAAAGGAAACGGTTTTGAAGAACCAAATATCCAGACGGTCTGAGACGGATAAGATCGATCAAAAATTAACTAATTTATAATCGTTGACTAGCTATCGATTGCTATCAATCCAATCAATTAATAATCGATGTTTTTTTATCGATTATCAATGATTGGAATGAAATTCTCCTCTATGCTTACAAACTTTCACAAGCAGAAACTTTTGTGATTTTCACAAATTTTGGCCTTTTTTGCAAAAGTATATGTCTTTGGAAATTCTTAACGGCAATTCACAAAAGTTTAAGCTCGCGGAAAATTCTCAAAAAAATTGGAAACCTTGAAATACTAATACATATCAAATTTTCGGCATTTTCTTATCCTTGAATCCCTTTAACTGTCTTTATGGAATTTAAGGAATATTTATTTGTCACTTTTAAGGCAATTTTTATTCGTAAATTCTTTTAACTTTTGATAGGAAGATTTCCAAAGCATGTTTTTCACCTCAATTTTCAAAGAGCATTTCATGCTCTTTCTGCTGGAGCCATCAGATTTTGAATATTTTCAAAAAAATAATATTTTGGCCAGGTGGAAAAATTTGGTGTTACTGTTTTTTAAAAATTAAGTTTTAGATCCTCTAAGGACCGTATGTGCCAAGTTTCATGCTTTTATCACCATCTGAAGTATCCTTACGTTTTTATGTGCTAGCAGACCTCACTACCAAGGGGTCTTCGACAAAAAACTTTCGAATTTTTTTAAAGCTTCGAACCCCCTCCCCCCTTGCTCTTATCGGCCAAAATTTTTCGAAATCAACTTTTACATCTTCGAAAACAAAATTTTCTCTCGCCTTCCCATCCGTCTTCGTTGAGTTTTTGTCTATTTGCACCATATTGAGTTTGTTCATACCCGCATTGATATTGTTAAAATCAAAACGGAAGTTAAAAAGACACGATGAAGCAGAGGCTACAGTAATCAATTTTAATGACTTTTTTGACTAATGACCAAGTTAAAAAATTTTAATTTTTTTATATTTGAGTATTAAAAAGGCATGCATTCAAATAATAAAGGTTTAAAATTTTCCGCTGGGCTAGTTAGTAAAATAGCTCAAATAGGCTCTGTGGCAAGCCTGAAAACAGAAGGGAGAGAAATCATGAAAAGGACCAAAAAAAAGTTTTTCCCGGCCAGCCGCATGACTTTTTTTTTTCGTCACCCTGTGGACTGGAAACGAAAAATTTTTTAGGGTCGGCCTAAGTTCGATTTAGTTCGATAAGTGTTTTTTGTTCGATGAAGTTCGATTTATGTTCGATGAGTTTGATTTAAGTTCGATGTGGTTTGATGAAAGTTCCATGTGGTTGGATGATTGTGTCGGATTGATTCTACTTTTCTTTACCTTTCAGAAAATTACGAGGCTGTTTAATCAAAACGCAGGCACTGTATCTTCACTCATTATTGATCATTTGAAATAATATATAAAATCTTTTTTTTTTACAAATCTAACGACCAACCAAATCTTAAAAGAGCTTGTACTAAAAGCTCCAGCTTGTCCCATCCGATGGGATAGATATAGGATGGCCCGCGAGAATGGCCTGTGGGCGGCCGCCAATACGCCTTTGAAATATAAATAAAATATTGGGCGACAAGGTATAAATCGATTTAACCGAACCAATCAAACTTCATCGATCTTAATCGAACTGATCTAACCTCAATACACCTTATCGGAAATTCCACCTCCTCGCGTTGTTGCTACGCAACACTTTTTGGGAGGTAAACACAGCGCGATATTGCGGTTTTCAGGCAAAAAGCCTTACAAAACACCCAAAATATTGATGCCAAAAGAGCCTCCAAATCAACTGAAGAACCACCGAAGTTGTTGTTTTTCTCTTTCTTATAGCGTCTGCTAGCATCTTGAAAGCTTTATTTTGTTTGTTTTTTTCAAATTCAGTGTATTTTTAGGAACATATAAACAAGCCAAATATAAGCAAATGAGTTCTTGTTTTACGCGGGAACTTTTAGCGCTACTCGCGCTGCCATTGGTCTCATTTATGTTTACCTCCCAATTTCAATGGATCCATTTAGCGCAATTGTTTTTGTGGAATTTCCGATAAGGTGTATCGGATTCATCAAACTGCGATCGAACTATAATCGTATAATCAAACAGTCATCGAACTTTACAAAAGTTTTCCCAGTTTGATAGGTGTTCGATTAGTTCGATAATAGAACAGTTCGATTGACACCGCTTGGGGATTGTGCGATTGCTTGAGGAATTTCAAAAATTGAGGTTTTTGGTGGGAAAATAAAAAAGGTTCCAATCTTAGCAACCGACCGACCAGGGAAGCAATAATTACAAGGTCTCAAAGGAAGGTTGTCTATTGCTCATTCCGACATCGACTTTTTATTTCTTCCTATCTTCTCTGAGGCTTCTTTCTGACCCACTGGGTACTTTTCTAGCTTATTTACTATGTTTTCTGACTATTCCAGGGTGTAGAGGCAGGCAGGCTGGACACAGATTAAGGGTCGGTTTGGAACACGCACACAATAATGCATTGAAGTTGATTGATGTATTGTGTTGACAGAGTTCAAACTAAAAGTACAAAATGAAAATGATAAATATTTTGAGCTAAAATGACAAATCCTTGACTAAATATGACAAAATATCCTAGATATCCTCAAATGCTCGTGATAAACCTCTAAAATCTATCAAAATGTGAACAAATCATAGAGACAAAATGACAAGAAAATATGACTGACATGAGCTAATTCCAAAGGAAATTTTTAGGTAAATTCTATACCTGAAAATTGTACTGAAAATTCTATGGTTATCCTAACTTAAAGAGAGACACTGAGAACCAAAATCCTAGACAAAACCACAGAAAAACAAAAGAACCAAAACTCACCGGCTGGCCTATGAGTGTGTGCTGTGAAATGCCATGCCAATAATTCAATGAAAATTGATGAAGTATAACTTGAAATTCATTGACTTAAATTCCAAATTTGAAAATCAAAAATAGTGACTTTTTCTCTGACTTCCCTCAACATACATCCTTCTACAAAGATGTTCTGTCAGAAATGTGAAAATCAGAAAACGTGAAAACTCTCTGATCAAAATTGAAACAATTAAAAATGCGTAAAAAGATAATTGCTTTATGCTAATTATAAGAAAATATGTTTTCTCTAAGAAATATGCGATCTTTTTATAAGATCAAAGTTCATTAACACGAAGGTAAAATGAATTTTTCCAATTTTTTAAATATTTTTAAAAATATTTTTGTGTACAGTTCAGCACAGTTTAGTAATAAAATTATATTATTTTGCAGATTAATGTACTAAATTCGACTAGGTTTGTAACAATGACCCCATTTTGGTAAATTTAAAGCCGTAAAAGGGCAAAAAATGGGTGGTATCTATGTTAAATTGCTCAAAATAATTTTAGTACATGCGTACTAAAATAACATTCGAAAAATAGGTACTCACATACTCAATACATACTCATGTATGTCTTACATTTTAGTACTGACCCCCCCTGACTATTCTAAAGTGTTTTAACTGACCTTGAATTATCGACCCGACCGGGGTTCGAACCCACCAAATGAAAGAACTTCTGATCAGAAACCCAGCGCGCTATCCGTTGAGCCACACTCGCACAGCAAAACATAAAATTTGAAAATACTTATAGAATGACAAAAAAGACGGGGGTAATGTTATTATAATATGAGTAAAATTGCCCCTTTTTTAACCTGACTGAAATTCGAGCCGTTACTAGCAACCCTGTGGGGCCCAAGGCGCCGAGTATGCACCCGGCACAGTGACAAGGCGTTACTACCAATCCTGACCTAAGCAATTCCAAACAACAAAACCCCCGGAAAATTTTAAATGTCGGAATGAGCATTAGACAACCTTCTTTTGAGACCTTGTAATTATTGTTTCCCGACCGACCAACCGACCCATTTTTCAAAGCTTCTAGGACACGAACCAAACAATCAATTGGGCCTGGCCTATCAGCCCAATCAATCCAGGCGGTGTCAATCGAACTGTTCGATTACCGAACTAATCGAACTTAATTGAACCCTATCGAACGATAGCTGTTCGATTACCAAACCCAATCGAACACCTATCGAACCGGGAAAACTTTCGTAAAGTTCGATGACTGTTCGATTATACGATTATAGTTCGATCAGTTCGATTAAGATCAATGAAGTTCGATTAAATCGATTTATACCTTGCCGCCCAATTTTTTATTTATATTCCGAGGGCGTATTGGCTGCCGCCCACAGGCCATTCTCGCGGACCATCCTATATCTATCCCATCTTATACTTCAGTATCCCATCTAGACAAGCTGGAGCTTTTACAAGTTCTTTGGTCGTTTAATTCGTAAAAAAAAAGATTTTAATTTTTATTGTTGGTGCCGAAGAAACTTATCTCAGGACAGGAAATGGATACTCAATCGCTCCGATAAATGGTATATAGAAACGATAGGCTAGAACAAAAAAATACAAAACTACTTTAGAAAAATGTACAAAACTATAGAAAATCTTTAATCCCAGGTACTGTAGAACAGAAAAAGACACTCAAAGAAACAAATGAACTAAACTGAAATCTAATATACTAATGCCAAATAAATAAAATATACTTACTAAATTAACAATGTTTTGGGGCTAGAAGCCGTCAGCAGTCACATTTAATCAAGTGTCAAAAATATCAAAACGTTTGTGAACTATATCACTTCATCATTCAACATCTCTCTTACAGTATTCAGATGTGAATGAATGATTTCTACTGACAACTTCTAGTTTTTATATTAATTACTAGATAATTACCGTATGTACAAATTAATTACTTTAATAAAAGAAAATGCGTAAAATAAACGGAACGTAATTCTCAAGACAAAATGAATGACACAAAAACAAAGGAAACCAAGAGCAACAGAAAACAAGACAAAAGAGACACAAAACAAAAAGACCAAAAGATGACGTAAACCAAGCAGGAGAGCAGCCAGGCTTCGCTGCCGTGCCTCGGCGCGGCAGTTACATTTATTACTTTATTACTTTATACAGAAGCATAACGGTGCCTGTGTTTTGATTAAACAACCTCGGAATTTTCTGAAAAGTAAAGAAAAGTAGAATCAATCCGACACAACCATCGAACCACATCCAACTTAAATTGAACGCATCAAACATCAATCGAACTTCATCGAACAAAGAAAACCCATCGAACTAAATCGAACTTATCAAGAAATTTTCGTAAAGTTCGATAGCTGTTCGATCGGGTTCGGTAATCGAACAGCTATCGTTCGATTTTGTTCGATAAAGTTCGATGGTTCGATAACGAAAATCGGTTCAATAGGGTTCGGTTGACACCGCCTGGATCAATGGCGATAAAAAATTTGAAAGTTTTTTGTCGAGGATACCCAGTGCCCCCACAAGAACATAAAGTTTATATAAATCAAACGGCGGATAAGATGCACGACTGGACTGATGAAGAGTTAAAGCAATTACATATCCAAGAGGTAAAAAACACCGAAGAAAAGATATCATATACCCTATACCTAAGCTAAACAATGCTAAAAAGCATGTACCTTTTCCTGCTCCGCTAAACGCCATTTTTCCAACTTCAAAATGGATTTGATCCATCCTTTTTTGCGGGAGATTTTATTTTAGTAATCGGACGTGTCGGAAAAGTCGGTGGTCGAACGCCGATGTCTTAGTTTGTTAAACCAGGGGCACAAAATATCATACTTCAAAGTCTGGTACATCACATCGAAGTTGAAACTGCAAATCTAATCGATCACCAGGAAAAATGGCTCAAGTTGGAAAAAGATTGGCCCAAAAAGCAGTTGACTGGACTCGCCTTGGTCAGAATATTCCCGCTGCAGCCACAGCCCAATTTAATGCATTTCGAAACCGACATGAAACTATCAAAGGAAGGTATGAATACTTTAAATTTACTTTACTTTTCAGATTATTATTCATGTCCTGGAAAAAAGTTCATTGCATTGCATTGGGGGTATTATAGTTCAAATATGATGATGCGTTTCCCGAGAATTTTATATGCAGAGTTAGGACTATACTATTGGGAAAAACTGTGTGTTTCCATTAGGGGCATTCAAAAAGTTCAAAATGTTCCTCATCACAAGGGTAGCCATTCCAGGGTCAAATTGAATCTATTCTGGTGGCAATCAAACCTAGTTCATCTTGTAGAGCTTCAAAAAAGAAAAAAAATGAGGGGTCATACACCTCCTAATGATAAGCGGTTCCGAAGATATTGAGATTTTGGTTCCGCTAAAATAGCACCTTTTTAGACATTTGAGGTTGACAATTTAGCCCAGAAATTGCATATAAAATGGCACTGAAATATGCTGCAAAAATTGAAAATTCAAGCTTTTGTATTGAGTCAGATATTCCAGATATCTTCATTTTGACTGCAGACTTTTATCAAATTCTTTTTGTAATGGCTTGCTAACACTTCAAGGAAGAAATAAAAAGACATGCAAAAAACAATAAAAACGTTATAAAGCGGAAGTTTAATTGCTAAACCTACCTATCTTTGTAATCAAAGCGCTGTGGAGGAAAAATTCCCCACTGCATATAAATAACTGTTTTAGGGTAAAAAAGGGTCGAATTTTTCAGTGGTATATACCACTCTCTATAATTCTAGTCCTCATTTTCACGCTGAAAATGCTTGCCAAAGTATGAAAAGTAAAAAATAATAACTATAATGAAAGAATTAATTTCAGAGAGTAGCACCATTGGATTTCTCAGGTATTTTCTGATAAATATGGAAAGTTTCACTGTCTGAACATTTTTTCCTCCGCAGCGCTTTGAAATCAAAGATGAGTTGTGAAATTTTTTGTGTCCCGCAGATCTAATTTTTCTAAAAATGGCCTTACTTGGAACGAATTTTTAGACAAAACTGTAAAATATCACACCTGCATATTATATATGGTTGGAAAGCTAAAAGAAAGCTCTAAATTACTCAAAAATAATTAATTTTATAGCTCAACTACCTTAAGGGGATTAATTTTCGCGGTAACTTATTTTCGCGAGACAATTTTTTTCGCGAAATAATTTAATTTTCGCGGGACTTATTTTCGCGAAGACGGGAATTCTAAATTTTCGCGAGGATTAAATTTCGCGAGTTTCGCGAGAAGTGGGCTTTTTCGAAAGTTCAAAACTAAAAAATCAAACAGTAGACCAATAAAAAACTTGCTTTTGTCTAAAGATATAACAAGTATTGTTGATGAAAACTCTCTGTCGTACCGATTGATATGTCTTTAATAGGTATAATTTTTCTGAAAACAAAGGGAAATTATGTCTAAAAAAACTTAATTTTCGCGAGGATTATATTTTGCGAATTTCGCGAATCCAAAGGTTTTTAAAATTTTCGCGGGGATTATATTTCGCGAATTTCGGAAAAACTTGCGAAATTCGCGAAATATAATCCCCTTAAGGTACACAAAGAACAATTGCTTGTCAAAGTTAGACCTAAAATTGAAGATTTTCATGAGCGTCAAATAAAAAACAAGCAAACCCGGAATGGCTAACAAGGGGGGAGGGGGTCAGTAAAATTAGCAAACAAAAACGAACGGGGGAAGGGGGTCAAGTCTCCATCTGTGTACATTCACTTTTCATCATGGGGGGGGGCTACCGTCGTGAAGTTGAGTAACTTGTATCAGTGGAGGGAAACTTGCATAGCCCTCAAATGAATTACCTGGCTGGTCATTGAAATACAAAGTGAAATCAAAACAAAACTGATTTACAAAATTTGTGGGTGGTAAAATGGATATATATCCTATCTTAATCAGTCAGACGCATCCTGGCAAATGAACGAGGTGAGCATTTGCATGGGGTATTCGTCACCCAGTGCAAATGAGATAGGACGTCTCAGGCTAAAAGCGTGAAAATGAATAAAAATGAACTTTAAACTGAAAACGGGAAAAAAGGAAGAAAACCGGGAACTTTATTTTTTCGTTAAAAGTTTCTTCAATCTTCGAAGACAAAATTGACCCATGGAAGAAAAATTTCATCTATGCAGTTCTTCAAAATGAAGCAACATTTTTCCAACCCGGTTCAATTGCGTGGGGTATTCAGTGCTATTACATCACTTTTGTTTTCGACCCCTTAAAGTATTTGCCACCAATCGCAAGTGAAAAATACCCCGTTCATTTGCCAGGATGCGCCGGACTGTTAATCATAAGTGATGTCATGCATAATTATGTTTAATACATTATTAAATTTGAGGTTATACGTCCAGCAGCCATCGAGAAATGTCTCACATAATCACACTTTTTCTTTGAATCAGTAACCAAAAATAATTGTTAATCTCCCAAATTATAATAATTGTTCAACAATTATTAGATAATTAGAGAGCCAAAATTTAAGGTATGATAAGATATCAGAATAACGTATATAATAATCATTTTCTTTGAATTTTCCTTGTCTAAATTCACTAATTATCTTGAAAGGATAAGGTAATTTTTTTTGAAACAAGAAATAGAAGTAAAACTAAAGATTTACGCCCTGGAAAATATTTAGATTGTTTCATTTTGTTCAATTATTGCAAACAGTCAGGGGGCAGTAAAAAGAACATGTGGGATTACTTATATCCAAAACAAAACACACAGTTTTTCCCAAGTTGGCTGATGTAGGTCTTTGTCTGTTGACATAAAAAAATCTGCAACACTAGCAGGACGCTCATTAAATGCATCCATAGTTGAGAAAATGAGCCTGAAAGAGCCTCCTGCAACTCAACCAAATAAAAATAGAAAATACAAAAACTTTATCTTTGCATAATAGCTAGAGAAGTCTTCAATATCTGATTCTCTTCTTCTAGAATGTTCTAGAAATCTATTCAAGGGCTACTTAGACTACACAATATATTGACAAACAATATTCGACAATATGGTTTGTAAACAATCCCCCTTTATTGTTGGAATATTGCAAATCGAGCTGACAATATATTGCGGACACCTTTTCAATATATTGTCGACATTCAGCAATATATCATCAATATATTGCCTGACAAAATATTGTGTAGTGTATGTAGCCCTTTAGAAATAGAATTAGATGAGAGTTGTTGACATATTAGACCAACCTATGGTACCATGGTACCATGAAGCCAATCTGAAATCTTACCCATGGATTTTCCTGAAAATGTTTAATTTCCCTCTCCTACATTAAGACATAGACACAGACTCAGGCATTCCAGAAGATATGCTTCTATTATTCCATATTTTGTTGAAAAAATTTCCTCAAGATTTCAGATTGTCTTCCCTTTTTTGCCTATGTCTTTGTATAGGAGAAGGAAATTAAATATTTTCAGGAAATAAAGTTGGAAGTTTGTGACAAAGCAGGAAGTTTGTGACAAAGCAGGGGGTTCTGCTTTATGATCTATAATATTTAAAGTGGCTTTTTAAAAATCTAATATAAAAAATTAATACATTTTAGTTTGAGCAAAACGCAACCCAA
The DNA here is from genome assembly GCF_902728285.1 of Clytia hemisphaerica. NCBI lineage: Eukaryota > Metazoa > Cnidaria > Hydrozoa > Leptothecata > Clytiidae > Clytia > Clytia hemisphaerica. The sequence goes on along the minus strand of NW_027103595.1, from coordinate 1,013,225 downwards.
ACCAACACCAATCAATTGGGAACATTATAGCAGCGTGGTCAAGAATAAAGCTCTTGTAGAAAAAATGCAAGCTGGTGTAAGTATTTTCTTTTAATACCAGTAAGTTAATTATATTACGATATCATACATGGAGGCTTAGAGGTTTAAGTTGAAAAACCGATGAATGTCATCTTTATAATGTCATATTATGACTTTATGATATTCTTGAGGGGCTTTGAGGAAATATTTTTGTTCTAATCTTACATGTTTCTAGTGTTTTCAAGCCAAAACTGAAATTTACAAACTGTGTGCCTCATTTTGGTAAAATAAACTTCTTTCTCAGAACCAAAGTTAGGGTATCTGCAAAGTAAAAAAATTTCTTCCACTTGAAAGACTGTAACTATGGCTACAGGGTGACAAGTATTTTTGATGCCTCTGTTTCAAATTTTATCATATTCTTGTTTTAGTACCAAAAAGTGAGTGTCCCATACCCAGAAGATGTTGAATCAGCATCGATTGCAGCTAAAGAAAAGGCTATTGTAAGAATTAAGTTTTTTCTGTTTTTATTAATGGACTTTCAAGCCAAATTTTCTGGACATAAATTGTTCCAGCTGTGGAGGAACGCTTTAATAAGGCATTGTTAACTTTAGGGACCATAAAACTTGTTCCAGTTCATCTTATCAATATTACTTGTACGAGTCTCAATCATTTAGAACACAAAAAGAGTAGTAAAAAGTATAGCTTTATAGCAGCCCTTCATAATTACTAGCGTCTGGCACCAGAACACACCAAAAAGTATTATTTTAGTTCTCTTCAAAATTCATTCATCTTTATTTTAGGAGGCTGAAATCGCACAAACATCCAAAATTACTAAAGACACGGTTGCCAAGCTTCAACAAGAGGTATTTTTGAAAGCACCTTTTTAGTTTAAATCCAGTTTGAATGTGAATTTTATACCTTATTTATCCAACCACGTTTGAGGGCAATTTGAGTTTAAAGAAAATTTTCCCATGGTATTCCCACGTTATTGGACGCTAATGTTATACCCTGTTCGAGCTTAAAAGATATATTCTTGGAAGTATATAAAATCTTTTTGGCGATTTTTTTGAAAACTTCATACCCTAAGCATCCCAAGACATATTGTGAAAGTAATCACTTTATTATATTAAATTTTTAAACCTAAATTAAAAATCTCCATTTTCATTTTTTGCAGATCGCCAAAATTCAAGCACAAAAACCATACGAAGAAATGACTGTAAGTTTTTCACTTTAACTTTTTCATCTGTGCCAGATTTTCAAAGTATACAGTATACAAAGTGAAAATAATCTGGTCATGCTATATGTTTGGATGTGGATAAGATACCTCTTTATCAAAATCTTGTACTACTTGATGTACTTTAGATTCGCGATCAGTAACTATCGCGATTTTGGCGAAAATTCTTAACGAGGCAATTCTAGGAAGGAAAATCTATAAAAATCTTCAAAATTTCCAAGTATCGAATATCTTGTCCTGAAATATTTGTCAGTTCTAAGCCATTATAGATTCGAAATTTTTACCCAGATTTGCATAACAATTTGGGCCTCGTGAAAGTTTTTACTTATCATAAGCTGTTTCATTGCATGATTATTATTCTTTTAGACTGACGAATATATGGAAGCCAACCCAGATCTGAAACGCGAAGCTGACAGAGAAATCAGCGAAATTGGATGGAGATAAACTGTTTAAAAAGTTTTTATTGTATATTTCTGTACGTCAATTGGAACTAAAAAAAAATATTAGTTGTTTACATAATAACAATTCTTTTTTCCTTATTTCATCTGGCACCTAAACGTAGCTAAGGCTTCGATTTTTCCTCGTATAGTGAAAGTCTTTTTAAATAATGATAGTTTTTAAACCATGTAAAACTCCTTGACCCAACGAGCATAAATATGGTATAATATGAGGGCTGGACAGATTTCTCATATAATGGGCTAGCATGCTAAGCGAAACCGAAAATTGGAGTGAGTATTTAGGAAAACCTGGAAATTCTATTGCGATATTCGAGAGTTTTTCGAGGCTTTTTCAAGAGTAAATAAATTGATGAATCGTACTAAAATGAAAAGTACATCTCAAATTGTTCTCAAATTTTCTTTTTTCTATTGCACATTTTTTTGGCATGCTTTTTAACAAGTTTATTCGTATTGATCTCATAAGAATTCTCACTTTCTCTCAAAAATCAACAAAGAAAAAGAAACCGGCTCGTCAGATTAAATTTCTTCAAAAGAAATTAGGCAAAAATCATCTATGGGGAAGTGCAAAATACTTATATCAAAGCAGTAAAGCATTCACTCTCCTCCCAAGAGATATTCTTTTGCAGTTTACACGAGAATTCCCCAACCTACTCTTTGTTTATTCTTGGCGAATCTGAAATTGTAGATTAATTTTGATTTAACTAAAATTTGTCAACTCATCGAGTTTCACTTGACAATATTTAAATATTCTAGCATGCATCGAAATAAGTCACACGAGTTTTATGGTCGGCGAGATTCGATTGACTGAATTATCAGAGAAGTTTGAATTTGAATATTTGGTGTAATTTCTGGTGTAGCCAAACTGAGATAAAATAACTATTTCCCTACTATACGATACAATTGGCACTTGAATTTGATGGACAAATTGTAGACGGTCTTTTATAGTATTTTAGCCACTAAGCCCCTTGAAAAGGCGTTACAACTTTAGTTGCTAAGGTAAACTCGATAAAACAGTCTTTACAGACAGCTTGTCCAGATTTCTTTGATTATTCAATGAAGTCTCTTCCTTGCTTTTGCACTTATTTGGCTCCAATTTTTTTAAAGCAAAACCGGGGGAACTAATAAAACAGTTCCTCCGCCAAAAAGGAAATCTTTTTCTGAGAGATCACATACCACCGTAGGATATGGCTAAACTTTCTTATTCCAGGAGAAACCTTCCTGATGCATTTGGGACAAGCTGGAGTTTTTACAAGCTCTTATTTGATTTGGTTGGTCGTTAAGATGTAATAAAAGAATCTTATTACTTTTTCTAAAGAATGCGTCATCTCTATCACTTTAAATAACCAATTGGTGAAGTATCTTGTAAAAATTCCAAGGCATCTCATGCATTTCGGGGATCTTTCCGCTAATTTTTCCGAGCATACCAGTAAAAAATGCTGCGATTAATTGCGTAGACATCACACAATGGCCTTGAGAATGCCCGCTTAACAAGTTTTGCACCTAGCCAGAGTGTTGGTCATTTTCCTTTTGCCAATACATGTTTTTTATAAGCATTGCACTTATAAGCATATTTAGGCCCAGATATACCAAAAGCTAAGCATTACCTTGAGCTTGTTCCTGCGAAAAATGTATTGTATCCTGTTTTTGGTTGGGATTTAACCCCATTAGTACTAGGGGAAGGCTTTTCTGTAAATTCCTAACTTTTATTCAGCTCAACTCAACTCAAGCCTTTTTATTCAGCTCAACTCAAGTAATTTTAGACTCAGGGAACGTTTTTCTAAAGCCTTTGTTAGAATACAATAGCTATTTATAAGAACAAAGGGAATTTTCGGTTTTTACTCACTTTGGGCATAATGAGTAACGTCATCAAATAATTTTTTTGTCAGAAGTTACCTTACTTGACAAGGATCTTCTGTGCCAAATTGTTTCATCCAAAAAGACCCACTAGATCAAAAGTTAAGGGGTGGTACAGGAAAAGCCCCCCTAGTTTTGAACCGCCCCTAAAAGTCTAGTATGAATAGGGTTAACGGATTTTCATATTTGTTCGCTAAAATTGTTTGAGATATAAGAATTTTTCAGCCTTGTCAAGCCCTCGTGTCGACATAAGCATCTTCGAGCCTGTTTTCAATTTTTTTTTTCTCCGAGAATGAGAAACTTTAGCCATCCTACACAAAAAAGGCATGTTTCCCGCTTTTCGCAATATGATACCTCTCTTGACAATTGTTTTGATTGATGTTGACAAAGCTTGTTTTCTTTGGATCTTGCGCGGCCAGTATCAAGAATACCTTATAATCCTTTAAGAGGTATTTCAGTAAGGTCTTAATCAGTTGCAAGTATGGTATTTCAAGAAAAAGGTTGTGAGAGTAAGAATTGGTATGATGGATGTGCTTTGTATGACTTGATTAAATATTTCGCGGAAATTAAATGGGCCTATTTTACCCTTGGGAGATGAGCTTAGGCAAAAATTGACACTGGGTTGGGTTTATCAAAGTCTCTCTCCGGGAGGGGGACTAGGGCAAGATGGATTACGGGGATGCGCCACTGGTCAGGGTACCTTTTTTAACATCCACGAGTCCCAGGTAGGGTCACAAAAACACCAAAATAGAAAAATCAGTCCCTCGTAGGGTGCCTTTTGTGGAAAATTTGGGGAAAGAGTAGAAAATTCTAGAATTTCAGTCCCATTTAGGGTCACTTTTTTTCGCAAATTTCGGCAATGTTTTTGAAAAAACGAGTCCCACGTAGGGTCCATTTTTCAAACCTCCGCGGAGCACCCCCGTCGGTCGGCAAGGGTAGTACCCCCGGGGTCTCTCTACAGTAATTACGGTAACCAAAACAACAAAAACTAACAACAGTCTATCTAAGGGTCGGTTTTTTCACAAACTCGAGTCAAAAAAGAAAAGTGAAAAGTCAAGAAAGTAAGAAAATCTTTTGAAAGTACTTGGAGAATAGCAGAATAGATTTTTATAAAAAAGTCAATAATACAACAGAATTACCATGATGTAGATCTTCTATGTTCATTCAATAATAGATAATCACCCAATCAAGAAATCAGGTCATAAAAATTGATATAAATTCTCTTCAGTCTGCTTCAAGGGTCGATACGAAAAACGCAACATGAAAATCTGGCTCTGATTTATCAAATTTAAAAATTCAAAAAATGAAAGTTTGCTCTGTAACGTATTCAACACCATTCGCATGCTCTCGGGTACCTAATTAAAGGGGGAGGGGGGTGGTCTGAGTAAGAATGTCCTGGGTGGAAAACAATTTTAAAGGAGGCTAATACTAGCAGAATTTGGGCAAAAGAGGAAACTTTCAAAAACATTTTACCGAAAATTAATAAGCGGGGTGGGGTGGGGGGGGGGGTGATTGGAATAAGAATGTCCTAGGTGATTTTCGCAAAATTAATTAGCGGGGGGACGGCTATTAGGTTCCCGAGAGTATGCCTATTTACATATATAGAGTGATTTTGAAGTTTAAAAAAATTGTAATATTGTAAAATTGTATTTTTTTAGAATAAGTTTTATTATAGTAGTTTATTCGAATCCAGTTTCTCATCAAAAGAAGCTTACAATCATTTACCGTCATTGAGGATTTGAGAGGAGGTCATTTGAGAGAAAAATGGTTTCGACAATGAATTCAGCAGTACTGTTAATGGTCATTATGCTGTGTTTTGATATTGGTAAGTTTTAGATTTTTTAGCTCGAACTTATTTGCTAACCCCTTTCTCACAGACTCAGTAGATTTTTGGGATTTTTTCAGCCAGTGGGGGTAATAAAATTAACGGACTGAAACTCGATGGGGATTTGAATTCTATTGTTTTCGAGTCAGCAAATTCAATGGGGATGGAAAAAATAGCACAACATTTGCAGCGAGGATTTGTACGGACTAAAACTGGAGGATAATTTTCCACCGGGGACGATATTTTGGACAATTTTCCCAGTGAGAAGGGGGTGTACTGCGTTAGTCTTATCACTAGTTAAGGTTGTTTAACATAGGGAAGGCGTGCAAATCTCTTTTAATTAGATTAATTTTCACGAGATTTAATTTATTTCACAAAGCGAAAAAATCGCGAAAGTCATTAATTCCACGCGATTTCGCGAGTTTTACTTTTGCGAAAAAGACAAAAATCTGCGAAAACGCGAAAAATTAATCCGATCATAGTAAACTAAAATACTAAAAGAATTATATTATTTAGTCTTGCTCCAAATAAGAAACTCACTGTAACTCTAACCCTAATTGACATAAACTTCAGCTCGCGTGAGGCCTCTTCCATTCAAATTTCATCTCAAATTTCAAAAGTTAAATCCAAAAAACAAACATTACAATCGGTAGATTTCTTTCAAGTGTTTCAGCTTAGAGATATTTTCACGTATTACACTTACAGGTCAATATTGAAATACATGATGTCAAGAATATCAGATTTTCAAAACTTTTTTTAATCTGGCGTAGAACTCCCACAATATACCTTCTTAACACTAATAGAGCATTTCCAAACTTAGTGCGAAATATGAAACTAACAATTTAGAAATCAACAATCTCAGATATCGGTAAACTTTTGGTCAAGACATTTTTTTGGCGTGAGGTAACAGTTCTGTATGAAATCTAAGTCCAAGTAAGAAAAAAGAAAAAAGATCCTTAATTCGAACGAGTCTACCGTTAACACTGGAAAATCTCCTGTAAATTTTTCTTACTAAATTTGAGCCTCCATAGCTTGAACACGCAAGGGGAACACAAAATTCCGTGAGTTAAGGACATTTCGAGTTATGGAGTAAGGTTTACGAGGCATTTTTAACTGAAAGGACCAGAAAAATTATCCGAATTATGAAACTTCATCATTGTAGTTCTTTGAAAGAATATCAGGCTTTATGTTTGAGCCAGACTAATTGATTCGTGCCCTTTATAGAAACTGCCGGCGGCTTTGTAGAGGTCTTTCCCTCGACTGCAGCAAGATTATATTTCACTTTTTTCGTTCATTTTAGTTCATTCCAATCAAGTGTGTTACCCACCATACGGCTGTTTCAGTGACGACACCCCTTACGATGAAGCATTGGTACAATTACCATGGGGTCCAAAAGATCTGGAAACTAAATTCTGGTTTTACACACGAAAAGATTTATCCAAACCGACTGGAGAAATTAAAGAGTTTGACGCTCAGGGGGCTTCGAAAGTCGGATTTGATCCTCATAAGACAACCGTATTTTTGACACATGGTTACATAGGTATGACAAATTTTCATGATGATAAAAAAAGTTTAAAAAGCTAGATTTTGTTCAGTTTCAGCCCCTTTGGAAAATTGTCTTTCATTTCATCCCCTTTTTAAATTTATAGTAAATAGTAAAAAAATTGCATTCCAAAATCATCCCCACTGGATTTTGTTAGCTTGGAAGAATAAAATTTCCTCTTTGGGATTTCAATAGAAATATTTATCCCTGCAGTGGAAAAAAACTAAGAAAAAATATCTAACCCCAAGCCAAACAGTGAATCTAACAATCCACCAAAAGTTTTTAGTTTGAACAACAATTTATTCCGGAAAATTCCCGCCCAGGGGGCAGTGGGTTTACCAACTAACCCCAAGCCAAACAGTGAATCTGACAATCCAACAAAAGTTTTTAGTTTGAACAACAATTTATTCCTGAAAATTTCCGCCCAGGGGGCAGTGGGTTTACCAACTGACGGTATGCGCGGCGAAAAAATTGGCTTTTAGAATCTTACCCTTGCAGTGCAGAAAAAAATCGGTGAAATTCATACCCTTACAGTGCATTTTTTCAAATTCTTATAGAGCAAAAAAATCAAGATTTTCGAGCAAAAATTTGCAATTTATTTTTCCTAGATTTGCTGAAATTTCCAACCATACAGTGTATTTATCAACAGTTCACCCTTACAATGCATTTCTGATATTTTGAAAAACATACCCTTAACCGCCGCACATACCCGTCGGTCAATTTACCTGACTGCCCCGCCCCCCGGAATTCCCGCCGCGGGAAATCTAACATATCACTTTCCAATCTTTAATTCACAGAGAACAGTAGAAGATGGTGGGTCAAAATGTTTATCAATGAATTATTGAATTATGAAAACATGAATCTAATTTTCGTGGAGTGGCATGTGGGTTCCGCTTTCCCGTATCATCAAGCTGTCGGTAACACGAGAATGGTCGGTAAGTTAACGACAAAATTATTTTAATTGGATTAATTTTCCCGAGCTTTGATTTCGCGTTTTCGCGAGTTTTGCCAATTTCGCGAAATCACGTGAGATCGCTGACTCGCTAAATTAAATCCGCGCAAACTTTTCGACAATTTTGTAATGAGATTTTTGGTGTAAAATACACTGTAAATATGCTACTTTTGACGTTTAAAGGGCCACTTTTAACAAATTTTTGCCTGATTTCACGGAATTAAATCTACGCGAAATTTTTCAAAAGGCTTATCCGATTAAAGTATTCGTCATTAAAGCGTGGTTTCCAACAGTTATCACACTGTGTGATAGGGCTTAGCAGTGGAAACTGCACTGCGATAATGAGGATTTCATAAACTCACAAAATGATGCGCGATAGCCGCCACTATCTCACAGTGTGGTGGACAAAACTAATCACCAAAAAGAGGTAGTTAATATATTGCAAAAGATTCCATCTCATACCGTAATTTTTCTTATTTAACGCGTGGCAATAAATAATTATTTTGGAACAATTAGAGAATAATTAAATACGATATCCGAGCGTGCTGAGTACGCATTAATAATTAGGGGAAATTAAATTGGAGGCGCTAAATTGGTGGTAGATATCAGGTAGAAATCTGTATTTAGTCATGATTGTACAGTATATATTACATAGTAGAGGGCATTTTGTAAAATCGCTCGAATGTTTTGATATGACGGTCTCAGGCAAAAATCATAGGGTTAAAAATTAATGAAAATTTTAGCTCGAGAAAACGGAGACCTGTTGTATATTTTTGGAAAGCTCTCAAAAAATTAAGATTAGAGATGTATTGCAAGTATAGGTTATTTCAGTACCTAACTCGAGATATTGAGCTTCAAAAAGCGCAAAAACTGGACAAAATAGCTGTTTCTGGCTGAAAACACGGTTTTCAAGGGTTAATATCTCGAGTTAGGTACAGAAATCACCTATACTTGCAATATATCTCTAATCTTAATTTTTTGAGAGCTTTCCAAAAATATACAACAAGTCTCCGTTTTCTCGAGCTAAAATTTTCATTAATTTTTAACCCTATGATTTTTGCCTGAGACCGTCATATTTGTCCAAAAATCACACCAAAGTGTCCGAAAAAAAATTGGAAACATTGTAATTTCGATTCCCCTACCCCTTAGCTTTCCAAAAATGTAGAACAAGTGCTTCTAACAAAACATTCGAGCGATTACAAAAAATCGAGCAAAATTCCCCCTACTATAGTATGTGTCATATATTGTATTGTATTTTTGTCTAAGTTTTCATTTCCAAGGCTTGACCACGCGTAATTAGAGTAAAATTAATTACTTGGAATTTCGGCTACGCGTTAATAATTAAAGTAAAATTAATTACGACTTTTCGCCAAAAACAGGGTACGCGTTAAATTAGAAAAATTACTAGTGCGATAGAGGTGACTTTTCTCCCCTTTTTCGACACCGCGCACCACAAATTTTTTTGAGAAATTCGTTTGTTTATTCTCACAGAGGCGCGCCTATTTTCTATATCATTCTTTTCATATCATAACAAATACCTTTCAATCTATCTTTGTCCAGGAGCACAAGTTGCACATATGATTGAGCTTATCAAGAACGATACCGGGATAAACTGGGATAAACTTCGGTTAATCGGATTCTCACTTGGAGCGCACGTTATGGGATACGCTGGCCGTAACTTGAGAAGAAAAGGAATGCTCTTACGTCGAATCTCAGGTAATATTTTGGTTGGAATTTTGTATTTTTTGAGCTTGCTTTCGTGCTGAAATCAAAAATTTTTCAAAGCCAATATTGATAAAATTAAGACTGGTTCAATGAGAACTGGCAAGGACCTATTTTGGCAAGAACATAAAAATGTGCATTTCAGGTTAAGATTAAGGGTTCTTTTTGAAATCATAAGATTAACTAGCTTTTAAAGCATTTATTGGGCCTGTTCAGTCTTTTAAACTATTTACATAAAAATTCCTAGCTCTGGACCCTGCATCTCCTTATTTCGAAAACAAACACCCGGACCGACGTATCGATCCTACCGACGCCGAATTTGTTGACGTAATACATACAGACGCAAAGACGTTAGTCGTTAACGGTTTCGGTACAACGCAAGAGATGGGACATATTGATTTCTTCCCTAACGGAGGATTTGATCAAGTTGGTTGTGGCAATTTGGACGTTAGTAAGTAAAAGCATAAAGTTTTGAAAATTCAACTTGCTTACTTAAAATATTATTTGGGGATTCCCCAAAAATTTAGTTTTCCTTTAAACCCTTATTATTATTTACCCCAAGCTTTTTTGATTTTTGTAGCTCCGTTGGAGTATATCTGAACCAATATTTATGACCATAGATAGCCCTTCTAGAACAAATATAATTCTACCCTCCCCCTGGGGCTAATAGGGTTAACCTGTTTGCTACAAATTATCTGTCCGTTAGAGAAAATGTAAAGCTATTGAAAGTTATCAAAAATATTCACTTTAGTAAGAAATTGTAATGGAGAAATTCTTTTTAAAATTAATTTCATTAAATTAATTCTTAAAGAATTTTTAGGTTGATTTCTTGAGGTTACTTTTACTCTACTTTATTATAGGTGTAGTTCAATATTTAGCCTGTAGTCATTACAGAGTATTACGTTACTACATGGAATCAATCAATAGCCCGTGTCCGTATTACGGTTATCCTTGTCAAAGTTATGAAGACTTCAAGAATGGTCATTGTACACATTGTCCGGACGGAGGGTGTCCGAGAATGGGATATCACGTGAGCCGTCCGAAAAAAGATCTCAAAATGAAATATTATACATTGACCAATGAAAATTATCCTTTTTGTGGTAAGTGAGTGTGTTTAGAAGATTCCCTGTTTTTTATAAGAACACGAGGCTCGATTTTGCTAGAACCTTACAAAAAGCAGACCTTTTCATAAATTATTTTAGTGCGGCGAGTGCCTCGTTTCGAAACCATCACTAAGGCGATTAAATGCCTTGAGTCTTCAAGTGTTACTTTTAGAAATGGAGTAAAATCTTATGAACTTGTCTAGGAATCAATTACCATAGCAATATTTTGAAAACGAGGTTTATTTCGAATTTATGAAAAGCTCTATTAAGAACAACTAAAAGCTGAATAAATGACTAATAGGATGATTATTTTATGTCCGTCTTTTTTTAAGCTTTTACTGGCGCTACTTTTAAAAAACGCCAATACCCTGTCTTTAAAAAACTTTCTGTGGTACCTCTTATGCCCAATCCAACTGAAAAAACTAGAAAAAATTCATTAGCCAAGGAAACTCACATGGAACAAATTTTATATTGAAATTTAAAGGGGCTCCAAAAATCGCCACTCCTAAAATATTGTAATACCATTTCTCTTACCAGGATAAATCTCGAACAAAGCTTTTTTTGTTGACTTTTTTATGACTCTAATAGCACTCACGATTGTACCAACATCCATCAGTAAAATAAAAAAGTGATGCAAGTGGTACTGGGTACGAGATTGGGTCAAATTAATACTGTGTTTTTACTATCAGTGAATACAAGCATTGTATGATGGTTTTATTATCTCATTTTTTAGCCTATCACTACAGTATTGAATTTTACACTGGTCAAGGGTTCTTAAACGATTTGGATGGTACTGTCACTGTTGAACTAACTGGCTCAAAACAAACTGTCTCAGTGACACTCAAAGGGTAAGTATCTAATACCGTTTTACTTCGAATAAACGTCCCCTTCTTTTATACGTCCCCTCGAATAAAATCCAAAATTTCCAAATCCAAAATTGCTGAGTAACGTTAGAGGTAATACCTTTATACCCGGGGGGGGGGGCACTTCAGGTAAGTGACCTACCGGATGTGCGGCCCTTAAGGGTATGTTTTTGGACTTTGGAAAGTGCACTGTAAGGGTTGATTTGTGAGCAAGTGGGAAAAAGTGCACTGTAAGGGTGTAAAATTTGATACCAAATTGAGTTATACTGAGTTATAATAACACTACAAGGGGGTCTTCAAAGTGAATCTTTGGTATCTGACTTCACGAGTGTATTTTTTATAAGTGTATCTTTTTTTTTGGAAATTAGGCTCGGCAAAGTATGCGATAAGATTATTTTATAGCCAAAGAGTCATAATCAAATATTTTTGATTTTTCGTTATAAATGATAATACATAAATTTGATGATCTATAAATTTTGGTATTTCTCTTATAGGAAATATTACAGAGCAGGAGGAGTCGTGAGGGATATCTTTGCGTTACAACAAGATATTGGAGATCTGAAGAAAATCCGCATCTCACATGACCGTATTTTGGATATCTGGTATTTGAAAGGAGTTGTTGTTCGCCTCATGTCCACTGAAAAAACGTAAATAAACTTTATTATTTTCCATTCACTTTTAACTGGGCTTTTGCTTGAACTGTTTTTGAGACAATTTCTGAATTTTTTTTATGAAAATTAACTCATTAAATTACTTTAATATCAGAAATTTTCGCGGCCAGAAAATTTCGCGATCCAGGTCATTTTGTGTATTTAATTTTCGCGAGACCAGACTTCCATCGATTAAAACACATACATAGAAAAACCCGAAATAACTTACCCCCAAGACTCAACCAATCCCAGCTCCACCCCAGCTCCACCACAGCGCTCCACCCGCTTTTTGATTTCTCAATTTTGTTTTCTTTGAATTCCCTATGCTAAGTAATTTCTAAAAACTTTTTGAAATCGTCGAAAAAGTTCCTTCCTTATTTTACTTTTACACAAGACTTTTGCTGACGAATTTTTAGCAAACTCGAAGCCAGTCCCTTAGTTCGACTTTTTTATAATCCTGATAGCGCTCACTCACTCATCCGTTAGTAAATCAAAAAGGTCGCGCTGTAAGGGTACGAATTTAACTACTCTTTTGCTGCACTGTAAGGTTGCAGTTCTAAAAGCAAATTTTTTTCTCCGCACATACCGTCAGTATGTAAGCCCACTGCCCCCCGGTTCTGTGACACGAGGATGCGAGATTGAATTCATGGCCCCCGGCGTGCGAATCGAATTGAGGGGGCCAAAAAATATGTCGCCCACCATGGTTGGGCGACGAAGAACATTTTCGACTTTTTACCCTCATTTCACCCCTCTAAACGGTATATATAAGATTTTTTAAAGTAAAAAAAAAATTACTTTGCAAATTATTCCGGTGACGGGGGCCATGGAATTCTTAGGTTTTTGGCAAAACTATTTTAATCGCACTGATTTCTTCTTTCAGATACATCGGTTGTTACAACAAATGGTTGAATACAAGTCAAAATCAAGTGACCTTAATTGAAGGTGGTGAAGTTGATCAATGCTAAGAGATGAAGAATTTAAAATTTCTCATTTTAAAATACCTTTCAACGGATTCGTGCTCCTAATTACATGTGGTTTTGTAGAGGACTACGATTCAGTTACGCTTCGCCTTATTCCCAACACTTAGGCATAGTTTTTTTATTTTGAACTGTAAATAGATTATCATTTAAAAGGTTTTTCAGGCGCTATAGGGATTGAACGGGCACCGGGAAATAGCCATTTTAATTTTCTTCAAGCTTTTTATCTTGCATTCAAACAGATTTTGATACCTACTCCAATAAGAACTTTTAACCTGATTTTTTACATTTTATCTTTAACCTAAAATTGGTTAACTCCTTGCAAGGAAATTACACTTGATAATTATGGGTAATCAGAAGGTATATTAGTACAAATAATGGAGAAAACATACTCCACATTGCCCGATGATGGGAAAAGAATCTCTCGAAACGTAGCCAAACGTAAATCTCGTGATCCAAGCCACGATAAACTTCCAATATGAATATCACTGGGTTGATAAACGCAAACTTATTTAGATTAACTCCTTGTTTGTTTAAGTAAACCAAAGGAACTAATGTTTACGGGAAATGATTTTCGCTTTATTCGCGGTTTATTTTTTGGCAAAACCGTCAAAATTAAAACCCACTAATTACCAATCTGGCCATTCTTCATGAAAAAAAATTGAACAATCCCTAGGAAAATGAAAGAAGTGTGTCCAAATTATGGCAAAACCGTAAAAATTAATTCCCGCAAAATGCGACTTTTTGGAATTTCTTTTAGACCGCGAAAATTAGTTCCCGCTAAATTCAGAAAAGCTCCCTTCCCTTTGAGGTAGAAGGCATCCCAAGAATGTAAATAACAAAATTTTGGTATATTCTGATTTGTTTTTATTGAAATTATATAAATTGTAAATAGTTTTTGATTTTTGCCCCCGCAACGAGCGTAGCGAGTGAGGAGGCCTTCATAGCTTCACGCAAGGATATTGGACAGGAATCTCGAATTTTTGCGCGCGCGTTTGTTCGTATTGTATGTTCCGGCCAATTAAGTGTTCCGCAAAAATATGGCGGTAAATTATACATTACGTTATATGCTATTACCATTATTATATATTGCATTTCATTAGTTTTGATTTAGGATTGAAAAGCTGAAGCGAGTGTTATAAATGCAAATTATAGAAAAAGTATATAATTACACCATAACAAGGATTACAATATTACTTTTGCAAATCAAAACAAACAAAATGGCAGACTGGTTATGATGATGAGCTGATTCGATTCATTGAATGGAAAAAGTGTTTTGTATGTCTAATTTTGTTTCTTGTCTTTAAAACTGAATAAATACTGTAATTTAGTCAGAAGTTCATTTCAGCAATGATTTCAATTCTTTTTCGGGAATCTTTAAAGAAATTTGCTCAAGTTTTCAAATGTACATTTTGTTGATATTTTTGTTCAAACTTATCAAACTGTAATTTATATTGTCTGTTATTTTATTAATAACTACCTTTATTGTTTATAGAGCTTCTTAAGCTTTAAAGACCATTATATGGTCGTAACTCGGGAATATCTTTCTTAACTCGGTAAAACAAGATACCGGCAAAGTACAAAAAAGTAGAATGTAGCATATGAATCCAAAAATAATTGAATGTGAATCGATGTAAACAAACTTTTTTTTTGGTCTTCAAAATAGATTTACCTCACTTAGAGTGTTTTCACTGTTTGTTCAGTGTGGTAAATCTATTTGGAAAACCTGAAAAAAGTTTGTATAGGCGCATACATTCAACTTTTTCAGTTGTGATAGCCTACGTAATAACTTGCGCTCCAGTAGTTTGGTGAAATAGCTCCAATTCTGGCTTTCCAAGTTAGGAGGGACCTTCCCGAAGGCATTTAACGGTGGTTAGACTAGGCACACAGACAGTCATACAGAAACACCATAAAGTGAAAGTATATAGCTATAGACTCAAAAAGTCTAGCTTCCTGAAGGCACGTCTCTTCATTGTCTGCGCTGCGATCATCTTAATGGATTCAATCAGCTTTTAGTTTGGAGAAAAGATTGCATCATGAAAAAGTACTATGCACTTTAAAAAAAATTAGGCGCATTTCAACTTTTCTCGACTGTACGTCTGAATGGACCACAATGGCATATCTTTATTTTTCTTTTGACTAACAACATAAAAGATTTTGCTTGAGAAGTACAATCAAAGCGTAGGCGAGTGGAGTCCGGGCCTTAGCTAGGATTGGTTTCTATTTCGCCCTATTTAAGATGGCGCAGAACTTTTTGATAAATTTTATCCGCAGTATCCTCTTGACTATTGTTTATTAGGCAAAGTAGCAATAGAGAATCAATCAATCAATCAATCAGTAATTAAATCAATCAATAATCAAATCAATTAATTATTCCTGATTATTTTTTATGTTTCAATCTTTAAAGCATTAAAAGCTTTATCTCGTCAACCTGTTCCGACAAGCTCGTTTCTTGAACCCGTCTTACATTTAAAATCTATTCCATGTAAATTGGAAGTTTGTTTTGCTACCATGTACAAACCACTCTCAAGGAAGATACTCTCGGGTATCTAATAAACGTACATGTACGTTTATTAATTTTAACAAAAATTTTCCTCAATTTCAAGTGCCTACTTTTGTTTCTAATGATAAATATCCATCTTTGACTTTTGAGGTTTGTTCTACTCGTCAAAAGAAAGCAAATTACCCAATATTTACCCCCTAACCTCATTAAAAAGATCCTTCAATTAGGTTTGCATGCCTCCATTTTCGACCCTGTACGTTTATTCGCTACTGTACGTTTATTAGGTACTCGAGTAGTCTAATTACTCTGATATGGTTTCCACATGATAGCAAAAATGAATGCCAATTTAAGTGGAATAAACTTTAGCTTGCAAAACATAAGAGTCATTTCTTTTTAATTAGATTTTTTCATGTCTTCGTCGAAACCTTAATTATAACTAGGCCATCGTTTTTATTTATTTAGATGGAGTGTTATTGTTATTATTTTCAGGAAAAAAGAAAATCTTTTATTTCTTCGTTTAACCAAACGTGTAGTTACTTACTATTTTTTTGTCCCCATGCATTTCTTATAATCTTGCAATTGACATTGTTATGATTATACAATTTATTATAGAATTCTTTAAATATTATATTGCTGCGGTGGCATGTTAGTGTAAGCTATGTACTAGTATAATTATTAGATAAAATAAACACAACTTTTATACGAATCGGTAAATTTTTTTTAGGCTCGGGTGTTCTTACTTTTTTGGTATTTTGAGAATTTGAGCAAATTCTAGGATTTATACCCCAGTTTTATTACTTACGCCTTTTATTTACTTAAATTTTTTTCTCCCAGAAATCAGCTTTAATGCGCAACAGTTGTTAACTTGTTAATTTCGCTTAGCGAAAGTATTACGATAGCCTTTCTGCGGCGGCGGGGGAGAATTTTTTTGGGGCGAAGATTATGGCGTGGGCGTTTGGCTGCGGGCGTACTACGGCAAATATTCTAAAGGTGGACTCACTCACAAAGATAAAAAGTGATAAAAAACAGGGCTTTTCTTAATAAATAAAATACGCTAAAGGTAAGAAGTGTAACCAAGCCTTTGCAAACATTCATCGTGAGAACTTTTTAATGGCTGCTTTTGAAACTTGCTGCTGCTGTATCCTGTATACTGTAAATTTTTATCATATTTTCTGGTCTTTTGTAGAGTGTTTAAAGAGGTTTAATATTTGATTACTACTAAGTACTTTATGTTTGTGTAGTTAGTGAATGCACCAATAAATTGATCAGTAAATAGTACAAAAAGAGTTAATTTTCCACAACAAACAACAACATTATTAACCCTCTCTTCTCTTCTTCTTCATCAAAACTACAAACCGCACAGGTATGATCTTTTTTTTCTTTTTTCACCAGATAGTTATGTGTTAATAGTGAAACCAGTTGTGACAAACAGTCAGTTTTAGCAAGTACAGTGAAGTCGGGTAACTTGCATCAGTGGAGGGTAACTTGCACAGCCATCAAATGACTGACCAATCAAAGCAGCAAAATTTCAAAACAAATGAACTACGCAGCTCCGCTTGCAGCTCTAGCCTACACGTTTTTTTTTTTTATAAGAACGTCAAAAATTTTCGAAGCATTCGGATGTTCTTAGTTTTTTGGATTTGAAGCCTAAAAATGTTCTTAAAATGTTCTTATTTTCAGCATTTTTTGAGCATTTTGATGTAATTTCTTAAGAAAATGCATGTTTTTAAGTCTCCAAAGCCTTAAAATGTTCTTAGAATGTTCTTAAACTTTTGGGCCTCGAAGCCTTATGTTCTTATATAGTTTGTTCTTATAAAAAAAAAACGTGTACCATTTTTGTTTTGATTTAACTTTGTATTTTAATGACCAAATGGGTAATTCATTTGAGGGCTTATGCAAATTTACCCGATCTCACGGTATTTCTTAGAAATCATGTCAATTGAAATTCAGCAATCATTTTTGTATATTCGAAATGACCCTGCCTACGACACTGCCGTACATTGTCATTGTACAGTAATTTGCGGTGGGTAAGGTAGGGGGTACAGATAATACAGCAGATTTCAAATTAACCTATTTTCACCGCCGTACAAAGGACATTTAGATCCAGCCCCACGGTACACCACTGTACAATGTATATACAGCGGTCCCTCATTAATGATGACAGTTTTTTATTCGATGAAGTTTGATTGGTGATCGATAAGTTTGGTTAGTAAAAGTCAGTAGCGGCCTGGCTTAATCTTTTTGGTGGTGCAAATTATGAAATTGACGCCCCTGGTACTTTTGTCCTTAATTGCGCCCTCCACCATTAAGTGAAAATACTAAACTGTAAGAGCAGTGACTGGTTGAAAGTAACGCCCGGAATCTCTGAGTTAACATACTTTTATTTATACGAAGGTGGTGGTTATGATAACTTGATATCTATTTCCTTGTTATTTCCTTGTCTTACTTTACTTCCATTAAAGATCAATGACTGAAAGAGGCCCCAAAAATTCTAAAGTTGGCAGGAATAAGGGTTCTTTGTAATTGTGGCGCCGCAGGCAAAAAAATTTGGTGTAAGAAAGGTCAAACAGCTTAAAAAATATTCTAAAAAAGAGAAGGTTAGTCCGCATAAGACCACAAAAACCACAGCGAGCAGTTCCGATCAATCTCTAACCCCACAATCTGATCATCCTCTCTAACCCCTGGTGGATACACAACACTTCTCTTGCTTTGATTTTTCGCAATTCAATGTTGATAGTAGTTTTGAAAAAATTCGTAAAATAAAACGAAGCGCCGCAGGCGAAAAAAAATTTACATTGCACTTATAGAAGGCGCTAAAAACGTGTCAAAGGGCGCCAAATCGCCCAACCAAACATCAAAAAAAAATTTGGCGCCCCCTTGAAAAACTTTTTTGGCGCCCCTCCCAGGTCTTTCTGGGTGGTGCACTGCACACCCTGCACCCCCTGCCAGGCCGCCACTGGTAAAAGTTACAGCTTTTCCTCCCCGATGGGATGATAGATATTGGCTCGCTCTTTAAGTTTTAACGTGGGCGTCTGCTAATAAGCCGTTGCAATGTAAAAAGGATGGGCAATAAGGTAATAAATCAAAGGGGGGGGTGTGCATAGCACTACTTCGTCACATATCCTTACTTCGTCTCCTGTTGTTATTTTATTTTCTACGTCATAATTTATGCTTAAAAATTAAACAGCTGAATATACATGGTTTCTACTAGATTATTGTTAATCATTTAAACATGACGTAACATATGCTATTATGCAAGCTAAGAAGTTGATTGACAGATATATTTTTCTAGAATACATAAAATAATTACCGTTAGGTGTGGAAATGATGGGCGCAGAGGTAAATAAAGAACATATTTTGACATTATACATTTCTTTAACCATGAACATATAAACGACTGCACATATCTTTTATTATCTCTTTGAAGCGAGCTTCGTTTCCGCCTGTATTTCAAAATTGGTATGAAAAATCCGACAATATTCCGTCATAATTTTATTTCTTTGAATTATTTAGGTAAAAGGATTGATAGAGCTTGAAAATTACTCCTAATGCACAAAAGATTATTTTCGGATTTTTTCACAAGTTTGCAATATATTTGATCAACATTTTCAACTCTGAAATGCAGAATTTCAACTGCATGTATACTTTTGAATCTCTTTTGTAACTCCAATAATTTTTTCTTGACTTGAAAAAAAATAGCTTGCCAACGTTGAGAGCCTGTACCATAAGAATATCGAGATAAGAATGTGACACTTTCTAAAATTATTAGATACTTTTAAGTCAAAATTTAGAAATAAAGAACAACATAGACTTTTGTCGAAGTTTTGACGTTATTAGCAAGGTATTCCCAAGTGGTATATCACCAAAATCTATTGTTTCATTTTATGCTTTTAACGAGGCGGCAACGAAGCTAGCAGCCCTTTCTAAAAAAAGACAAAGGAGATGGATGTCCAGTCGTTTATATGTTCATGCTTTAACTGACCAATCAAATCACTACTATACATGTAACATTTTGAAGAGTGAATGCACGATGAACAATCGTGATTGAAATTCTAAAGAAATATCTCGAAGAAACCATAATACGCATGCGCAGGTGCTCTACACATGATCACATGATTTGAAAGTTAGATTTTGCAGATCAGTCAAAAAAATTCATCCTTACTTGGTCACCATTCATTGCGTAAGAGTTCTTTAAAACTTTCACAACAATTTATATTGCCACTACACGGTCACGTGATTTAAAAGTTAGATTTTACAGATTAGTCAAAAAATTTATCCTTACTTGGTCACATGACTTGAAAGTTAGAGTTTGCAGATAAGTCAAAAAAATTTGTCCTTACTTGGTCACATAGCTTGAAAGTTAGAATTTACAGATCAGTCAAAAAATTTATCCTTACTTGGACACGATGCATTGCGTAAGAGTTCTTTAAAAAGTTCGCAAAAATTTATATTCCCACTACACGGTCACGTGATTTAAAAGTTAGATTTTAAAGATTGGTCAAAAAGATTTTCATTACATGGTCACATAACTTGAAAGCTAGATTTTGCAGATCAGTCAAAAAAATTTGTCCTTACTTGGTCACATGATTTGAAAGTTAAATTTTGCATATCAGTCAAAAAAAATTATCCTTACTTGGTCACATGACTTGAAAGTTAAGTCAAAAAAGTTTATCTTTACTTGGTCACATGACTTGAAAGTTAGATTTTGCAGACCAGGCAAAAAAATTTATCCTTACTTGGTCACATGACTTGAAAGTTAGATTTTGCAAACCAGGCAAAAAAATTTATCCTTACTTGGTCACATGACTTGAATGTTACATTTTGCGGATCAGTCCTGATCAGTCAAAAAAATTTATCCTTATTTGGTCACATGACTTGAAAGTTAGATTTTGCAGATCAGTTGTGATCAGTCAAATAAATTCATCCTTACTTGGTCACATGACTTGAAAGTTAGATTTTGCAGATCATTCCTGATCAGTGAAAAAAATTTATCCTTACTTGGTCACATAACTTGAAAGTTAGAATTTACAGATCAGTCAAAAAAATTTATCCTTACTTGGTCACATGACTTGAAAGTTAAATTTTGCATATCAGTCAAAAAAATTTATCCTTACTTGGTCACATGACTTGAAAGTTAGAATTTACAGATCAGTCAAAAAAAATTATCTTTACTTGGTCACATGACTTGAAAATTAAATTTTGCATATCAGTCAAAAAAATTTATCCTTACCTGGTCACATGACTTGAAAGTTAGAGTTTGCAGATAAGTCAAAAAAGTTTATCCTTACTTGCTCACATGACTTGAAAGTTAGATTTTGCAGACCAGGCAAAAAAATTTATCCTTACTTGGTCACATGACTTGAAAGTTAGATTTTGCAGATCAGTCAAAGAAATTTATCCTTACTTGGTCACATGACTTGAAAGTTAGATTTTGCAGATCAGTCCTGATCAGTCAAAAAAATTTATCCTTACTTGGTCACATAACTTGAAAGTTAGAATTTACAGATCAGTCAAAAAAAATTATCCTTACTTGGTCACATGACTTGAAAATTAAATTGTGCATATCAGTCAAAAAAGTTTATCCTTACTTGGTCACATGACTTGAAAGTTAGATTTTGCAGATCAGTCAAAGAAATTTATCCTTACTTGGTCACCATTCATTGCTTAAGAGTTCTTTAAAACTTTCACAAAAATTTATATTCCCACTACACGGTCACGGTCACGTGGTTTAAAAGTTAGATTTTAAATATTAGTCAAAAAAAAATTATCCTTACTTGGTCACATGACTTGAAAGTTAGAGTTTGCAGATAAGTCAAAAAAGTTTATCCTTACTTGGCCACATGACTTGAAAGTTAGATTTTGCAGACCAGGCAAAAAAATTTATCCTTACTTGGTCACATGACTTGAAAGTTAGATTTTGCAGACCAGGCAAAAAAATTTATCCTTACTTGGTCACATGACTTGAAAGTTACATTTTGCGGATCAGTCCTGATCAGTCAAAAAAATTAATCCTTATTTGGTCACATGACTTGAAAGTTAGAATTTACAGATCAGTCAAAAAAGTTTATCCTTACTTGGTCACATGACTTGAAAGTTAGATTTTGCAGATCAGTCAAAGAAATTTATCCTTACTTGGTCACCATTCATTGCTTAAGAGTTCTTTAAAACTTTCACAAAAATTTATATTCCCACTACACGGTCACGGTCACGTGGTTTAAAAGTTAGATTTTAAATATTAGTCAAAAAAAATTTATCCTTACTTGGTCAGATGACTTGAAAGTTAGAGTTTGCAGATAAGTCAAAAAAGTTTATCCTTACTTGGCCACATGACTTGAAAGTTAGATTTTGCAGACCAGGCAAAAAATTTTATCCTTACTTGGTCACATGACTTGAAAGTTAGATTTTGCAGACCAGGCAAAAAAATTTATCCTTACTTGGTCACATGACTTGAAAGTTACATTTTGCGGATCAGTCCTGATCAGTCAAAAAAATTAATCCTTATTTGGTCACATGACTTGAAAGTTAGAATTTACAGATCAGTCAAAAAAGTTTATCCTTACTTGGTCACATGACTTGAAAGTTAGATTTTGCAGATCAGTCAAAAAAATTTATCCTTACTTGGTCAAATGACTTGAAAGTTAGATTTTGCAGATCAGTCCTGATCAGTCAAAAAAAATTATCCTTATTTGGTCACATGACTTGAAAGTTAGATTTTGCATCAGTCGTGATCAGTCAAATAAATTTATCCTTACTTGGTCACATGACTTGAAAGTTAGATTTAGCAGACCAGGCAAAAGAATTTATCCTTACTTGGTCACATGATTTAAAAGTTAGATTTTACAGATTAGTCAAAAATTTATCCTTACTTGGTCACCATTCATTGCGTAAGAGTTCTTTAAAACTTTCACAAAAATTTATATTCCTACTACACGGTCACGTGATTTAAAAGTTAGATTTTAAAGATTAGTCAACAAAATTTATCCTTACTTGGTCACATGACTTGAAAGTTAGATTTTGCGGATCAGTCCTGATCAGTCAAAAAATTTTATCCTTACTTTGTCACATAGCTTGAAAGTTAGAATTTACAGATCAGTCAAAAAAATTTATCCTTCCTTGGTCACATGACTTGAAAATTAGATTTGGCAGATCAGTCCTGATCAGTCAAAAAAATTTATCCTTACTTGGTCACATGACTTGAAAGTTACATTTTGCGGATCAGTCCTGATCAGTCAAAAAAATTTATCCTTATTTGGTCACATGACTTGAAAGTTAGATTTTACAGATCATTCCTGATCAGTGAAAAAAATTTATCCTTACTTGGTCACATGACTTGAAAGTTAGAGTTTGCAGATAAGTCAAAAAAGTTTATCCTTACTGGTCACCATTCATTGCGTAAGAGTTCTTTAAGATTTTCACAAAAATTTATATTCCCACTACACGGTCACGTGATTTAAAAGTTAGATTTTAAATATTAGTCAAAAAAATTTATCCTTACTTGGTCACATGACTTGAAAGTTAGAGTTTGCAGATAAGTCAAAAAAGTTTATCCTTACTTGGCCACATGACTTGAAAGTTAGATTTTGCAGACCAGGCAAAAAAATTTATCCTTACTTGGTCACATGACTTGAAAGTTAGATTTTGCAGACCAGGGCAAAAAAATTTATCCTTACTTGGTCACATGACTTGAAAGTTACATTTTGCGGATCAGTCCTGATCAGTCAAAAAAATTAAATTTGGTCACATGACTTGAAAGTTAGAATTTACAGATCAGTCAAAAAAGTTTATCCTTACTTGGTCACATGACTTGAAAATTAAATTGTGCATATCAGTCAAAAAAGTTTATCCTTACTTGGTCACATGACTTGAAAATTAAATTTTGCAGATCAGTCAAAAAAATTTATCCTTACTTGGTCAAATGACTTGAAAGTTAGATTTTGCAGATCAGTCCTGATCAGTCAAAAAAATTTATCCTTATTTGGTCACATGACTTGAAAGTTAGAGTTTGCAGATCAGTCAAAGAAATTTATCCTTACTTGGTCACATGACTTGAAAGTTAGATTTAGCAGACCAGGTAAAAGAATTTATCCTTACTTGGTCACATGATTTAAAAGTTAGATTTTACAGATTAGTCAAAAAATTTATCCTTACTTGGTCACCATTCATTGCGTAAGAGTCCTTTAAAACTTTCACAAAAATTTATATTCCCACTACACGGTCACGTGATTTAAAAGTTACATTTTACAGATTAGTCAAAAAATTTATCCTTACTTGGTCACCATTCATTGTGTAAGAGTTCTTTAAAACTTTCACAAAAATTTATATTCCCACTACACGGTCACGTGATTTAAAAGTTAGATTTTAAAGATTAGTCAACAAAATTTATCCTTACTTGGTCACATGACTTGAAATTTAGATTTTGCGGATCAGTCCTGATCATTCAAAACTTTTTATCCTTACTTGGTCACATAGCTTGAAAGTTAGAATTTACAGATCAGTCAAAAAAATTTATCCTTACTTGGTCATGTTTACATCAAACACTATTTGGTCACGTTTTTTTATTCAATAGAAATGTTCATAACTTCGACCAACAACTCCAAACACTACTTGGTCAAGCCTTTTTACTCATAAGAAATTTTCCTAATTTGGACCAAAAACTCCAAACACTAATTGGTCAAATTTTTTTATCCTTAAAAATGCTCATATTTTGCACCAAAACACCAAACACTACTCGGTCACGCCTTTTCACTCATAAGAAATGTTCATTATTTAGACCATAAACCACGCCTTTTCACTCATAAAAAATGTTCATAGTTTGGTCCAAAGACATTAAACACTACTTGGTTACGTCTTTTTTCTCATTTGAAATGTTCATAGTTTGGACCAAAAAGACCAAACACTGCTTTGTCTCGCCAATTCACTCATAAGAAATGTTCATAATTTTGATCAAACAAACCAAACACTACTCCGTCGCGCGTTTTTCCTCATCAGAAATGTTCATAGTTTGGATCAAAAACACCAAACACTACTTGGTCGCGACTCTTCACTCCTTAAACATTGAGATATTTTTCAAATAAAAACCCTACCAAATGTTACTTAATCATATCTTTCATTAAAAGCTCTCCTCACTTCCATTATTCGTCCAAAAATTTTATTCGATATTTAAAGAATTTTACGACATATTGAAAGTTCAGCTCAGGTGAAGAGGAGTTGCTAACTTGCACTTTTAGTACATTTGCGGCCGAAACACCCGACGAGACAGAATGACATATATACCTTTTTCTATTGAGATTTGTTAAGAGTATTCAATTTTTTTTTAAGCTTTAGGGTGTTCTTTCTTTTGAATCTTAACCCTAAAAATATTATTGAAATTTTTACGGCGATCTTTAACCGGTATGACCGATTTTAAGGGATCCCAACCGTGATCAGGAAAGGACAGAGTGATCTGTCGAAAACGAAAGTGTCCCAGAACTTGTGACCTGTTTGATGTATGTATCAAAAAACTTCTTTCTTCTACATTTTGACTTGTCATAAGGAGACTTTATCATTACTTTTAGAGATACTAAAGAAACGCTACACAGATAGTGATCTGTGAAAACTAATTTATCTAAAATTATTTAAAAAATAATGTCAAATTCGATTCCATTATTTTATAAATTTTCTTGTGCCGCTTACAGTACGTTCTTTATAAAGTTTTTGACATTGAGATTTCAACCATTACTTTTTGCTAGACGGAACAAGAAAGCGATCTTCCATTCACTTTAATAGTTTGTTTGTTAACACCTTTAAACAAAGAGAGAGATCAACCATAGACTATTTATTGTTTCATTTGTTTATTAACACCTTCAAGAACAATTTTCTTGTTTAATTTCAACAGCTATAAAGGTGTTACAGAACAATACAATTAAAAAAAAAAGCAAGTAGAAACCACCTCTAATCTCAAGATCAATCAGAAATAATTTATGCGATTATTCATGCATATATTATGACGTAAAAGAGAAAATAACAATAGGAGACGAAGTAAGGATATGTGACGAAGTAGTGCTATGCACAGGGGGGCGTACGGGGTTTGCGATTTCCGAAATACCGAATAATTTAGCCAAAATTTCCGAGATTCCGTAAAAAAATACTTGCAATTCCGATACCGAATTTTTCCTCGTTTTGACTAATTTTCCATTAAATTTGATTTTTCATGTATGAATTCCGAAAAAGGGGGATAAAAACTTTATAATACCGAAATTTCGAAGCAAAAATTCATGGATTTCCGATACCGAAAGAATTTCAGAATTCCGAAATACCGAAGGAATTTTCCCCGATTTCTGAAATTCCGAAGAAAAAAGGGTCGATTTCCGCAATTCCGAAATACCGTACGCCCCCCACATCAAACTAATCGAGCTTCAATCAAACTTCACCAATCTTGATACATCTTTTGCTAATTAGGATTTTCATTTTGAACCATGGTACGTTGTTTGTATAAGATTCCCATTCCGCATCTTTCCCCTATATATTTTTCACGGGATAATCGGCAAGATATTGGGGAGGGTTTGGTCTCTGAATAAGAATGTACACTATCTAAACTTACATAATTTTTTTACCAAGCATAGGGTTAAGCATAATTCGAGTCTCAAAATTGAGCTTTACTTAAGCATAGTGAGCTTCAGCCGGAATTTACCGTATGCTTATAAAAAAAATGAGTGTGCTCAACTGCTTTTTGCCTTTAATGGGCTCTTCCAGAAGATGTCTGTACATGGGGGTGGAGGATATAGTGTCTGGAGGGGAGAGTAGTGAAAAATCTACAAAATTTGCCTTGTCCTGGGGGGGGGGGTAAACTTGCTCTTGATGGGATCAACTGATGCTTGTCCGAAGCAGGGGGGGTTAGACCTGCTGTCCGGGGGATCAAAAGTCACAATTGATATAAACTTTGCGCTAGTGAAAGAAGTCTTTATCACAAGTTCCTTCAAAGCACAAAATGAGGTTTCTGGCATTAAAGAATGAACAGTTCATTTTTTCTTCTTTGTTTTCAAAAAAATTTTAAATTATTTTTCTCAAGTATAATGCAGTTCTCTGAATTATTCTGAATTGAAAGATTTTGTTTAGTAGGTTAGTATTCTTGTAATAGCCGACTTGTGAGCTAACCAGGAAAGGTATGAGCTTGAAATTTGACATGGATCTTTCCATCCATAATGCCTGCCAGCACCCAAAAAATTATAGCCTGAAACTTTGTAGAATTCCCTGCAGGGGGGGGCGGGGTTAGGGTATAATCATGGAGAAATTCACCACTTTCCCTTCCTTCATTCTTCATCTCAGTCTTGTATTTTCGAAGGAAAATAACTAACATCTGATTTCTGTATTTTTAAAGGAAAATTACTTGTCTTGTATTTTTGAGGGAAAATAACTAACATCGCAGCTGATTGGGCCATTCTGAATCCATTTCTATATTATATGCAAGATATTCACTTAAAAAAAAATTTCACCTCAGCTCAAGCCTACTCTGGACTTTTAAAAAGGAAATACTTTCCTTGTGAAATACAGTGAACATATAGTCAGGTAGAATTACATAACTACCCCAGACAAAAATTGTGTAGAGATTAAATATTGCACAGGGGTCCAGGAACATGTCAGGATTCACCAAAAAAAAAGCCCTACCCCCAAGAAGATGGGAACACCCTCAAATCCATAATGGCGAGCATGGTACTTTTTTCTACAATTAATCAAGGGGGGACCCTTGATAACTGATTTTTAATGATTTTCAAATGTCAAAAATAACTAGACAGGGAACACCCTCTTGATGAGTAGATGAAAAAAATGGGGTCACTTTTGAAATTTGGACCACGTGGTCCCAAGATATGACCTCTAAAGTCCAAAAAATGACGATTTTGATGACGTCAGCATTTTTTGTAAGAGCAATAAATTGGAACAACGACATGCTCATCATGGAGCCCTGATCACGGGCTTTCAGAAAAATATATTGTTCAATATGTTTATATCAGCCGTTATAAAAATCGTTAGAACGCCTATTTTTGCAGAATCAGCACTTTCTTTCTATTTTAAAATCATTATATCTCGTTATTATTCCTGGACCTATGTGCAAAATAGAATAGAATTCTTTCTCTAATTTTTTTAAGGAATCTTTTTTTTAATGGATTGAGATTTTTCATAAAAAAACAGGGTATCTATGACATCTATGACCTGTGTGTACAATACATTGTGTATATTTTGTGTAACGCTTCATTCAAAATGCATAATGCTGCAGGAGTCACGTTTCACGCGTCTTCGTCGTTGATGTTCAAGTATTATGCGAAATTTTCGACTTTAAGTCGTCTTGTTCTTATTTTAATCATTTTTGGCTTCATTGTTCTTATAAAGTTGTTCTCTTTTTAAATGTTTTCGAGCCTTATTGTTCTTATTTAGGCCTATTTCAGCTTCCTTGTTCTAATAAAAAGGACCACGGTCACCATCCCTGAAAGGACGTAATATACCCAAGAAAAGAAACCCTTTAAAAATGCTTTTATTCTCATCATTGCAAAAGAACCCCTCCCCGTTGAAAATATACCACACTTTTATAAAAACATCCGAGATTTTATTAGAGCCTGACCTTTTGGGAATTGAGCGTGAAGTGACTTTTTCTTCTCAATCTTCTCGGTATGAATACTCTCACCGGTCAGTGAGAAAAGCGGAATAACTACCATCCTATTGTCTACAAAAGATCACTAAAAAGGGAAAAGTTTAAGAGGCGGGAAAAATTTGAAAACGGCCTGGGACAGAGTAAGCAGTGGTGTTTATAGTGTTACGTTGTTTGTTCCAGACTCTACCACCAATAATTTCCCCTTAAACCGCCGTGATGGCTGTAAACTCTGCGCATATATTTTTCCCGCATTTACTAAACCCTCTAACGGACGATAGCATTGTCTAAATTACTACTAAATTATACTAAAATATCTATTTTCAAGAATTTTTTGAATAGCTTTTTCCGTTGTCATGGTTATATAATGATTACGTCATGCTGTCTTTCGTAAACAAACCATCACCCTTAATGATCAAAATAATTATCGAGAAATCTCAAAACAATTAAATATATCGAAAAATTTCTTTACAGAAAAATTAGAAGATGATATTTTTAATCTTTAGTTTTTTATAAGAATTGAAATTCAAAACTTTAAAAGTCAACTTTTTGACCTACTGTAAAAGTACGTTTAATGATAACCTGACGATTTTCAATATAACCAAATATATTGTCTCGTAAAAATTGTTAAATCAGAGCAGCGTTGATACATTTTTACTGTACATTATACTCTAAAATTATATTAAAAAAAGTAGGTAATGTTAGATGTTCTTATAAAAAGTTTTAGCCTTATATAACAACAATATCTACATAACTGATTATTTTATCAGATTCTTCAAGATCACTGTGTCGAAATGAACGAGTTGGAAATCTTTATGATATTAGCATCTACTATATTTTGTAAATCTCAGATTTCTACTTGAAGAAAATTCTTGGTTGGTAGTTAATATATTTTTGTTTTTGAACAGGTCAAATAATACAGAGTACTAGATAGAGAACAAAGGACATCTTTTTGGAATTGAACCTTTTTGATGGATTTTATATCAATCAAAAAGGTATTACTTATTGATTAAAAGTATTAAAATTAGTGATTGTCTTTGACTTTGGAAGTTGGAAGTTGGAAATTACAACCTGTTTTTTCTAAATTGAAGAGCCACAATCGAATTTAGAAAAAAAAACGAATACTTGAAAACGAATTGATTTAGGGGAGCCCATCAAAAAGTGTTATCATCGTTTACGGGTGATGGAAAATGGTCACACGCTCTCATTCAGATTCCCTGAAATGATGAAACAAAATTCAAATGCAAGTGCGTCCATGGCTCAATCGTTTAACAACAATAAAACCAAAGATTATGGACAAAAGAAAGTCATTTTTCCATCTCTGTCTCAGGAACTACCAGCAAGGATACAACGAAAAAGTACTCGAGTACATCACGAGAAAACAACAAAAATACCATTCGATCAACCGCTCGTTTTACGAATAAACGAGAAAAACGATGAAATAGAGATGAATCGAGACGAATCGATGGCTCCTTGTGATTCGAAACAGAACGTACTTTTACGAACAGTGACTCACAGTGAAAAATATTGCCGCCGTAAACAAAATACGAAAAGATCGTCGTTACCAAATAAAACATACCCGAAAACTATCCCGACAAAACTCGTTACCGAGAAATTAAGATTCGGTAACGAAGAGTTATACGATTTTATTAATAACCAACCGAGAATCAACGACTCCTTTCAACAACATTTACAAACGTTCGAACTGAAACGTATGAGTAGTACTGAGAAGGTTAGGAAATGGTTGAATAATCATTATATAGAACATGCTGCGAAGGACTCAAAAGATCAGGATGTTACAAAAGGATCTTCAGCAAAATCGAAAATGGAGGTGAATAATAATGAGGCCGAGGAATCACAAGTGACTTAAGAAGCATGGATATTGACTTAATGTATTCAAAACATCTCCTTGGATTTTTTAGCCTGG
This sequence comes from Clytia hemisphaerica, assembly GCF_902728285.1. NCBI lineage: Eukaryota > Metazoa > Cnidaria > Hydrozoa > Leptothecata > Clytiidae > Clytia > Clytia hemisphaerica. The sequence goes on along the minus strand of NW_027103595.1, from coordinate 982,977 downwards.
ATATCCAGACTGTAAACTATTTCAGTCTAGTTTATTGTGTTTTTGCCTATCGTTTACGGTCTGGTCTTCCTAGATCGCCTGCATCCAAATCTGAGGATGCAAATAATGACCAGGATATTTTTATTGAGCTTTTAATACACTTTTTTTTATAAGAACAAAGAAATCCTCGTCGAGGCTCGGCTATTTAAATTCTTTGACACAATTTTTGGACAGTATATCTTCGAGTCTCAGTACGGTTTCTTGAAAAGCTTAATTTCACAATACAACTAACGTGACCACCTACCACCAAAAAGAACTTCATTAATTTAGCTAGAGCTTTTTTGATAATTTGGTTATTTCCTCGTTTCTCGAAATTTGAAGTTCGGACGAGAAAGTCACTCTTGGGCCTATCGAATATTTCAATTTGAGAAGGGTTTTTATAGACTTCCAGGCTATATTTTGAGCCTTATTAGACCCTTCCAACCTAAGTTAGAGCGCTCCCAAATCGATTGTGGCTATAAGATTTCGTGGGATTTTCCCTTTTTCCCAAATATTACGACCTTGATTGTAGCAATCCTTCAATGTTGAAAGAAGTGTGCTACTTCTTCACTTGAATGTTAGAGTGTGATTTTGAAGGACCGTCCTCAGGAACCAGATTCTTTGGGCTTATGTATGTGTGTTTTTCTGCAACGGAGACGGTAAGGTTCTAATTTAACTAGATCCTGACCAACTGAGGATGACGGCAAATCAGCACTTCTACCGTCCTCGGTTTTGCAAGGTCAGAACTGCGGGTTATTCCAAATCGCTTCAGTCACTCTACCGTCCTCAAAAGTGCAAACACATAAACTCGTTATTCTTTTGGGTGAGGTCTAAGGTTGATGCAAAGATTAATTAATTGAATTGTTGTGAAAAATATATTATTTGGTTGAAAGAATAAATATACATCTATTTTTATACACAGCAAATCAAATCATCCTTGTTAGATTATCCAGAAATCTGGTCAAAGTTCTTTGGGTTATCAGATGAATTTTCATATTTGGCTGAATATTACTATATTTAGCTTAGAAATACCTTTTATGGTCCAGTGAGACACAACTAAATCTTTGGATCCAATTATTTTCCAAAGCTGAGATATTTGACTTTGAAATCTCTAAAAATGAGTTGAATCTCTATTGTTTTCAAGTAAAAATTTGAAAATTCAAAGTCAAATATCTCAGCTTTGGACCATAAAAGGTATCTCTAAATAAGCCAAATATCAAAAATCATCTGCTAATAGCTTTAAGCATTTGATAAAAAAATGAAAGAATAAGTATCGTTGACCCTGTTTGAAATGGTTTCACAAGTCTCTTTTCGTCGTTGTCATTTCTGGTGAATACAGAGGATCCATCATTGATTGTTTTAAGATGAGAAAACTTTCTGGAATAGTATTTACGGTGGTGCTTGGTTGAGATTCAACGTCCAAACATCGCAATAAAATCAAACCATTAAAATCAATCTTCTCTTTTCAAAGTAGGAATGTTCGGATGAAAAAAATTCGAAAACAACATCCATTATCCTCCAATAAATCCTAAAGTTTCGTATAGAACATCCAATAGAATCGAATAGAACATCCATTATATTCCAATAATTCCAAAGTTTTATGAAGAAACACAACCAAAACATATTTCAATTCAAAAACTCCATATAATATGACACGAAGTAGTTAAGTGGTGTCCATCAGAACCAAAAACGATCAATAAAAGAAATTTAGAACCAAAAACGATCAATAAATGCAATTTAGAAAGTCGAGTTACCTTGATCCATACAACATATCAACAAGTTAAATTATGTATCAACAATTTGTGAATATTTACATAAATTTCTTCTTCTCTTTCACTTTGTCTCTTTCTTTACTCCATAGATTCAACCAGCAATCCCATTTCGGTCAAAAGCTTTTTCTCCATCTCAAGATATTCAGCATATTGCTATGAAAAGATTTATTTTCGTTTTTATCCAATTTGTACCCCCGAGTTCCCTAAAGTTTGGTATTTGGTCATAATATCATATATTATATGGCAATAATATCATATGGCCAATTTTCCATGAGAAATTACTGTATTATATATAAACCAAGACTTATTTTTTCGAATTATGGAAATTCAAGTGTAATAAAATAATGAAAACTCACAGCTTTTGATCTCGTATCCCATTCCTCTTCAGTTTCTTGGACATGTCCCTATGAGGAAAAAAGGATAAAAGTTCATACGTCACAGCTAATTGGTAAAGGGATTTACAGTAGCGAGTCTATGTATTTATTTGCACTTTTGAGGACGGCAGAGTGACTGAAGCGATTTGGAACAACCCGCTTTCTTGACCTGCGAGGACGGTAAAAGTGCTGATTTATCGTCATCCTCAGTCAGTCAGGATCTAGTCAAATTAGAACCTTACCGTCTCCGTCACAGATACATAAACTCGCTACTTTATACTGGATGGTGCCGGAACCCAAACCGGGTTCCCTGGATTGTGGCAATGACTCTTAGACTACTTGCCACCACTCGGCTATCATTCCTATTATAGCCCTGTTTACAACTAAATAGATTTTAAATGTGCAAACCAGCTATGTAACCAATGTCAAAGTTTTTGTCTTTTAGCTTGGCGGTTATTTCTAATGTTTTACGGCTGTTTTTTTTCATACATGTTCTTCTTTATATTTTCACAGAAGATCTAGGAAAGAGGCTCTCAAACTCACTGCTTTTGAATCCACTTTGATGGAGGTTGGGAGCGAGTTTTGACCACGTGTTTTATCCAATAATTCAAGGCGACTTGCTTCTCTGTCCAAATAATGTTCAAATGCATGGAGCTAAATAAAGAAAAAGAAGCTTTAAAATTAAACAAGTCTTTCAATACACATGTTACACAATGTATCAAAGTACTTACCCTTAGAGATGAAACAATGCCAATCCCTTATATCTTTTAAAACAAAAATCAAAACTCGTATCTTCAATCAGAAATTCATTACTTATTATTTAAACTGGTTATCGTTCCTGTTGTTGTTCTGCTACCTTACACCAGTGACCCCTGGGGAAGACAACGACTCAGCTGCATCTATATAAGCTGATTCACCATTCCATGGCCAGCAACTTAAAACACGTCTTTCTCACAGACCCACTGGGAACCCTTCCCACTGGAAAAAAATCATTCCCAGTAGGAAATTATACTCTAATTTTTGTCCCCACTGAAAATATTTAGATATGCAAATCCTTACTGCTAATTATTGTGGTATTTTTCCATCCCTTCTGAATTTTCTGGCTAGAAAACAATGGAATTCAATTCCCCAGCCATAAAAAACATGAAAATATCAATCCCCCATCGTTATTTTACACCCCACTGGCTGATATAATCCCACCGGGTCTGTGAGAAGGGGTGTTTTAAAATATTAGTCATCGTTGTTATTACTTCTTATGTACAATATCCCTGTATCATAACACACCCCTGTATCACAGAACAATATCCCTGTATCATAGCACACCCCTGTATCATAGGACACCCCTGTATCACAGTACAATGCCCCTGTATCATAACACACCCCTGTATCGCAGAACAACACCCCCTGTATCATAACCCACCCCTGTATAACAGTACAAAATACCTGTATCACAGTACAATACCCCTGTATCATAGGACACCCCTGTATCACAGTACAATACCCCTGTATCATAACACACCCCTGCATCGCAGAACAACACCCCTGTATCATAACCCACCCCTGTATAACAGTACAAAATACCTGTATCACAGTACAATACCACTGTATCATAGGACACCCCTGTATCACAGTACAATACCCCTGTATCATAACACACCCCTGCATAACAGTACAATACCCCTGAATCATAGCACACCCCTGTATTGCAGTATCGCAGTATCAAAGTATACCTATGTGCCAGAGTACAACCCTATATACACATACAATATAGACCAATTTCGGCAAAATCCAGTTAGAAACTATTTTCAAGCAAACCTCAAGTAAGCTGCCTGTTCCTAACTGACACAAAATTTCACCCACGAAATAAAAACATACAAAAAACTTTGCGCAGGTCCAAACGGGAAATATTTGAAGACGTTGAGCTATCAAGGTGTTACTAAATCATCCTGTACATATTCTTTCTATCATTTAGTAGGTAAAGGGCTGATCGTGAGTGAAAATGACGTCATACGGAATCGGTCTATATTCATGTATCACATAACCTCCCTGTATCACAGTACAACCCTGTATCACAGTACAACCCTGTATCACGGGTGGACTTAAGAGAGTTTCAATCATAATTTAACAGATGGTAGCTTCGCATTATTGCCTTTTCAAGCAAGTGCAAATGCCAATTGTCTAAATCTGCGGTTCCTCTTGTACTGAGAAGAATTATAGGCGATCAAAATAATGTAGTTGGCACCTCATTGGTGGTAGCATATCGCAAATTCCAAGGAACTTCCATGACGTGAAGTGTTCCTACTTCATCACCAGCTGCTAGTAATTGTTGTTTGGCTGAAAAGAAAACAGAATTTAACGTCAAACAAACATTCGTTCAACACCCGTAGCGATATAATGACGAGTTTATATGCGGGTGTTTTTCTGCGACGGAGACGGTTAGTTTCTGATTTGTCTAGATCTTGATCAACTGAGGACGACGGTAGCAAGCACTTTGCCCTGGAATTTTGTGGGTCAGAACTGCGGGTCACTTCACCGTCCTCCACAGTGAAAATCCATAAACTCGCTAATTGGTAGGGGGTGTAGCATATCGCAATGTGAGTCCTTAGGGTTTTGTCTATGTCCGGTTAATAATGTGTCTGTAAAAAAAAAATTCACCGGAAGTAAAAATTTTGATTTCAAATGTTACATTTGATTTTCCATGGCACATAATACATTTAAAGGATTACTACTAATAAAGGTAATTCCTATCCTAACAAGATCAAACTAACTCACGTGACATTTGGAATGGTGAAACAGTGATTATTGGAACGGGCGAAACATTTTGCGTTAAAAACGGTTCGTGACTCCTGTACGTAAAAACAAAGAAACATTCGGGAATGATAAATGCATACTACCGGAAAATTCAACTATCAAAATTTGCGAACAGTGAAAAATTGACGGAAGTCAGCCAAATTGTTATACAGTCATTTTAAATGAACATACAAATGTATAATTTTCAGCAAGAGTAAAAAATCAAATTTTAAATCTTCCCTGAAAAATTTCATTTGTCTTTGTTGGATAGAAATTTGTACGTCAAAAATCGAAAATTAGGGGCGATTTTTTACCCACGTGGTATTCCTATGATAAAACTAAATTGCTAGGCGACTATTTCGGACAAAATATAAAACAAGCAAAAAATAATGGAAGGGATATATATTTTTAGGTATGTACATACTGATACTATCTCCTTACAGTTTTCGTATTATCGATTATCTGAGAGCTGCTGAAAGTTTACAAATGAACGAACGAACGAAAACGGAAAAATGAGACAAATGCGTGAACTTACTTATCTAAGAGATCCCAGACATCAATATTTCCGTCAGCTTTTCCGATGAAAAAGACGGAAGGTCGAGACGGGCTCCACATGCCACTTGTCAATTTACAGTCGTGGGGGTATGATTGTATCAAAGGTCCAAACTGAAAGAAACATTTTACGATACTAAAAGAAACATTTTACGAAACTGAAAGAAACATTTTACGACACTGAAAGAAGTATTTTAAGAAACTAAAAGAAACATTTTACGATACTGAAAGAAATATTTTACGAAACTGAAAGAAATGTTTTACGAAACTGAGAGAAATGTTTTACGACACTAAAAGAAACATTTTACGAAACTGAAAGAAGTATTTTACGAAACTGAAAACAAAGTTTACAATCCTCTGATCCTGTTTTAAAAGAAAGTAGTTTATCAAAAAACATGACATATTTAATCACTCCATGCTTTCAAAAAGCGATGGGAAAGGAGTGTTAAAACCTAACCTTCAATAGACAGCTAAAGAGAAGGGAGCCTTCGGACCGCCATCAACTGCGGTTTTGACAGTCTAACTATACATTAAACATACCGTGACACCATCTTTCCAGATTGAGAAAGTCCATCCACCAACGGTCAAGAAGATAGTCTTGTTAAAAGGAGATTTCTGTAAGGTGTTGATGGTACTGTCGTGTGCGTCGAACGAATGTTCTGGACGATTTGCTGTTGAAGAGATTTAAAGTAAAATAAAGCTGTTTTATTGGTTGGCATTAATGCATAAAATGAATCGTTTCGATTCCTTTTGAACGAATGTTCTGGATGGTGTTTAAGAGATGGAATGTTTAAAGTGAAATAGAGCTGTTTTATTAGTTGCCATTAATGTATAAAAAAGAATCGATTCGATTACTTTCGAGTGAATGTTCAGGGCGATTCGCTGTTGAAAATATTGAAGATTTAAAGTGAAATAAAGCTGTTTTATTGGTTGGCATAAATGCATAAAATGAATCGTTTCGATTCCTTTTGAACGAATGTTCTGGATGATGTTGAAGAGATTTAAAAGTAAAATAAAGATTTTGGCGTTCTATGGTTGGCTGGTATTGATGTATAAATGAATAAAGCATTGACTTGATTATTTTTGAACAAACGCTCTTGGCCATTGCCTATTGGAAAGACATTTCATTCAGAATGCAATGAAGCCATTCTATTGGTTGGCATTGGCGTATATCGAAAAATACAAATAGAGTGAATTCTATTTATTTCGAAAGAATGCTTTGAGACATTCCATTGAAAAAGGCTGTTCTATTGATCTTGATTGATGTGATCCCAAGAAAGACCTAATGGGGTGGCTTCGAGTAATTTCAAAAGAATGCTATGGAAAGTTTATGCTGGAAGAGATTATGGTTTCTTTCGAGGCGCCTTCAAAATCTCCTGACTCTAATAAAAAAAGCATATGGATTTACGGTGGTGTTACTTACAAACAATTTTTCCAGTGTCAATGTCTTTAGTTGGTTTCCAGTCCAAATAAATCACTTCACCATCCTTAAACGAGAAAGATGAAATGAATGAAATGAATGAGGAGCTGAATAGACTTATTACTTTCTCGTATATATTACACCTCCAAGTTACCGGAATGGGTCCTACTCCTTTTCGGCGAAGCATGAGCCTGTGCGCGACATACAGATATCAGACGATGCTTAATGATTACACTCGAGCAGAGCGGGAGGGCGTACGCATTCGCAAGCTTGAGCATGAATGTAACCACACTACAATGTCTGAGATATCTATCAACGCTCTTTCAACAGAGCTGTGGTACCATATTCTCCTCATATGGTAAGGGTTGACTCAGGCGAAGGTATACTAACTTGCCAAAAGAGTCGAAGTGCTACGGTGAGAATCGAACTCGGGTCGCTTGTCGAGAGCCGAGCGCGATGACCACCATACCACTTAGCCAATATATAGTTCGTGTTATACACATGAACAAATGAGAATACATGTAACGTTATATGGACGTCAGGGACGTCAGATGAACGTTGTTATGACGTTCTGTGCCAGCTGGGATAGTCCGCGTTATGCACATGAATAAATGAGAATACCTCGGTAGCAACGTAAAATTTGGAATTGATGTTATCCAGTGATTTGGGTTCATCTTTTTTCTTGAAGGATGTGAAATTATTATCCTCTTCCTCGACAGGTTGCGTTAAAGGGATATCTGGAATCAAAGAGAATTATGTTTTCCGTACGGCGAAAGATTACAAGAACCGGGAACCGGGGTTAAACCACAGATATCTTATACACCCCATTTTTGAGCAAAATAATTCTTCATCTTGGATAAAGTGACGTCACAATCTAGCTTGCGAGATTCTTGAAATTTTGAAGTAATTGCAGTGTCAAAATACTCCAACAGTGAAACCAAGGTTTCTACTGCGGTCTACTGTAGTCTACTCTCAGCGAAGATGATGCATTATTTTGCTTCAACTGTCGTCGCTTGAGAAATACAGTACAGCTCTATCTAGTGATTTATATGAGATGTTTGTGGGTTAAACTGGTTATCAGTATGTGATTAAGTTGGGAACCTAGATAGATAGGATTGATTTTTTACGTGAATAACCAAGTAATCTAGGACTTTCAGACAGTCTTTCGATTGTTTATTGAAGTGATCCACGGCAAGCCGGCTCGGCTGTCTATAATTGCTCCACTTAAAAAGGTCCCGAAAAGAATGCAGAGACTCAATTATACTTTGTTCAAATTTCTTTGAAAAACAGTGAAGGCACATTTACTATTAGATGAACGTTGAAACTTCACGCAATGGAAGCTTGAGTAAATCACAGAGAAAAGAGACACCAACCTGGCCGTCTAGCGGAACTTTGCACTTCATCGATAATGAATTTGACAGGGCTGCATTCGCCTGAGCCACGCAATCGATGGGCTGTCACCTAGAATTGGAAGATTTATAGATAGATCTGAAGTCACTTGCTCCCCGCAGACATTTGCTTCATCCTTGCAAGGACTCGTCAGTACAACTCAGGAAAATGAGTATAGACTGCTGTTGTCACCAGAGTGACAAACAAATAAAAGTTTCAAGCAAAATCGCTTGTGATGAGCGGATTAGCATGAGCTTGTTCCTCAACAGAGTCTAAAAGAACAAACGCTCTGAGCGTAATTTAGCAAAAATACATAACCGTAAACTCGCAATACCTTGACAAACCTACATGTTTCTCTTTCAAGATGTTATATCCCCCTCTTAAATCTAAAGGGTCGCGGAAAGACGTCAAACTTTGCAAGAATATATCCCAGCCTAGAAACCTATCAGCGATAACAAAAAAAAATTATCTCACCTTTAAAAGTGGTTTCCATGACAAATCAAGATGTTGGAAAGTCGTTACTCGATTGGAAGACGTGTTTTCGGGCATTGGTGTTCGAGCGACGCCTGATTTAGATGCACGCGTGTCCCAAAACAAAACATGTCTAAATAAAAAATAAATCGATATATTCTGATGCTTTTACAGCACAATAATTCTTCTTATCATATCAATATGCTTGCATCAAGCTCTGTCACAACTTGTGCGAAAACTCTAATTCGAAGTTCTTCTATTCGATAATATTGAAAGTAACCGTCAACAAGAAACTCTACTATTTGATACGCTCCCTTATTCCATGAAAATCCGACTCCCCTTGAAAAAATCGAATTCGAGAGCGCCCACGTCGAAAAACTCACCCGTCAGACGACGCCGTCATGATTTGAGAACAATAACGCAATCGATTTTCTAAAACGGCTCCCATACGGCCAATCTGTGAATGTAAGTAAAGCAAGTATATTTATCCTGTGGCTGTCTATCCTGTGGCTGTCTATCCTTTTTTCTATTTGCGCTAGATCTGGGAGAATGAATGCTGAGGTGAAGCGTCACATCTACTCTAAGTTCCCGCCTAGATCAGATTACCCAATCATGGCTTGTACACTAGTGATGTGATCAAAGATGGCGGATATAGCTTAGTCCAGGGATATATAAAGGTCAGTGGGGGGATATCATTGTTTGTTCGAATTACAGAGAGATTTGAGTTAATGGAAGCATATCAAGAGGGTTTATTTTTGACGGAGACTGGGAATAAGTCTACTGTTTATCAAAACTTTACCTCAATATCGTCAGGAATCCATTGTATGTCAGTGATAGGCATACGATGTGAATTTTCGATACTTGAAACTGCACAATAACGAACTTTCGGTGATAATTCCGTTGTATTTGTATTGTAGAAAGATGGCTGGAGAGTATGAGAAGAAATAAATTCATCATGAGATCTTATTTCAATGAAATCTAAAGTGGCAAATTGAAATACCTTTTTCACGCCTTTTGTTTATGGCGAGTTTGTACTGGGTTCACCGCCAATATACGTATTTCATATTAGATTCATGTAAAAAGGTCAAGAAAATACGTCGAATAAAGCTCTGATTAGTTTAGACATGCAAAGATTACCTCATGCTTTGGACATTTTGAAAAAATATACTTATGTGTGCAATATTCAACCAATCAGAGGTTAACTCGATGTTTTTCGTAACTTTTTTAAATGAATCTGCTACGAAATACATGTATTCTCGGTAAACCCGGTACATAAACTCGCTGCACAAAAGGCTTGAAAAATGTATTTGAATTTGCCACTGCAGATTTTGTCCGAATGAGATTTTATGATGAATTTATTCCTTCCGTGTGAAAGAAAAAACATAAATAAAATCATTAGCATGGATACAGACAAGGATTCTTGAATTTCAAAGTGCCTTTCAAGAGTAGCGCTAGAAAACATTTTTTCACCTAATTCTTCAATTATTTATTCAATTTCCCTGTTCCTTTTTGTTACTGTTCTTGTTCGGTTCATAGTGGCCCTTCGTGGAGACAATCCTTGAGCTGTCTAAAAGCTCAAGGATTTTTCGGAGCCAGCCACTTAAAACATAAAAGGTTATTACCAGATTGGACATATTTTGGTTGGGGTTACTTCCTTGTCCGTGTGTTTTATGGTTGACCAATAAATCATTGTAATTTTTGATGTCCCACAACACAATCTGTAGAAATATCAATGAAATAGTAGAACAGATTAGCCTTTTTCTATATAGCCTTTGTTTTTATAACCCTATTCATAATATGCACCATTGTACTCTCCTCCACGGACCCAACAGTTGATTGGTTGAAAGTGACGTATTGGCTGATTTTACGTTATTTACAACCATTCAGGTGTTGGGTCCGTGATGTGACATCAGAAGACATTACAAAGGCGTTTATCGGCGATCCAAAAAATATTAGCAATCTGATTGGTTAAAAAGAGTACAATATGTCTTGTATTTTACATGTAAAAATATAAATTGACGAAAAGATGTTGTTGCATTGTAGCGGTAGCAGCGATCTAACGTCACTTTGCTACAAAAGTGCCCTGCGCTTTCTCCCAACACAAATAGTGCATTTTTTAGATCACCGATAAACCAGTTATCAGACATTAGCTCGTACAATATGGAAATATTTCACTCGTTCCGGATTTTCCGTATATTTTCCTCGCCTAAAGGCTCGGAAAAATCTCGGAACTCTTAAAATATTTCTCATATTGTACTCGCACTGTCCGATAACTATTACATATCATGAATTAGAAGATGTTTATATTTTAAGGTTGACTGTATCCTGATTGTGAAAGTTCTTTTAAGCAAAATTCCTAAAAAAATGCTGATGCAGCATTTTTGAAGTTAATTTTTAGGGAACTTAGTCGACCAAATGAGACAAATGTCCATTATGGAAATCTAATCTTCAAACTCTGTTAGTTAGATGGTACAATCTGTTTCTGTCAATAAGGAACTTCAAAATTGACTTTCCGAGGGCTCTTTAGGCCAGTCGCCGTATGCCCTTCAATGTTGAATAAATATTTTCTCCGGCGTTGCCAGCATAGTAAATTCTGGTTTTGAAGTCCCAAGGGCCATATTACCGAGTTTATGTATGTGTGTTTTCAGCGACGAAGACGGTAAGGTTCTAATTTGTCTACATCCTGACTGACTGAGGACGACGGTAAATCAGCACTTTTACCGTCCTCGATTTTGCGGGTCAGAACTGCGTGCGAGTTTTTCAAAATCGCTTCAGTCATTTTACCGTCCTCAAAAGTGCAAATACATAAACTCGCTATTATGAGAAAATAGAAAAATAGAAAACCTTTTTGGTACTGCTTGAAAAGGTTGAAAGAAAAAAAGGAATCTTCACCACCGGCCTATTTGTAAAGATAAAGTATGAAAACAAATTCATTCAAAAAACGAGGAAAGCAACGCGCTTATAACCGACCTGTCCATTGAAGCATCCAGCGCAAACGATGTTGGGATCTGATGGATTGAATTTGAAACACAAAATATCGTCTGGCGCTTCCAGTAGTAACTGAAAACAAAAGGAAATACTATTTGTCAAGATGGCTAAGCTTTACTAACCCTGGAGGTTTGATTTGGGTTTTCAGAGCAGTGCCCCTACTCGATTAGTTTACTGGACATCCATACTCTCTATTCAAACTTACACCACATAAGCAAAAATTCCATTAGAAGCTACTCAGTAAGAGTATGGTATTTATTCCCAGCAACTACTCGATGTGTTACAGTCTATTGCAGATTATCAAATTTATAAAATTTGATTAACATCTGAAGCCCTCAAAAGACGAAACAGTTCAGTCTCAAAATTAATCAATCAATATATCAGATCTTACCCAGCGGCGAAAGGTTTCTTTTCTGAGACGAAAATGGATTTTACACAGCAAATTAGCACACACTGTTCTTGAAATTTTGGAGAATTTAGAGACATGAAAGCCTCTTTATATACTTCTTTGAGAAAATAATCTGTCTGAGACGGTAGAACTTTTAACACTACTTACCAAGGGATGAATAGGGTCAGCGAAACTCCAAATAAGGATTAACGAAGGTGATTGAGAAGCTCGTGTTGTTTTATCGATCCTCTCGTAAAATGACATGTGCTCCGTACAGGATACTGCAATCACACCTGTGAAAATATATAGACAAATAAGGATTAACGAAGGTGATTGAGAAGCTCGTGTTGTTTTATCAATCCTCTCGTAAAATGACATGTGCTCCGTACAGGATACTGCAATCACACCTGTGAAAATATATAGACAAATAAGGATTAACGAAGGTGATTGAGAAGCTCGTGTTGTTTTATCAATCCTCTCGTAAAACGACATGTGCTCCGTACAGGATACTGCAATCACACCTGTGAAAATATATAGACAAATTTTTTTTCTCATAAAATCATGTTATAAAAGTAAGAAAGTTCCGAACAGTTGAACAGTTGACACTCTCTAATTCAATTTTTGCCGAATAAAGGATTGTATCTAATATCAGAGCGCCGTTTCTTATGGGAGTTTCTTGTTGACGGTGATTTTCAATATTATCGAATACTGGAGTGTATCGAATATTAGAGCGTCAAATTAGAGAGCGTTGACTGTATGTCTGAAATTTTTAGTTCAACTGACAAGAGTAATGTGCTACGCACTGCTATCAAACCTGTAAAAAATACAAAGGAAAACAATTTCGAAAGCATCCAAAACTATTTCGACGACGGAAAAATTTTCAAGAAAAAGAGGGTGCAGGTTTTTTATCGAGTTTGTGCAAGATTAGAAAAAATAAAAAATGTTAACTTAGTCCATTCAATAGATCTTATAACCGTCCGGTATATACAACGCTGTTTTGACAATGTCCGTTTACTTTACGGACAGCAAGGTGCTGCCAAATTTTAAAGTGATGACATCGCATAGATATTACATTCCTTTACACACTACAATCATGGTCGAATTATATTGAGATTTTAGTGTATTTTTACGTTTTCTAGAATTTAAAGTTTCGGGCGAGAATTGCGGCTTTAGTACTTTATTTCATTGGAAATTCGTCATATTCCGCTTTTTTTGGGAAAAACTGTATACACTAGATATTGAACGTTTTTTCGGAATTCGCAGACGTACCTTTTATGTGTGGATGCCATTGTATATCATGAACTGTCTTGTTCTTGCTGAACTGTAAATCTGTGAATGATTGATACTCCTGTGAAAAAAAGGTGATATTTTGATTTGATTCAACTCGAGATTTTTCTCTATGCAATAGCGAGTTTATGCAGACACATTAGCAAGTTTATGTATTTGGACTTTTGAGGTGTGACTGAAGCGATGTGGAACAAGCCGTAGTTTTGACCCCACTCCACCACCCTCAACGTGTAATTACATAAATTCGCTAATGTAAAATTCATGGGAGTTTCAAAATAATATATACGATTCAGAAGACGAAGAAAACTGAAGATCAAGTTACTATGTTGTGTATCACACCCCTATATCAGAATAGATGGGACCATCAAACCACGGGAAAAATTGGTCCAAAATTCACCCCGGATGTAATTTTTAATTTCAAGTGGAAAACTAAAGATATCTGATCTCCACTAGGAACGATAATCAAATGCATAATATATATCTCTGCAGGATTTTTTTCAGCTGAACCAAAGGAAATTCGAAATTATGAAAAAATTTGACCTACTGCACAGGAGTACAACAGAAGTTAAAGTGTAGGATCATTATCATTGAAGGTGATTTAAAGTACATTAGAAAGTACACTAGACTCCCTCTAATTCGATCTCCAAGGGAACAACAATTTTCTTTGAATTATAGAAGGATTCGTATTACTCTTGTCTCCCGAATAGAAGTCCCCGCTCTTATTAAGACCCCCCCCCCCGCTAATTAAATTCGAATAATTTAATATCTTATTACAGTGTAGGATTCGGGAGACAAGAGTATGGGGAGTGTTTTATGACTTTTCAGCTGAACGGGACAATTTTTTTTCTCGAATTATTGTAAATTTCGAATAATAAAGGTTCGAATCAGAGAGAGTTTGACTATATGTCAAATCAAAATTGACGTCATACAAATGTTCATTTCAAATAAAATCTGACGTCAAAATTCTCATTTGCTTTAAGAAAAATTATCATTCAAAAACATCCTTTCAAAATTCTGCATTCGACGAAAACAAACAGACACAGCAGTATGTAGAGTTTGTTGGTTCAATCTTATGTAAGTTTCGATCTTTATTTACATGCATTAGGAATACAATTGAGAGATTGGATCCAGACCTCCGATGTTTGTGAATTTGTAGATTAGAAATATTAAGCGAATTTTGCCCAAACCCACTTTTAGTGACATTTATAAATCTTCGGGATATATATTATTACTTTACTGTGTGTACATCTGAATTCGAAGCGTAGTGGTGTAGTGGTTATCGTGCTTGACTTCTGTCCAGGAGGCTCGAGTTCGATACCCACCGTGGCACTACGATTCACTTGGCAAGTGAATGCTCCTTCGCCCGGGTCAACCCATGCCATGTGAGGGGAATTGGGTACCATAACTCTGATACAAGAGTATGGGTAGGATATTCCAGACATTGTGGTGTGCCGAGACACTTAGGGGGCTCTACACTTGCGAGGACATCCGTTCTCCCGTGTAGTTCGAGTGTCGTGGTATACACCATGGCTCGGCAGCTCGCATCTACAGGGTTGCAATGTCTGCTTGCGCTGTAATTCCTACTCCACCGTGGGTAGGACCCATTCTGATGCATCGGAGGGTATATCTATCCATGTATCTATCTACTTCTGAATTCAGGCTAAATAGAGACTAGGCGTTTTTATTAGAGAGTCTCGTATCTAGAACACTTTTCTGTGAAAGTCTGTATATTTCAATTTGAGTTTGGTATTTTCTATGAATTTAATGTGTGTTTTATTTTTGGACTTTTAAAATTTTGCAAAACGTTCAATCCTACCAAGGGCCCCCTACCAAAGATATCGGCGGAAGAACTTTTGTAGATTTGAATTTAATTCCTTTGTCACGTATTATTAAGGTGCCGTAGTATAGTGGTAGTCGACCTTGGCTTCTGTGCAGGCGGCCAGGGTTCGATTCCCACTCACGGCAGTTCACTTGGCAAGTGAACGTTCCTTCGCCCGGGTCAACCCATGCCATGTGAGGGGAATTGGGTAGTCAGTTCAAGGTGCTGACGGGACGCTCATTAGTAAGCGTCTATAGTTGCGAGAATAGGCCTCTAAAGCCTCCTGCAACTCAACCAAATAGAAATAGAAATAGAAATAGACTAAATTTCGCGGTTGATGCTGACTTTCACCGAAATTCTTTAATTTTCCTAGGGACGTCTAATGATTTTTTTGCAAAAATTATACTTCGCGACTGATACACAAATCCACAATGATCATGTTCCCTAAGGTATGCTAAGTCACTGTAGAAGATATAATCCTTTATAAGAATAATTCTTTTGAAGATACCGTACACGAATGCTACCTTAAGGGAAGAAATTTTCGCGGTTCACACCTCAAAATTTGGAAGTTTCGCGGAATGAAAGGATTTTATGTTAGAAATATGGCCTATTTTATCCTAAAAATACCAATTTTATAAGTGATTTTTTAAATCATGAGAATATTGGTGTTTCGCGGAATAATTTCGCGGCTTTGTCGAAAAATTAAATTCCCCGAAAATTTTTTCCGCGAAAATTTTTTCCCTTAAGGTATCAAAAAATTATGCTAAATTTCAGCCCGGAAATTTTGTCCAGGTTTCAGTGAAATTTCGTCTAATTCTACTGAACTTCTGAGACAATCGCCAAAAATAAATCCACCCAAAATTAATTTATTGTCAGCAAAAATATCAAACGAAGTCCATCATGGCAAATACTTGGCCATGATGATGCTTTATGTATGCACGCCTCGGTCGAATCTTCGCCATGGTGGTTTTCTGATTTTTAATATTAAAAGATAATGAAAGCGAGAATTGAAAACGCCTTTCTGTAAGGAGTTTGTCTTGGATAGGGAAAGGCTATAATTTCTAGCGAGACTGTAACTTTGATATCGCTTGTTTCCAAAATTAATTGATTGCCGGCAAAATTATTGAATGAAGTCCGCCATGGCAAATACTTGGCCATACTGATGCTTTATGAATGTAACATCTTGACCAAATATTCGCCATGATAGTTTTCTAATTTTAACTTTCAAAAGATAATAAAGAGAGTTTTTGACATAAATTAAAAATGCCTTCTGTAAAGAGTTGTCTTGGATTTATGAAGGAGAGAAAAGTTAATTTTAAGTGAATCTAGCTACAAATATAGCTTGTTTCCAAATTGATTGATTGTCAGCATGAATATTGAATGAAGTCCATCATGGCAACTACTTAGGGATGGCGATGCTTTATATATGTAACGCCTTGACCAAATGTTCGCCATGGTGGTTTTCTGATTTTACCGTTAAATAATTCCAAGGATAACAAGTGTTAGTTTTGGACATTACACATTCCGTCTAAAGACTGCAAATCTATGGGTAATCTACAATCGTTTAACAGAGTGACGTCACGTTGTCATTCCACTATGAAGACTTCCCACAATTTCACCCTTCACACAACGTTGTTTCAACGTTTATCTAACGTTCACAACGTCCATATAACGCTAGATGAACGTTGAAACATCGCTGTGTGCCAGCTGGGTAATGTGACTTAAAACAATGAGCAAAAGAAAGATCAGCCTCGAAATTCAAAATAACCCGACTTCCAGACCAGGTTTGTTAATTAATAGCCATTAATCACATTGTTATTTACAACAATGGGCTCTTCCAGAAAAAAATTGTACATGGGGGGGGGGTGGAGGATATAACAATTTTTAGTGATTTACCCCGAACAGGGTGACTTTTGGCCCCCCGGACAGTAGGTTTTACCCCCCGGACAAGCTTCTGCTGACCCCCCGGACTACCCAAATTACCCCCGGACAGAGCAAATTTACCCCCGGACAAGGCAAACTTTGATGATTTTTTGCTACCCCCAGGACAAAATATCCTCCACCCCAATGTACAATTTTTTTCTGGAAGAGCCCAATACGTATTCACAAAAGCCCTAGTTACATGGTACATGGAATCGAATCTAATTCCAAACGAGGAGAAAGGTATGACGTCAAAATTTACGTGACGTCAAATATAAATATTTTTTTACAAAAGCAATGATTAGAATTCACAACTTTCTTGCAGCCAGTCTTGAGCTAACTTACAACTTTTAAACTTGCAGAAATAAGAAAAGGATATAGAAATATTTGGTTCGTTGGTCTTGTACTCAAAAATTTTCAGGTAGTTTTTTATTCTCTTGCAGTAAACATTTTAGTCGTTCAAAATGAACAAAGTTTGCCGAGTAGCATCAATAAAGGGAGTATTGAAGTTCTCCAGGCTTTCGACATTGACTACTTACTCGGTTCTCTTGGTATTATTATCTGTTATCAAAATACAGTGAATAATAGATATTCCAATTAGAGAGAATTGATTGTATAAAGGCATGCCAGTGATAATTAAAAAACAAGGAGATTAAATACATTTGGAGTCGGACCCGTCGATTTCTCTTTGTTTTGAACATATTGTTTCAGCTCATCTCCGGTGTTTTTCTATAGGGTTTAGACAACGAAAAAAGTTAGTTTCCAAGGAAGGTCTCGTCGCTCGGATTCACAAAGATCCATGTATTAATTGGACTGGGATTGGAAGACATAGAGATGATTTCTCTTGTCTTGTCATATTACACGGTGTTTCACTGAAGGGTAGAGTTGATGAAAAAGTAACAAGTTCCTAAGGAAGGTCTTGTCGCCGGATTCTCAAAGGGTCCATGCATTAAGTGCACAGGCATCTGGGAGCCTTCGACGAGGTCTATATCTCTTGAATATTTTGTTGTATCTGTATCTTTGCTAGGATATTTTGAAATTGACTTTTCTCTATAGGGTGTATACAATGTAAAAAGTAACAAACTCCCATGGAAGGTCTCGTCGCGGGATTCTCAAAAACGCATGCGCATTAAATGTAATGGTGGATTTTGAGAGCCGTCGCTACAAATTCTCTTTGCTTTGAACATATTGTTCTAGCTTTTTCTGCGATGTTTCACTGAAGGGTTTAAACAATGCAAAAGTAATAAGGTCCCATAAGAGGTCTCGTTGCCGAATTCTCAAAGGCCCATGCATTAAGTGCACAGGCATTTGAGAACCTTCGACGAGGTCTCTATATCTTGAATATTTCGTTTTATCTGTATCATTGCTAGGATGTTTTGGTGTAGACTTTTCTCTATAGGGTGTATACAAAGAGAAAAGAAAAGAAACAAGCTAGATGCTGAATGGACCTACCTGATGATGAGAGTTAGATAGCAATGCGAGGAGAAAAATGAAAAAAATCAGTCAGAAAATGCATAACGCAAAAAATTCATCATTGATTGTTGATGGGGGGGGGGGGGGAGAGGAAAAGAGTTGTAAGGAAAAAATAAATAGAAAGTTCTGGTCGCAAAAATCAGTTTTATTGGCAATTGAATCATACTTGATGGTGAGCATTGTTGTCAATAATGTTTTTGTGTGAAAAAAATTGGAAATATAAGGAAAAAATTCAATGAAAATCTGCAAAAATGGCGATTTCCGGTATTTTCCACCGGAAGAAATTTTTCTCAAAAATCGAACTCGGCCATGATTTGAGAATTGCGAATACGCATCTCTCTGCAAAAAATCAGAAAAAATCAAAAGATGAAAATTCGAGGAAATGTCAAAAAACCGGTTTTTCCGGCATATTCCCGGCATTTTCGGCCGGAAAAAATGTTTTTCGAAAATCGAGCTCCGTCACATTTTAGATATTATCATTTTGCATCAGTGTGAAAAATTTCATAAAAAAATATAAAGTACAGCTCGAGAAATTCAAGAAATACTGTCTTTCCAGCGAAAATAGGTTGTTCCGGAGATTTTTAAATAGTTCCGGCTTCAAAATTCAATTTTATTGAAAATTGAAACATGCTTGATGGTGGGCATTGCTATTAATAATGTGTTGGAATGAAAAAACAACTATTTAAAAGGAAAAAGCCCAATAAAAACCCAGAAAACGGCGATTTCCGGCATATTTCAGGCATTTTCCGCCGGAAAAAAATTTTTCTCAAAAATCGGACTCGGCCATGTTTTGGGCATTGTTAATACGCATCTTTGTTCAAAAAATCAGAAAAAACTAATGATAAAATCTCGAGAAAATGCTAAAAAACCAGTATTTCCGGCATATTTCCGGCTTTTTCGGCCGAAAAAAAATGTTTTTCGAAAATCAGGCTTCCTCACATTTTAGGTATTATCATTTTGCATCAGTGTGCAAAATTTCATAAAAAAATATAAAGTACAGCTCGAGAAAATCAAGAAATACCGTTTTTCAGGCGAAAATGGGCTGCTCCGGCGATTTTTAGAAAGTTCCGGCTTCAAAACTCAGTTCTATTGACGATTGAACCATGCTTCATGGTGGGCATTGCTATTAATAATGTTTTTGTGTGAAAAAACAACGAAATATAAGGAAAAAGTCCGATGAAAATCTGCAAAAATGGCGATTTCCGGCATATTTCCGGCATTTGCGACCGGAAAAGATTTTTTCTCAAAAATCGGACTCGGCCAAGTTTTGGGCATTGCTAATACGCATCTTTTTGCAAAAAATCAGAAAAAACTAATGATGAAATCTTGAGAAAGTGCCAGAAAACCGGTTTTTCCGGCATATTTCCGGCATTTTCGGCCGGAAATGATTTTTTTTCGAAAATCGGGCTCCGTCACATTTCGGGCATTACCATTTTGCATCATTGTGCCAAAAATCAAAAAAAACTAATGAGCCAATCCTGAGAAAAGCTGGTAACAGACGGACGGACGAACGGACGAACGGACATGGGTTAATTCATAGGACCTCCACCGGGGCACCCGGAGGTAGGTCCAACAAGCTCCCATGGAAGGTCTCGTCGCGGGATTCTCAAACCCACATGCATTAAATGTAATGGTGGTTTTTGAGAGCCCTCGCTACGAATTCTCTTTGCTTTAAACATATTATTGTTCCAGCTTTTTCTGCTATGTTTCACTGAAGGGTTTAGACAATGAAAAAGCAAGCTCCCAAGGAAGGTCTCGTTACCGGATGCTCAAAGGTCCATGCATTAAATGCACAGGCATCTGGGAACCTTCGACGAGGCCTCTATATCGTGAATATTTTGTTCCATCTGTATCTTTGC
The DNA here is from genome assembly GCF_902728285.1 of Clytia hemisphaerica. Lineage (NCBI taxonomy): Eukaryota > Metazoa > Cnidaria > Hydrozoa > Leptothecata > Clytiidae > Clytia > Clytia hemisphaerica. The sequence goes on along the minus strand of NW_027103595.1, from coordinate 962,457 downwards.
TAGGATGCTTAGGTGTAGTCTGAGTGAGTAACAAGTTCCCGAGGCAGGTCTCGTCGCTCTGGATTCTCAAAAACTCATGCATTAAATGCAATGAGGAGCTATAATCATAGCTACGATTTTTCTTAAAGGAGGGTCTCGTCGTCGGATTCTCAAAGGCGTCCATGCATTAAGTGCACAGGCATCTGGGAACCTTCGACGAGGTCTCTATAAATGAATTGACTGCTACGAGGTCTTTTTGCATTAAATGTTAGAATCATAGGTACGATTTTTCTTTGCATCTGGCTTATCCAAAATCAATCTCTCTAAGTCGAGCTCATCTTTTGAATAAAAACTACTCATGACTCATGAGAGAATTCTTTGAGTGTGTAAGTCAAATAGTAAAAAATAAGTTCAAAGTTTCCAAACATATTCCAACAACATGAAAGCCTAAGTTGACTTTTCTTGGCAGAAATTTGAAAAAACGGCTTCTTTTCATGGAAAGTATTTCTCTAAAAGTTCAGCTCAGGGCTACTTAGACTACATAATATATTGACGAAGAATATTCGACAATATGGTTTGCGGACCGTAATGTACGAAGTAAACAACCGGTACTCTATTATAAAAAGGAATTTTCTTTCTGTAAATAATCCCCCTTTATTGTTGGAATATTGCAAATCGAGCTGACAATATATTACGGACACCTTTTCAATATATTGTCGACATTCAGCAATATATCATCAATATATTGCCTGACAATATATTGTGTAGTGTATGTAGCCCTTAACACAATTAAGAATGTCCTTAAAAAAAAGCAAAAAACGAGTTCTTTTGGCTAGCATGGAAGAGGCGTAAGCTTTTCATTGGAAGCCCACGAGGGCTCAATGATGTCACGGCCAAATGACTTTAAGCCTAGTACAATTGGGAATGTGGGAATGTCCTTAAAAAAAGAAAAAAACGAGTTCTCTTGGCTAGCATGAAAGAGGCGTTTTCTTTTCATGGAAAGCTTTCTTCTTAAGTTAAGCCACGAGGGCTTAATGATGTATAAGCCAAATGACTTTAAGCCTAACACAATTAGGAAAGTCATTGAAAAAGCCAAAAAAATGAGTTCTCTTGGCTAGCATGAAAGAGGCGTAATCTTTTTCTGAAGAGCCTCATCGTTACGCATAAAGATCTCAAGAAAACTCGAAATCTTTAATTATGTCCAGGAAGAGATTCTAAAAGATATGGAAGTCTAAGTTGAGTTTTCTTAGCTAGAATTTGAAGAAACCGTTTGTTTTTATGGGAAAGTAGTTCTCTAAGTTCAGCCACGAGGGCTTAATGATGTATAGGCTAAATGACTTTAAAGCTTAACACAATTAGCAATGTCCATAAAAAAAGCAAAAAATGAGTTCTATTGGCTATCATGGTAGAGGCGTATTCTATTTAACGAATGGTTTCCTTTTATATTTTAGCCACGGCGATGACTTTTTTATTTTCGCTCTTTTTTGACTGTTCGTATGAAGCATAAGGGAAATGATTTGTTTTATTTCTATCTGTAACTTTCACAACTTTTTTCTTGGACACTGGATATCTGGAGTGAAATAAAGTTTTGAAGTTTACTACTGAATACTGGATGAAACAAATAGGCAATAAGATTTGAATCAATTGATGGAATACTGTGACAATGGATGTCCTGATAACAAAATTTGAATTTAGAGCTCTGCCATGACGGCTTTAAGATACAAGGAATCTTCTGGTAAAGCATAGTTCAGATCCACTGGCTAGATTGATAGAGCCTTAATCGTTACGCATACAGATTTTAAGAAAACTCAAAATCTTTCGCTAGTTCAAGCAAATAAAGTTACCAAAAGATACCAAAAGACACGGAAGTCTAAGTTGAGTTTTCTTGGCTAAAATTTGAAGAAACGGTTTCTTTTCATGGAACGGTTTTTCCGAAGTTAAGCCACGAAGGCACGATGATGTAACGGCTAAATGACTTTAAGCTTAACACAATTAGGAGTGTCCCTAAAACAAAGTAAAAGACGAGTTCTCTTGGCTATCATGAAAGAGGCGTATTCTTTTTCGTGAAGTCGTCTTTTTTTAGTCCAGGAAGAGATTCTAAAAGACAGGGAAGCTTAAGTTGAGTTATCTTCGGGCAAAGCATAGTTGAGATCCACTGGCTAGATTGGAATACCCTTAATCGTTACGCATACAGATTTAAAAAAACTCAAAATATTTTACTATTCGAGGAAGTGAGGAAGGGAGGAAGTCACAGCATCAGCTGCAGTTTTCAGTTTTTTGTCTTTCTGGCCTTTTCAGTTTTTTCTGTGTTTTGCCCTTTTTGGCCATTTTTTCTGTCTGGTCTGTGTTTTGTTCTCTGTTTTTGCATTTTTGGGATTTTCAGTGCTTTTGGACATTTTCAGTTAATTTATGTTAATTTATGTCAATTTATTCAATAAATTTCAAATAGTATATGTCAACTTTGCTTTATTCTGCATTTTTCATTTATAAATTTTTGGTCTGTATTTTATACACAAGTTGATAAATAGCAGTTCCATTCTCAGTTTTGCATTCATTCCAAAAGGAGCACTTGAAGGGTGAACATCAATTTTTCAACATTTCAACTTTCAACAAGACTTAGTCATTCAATTCAAATATGACTTAGTCACACATTTTTCACACAGTTTTCATACCCAGGCTAGCTGGTAAGTTTTGCTTTTTCTTTTCAGTGTTTGCTTTTCCTGTCTGCCATTTTGCCTGGGTGTTGCCTTTTTGCACTGCTAGGACTTAGCCATTTCAACTTATATTTTTCTTCAACTTAAACTTTTTACATAGACACTTCAATTATAACTTCAAATTCAATATTCTCAATGCAATTAAATTAGACTTCAATTTATTTTCAACTTAGATATTTTTGTAAGACTTAGTTAATTTTTTCATTTTAGTTCGAACCATACTTCAATTGTGTTACGAACACAGCCAGTCTCACCTTCATTTGCCCCTGACCCAACAAGGAAGAGACGGTTTCTTTTCATTAGAAAAAAAATTAAAATCTTTCTCTAGTCCAGGAAGAGATTCTAAAAGACATCGAAGTCTTAATTGAGTTTTCTTGGCTAAAATTTGAAGAAACGATTTCTTTTCAAGGGAAAGCCTTTCTCGAAGTTGAGCCATGAAGGCTCGATGATGTATAGGCGAATGTCCTTAAAGAAAGTAAAATACAAGTTCTATTGGCTTTAATGGAAAAGGCGTATTCTTTTTAATGAATGGCATCCTTTTTTTATTTAGCCACGACGACTCTATGACTTAAGACCTTTTATTAGGTTTTTTCTCTTTGCTTTCTGAAAAAAGATTTTCGTACAGGCTAGGCTAATAAGTATTTGCAACAGTCTGTTTTCAAAGCATTAGTTCCCCATTAGTTATCATTCTTATCAGTATGTTTCTGCCATGTTTTGAGTTCTGCCATGATGGTTTTAAGATATTAGGTATATTCTGGCAAAGCATAGTTGAGATCCACTGACAAGATTGCAAGAGCCTCATCGTTACGCATAAAGATTAAGAAAATTCAAAATCTTCCGCTAGTTCAAGCAAAAATTCTAAAGACATGGAAGTCTAAGTTGAGTTTTCTTGGCTAAAATTTGAAGAAACGGTTTCAATTCATGAAAAACTTTTTCTTGAAGATAAGCCACGAGGGCTCAACGATGTAACGGTCAAATGACTTTAAGCCTAACACAATTAGGACTGTCCATAAAAAAAGAAGCAAAAAACGAGTCCTCTTGGCTATCAAGAAAGAGACGTATTCTTTTTAACGAATGGCTTCCTTTTATATTTTAGCCACGATGACTCTTTAACATTTCGCTTTTTTAAACTGTTTTAATGATGCTGAAAAGAAATTAGAAATTTTCCGGCAAAACATAGCTGAGTTCTCCTGGCTAGATTAGAAAAGGCCATTCGTTTAATGGATGGGTTTCGTTTTTCTGTCTTAACCACGATAGCTCTCTGAAGGTGTATTGCTCATCATTAAAATATATTTTGGAGGTTAAGAGACATTATAGGTTTCAAATAAAGCGGAGCTCTTCTGGCTGGATGGGAAAAGCACATTCATTCCAAGAAAGCGCTTCTTCGTAGAGCCACGATGACTCTCTGAAGGTGTATCGCTCATCATTAAAATATATTTTGGAGGTTGAGAGACATTATAAATCCTCTGAGCTTAAAAGAAAGTGGAGCTCTCCTGGCTGGATGAGAAAAGCACATTCATTTCAAGAAGCATGCTTCTTCAACCAGTCACGATGGCTTTACGCTGTATCGCCCTTTTGTTAAGGGTTTTTTTTATCCTTGCTTTTTGAAAAATGATTTTTTTCTGAGGCTTGACTGTTCTTTCTGTTGCTCGGCTAATTTTTTTGGCATTTTGAGCCTCAAATTGTTCTTATCCTGTTCTTATTTATAGGATGTAATTGAAGTAATTTAGACAATATACCCAATTTTTACTACTTTGACCCCTAAATTGCTTGAAATTGAGAAAATTTAGGTTCAGCATAAGGTCAATAATTAAGGTATGGACGCTTTTAATGAGTGCCCCATCAGCACCATGGACTGACTACCCGTCAGCACCTTGGACTGACTACCCATCAGCACCATGGACTGACACAACCAAATAGAAATAGAAGTTGCGTAAACTACGATTGTGATCAAATAAAAAAGAAAGCGGATTGCTTCAAGAAATTGGGTTCTCGTGACCAGATTTGAAGAATTATATTCATTCGTTAATCTAACTGCTTCATTCTGGTCATGACCCCGAAGAACATTGCATTTTACTATGATTATGTTCATGTTAATGGAAAATGAAAATGGAAGGGCTTTAGTAGGGCCAAAGTTGCTCCAATAAACTTATTCGTAATCTACGAGAAAATAGAAAAGAAAGCTGGCCTCTTCAAGAAATTGGGTTCTCGTGACCAGAAAAAAAAAAAGTTTCGAAAGTTTCTGCCCTTAAAGTAACTAGGCTACCTTTAACCGACCGGAAACTGTTATTGCGTTGTAAATTTAAGTCTTTAGAGTCAAGTGAATTTTAGCCTTAATCCACAAAACCTGACTGTAATCACTACATAGTTTTCATGGCTAAGCATCCAGGCTAGGATATTTTATATAACAAAGGCTAAATGGTGCTAAGCTATGAAGACAACTTGACATTGTGAAACCAGATTAAAATTCAGTATTACACATGAGGAAAAAGTCATGGCTAAGCATCCAGGCTTGGTATTTTATGTAATCGCGGGCTTGTATAATCTTAGCCATGATGACATCGTGACTTTGTTTTTAATTGTTTGACCACCCACTGGTCTGGATGTAAGTTAGTTGTCTGCAACTCCAGTGTAGTTTTCTTGGCTAAGCGTTCAGGCTTGGTATTTTATGTAATCACCCCCTTGTATGATCTTAACCATAAATACCACGAGACTTGGGTTTAAATTGTTTAGGGACCCACCCAATATTCCAGTGTACTTTTCAAGGCTAAGTTTCTATATGTGGATACTTTATGTAATCACCGCCTTGAATAATCTCTTAAACATGAAGACAACGTGATTTTGGTTTAAATTGTTTGACCATCAACTGGTCTGGACGTGAATCAGTTGTCTACAACTCCAGTGTAGTTTTCATGGCTAAGCATCTATACGTGGATACTTTATGTAATCATCGCCTTTAGATCTTAGTCATGATGACAACGTGTCTTTTTTTAATCAGAATTGTTTGACCCAATGATCTGGATGTGAAGAAGTTGTCTGCAACTCCAGTGTAGCTTTCATGGCTAAGCGTTCAGGTTTGGTATTTTATGCCTTGTATGATCTTAGCCACGAAGACGACGTGATTTATACGTTTTAAAGCTCACTGCATATTTGAAAATTGCAAAGACTCGTTGTCCTGCGATCCTTCAGTGTTGAATTCTGGGTGACATTGAAGGTGGTTTAAAATCTTTGTAAAAGTCGAGTGTCCTCAGATTAGCATTAAGCATTTTCATTTCATCGTGAATCTGACACGTCTTGAGGTCTCATTATTGCTAAGGGTCGAGACGTGAGTACTTTATGTAGCTGAGGTCTTTTGATAATTAGCTATAGTGACTCCGTGGTTCCTTCATTTTAATGTTTTGGTTGAATGTTTGAATTTCAATTACCAGGACATGAATTGTTCTCGTGACTAATGGTCTAGATGTGGTTACTCTGTATAATTAAAAACGCCTTGCATTTTAATTTTATTGTGGTTTAACCTTTAGACACCGCTGTTTTTAAAAACAGCGCGCGCTGCTGCCGCTGTTTTTTTCATGAAAATGGAGGTTTCGCGGAAAATGTCATAAAATCTGAACCGCTAAAGCTTAAGTAAAAAGTAAACCCATTTTGAAATGCTAAGGATCTATTTTTTCAGATAATAACAAAAAGCCGCCTCATCACCCTTTTAAACCTGACTACACAGCCTCAAATCAAAACAGTAAAAATTCCATGTTTACGATTTTTTCACTTTTTTTCTTTTTTTTGACAAATTGAATGAAAAAAGTGGGTACAAGGTAAAGATTGGTCCCAGAAAAATTATTTTGTTTTAGTTTATGTTATAAGCCACCATTGTGTGAAATTTCAGGGCTGAAGAAGCTCATTTCATCTCAGAATCTAAGTTTCGGTGAAGCACACTCTTCCACCAAAATCGACACTCTGGCCACAACAGGTAAATTAAGTGGTCCCGTTGCTCTAAAATTGGCCCTGCACTTACCCTAAGCCTGTAAAATTACTACAATAATCATAACAGACTCTCTATCATGTAAATTCAAGCAATAAAACACCAGAATAGTGGAAAAACTGAGGCAAAACAGCCCTGAGTTGTTGGAGCTAGAGATAGGCATGTATGTCAGGAAATACCCCCTAAAACCCCTTCAAACCACATAGAAACTGCCAATAAAGGTTCTCTATCTCATATAATGATATTTATATGCTGAAACCAAGAAAAAACCAGACATAAACATGACTTTTCAGTCCAAAAATCCATCAAACAACCTCTGTCCACCACTAAAACGATGTTTTGTTGACATTTGAAAAATACACCGACATTGAGTTCCGATATCTCGAGATGTATAAAAGCAGGACCCGTAAAATTTTGAATGAATGAACCTTCACCCCTATCCTGTCTGCTAAATTTTACAGAATAGAAAAGTTCAAACTGGTCTTTATTTTATTAAACTTTGAAAGGACCCCAGTATCAAAACGTACGTGGTACGTCTCTCGGCCTGTATATATGACGTACGTGGTACGTCTCTCGGCGTCTAAAGGTTAAAGTTCAATAAATTCTTCGGTTTATAAGTTAATGGAAGATGCCACTGAAGTCAGACGGCAGTTCAAATTTTGTAATGATCAAAAAATTCTATGAAACTATGCAGTGTCAACTAACTCGTATTTGCGCGTGCTCGTGCTCGTGCTCGTGCTCGTGCTTTTCAGTAAAGAATTCGAGGTGTTTTTAGAAATCACTTCATTTCGTTTCATTTGAAATTCTTTTCGGTTATTCTGAGATAAAAGTATGCATCTCTGAGAATCACCATATTCTTTCAAAGCAGTTTAAGTTGGGAAAATGGAAACGAATTGTCGATCTGTTGGCTTTCTTAGATAGATAGAGTCAATATTTTACGTGGATAGCCCAGTAATCTAGGACTTTTAGACAATTTTTCAATTTTTCAGTTCGAATACAAAAAGAATACAATTATTGTTGTGTTTTTCTTCATATCATACTTCCTTATTGCTACTTGTTTCAAATAAACGTCCCTCGGGGTGCTTATTCGAAGGGGGCGTTTATTTAAGGGGGCGTTCATTGAAAATTGCTCCTTAAAGGAGGGGCGTTTATTCGTGGGCGCGTTTATAAAAAAGGTGTAACTATTTATTGTTTTACACACATGATTCAATGATTGGCGTTGTTGAATGCTACAAATACCATTTTGAATCTTTCAAAGTATTTTGAAGCATTCAACAGCATCATCATTGATAAAAAAATCTGACGTCAATTTTCCATGTCATTTGTGTAAAAGAAAACTTGAGTGATTTCACTTTTTGCAGCGTAGAAGGTAAAGGCAGTTAGAGTCTTTGTGAGGATTAGGATCGCTGAAACTTCATTTATTGCAAATATTGTAAATCACGTGAGTACTTTGAGCCACATCCACGTGCTTTTTCGTTTGAAATCTTATGGAGTTAATATCATGGCTAAGCGTCCAGGCTAGGATACTTTATGTAGCCGGGATGCTGATGCGCAGCCATGATGACTTACTGGTTTTTTCGTTAATTTTTTGATTACTCGCTGATCCAGACACGACGGAGTTTTATCATGGCTAAGCGTCCAGACGTGGATACTTTAAGTAATCAAAGTCTTCAACGATGCTTAGCCATGAGGACTTTGCAGCTTTTTCGTTGATTTTTTCATCATCTCTGACCCAGACATGAGAGAGTTTCCATGGCTAATAAGCATCCAGGCTGGGATACTTTATTTAGCTGGAATGTAGATGCTCAGCCTTCGCAGCTTTTTCGCTGATTTTTTCAACATCGCTGATCCAGACATGACTGGGTTTTTAATCATGGCTAAGCATGCAGACGAAGATACTTTATGTAATCATTTGAACGAAGTTTAGCCATGAACACTCGGTGTCTCAACGTGTCTTTTTTGTTTCAAATTGTTTTTTCACCTCTGATCCAAACATGACGGAGTTTTTATCATGGTTAAGAATCCAGACGAAGATACTTTATGTTATCTCTTGGAAGATGCTTAGCCATGAACACTCAGTTATCAACGTGTCTTTTTGTATCAAATTGTTTTTTCACCTCTGATCCAAACATGACGGAGTTTTTATCATGGTTAAGAATCAAGACGCGTGTACTTTATGTAGTTAAAGTTTTGATGCTTAGCCATGACGATTTCTTGATTCTTTGTTTGAAATTTTTTTGCTCCACTTTGGTCCAGACACGAAGGAGTTTTAATCATGGTTAAGCGTCTATACGTGGATACTTTATAATGACAAATATCCTCAATAATGATTAACCATGAAGAGAACGTGCAGTTATTTTATAATTTTTTTGATTACTCGCTTATTCAGACATGATGGTGTTTTTATCATGGCTAAGAACCCAGACGTGGATACTATGCAATCAAAGTCTTCAACGATATAGCTATGAAGATACTTCGCAGCTTTTTCGTTGATTTTTTCATTATCCCTAATCCAGACTTGATGGAGTTTTTATCATGGCTAAGCATCCAGGCTAGGATACTTTATGTAGCCGGGATGCTGATGCTCAGCCATGATGACTTACTTGACTTTTCGTTCATTTTTCGATTACTCGCTGATCCCGACACGACGGAGTTTAATTCTCGCTAAGCGCGTCCAGACGTGGATACTTTATGTAATCAAAGTCTTCAACGATCTTAGCAAAAAAAAAATCAGTCTCTCAACGTGTCTTTTTTGTTTCAAATTGTTTTTTCACCTTTGATCCAAACATGATGGAGTTTTTATCTTGGCTAAGAATCAAGACCCGTATACTTTATGTAGTTTAAGTATTGATTATTAGCCATGATGACTTCGCGACTTTTTTGTTTAAAATTTCTTGATCACTTTTGATCCAGACACGAAAGACTTTTTATCATGGTTAAGCGTCTATACGTGGATACTTTATAATAACAAATATCCTCAACAATGATTAACCATGAAGAGATCGTGCAGTTATTTTATAACTTTTTTTGATTACTCGCTTATCCAGACATGATGGTGTTTTATCATGGCTAAGAACCCAGACGTGGATACTTTATGTAATCAAAGTCTTCAACGATGCTTAGCCATGAGGATTTCACAGATTCTTTGTTGATTTTTGCATAATCTCTGATACATACATGACAGAGTTTCCATGGCTAAGCGTCCAGGCTAGGCTACTTTATGTAGCCGATGTCTAGATATGCTTAGCCATGATGACTTTGTATCTTCTCTGTTTCGATTTTTTCAATCACCTCTTATCCAGACTTGATGGGGTTATCATGGCTAAGCGTCCAGGCTAGGATACTTTACGTAGCAGGATTGTAGATGCTCAGTCATGAAAACATCCTGGATTTTTCGTTAATTTGTTTATCATCGCTGGTCCGGACAAGACTGAGTTTTAAATCATGCCTAAGGGTCCAGAAATGACTGGGTTTTTAATCATGGTTAAGCATCCAGACGAAGACACTTTATGTAATCATTTGAACGAAGTTTAGCCATGAACACTCGGTGTCTCAACGTGTCTTTTTTGTTTCAAATTGTTTTTTCACCTCTGATCCAAACTTTTTCGATTAATCCTTCTCCTCTCCAGACACGACGGAGTTTTGTTATGGCTAAGCGTCCAGGCTAAAATACTCTATGTAATCTCTTGAACGAAGTTTAGCCATGAACACTCAGCGTCTCAATGTGTCTTATTTGTTTCAAATTGTTTTTCACCTCTGATCCATACATGACGGTGTTTTTATCATGGTTAAGAATCAAGACGCGTGTACTTTATGTAGTTAAAGTTTTGATGCATAGCCATGATGACTTCGTGACTTCTTTGTTTGAAATTTATTTGCTCCCCTTTGATCCAGACACGAAGGAGTTTTTATCATAGTTAAGCGTTCAACGATTAACCATGAAAAGAACGTGTAGTTATTTTGTAACTTATTTTTGATTACTCGTTGTCAAAACATAGCGGTGTTTTATCATGGCTAAGAATCCAGACGTGGATACTTTATGCAATCAAAGGCTTCAATGATACTTAGCCTTGAGGACTTCGCAGCTTTTTCGTTGATTTTTTCATCATCTCTGATCCAGACATGACAGAGTTTCCATGGCTAAGCGTTCAGGCGTGAGTACTTCATGTAGCCGATGTCTAGATATGCTTAGCCGTGAGCATCTTGTATCTTCTGTGTTTTAAATTGTTTAATTATGCACCTCTGATCCAGACTGGATGGAGTCTTTTTATGGCTAAGCGTCAATGCTAGGATACTTTATGTAGCCGAAGTGTTGTCATGCTTATCCATGAACACTCAGTGTCGTCCCTGTTTTGAAGCTTAGAGTAGATTAAAAGTCTCGTGTCGTACAAGCGAGAATCTTCATACTAAGGTTTAGTTGTATGAAGGTTGTTTTTTTTTGCATTATTCCAGAGTCACGATAAATGATTAATAGCGAGTTTATGTATTCGAGATAAATCGAGGGGGACGGAATAAAGCAAAGCTGACATGGGGTCGAAATCGCTCGGCGACGGTAAAAACACCAAAATACTGTCGTCTGTTTAGGTGAGCAAAGGCGATATAGAGCTGTACATCAAATATCACATGGTTCCCACAGCTTTCGAAATTTCAAATTTAAGGAGAATTGAGGAGAATTAAGGAGGATTTTTCACTTTTTTGAAGGAGATTCCTCTAACAATTTGAGGAGTTTTTCATATATTTTTAGAAAAATTGAGGAGATTTTCTTGACAGTAAACTTTGAGAGTTAAAATGATGCTTTTTGTTGTTAAAAAGCAACGCGATACTGCTCAATGAAAAAATTGGGTAATGGGTTAGATCGACAAACATGCAGTAGGGGTGGTAGGCTCTTTCTGAAAGATGCACAGTGATTATTTTCTCCTTTTATTGCAAAAATGAGCTTTTTACGAATTAAACAAAGGAAAGGTTTACCAAAGTCTCCTTCTTGGGGAGGGGTCCTAGGTAATTATCCTTTGAGGGAAGCAGTGGCTCTAAGTGTAAAACTACAAAGACCTGAAAAGATTTTTAAATTCTAAAATTAAAGCTTTTTAAAATCGAACTGCCAAGATGCCCTAAATCATGAAAGAAAAAGAGACAAATTTTAGATTTGCTAGATCAAAAAGAAACTCAAAGAAATTTTTGTGTATTGCGATATCGAAGCGAGTTTTTATGTTTTAAATAATATTGTTGTTAGCAAATTGGTCTTGGGGCGCAGTTAGGTTTTCATTCAATAAAGCTACATTTTACACAAAAAAAAACTTGTAAATTAGCAAGATTTCAAAGAAATTACCAAATAACTAGATTGCGAGGGAAGCGAGCAAGAAAAATTGAAAGTAACTTAAAATGATTTTAGTAAAATAGGTCCTGGGCGGCAATTAAGGGAGCCATGCATAAAGTATAATTTTTAAGTTTGGGGCGTTTCAAAAACCTCCTTTAGTGACCCTTGCTCTTTAGCGCCCCTTTTAAAAAGCTCTGTTGGGTGGTCATAGCCTCTGTCCCTGCTAAAACGCCACTGATTTCGAGTTTTTGAAAAAGAATGAGTAAATGGAAACATGATATTAGAGTAAGGAAATGTGCGAGCGAAGCGAGCAAAAGATTTTGCATGTTAGTCATGAAAATCAACTTTCGAAACATCTTTCAAAGGCCAGCGATACTACCTAGAAGAATGTTTTTTATTTTGATCAAATTTAATTGAGGAGATTTGAAGAAAATATTGGAGGAATTCGAGAAAAAGTAGGAGATTTGAAGAGAATTGAGGAGACATTTGAAATTTAACGAGAATTGAGGAGATTTGAGGAGCTGTGGGAGCCCTGTATCAACTTTGTTTTGTATCGATTTCACTTACCGTCACCCTCGATATCCTTCAATACATAAACTCGGTAATTACGAAGACAGGACAGTCGAAAATAACCAAAATTTATCGGTCACAGGAACGTTAATGAGGGGAAAGATTGCACAAAATAATAACATCAAAGCAATAATTCTAGACTTCAAATATGAAAAGAACCAAAAATGACCAAACAAGATTCAAAACGTATACATAGTTTAATATCAATTTGTTTGGGAACTCCATGTCAATTGCTTTCGTAATATCATGAAAGTTTTCGACTTGAAAGTCAAGAACTATTGAAAATCTATAAGAAGTTACGGTCCTTCTGCTTTTGGTCATTCAAATGAAGAATTAGAAATGAAGATATAAGACGCGGATGTTTTATGTAATCACCGCCTTGTATGATCTTAGCCATGAAGACAACGTGATTTTTTTGTTTTAAATTGTTTGACCATTCAATGTTCTGGATGTCAGTCAGTTGTCTGCAATACTACATTCTAGTTTTCTTGGTTAAGCGTCTATACGTAGATATTAAAATATCGTGTAGATTCTTTTTCAAGAAGACAATTTGCAGTTATTTTATACCTTTTTGCAGGATTGAGTAATTTATGTGATCGAAGTGTTCATGCTCACTCTTGAAGACTTACAGGATTTTTCGTTAATTTGTTTATCATGGTTAAGCGCCCAGGCTTTAGTACTTTATGTAATCACCGCCTTGTATAATACCGAGTTTATGTATGTGTGTTTTTCAGCGACGGAGATAGTGATATGATAATATACGAGTTGCGAGTTACGAGTTACGAGTTGCATTTGCAACCACGAATTATTTGTGTTTTTCAGCGACGGAGACGATAAGATTATAATTTGACTAGATCATGACCAACTGACGACGACGGTAAATCATCACTTTTACCGTCCTCGATTTTGCGAGGCAGAACTTCGGGTTTTTCCAAATCGCTTCAGTCACTTTACCGTCCTCAAAAGTGCAAATACATGAACTCGCTAATGCTTACCCAAGAACAAAACATGGCGTTTGTTGCTTAGACTCTTGAAAATTTAATTTTTGAAATGATGGAAAATACTATGTTTTTAAAAGCCATGGTCATGTGCTTTGTTTCAGAATTTGTAGAGGCGGTTTTACTTTTTATTATAGAATATCACTCTGTTGTTTTCTGAAACGATGACTGAAGATATTCTATGATTTTGAACAATGCAATTCAATTCATAATATTCACGACGTAAAGTTTTCTACGGAAATACCCCGGTTTTAGCCAGTAGTGGCAAATTTAAACTAGACAAAAGTTGTATAAACAACTACTGGCAAAAAAACGGTGTCTTTCCGTAGAAAACATTACATCATCAATATAATTCAATAAGACTCTCTCATAGAGAGGAGATCTTAAAAAGGGTTTTACAACACTCAGCAACGTCATCAGTGATAAAAAAATCTGACGTCAATTTTCAATTTTATTTTGTGCAGAAGAAAATTTTAAAAATAAATATGACTTTTTTGCAATTAGCATCTTCTTGATGAATTGAGGACGAGGATCTTTCGTAAATATTGTAAGTCGTGTTTTGGAAAGTTTATTGGCCAACAATCGCTACATAGACAAAGTTTTATAAACATATACAAAATCTTTAAGGTCTTTGAATTTTCTTCACTTTTTAAGTTTTAAATCTAAAAAAATTCTTATAACTTTCTTGGTTTCACGATTTCGTGAGTATTTTTGTGCTATCTCCTTAGAAATTGGGTATTTTAGATTTCGTAAAGCCTTCTGTTCTTATATAATTTGTACCAATAAAAATTAGAAATTAAGACGCTATTCAAGAAATTATCCAGCAGTCGAGGATATCATATTTTCATAGTTTACCCAGTAGCATTTAAAGCATCGTCTTGAATTTGTCATTCTCTGATGATTCGTTTCAGAACGGTCTTTTAAATCTTATTGGAGTTGCTGTTGATTTCTAATGATTGTTTGTCATGTAACACATTAGAATTTGAAGTCCTTCAGTTTGACCTTGCCATTCTTAAATGGGAAGTTTGAAGATGGGACTTTAATAACTATTGGCGAGCATTCATTTGGATGTCTTTTTTATCCATAAGATTTTGAAGTCTCAATTTGAATCTGCCATTCTTAAATAGAAAGCTTCAATATGAACTTGGATAACTATTGGAGTATTGCAGTTGGTGATTGTTATCTGTACCAACAAACTTTGTATTCGCGACTCTTCATTTTTTTAAGAAGAGCGTAAAAGACGGACTTTAAACAAATATTAGAGCAAACATGATGATCTGGATGTATCTTTTTTATCCATTGGCTTTTAAAGTCGATTACATTTTGAATGTGACATTCTAAAGTTCGAAATTTTCAAGAGGAACTTGAATAACTATTGGAGTATTGCAGTTGGTGATTGTTAGTTATCTCTGCCAATAACTTTTGAAATCTTTCGTTTTGTGCTCTTTATTTTTAGAAGAGCGTAAGAGAAAGACTCCAAGAAATATTGGAGCAATCATGATGACCTTGATGTATCTATTTTACATCTATTTTATCCATTAGATTCTGAAGTATTGAATCTGCCATTAAATGGAAAGTATCAATATGGACTTGAATAACTATTGGAGTAATGTAATTGATTACCGTTACTCATGTACCGATAGCCTGTAAATGTAAAGTCTTTTTACAAAAGTCTTCATTTTTTATGAAGAACTTTTTAGAAGGACCTTTAGCAATATTGGAGCAATCTTAATGTATATTTTATCTATGCACTAGCCTCTTCTTGAACCTTTTTATTCTTACACAAAAGGACTTTTAATGTTGCGTGTAGGCATCATTCAATTCTTGAGCAACTTATTTTGAGGCAAACTTAAAAATGAGGACCTTAAACATGATTATTGTAACAGCTGCTTAGCCATCTTCCCCAGTATTTTTAAAGTCCACCATTTCAATGTCATTGTTAATGATAATGCACTTGATAAGGCTTTAAAAAATATTGGGAGTATTATGATGTCTCTATATTACTACTGTTGAAATCGATAGATTAACATTGTCATTCATCTAGTGACGTTTGAGCTCAATTATTGGGGGCCTTTTTGGGGTAAATTTGAAGACGAGGACTTGAAACATAATAGGTGTAACAGCTGCTTAAACATCTAACCCAGCATTTTTAAAGTCCATCATTTCAATGTCATTGTTAATGATAATGCACTTGATAAGGCTTTAAAAATTATTGGGAGTATTATGATGTCTCTATATTGCTACTGTTGAAATCGATAGATTAACATTGTCATTCATTTAGTGAAGTTTGAGCTCAATTATTGGGGGCCTTTTTGGGGTAAATTTGAAGATGAGGACTTGAAACATAATGGGTGTAACAGCTGCTTAATCATCTAACCCAGTATTTTTAAAGTCCACCATTTCAATGTCATTGTTAATGATAATGCACTTGATAAGGCTTTAAAAATTATTGGGAGTATTATGATGTCTCTATATTCCTACTGTTGAAATCGATAGATTAACATTGTCATTCATTTAGTGAAGTTTGAGCTCAATTATTGGGGGCCTTTTTGGGGTAAATTTGAAGATGAGGACTTGAAACATAATGGATGTAACAGCTGCTTAATCATCTAACCCAGTATTTTTAAAGTCCACCATTTCAATGTCATTGTTAATGATAATGCACTTGATAAGGCTTTAAAAATTATTGGGAGTATTATGATGTCTCTATATTGCTACTGTTGAAATCGATAAATTAACATTGTCATTCATTTAGTGAAGTTTGAGCTCAATTATGGGGGCCTTTTTGGGGTAAATTTGAAGATGAGGACTTGAAACATAATGGGTGTAACAGCTGCTTAATCATCTAACCCAGTATTTTTAAAGTCCACCATTTCAATGTCATTGTTAATGATAATGCACTTGATAAGGCTTTAAAAATTATTGGGAGTATTATGATGTCTCTATATTGCTACTGTTGAAATCGATAGATTAACATTGTCATTCATTTAGTGAAGTTTGAGCTCAATTATTGGGGGCCTTTTTGGGGTAAATTTGAAGATGAGGACTTGAAACATAATGGGTGTAACAGCTGCTTCATCATCAACCCAGTATTTTTAAAGTCCACCATTTCAATGTCATTGTTAATGATAATGCACTTGATAAGGCTTTAAAAATTATTGGGAGTATTATGATGTCTCTATATTGCTACTGTTGAAATCGATAGATTAACATTGTCATTCATTTAGTGAAGTTTGAGCTCGATTATTGGGGGCCTTTTTGGGGTAAATTTGAAGATGAGGACTTGAAACATAATGGGTGTAACAGCTGCTTCATCATCTAACCCAGTATTTTTAAAGTCCACCATTTCAATGTCATTGTTAATGATAATGCACTTGATAAGGCTTTAAAAATTATTGGGAGTATTATGATGTCTCTATATTGCTACTGTTGAAATCGATAGATTAACATTGTCATTCATTTAGTGAAGTTTGAGCTCAATTATTGGGGGCCTTTTTGGGGTAAATTTGAAGATGAGGACTTGAAACATAATGGGTGTAACAGCTGCTTAATCATCTAACCCAGTATTTTTAAAGTCCACCATTTCAATGTCATTGTTAATGATAATGCACTTGATAAGGCTTTAAAAATTATTGGGAGTATTATGATGTCTCTATATTGCTACTGTTGAAATCGATAGATTAACATTGTCATTCATTTAGTGAAGTTTGAGCTCAATTATTGGGGGCCTTTTTGGGGTAAATTTGAAGATGAGGACTTGAAACATAATGGGTGTAACAGCTACTTCATCATCTAACCCAGTATTTTTAAAGTCCACCATTTCAATGTCATTGTTAATGATAATGCACTTGATAAGGCTTTAAAAATTATTGGGAGTATTATGATGTCTCTATATTGCTACTGTTGAAATCGATAGATTAACATTGTCATTCATTTAGTGAAGTTTGAGCTCGATTATTGGGGGCCTTTTTGGGGTAAATTTGAAGATGAGGACTTGAAACATAATGGGTGTAACAGCTGCTTCATCATCTAACCCAGTATTTTTAAAGTCCACCATTTCAATGTCATTGTTAATGATAATGCACTTGATAAGGCTTTAAAAATTATTGGGAGTATTATGATGTCTCTATATTGCTACTGTTGAAATCGATAGATTAACATTGTCATTCATTTAGTGAAGTTTGAGCTCAATTATTGGGGGCCTTTTTGGGGTAAATTTGAAGATGAGGACTTGAAACATAATGGGTGTAACAGCTGCTTCATCATCTAACCCAGTATTTTTAAAGTCCACCATTTCAATGTCATTGTTAATGATAATGCACTTGATAAGGCTTTAAAATTATTGGGAGTATTATGATGTCTCTATATTGCTACTGTTGAAATCGATAGATTAACATTGTCATTCATTTAGTGAAGTTTGAGCTCGATTATTGGGGGCCTTTTTGGGGTAAATTTGAAGATGAGGACTTGAAACATAATGGGTGTAACAGCTGCTTAATCATCTAACCCAGTATTTTTTAAAGTCCACCATTTCAATGTCATTGTTAATGATAATGCGCTTAATAAGGCTTTAATAATTATTTGGAAGTATACTGATGTCTATATTGATACTGTTGAAATTTATACAGCAGTTTGAGTATATCATTTATTTTCGTTTAAGGTACCCTGTTGGATTTGAAGCATCGTCTTAAATTTGTCATTCTCAGATGATTCGTTTCAGAACGGTCTTTTAAATTACTGTTGTTACTGTTGATTTTTGTATGACTGTTTGTTATGTAACCCATTAGATTTTAAAATTTTCATCATGAATTTGACATTCTTAAATGGAAAGTTCTAAGACAGATTTTAAGAAATATTGGAGTATTCTTGATGACCTTGGTGCTATTTTTTTTATCCATTAGATTTTGAAGTTGATTACCTTTTGAATTTGGTATTCTTAAATAGAAAGCTTCAAGATGAGCTTGGATAACTATTGGAGTATTGCAGCTGATGACTGTTAGTCATAATGTACCAATAACTTTTAAAGTTTTTCTATAAATTGCCTCTTCATTTTTGGAGAGCGTAAAAGGCGCATATTGGATTATTCTTAACGGCTCGGGTATATCTTTTTTATACATGGAAAGCTCCAATATAAAAAAAGGACTTTTAATGTTACGTGTAGCAACTTATTTTGGGCAAACTTGAAGATAAGGACCTTAAACATAATGGATGTAACAGCTGCTTAGTTATCTACCTCAGTAATGTTTAAATTCGATCATCTCATCGTCGTTTTCAATGATAATGCGCTTGATGAGGCTTTAAAAATTATTGGGAGTATTATGATGTCTCTATATTGTTACTGTTGAATTAACTGTTAGTTATATAATCCAAATGGCTTTACGGTCTTTTCCTTGATATTTCTTCATTCTTGTATGAAAATTTTGACTTTAAACATTATGGGAGTAATGAAATGCATCATCCTTGTTCTTCAATTGTGCAGTGCATGTCATTATTTGCTACCTAGTCCATGTTAATTTCAAATAGAAATTCCAAAAGTTAAATTGCTCACCAGTAGGTTATGAAGCTCACAAACTGATTTCGTTATTTTTTTCTATGAGATTTTTTGGTACTGGACTTAACAAACTATTAGAGAAATTCTAATTTTCCGTTTATTGGAGAAGAATTATTGTTGCATATCACAGCTGCTCAACTAACCAGGTAGCTTTTGAAGTTAAATCATTAATTTCTCATGTTTTCATGAGCTTTAGAGACTAACTTTAAAAACTTCCAGCGAATTGTTACTGCTTTGATTTTTGGTAGTATTGGAATAACCTAATGTTTCTTTTTTCTAACTTTCCTGTTTATTTTGCAGCTTTTTTTTGTACAAAGAGTTCCGAGTAGGATTTTTCTTCAATGAATCTCTGGCTGTCGTTTCAGGAGTCACTTCTTTTTATCCTTTTAGCTGTTGATTTCTCTACCAATCAAAGCTAGTTATGTAACCCAAATATTGGAGCAATCTTGATGATCTTGATGTTTTTTATCCATTAGATTCTGAAATATTGAATCAGCCATTAAATGGAAAGTCTCAAGATGGACTTGAACAACTATTGGAGTATTGCAGTTGATTACTGTTAGTCATATGTACCAATAGCATTTAACTCTTTTTACAAAAGTCTTCATTTTCATGAAGAACTTTTTAGAAGGACCTTAAGGAATATTGGAGCAATCTTAATGTATATTTTATCTATCCAATAGCCTCGTACTTTAATTTAATAATACTGTATTTAGGTAGATTTGAAGATGAGGGCTTTTAAATGTAATAGGTGGGTGTAACAGCAACAGTAGTCAATTCTAGTAGTCAAGTATTCTTTTGGTATTTTTAGCTGTTGATTTCTCTACGAATCAAAGCTAGTTATGTATCCCAAAAGTATGCAATGAACTACACATGTTTGTTTGATTTTGTTGATGAGGTTTCCAGTTTCCAGTTTTAAGAATTATTGGAGAATTACAATGTATATTTTCGATCACTGCTAGTCATTTAAACCAGTAGCTTTTGAGGTGGTTTCCTAAATTTATCACTTTTTACATGAAAGGTTTGAGGAAACACCTCACAATCTCACTGAGCTATTTCTAATGTATATTGGTCTTCATTTTTCGATCAATGATAGTCGTTTAACCCAGTAGCTTTTGAGGTGGTTTCCTAAATTTACCATTTTTTCCATGAAAGATTCGAAGAAACATCTCACAATCTCACTTGGGTACTTCTAATGTATATTGGCGGTTATTTCTCAATCAATGATAGTCGTTTAACCCAGTAGCTTTTGAGGTGGTTTCCTAAATTTATCATTTTTTCCATGTAAGATTTGAAGAATCATCTCACAATCTCACTTGGGCACTTCTAATGTATATTGGCGGTTATTTCTCAATCAATGATAGTCGTTTAACCCAGTAGCTTTTGAGGTGGTTTCCTAAATTTACCATTTTTTCCATGTAAGATTTGAAGAATCATCTCACAATCTCACTTGGGCACTTCTAATGTATATTGGCGGTTATTTCTCAATCAATGATAGTCGTTTAACCCAGTAGCTTTTGAGGTGGTTTCCTAAATTTATCATTTTTTCCATGAAAGATTTGAAGAATCATCTCACAATCTCACTTGGGTACTTCTAATGTATATTGGTCTTCATTTTTCGATCAATGATAGTCGTTTAACCCAGTAGCTTTTGAGGTGGTTTCCTAAATTTATCATTTTTTCCATGTAAGATTTGAAGAATCATCTCACAATCTCACTTGGGCACTTCTAATGTATATTGGCGGTTATTTCTCAATCAATGATAGTCGTTTAACCCAGTAGCTTTTGAGGTGGTTTCCTAAATTTATCATTTTTTCCATGAAAGATTCGAAGAAACATCTCACAATCTCACTGAGCTATTTCTAATGTATATTGGCGGTTATTTCTCAATCAATGATAGTCGTTTAACCCAGTTGCTTTTGAGTTTGCTTTCCAACTTTGTCATTTTTTACATGTAATGTTTCAGGAAACACGTCACAATCTAATACGAGGACTTCTAATGTATCAATAGGGAATCTCTTTACATATGAGCCCTATGATGAATGAATTAAGCTCTCATAGTAAATGGGTTGGTGTGAAATATCAAAATCATCGAAATTATTCAGAGTGATCACTATCTTTTTAGATTTTTCGGAAATAGTGTGGGGTGACTGGGTGATACAAATTATGAATGAACTCAAAATGATGACTGAATTCAAATGAATGAAAATGGTGAATTAATCAAATTCTCGTTGCAAAGAGATTTGTGTGAAATACTTTTTGTACCTCCCAGAATTTTTTGCAACGAGGGCTTCCAGTTGAATTTTATTGTATGCAGATTTAAGACAGATTATAAATCAACCATAATGATGACTGAATAAAGTTCTCGTTGCAAATGGACAGTTTGAGACTGCAATTTTACAGTGTAAAGAAGCTCAATGATAAACGAATTAAGTTTTCGTTGCAAATTTATTTGTGAAAGACCTTTTGTATCTCGTTCATTTCCTCTGAATGATGGTTATCTTCTGTTCAGATACATTAAGAATTGATTTTGTGGAAAGGACATTGTAATTAAGGTATAAACAAACCTAAATGATAAATTTAGTTCTCGTTGCAAATTTATTTGTGTGAGATACTTCTTGTATTTCTCATTTCAAATTTGCAACGAGGGCTTTCAGTTTGAAAGTTTTGAAAAGCTAATATAAGAGAAACTGATTTTGTTGAAAGACTGCAGTTGTAGGGTGTAAAGGAATCCAATGATAAACAAATTAAGTCCTCGTTGCAAATGGATTTGTTTGAGATGCTTTTTGTATTTCTCTGACCTGGTTTAAAACGAGGGCTTTCAGTTGAAATATTTTTAGACCCTAATAAGAGAAACTGATTTTGTTGAAAGACTGCAGTTGTGCAGTGCAGATCATAAATGAGGCCAAAACCCCGGGCGGGGTACAAGGTTTACGAGGTGATGGGTATGTCCGAACCAAAAATCGAAAATCGACCCTTAGAGAGAGGGAAAATAAGCGTTTTTGGGACCTCACAGAGACTTTTCCCAAACTTTTTGGCCAATTTCACTCATTTTTGTCCAAAATTTTGAAAATCACGACCCTTCGAGAGAAGTAATTTTGATTTACGTAATTTTGGACCCTTTTACAGGGACTCAATTTGCTTTCCAATAGTATTTGTACCCCTTTGAGAGACTTTCGAGACTGTGAAAAAGGGACCCTTATGGCTTGCACATACCCGGCACCCATTTTGCCAAAGTACCCCCCTCCCCCGGGGCCAAAATGATGAATAAATACAGTTCTCGTTGCAAAGAGGTTTGTGTGAGATGCCTTGTTTGTACCTCATCTTTCTGTTTGCAATGATGGCTTTTAGTCAAAACTTTTATGCAGGTACCATGTTGCTTTTAAAGAACTGAAAATGTTTAAATGTTGGAACTGGCTGAGCAAGTGTGCGTTATAAATGCACCCATAATGATGAATGAATCAAGTTCTCGTTGCAAATGGATTTCCATAATCGGCATTGGACAGGGACAACAACCCTAACTCATTCAGTGTAAATTGGCCCGAATGATAAATTAAAGTTTTCATTGCAAAGAATTTTGCGTGAGATGTTTTTTTTACTCCATCTTTCTCCCTTCACTCTCAGTTTTTAAGGTCTTTATTAAGACCTTTTAGAGGCTAATATGAGAAAAGACCTTATCGGTCTTAAATAAGACCTTTTAGGTTTAATTTTCAGAACATAGTCGGTCTTATTTTTATTTGGATAATTGTGTGTTATGAGAGGTCTTTATTGAGACCGTTTAGGGCTTTAATTTAAAATACGTTCGGAACTGTTACCCAAATGGTCTGAAAAAAGACCTTAAAAAATAATTATTAACGGAGTCTTTTTCTAGCCCTATTAAGGTCTTGAGTCATTCCTTAGATAAGACCTTTTTGGGTCCCTTTTATGAAAGGCTTTTATTCAGACCTTTTCAGGTCACATTCATTTAGACCTTTGATAGTCTCGATTCTCTGCTTCGAATCAATTGCTGTTCAACCTCCTCCCCCCAGCGTATTATCGACATTCCGTTGTTTATTGGAAACGTTCATTCGGCAATCATTTTAGATACATTTTCCTAACGTCGAATTTTTGTGATTACGTCAATGTTTGAGTTCCCCATCTGAAAAAAAGATTCATCCAGCCGATGCAAGCGTACAATCTAGCGCTATAAAGATCGTATAACTAAAGCTGATATGATACACGGGGGAACGAAGTTGATAACAGTTGACAAGAGTTGTTAGGTTGATATGATAGCTTCAATTTTTTACATTGAAGAATGGTACAGTGTGAGCTGTCAGATCGAATCTGATGTTTGGCTGTGACGTACCTATCTCTGTAGTTTATTATAGAGACACAGCAGTTCTATCATCACAACGCAATTTTCATGAACAGAGTACATAAATCAGTGTCAATAACCGCGTTATAATTAGCCTCTAAAAGGTGTCATATAAAACTTAAAAACTGATAGATTTTCCTTGAATATTTCATAAGATTAATTAATATTTCATAAGCAAGGAAGTAAGGGTGGCTTCATTTTCATCTAATTAACAATTAATATATGATAAAATGTGAAGATCTGATGAAAAAATTGACTCAAAGAAAACATTTTCTACGCGGACTTTACTGCAAGCCTTTTCAATAGACACGATAGTGAAAATCCAATAGACACGATAAAAAAATTCATTCGTGATGCCTCTAGGGGTCTCAAACAAGACCTTTCCCAGGCGGACTTTACTGCAAGCCTTTTCAATAGACACGATAGTGAAAATCCAATAGACACGATAAAAAAATTCATTCGTGATGCCTCTAGGGGTCTCAAACAAGACCTTTCCCAGGCGAACTTTACTGCAAGCCTTTTCAATAGACGCGATAGTGAAAATCCAATAGACACGATAAAAAATTCATTCGTAATGCCTCTAGGGGTCTCAAACAAGACCTTTCCCAGGCGAACTTTACTGCAAGCCTTTTCAATAGACGCGATAGTGAAAATCCAATAGACACGATAAAAAATTCATTCGTAATGCCTCTAGGGGTCTCAAACAAGACCTTTCCCAGGCGGACTTTACTGCAAGTCTTTTCAATAGACGCGATAGTGAAAATCCAATAGACACGATAAAAAATTCATTCGTAATGCCTCTAGGGGTCTCAAACAAGACCTTTCCCAGGCGGACTTTACTGCAAGTCTTTTCAATAGACGCGATAGTGAAAATCCAATAGACACGATAAAAAATTCATTCGTAATGCCTCTAGGGGTCTCAAACAAGACCTTTCCCAGGCGGACTTTACTGCAAGTCTTTTCAATAGACGCGATCGATAGTGAAAATCCAATAGACACGATAAAAAAGTTTACTACTTAAAGGGAATTTTCGCGGGAACTAAATATTTTTTCTAGACATAGAAATAAAAAAATTCTAAGATAAAAGCCATTGTACAAAAGACATTTTACAGCAAAAAGCACTGCATGAAAAAGTATCCAGTAGTAGCCTAAGCTACGGTTCTAAAAATTATTCAATCAAAATTTGACAAATTGCTGTTAGAGACGAGCGTAACTGCCAATTGGTGAACAGTATAGTGTTTTTTTTAATCAATTTAAGTTTATCTGAATCATAACCACAATTCAGTACTTGTTTGGCCATGTAGCCATACGAATATATGTCACTCAATATTGACTGGCCACCTCTACCGTCAACTATCTCAGGAGCTACATGTCGTCTTGCTTCTCTGTATCTCTCTCTTTCAATAGCATTGAGAGAAAACTTCCTTCCCTTACCAATTTTACAACTGCAGTTAAAATCGATGATGACTGGCTGTATAGAATGGCGGTTACCTTTAAGCACGACGTTATCAAGTTTAAGGTCGTTGTGAATGTATCCACTTAGGTGCATGGTGTTAAGCGCATCTGCAATCTTGAAAAATATGAGGTGCATTGCATCGATCTTGATATTGATTTTGTCCTTTAAAAGGCTGTATAATGACCTAGCTCCATCTTCAAAAGAGTAAAACTCCAAAACCAATTTAAAAGGAGGCTCGTCAATGCAAACACCAATCAAAGTTGCTAAATTACAATGACTTCTAATGTTAACTATAACTTTAGCCTCTTTTAAAAGCATATTACGGTGTTGCTCCATCGTGTAAGTATCATTCACCAATAATTTTGTTGCAACCATCTTCCCGTTGAACATTCTCAATTCCACTTTTCCAAAGGTTCCACTACCGATTGAAGTCTTTTCGAGTTGCTCCAGCTGTTTTGATTGTAGGAAAAAACTTGGCGGCAGATAAAATTCTTTACTCTCTTTGTACACTTGCTGGAACAGTTCCTTTTCACGTCTTTCATTCTTCCATTCTTTTAAATATATTTGACCAGATTTGTTTAGTGCTTTATTCTTTTTCTCCAACTCTTCAATTTCTCGATCTTTGTTGAATAATTTTACTTTCAACCCACAGTAGATTATCTTTCTCTTCCCCCCAATCCTCTTCTTTTCAGCCTTTGGAAACTCGATTTGAATGGCATTGGCGAGTAGCTTTTTCGATACTACCTTTACTTTGGATGCCTCTTCGTAAATGTCTTTAAAAGTAGAACAATTTGCATGCTTTCCATCACAGTTTAATGCCATCACATTACGTTTCAACCTATTAAGAGAATAAGATTAAAATAAAATTCTGAGGAAATCAGGGTTACCCTGGGACGGGAAGGGATTAGAGTTAAGAGATGTTGGATGTGTGCACTTCTGAACCCTTAGAGAGACTAAATTGCTATTAAAAGCGGCGTTTTCAAAAGATTTCCGCCTGTAAAACCCGCCTGTTGACTTACCAAGCTCTTATCACATCGTAAGCCGTACCAGTCATTATGTGATAAAGTTTCCGTTGACCTGTTCGTTGCTGGGTAAGAATGGAGAATGAATGATATAAATCGAATGGTCACTTGCTTTATTCGGATATTCGAACATCAACGACCAATCAGCGTTAAATACGTTCTGAAATTTGGCGCGAATTGGGCGTGCGCCAAATGATTTATGCGGAGTCTGGGAACAAGCTGAAAAATCTCATGATCATAATTTTAGAAGGAAGGAAGATTTTTGTCATGAATTATTTGATCATAGAGAAAATAAATTTCTGAAAGTATTTACAATGAAGTCAGGGCTCTAATTTTACAAGAAAAATTTCATACTCAGAGAAAAACTTTGATATTCTTGTCCAACTTTGTTTTACATTTCTGATCAATCTTTAGATTCTCATTACTTTTGTTGCGATTCCTTTCACTTTCATTTTTAAAAGAGCGCGAAATTAAGACTTGAAAGGGTCTTGTTTATTTCATTCAAACTTTTTTTTATGTGCTGCGATTTGTTCGAGCATTTCAATGTGGTTGTCACGAAAAGCAGATGTCGGCTGATAGTCTAAAGAAGAAATTCTCAGAAAAAATAACGAAGCTTTAACTTTCGGTTTCTGTCACCAATATTTTCATACTGGCAGATTTTGTTTTGTTGTTTTTGTTTTCTGTCTTGATTATTGAATGTAATTGTAGGTAAGTATGTTTTCTTGAGAGGTGAGATGGCAGCATTACCATCAGGTGAACCAATTACTCAACAATTTTCTTGTCCTCTACTTGACTGCCCTTATGTTGCCAGCAATTATAACAAGCTTTTGCACCATTTTTTTGACAAACACACTTTGCAGTCTGATGCACCTTTTATATGTCGTATTTCCTCCTGTCCTAAGAGCTTTAAAAATCTTCAAAGTTTTCGAAGGCATGTGCAAACAAAACATTCTTGGTTTTATGAGAAGTATATGCTCGTAAGAAAGAAAACTGGTGACACTGTTGACTGTGTGACTGATGACAATAACATCGACATTGAAGATACTTGTGAGCCTGATCATTTTGGTGGGGAGGATAACATACAAACAAATTTTTCTGCTGACTCAAATAACGATTTTGAGCCAAATGATGAATCTATTTTTGATGAATCTGCTGTTGAGAAAATCCATAAATTATTATTGGAATTGCGTGAAAAATACTTTATCACTACTGAAGCAACCTGCTTCTTGAGTGAAAAAATGTCAAACATAATAAATCTTGACCGCCAGAGGCATAGTAAAGCTGTAGAATCATCTCTTCTCAGAAATAATCCAAATTTTAAAATTGACCATGAAACCAAAATGGTTCTTAAGTGTCAAAGTGAATATGCTTTAGCTTTTGATAAATTCAAAGGGCAAAAATCTTTGTCACAATATACAACAACAAAATCTGAGTATGTGGAACCAATTGAAATTGTTTTAGGACAAAATAAAAAAGGGGGGACTGACACTTATCAATATGTTCCACTGCTTTCTACCCTTTCTGTACACTCACAGTTTTAAAGGTTTTGAAAGAGACCTTTCGGGGTCTCGTTTGAAAGTAGACCTTACAAGACTTAAGCGATACCTTTCACGTTCCCATTTAAGACCTTCGGGGTCTAGATTGGAATGTACGAAAGGCATATTAAAAAAGGTCTCAAATAGAACCTTTAATGGTTCCCTCTCAAAAAATGTTTCAAAAGAAACCTTAAAAGGTCTCGTTTTATTTAATAAATAAACCCCGGGAGTCTGGTTATAAAGTGTGTCCCTCTTAACACCCATTAAGGTCTCTTTTGAGACCATCAATTTTTCCATAGACAAGCGTTTCATAAGTTTGATTATATTTTTGTCGCGCGTGCAAAATGAGGTTGTTCTTTTTACGCGGTTTGCGCGACCTCTAACGCTGTTTAAAGGAAATCGATTACTTTTCCAACAAAGAATTCAAAAATTATAATGAAGAATATTTTTTTTCAACGAAATTTGTAGTGCCCATAATATATCTTGTATTTTTTATTTTGCCTAGTAGTACTTTAAGTCTCTGCGAGCGGGAGCGAATGGGGGAGGATGAGGGGTTTCCTAATTTTTTTTGTGGTGTTTTAATTTCGCTGATCAAAAAGCCTTTTTTGAGAGTTTGTTAAAAAGTATCAAAACTCGAAAAATAACGAAGTTATTTTTTACTCAGAACAGGATTTGAGGGGTGATAATAATTGATCTACTATCGGGTACCTAATAAGCGTACCCCCCCCCACTAATTAATTTTTCGAAAATTTTCCACCCAGGACATTCTTATTCCAACCCCTTATTAAATTTTCAGAAAGTATTTTGAAAATTCATCTCTTTTTTGCCCTATTCTTCTGCATTAACCCCCTTTTCAAAACTTTTCCACCAAGGACATCTTTATTCCAACCCCCTCCCCCCCGCTTATTAAGTTTTGAGATTTTTTCCACCCACCCCCGCTTATTCCAGACCCCCCGTTTATTAGTTACCCGAGAGTATGGTGGAAAGAGCGAAACAAAACTCATAACAGTCTAGTATTTTAATTTCGCAGATGAAATTCATTTTTGTTTGCAGGAATTTAATTTCGCGGGTGAGATCTTTTCAAATTTTCTTTGGTAATTAATTTCTAAATGCGGAAAGACGGTAAAAATACAATGAATTTTCTTCTTTTGTTTTGAAATGTACATTTATTTATCTAATGATAAAGTAAGAATAAATGATAATAAATTCTTACAATAAATTATTGGAACATTGAATATTGTTTGAAATTTTAGTTTTAAGAGGGGGAGAAAGTGCCTACTTCGCAACAAAAAAAAAAGAATGACAACCCCGACCGAAAGACTGTACCACCCTTTATAATAAGAATCTACGTATGTGTTTTGACTTTGTTTTGAAAACAAAACAATAGATGAGAGATAGGCACTTTCCCTATGTGGAAAATCAATATTATATTACTCAGTTAAGTCGTTGCATATAGCTGTTAACGATGATCGATATTTCCAATTTTTATGAACGACTGTATTTTTTATGATTTTTTTGAATTTTTCTGAGCTATAACCACATCTGACTGTTTGCTCCAACATGTAACCATACGAAAAGATGTCAGAAACTACTGACTGGGCGCTTTGGCCTTCAACCACTTCTGGAGCAACATGACGACGAGTTTTTTTGTACTTCTCCTTCTCTTCGACACTCAATTCGAAATGTCTACCTCTCTCAATTTTACAACCGCAATTAAAATCAATGATAACAGGTTGTATCGTATTTCGATCTCCATGCAAAACAACGTTATCAAGTTTTAAGTCATTGTGAAGATACCCGCTTACGTGAATTACATTAAGTGCTTCTGCTATCTGAAGAAATATGAGGTGCATTTTCTGAATATCAACAGGAAACTTTTCCTTCAAGAAAGAGTAGAGAGACTTTGGTCCACATTCAAAAGAATAAAATTGCATCACCAATTTCAAAGGCGACTCATCAACGCAAATGCCAACTAAAGACGGCAGACCGTTATGGAACCGCAGATTTGCAATGATTTTAGCCTCCTTTAAAACCATATTGCGATTTTGTTCAAAAGTATACTTCTCATTGACTAATAATTTCGCCGCAACAATTTCACCCTTAAAATGTCGAAGCTCAACACTCCCAAACGTTCCCCTACCAATTGTCGAGCTCGATTGTACTGGCTTCAAATGCTCTGATTGCAAATAAAATGAAGCTGGCAAATGAAACTCTTTATTCTCCTTGAAAGCTTTCAGCAGCTTTTCTTTTTCTTTTCTTTCTGAAACAAATTCATTCTGGTAAGTTTTAAGTGACTTCTCCAATACAGCATTCGTTCGCTCCAACTCCCCCTTCCTTTTTTTCAAATCATTGATTTCCTCTTTGTCTTTCATTTTCAGCCCACAGTAAACAAGATTCCGTTTATATCCAATACGCATTTTTTTAATTGAATCAGGAAATTCCAATTTCAAAGCACGACCAAGCGATGTTTGAGTTTTGACGATGTTGTTTGTTGAAGCCTCCTTGTATAAATCATCGAATTTAAAACATTGATCGTGTTTTCCATCGCATGTAAATGGTGATACATTACATTTCAGCCTGTTAAAAAAAAGCATTTAAGAGATTATTATTCACCAGGATGTATAAAATTATCTTATGCCAAAGTTCTTCTCGACGCAAATCCGATTTTTTGGAAAATCGGGGAAATTTTCGGAAAAAATAGGGGAAATATTCAAAAATCGGGAAAGTTTGCACAAATCGGGTAAAAAAGGGAAAATTCACGTGTTCACGCAAAAAACAGGTCAGATTCACGCATTCACGCAATCGAAAAAAGTGGATTTTCACGTTCACGCAAGTTTTCAATTCATGCATTCACGCAATTTTTTTCGATTTTCACGCATTCACGCAACCAAAAAAGCTCAAAAGGTAAAAATTTTGAGTATTTTGTAGAAATTCAACATCACGAATCGGCAAGATAAACATTTTTATTACTTACCAAGATCTTGTTGCGTTTGCACTACTACCAGCCATGGCACGTAATTCGATTTCAATTCAATTCGAGGAGCGGGCTGGGAGAGAAGTCGTCTTTCTGTTTCTTTTTTTAGAAAAATGGCCACATCTTGGGTGTGAGTTTCTCTTTTAGAGGGTGAAACAAGAACAATCGAAAAGGGTCTAATTCAGCCAATCAACGTCAAGCACGTCAAATCAAACCCACACGCAAAATGTGGGAGGGGCGTTGTTTGATTCCCGCCATTTCATCCTAAAAAAAACCATGTCTATGAAAAAGGTTTAACCGTGTCTATGAGATTTATCTGCAGTAAGTTAGGGCGCATAGTCGGGCGGTAAGCGCAAATAAAATATGTGGACTGGAGACGAGCTTATTGCTCTACTGATCAAAAACTAAGGACCGTTATAATTCGAAATGATTATTATGAGATCTGAGTAAACTCTCTTTGAATTAATCTTGAAAATGACTCAAACAACAGTTAACATATATAAAAAGACAGAATAGTGTAATTATTTAAAGATAATGTCTATGTATAAACTTATTGATTACTGATCAATTTTTACATTCTCACAACTATATGTAGCTACCATTTTGTTTAATTCTACTTTGGATTTCGACTTTGGCGGGAAAATAAGACTAGAAAGGGTCTTGTTTTTCTGTCATATTTTAATTGACTTGCTGGTGAGAGGTTCATCTTGTAATTTTTTTGAGTTGGATGTATCTTTTACTACTGTGATGTTTTTGGCTCGTTGAACTTATTTTGCTTCCAAAAGTATACAATGTGACAATGGCAGCTGTTTCAGCCCAATCTAGCTCATCACGAGAATTTTCCTGTTCCTTACTTGGTTGTCTTTATGCAAGTACAGACTACAACAAGGTTTTGAATCATTTTTTTGAAAGCCATACATTAAAGGTTGGTGCACCATATGCTTGTCGTATCTCTTCTTGTACCAAAACTTTTACAAATCTTCAGAGCTTCCGTAGACATGCTAAGGCTTGCCATCTTTGGTTTTATGAGCAACACATGCAAGTCAGAAAGACAAGTAAAAATGTTGAATTTTCTCTTGGTCTTGATAGTACTAACTTTGAAAATGTAGTTGAACCAGAGCTTTTTGGCAAGGGTGGAGTTGATGACGAAAGCAATAGCAGGGGGGTCAGTGAAAATTTTATTGGTGTAGAAAATGATTTAAGTAGTATAGGAGCTAATGAAGATTCTAATCCATATAACAAAGAGTCTTATTTTGATGAAACTGCGGTCGAAACTATTCATTCCTTTCTGCTCGAACTGCGTGAGAAATATTTTGTTACCACTGAGGCGACCTGTTTTATAAGTGAAAAATTATCTCACATTTTAAGTATAGACCGAAAGCGACACGGAGAAGCAATCAAATCATCTTTGTCTCGAAACATCGCAAATTTTAAACTTGACCATGAAACAAAAATGATATTGCAATGTGAGAGTGAATATGCCATAGCCTTTAATAAATTTAAAGGAGCAAAAGCCTTATCTCAATTTACTGAAAATAAACCTCAGTATGTGGAGCCAATTGAAATCACATTAGGCAATAATTCAAAGGGGGGAATGGATACTTACCAGTATGTTCCAATTTTGTCAACACTTTCTGTCTTGTTAAAGCATGAAGATCTTTTTGCGGAAGTTATTGCTAATTCTCAGAGTGAAAGTGACGGTATTTTGCGTGATTTTAAAGATGGTTCTGTTTTTCGCGAACATCCTTTATTTTCAAATGAACCACTATCTCTACAAATCATTCTTTATCATGATGACTTCAACACTGTTAATCCATTAGGAAATAAAACTGTCAAGCATAAAACTTCTGCCATTTACTTTGTTCTTGGAAACCTTCCCTCTTTATTTAGATCACGATTATCTGATATAAACCTTCTTGTTTTATTTGATGCCCATCTTCTAAATGACTATTGTTATGGGAAGATACTCAAGCCAATGCTGGATGATATCAAAGAGCTTGAGATGAATGGTCTTCAATTCGAAGTCACTGGGCTTTCGTACAAGCTCAGGGGTTCTGTATCCATGTTAATTGCTGATAATCTAGCTGCTCATGCAATAGGGGGGTTCTATTGTAACTTCAGTACCGTGCAAAAGTTTTGCAGATACTGTGAAATAGTTTTAGCTTCTCTTTCTTTTAATACAAAAACTGAAGATTTTGAATTGAGAACCAAAACAGGTTATAATAACAATGTTCAATCTATTGAAAATGATCCAAATTTGTGCTCCTCATATGGAATCAAAATTAAAAGTTGTCTTAATGATTTGAACTATTTCCATGTCATCGATGGTCTACCGCCAGATCTTGCCCACGACTGTTTTGAAGGCTTTGCAGTTGATCTAGTGACCAATATAATCATAAATTTCGTGAAAAAGGGTCTGTTTACTTTAGAAGTCTTTAATGATCGAATAGAAACATTTCCTTATGCCATCATTGATAGGCAAAACAAGCCCCGAGTTACCAAAATCAAAGCTCTCACAAAATATAAAGTCAAACAAACTGCCTGTGAAATGTTGAATTTATTACGCTTACTCCCTTTAATGATTGGTGATTTTGTGAGTTCTAGCGATGATGTTTGGGCTCTGTTGATTGAATTTCTGGAGATTTTGGAGCGTCTCTTAGCGAAAAGTTTTGATAGATATGATCTGATTTTTATTCAACATTTGCTTGACGAGTTCTTTGAAAATTATGGAAAACTTTTCCCAGATGCCAGTGTTAAAGCTAAGTCTCACTTTTTAAAGCATTATCCCAACCAAACTTTTAAATATGGTCCTTTAATCCAAACTCTACGCTTTGAATCCAAAAATGGCTATTTCAAGGATGTTGTGAAACATTCGAAGAATAGAATTAACCTCTGTAAAACAATGGCTGTGCATCATCAAATGCTTATGTATTTGCACTATCGTAAAGATAACATTCTCACTCGGAAACTTCCAAAGGGGATTTCCATGAATGAGGCAGCTGTTGAAACTTTAGATATCCAGTTTCAAAATCCGATAAAAAAATCATTGAAAATTATGTCAAGTGATCTTTTGATGGTAGGAAAAGCTGTGGTGATGAATGGGCACAGATATTCTGTTGATGAGGCTGTTGTGCTTTCATACCAAAATGATGATTATGTTTTTGGGATCATAAAGTTGATCATATTTTTCAAAACCGAGATTTTTTTACTTTGTCAAAATACTGATATTGAAGGGTTTGATACACACATCCATTCTTATCAAGTTTCAGAAATTAACGAACACACTGTTGTGAAGATAGATGACCTACTTGATTACCATCCATTAGGGGTATACAATTTTGTTGGAAAAACGTTAATCCCACTTCGATATTACATCCGCTGTTTTGAAGCATTCATAGAACAGGATGACCAACCTGATAAATCTACAACATGAAACCTTTTTATTCCTATTATTTACTTTCAAGTCATATTTTTCATAGTCAACGCAAGTTAAACCTTCATCATAAGTTTTGTCCCGAAAGTAATAAAAAATCTTACTGTTAAAAAAATAAAAAAAAATAAAAACTCTTTTTCAAACTTGTTCAAATAAGTATTTCTTCATTTTCCATACTTTCTGTTTTTTATTATTGTGATTCTGGTTCCATAAAATGAAATTAAAAAAAAACTGTTTGTCTTTGCTGTGTATTCATGATAACTTCAAAAAATTGCATTTCTCAATGATTTCTGATGATTTCTGTTTTTGTATTTGAAAGTTCTGTCAATCTTTATTTTTTGGTGTTGAAAAATTTCATTCATTTCATTTTTATATCTTTTTGTCTCAAGTTCTGGAAAATTTTTCAGACTTATTTTCACAAAAATTTCTTTCAAGGAATGTGAACTTTGCTTAGTTTCTTATTTTCATTTCCGGTTACGGTTTGTTTCCTACTTTTATATATATTTTCAAAAACTTAGTTTTTTCAAAACTTCCTTTTCTCAAGGTCAGATTTCTAATCTTCACCATATATATTTGTATTGGTATTTGTTTTAGGGTTTCAAGGTAGTTTACTGTGTTTGTTTATGTAGTTGCTGTGCAATTTCATTTTACTTTTTTCTATTGGTTTAATTTTCATTTCCGGTTACGGTTTGTTTCCTACTTTTATATATATTTATTTATATATATATATTTTCAAAAACTTAGTATTTTCAAAACTTCCTTTTCTCAAGGTCAGATTTCTAATCTTCACCATATATATTTGTATTGGTATTTGTTTTAGGGTTTCAAGGTAGTTTACTGTGTTTGTTTATGTAGTTGCTGTGCAATTTCATTTTACTTTAGCTTCATTTCATTTCCATCGGAAATAATGTAAAAATTTAGAATATTATTATACCTTTTTATTTTTAATTGTTTAATTTCGTTAGAATTTTCAAAACTTCCTTTTCTCAAGGTCAGATTTCTAATGTTCACCATATAATAATTGTTGAGCTTTCTTATCATTTATATTTTAGAAATAGTTACGTCATAATTTTTACTTCTACTACATTATAATGTCATAATTTTTATTTCTTCTACATTATAATGTCTAAAAAAGGAAGTGAACTTTTATTGGTATTGAATTACTCAAAACAATCCTAATAATTGCTCACTTCCTTTTTTAGTAATTAAAGGAAAAAATGAAATTCACTGTAGACTTTCCTAGTGGCGATAGATATATTATCAAGGTTGATGCAATCGAAGAACTGGAAGATGCAATAGCAAAGAAATTTGGCCATCAATTTGATGATTTAAATATCTACTTTGAGGACAAAGAAGAGGGCTGGTGTGTGTTGGATTTTGATGACATCTCCCTTCTCTTTGATCGCAAATCAAATAGTCTGAGAGGCTCCTTCAGAAATCTAACCGACAAAGATAATGGTGATGACATTCCTGATGAACCCACTCCTTACATTCCTGAAGCTTGTGAAGAACCCATTCTTGGAGCTCGTGAAGAACCCATTCTTGGAGCTCGTGAAGAACCCATGTTTGGAGCTCGTGAAGAACCCATTCTTGGAGCTCGTGAAGAACCCATTCCTATAGATCCTGAAATATCCATAAATGATCAAGAAACTAATCCTTCTTCTAGCCAAAAGTAAGTATTGGTTTCTCCACCTCATTTTGAGTTCTTGAGGAATTCCAATGAAGTACTGTTTTTGTCAATCAGTTAGTTTGATAAAAGTATCTCTTGTTGAAATCTAGTCTTACTAGAACTATAGAAACTTAAGCATTGAGTTTGTAACCTGAGAACAGATTGTCATTGTTTTCTGACCATCACGCTGACACTCTAAAAAATTTTCAAGGGCCTTGGGAGGTTTACCATGCGGGTCAGACAAATTTTGAGCATTTGTTATCAGGTTACGAGTTTGTGGCTTTATGAAATGAAATAACTTTTTTTAGACGTTGGCCTCATCCGTTCATCATACATGATCATATAGTGAGGCAATCGACACTAGATGTTCTTAATCAACAGCGACTGCTGAGTCAGTCTTCAAGATCTTGTTTACTTTCCGGTATATTCAACGAGGTTACCACCAAGTACCAATTGTAGTGAGTTGTTAGTTTATGTTGAGTTTATAAAGGAATGGCTAGAAATCAGTAAGAGTCACTGCACACAATGAAAAAGGCAAAATGCTCTAATTTGCTATTTCTTTGATTGAGTTGAACAACCTTAGTTAATGACCCCCTTAGATTTAGATCCCTTAACCCTATCCAGGCGGAACTTTTTTTAAAAAAATTCCTATTTCCGATTTGAACACAAAGCAAGGGGATTTTTATAAGATTTGAATTGATCTAATTTTTGGGTATCAATTTTCGCGCACGAAGCATTTATTTTCCAAAAAATAGCACACTTACAATTTTTTATGCATTAGGTTATTTTACGATTTTCTGTAGGGAGTCTATGAAAATCCTGTATTAATTTTCACGCACCTTAACACTATGCATAATTTCGGTATAAAATTTTGTGCATTTTTGGGCCTCTGCGTGAAATTGCGCAAAAATTAGTACGCACAAAAATAAGTACCTTTGGGGTATGTTCCTACAAATTTTTTTCTTATGCAAAAAACAAAGGTCGGATGATGACAGAATAGCTCTAATTTTTTTCAAAGTGAGTGATCCGCAAAATTAAATTCCCACAAAAAATTTCAAATCAGCGAATTACAAAAATTAGTTCTCACAAAAACAGTCCCCTTGCTTAAGGTATGTACTCAGGAGAGTCTACAAGAGACCCAATTATCAATTATTTCTTTTCAGTTTTCCAACAAATAGCAACTACATTGAGATGTCAAAAGCCATAATTGAGAAGTGGCCCCACTTGGTCAATTCCCATCACAACTATGGCGATGCTGTCAACTTTTTTCATAGGCGGCTCAAAACTGCTTTCAAGAACCTTCGTGGAAAAATTCACACACCGATTCCAGAAATCATCAACAAACGAGTAAAATTTGGTAAACGTCGTGCAGTTGGAGATGGTGAATCAAATGTCTCCAAACGGACTAAATTAAGTTGGGGTGTCCCCAACTATCTGCCTCCGAGAATTGAAGGTGAAAACGATCAATCGCAGATGGTACACATCAATACCATTCAAAAAGAGTCCCGGAAAGTTTCAGCTCAAAGGGACCATCAGAGAAGTTCTTTTGCAATGGTGCAAACATTTCCAGATAGACGTAAAATGATTGTTCACGAAGTTAATCCGATTGCCATAATAATAGAACAATATCCACTGTTGGCTTCAAAGAGCGAGGTGAGATATTCTTTAAATTGATTTGTACTGCAGCTCCGGGGGTCATAGAGACTTGGAAAATTTTTCAATATAAACACCTTCAGGAAGCAATCTGCTTGATGGCATGATAGGGTTTTTTCGTACAAGACAGTATGCCGGTTGGTACCGTGGTGATATGCCATTTAAATTTGATGAAATCACTTAGTACTAACTTGCTTCCAATTTTTCACTGTGTACCGCCATATGGATTTTTTCAAAAGTTTTTTATCTTTTAAAAGACACTTCCTAGATGCAAAATTTCATGTCTCTAGCACTTAGAAATAAAGAGTTATTAAGATCTATAAATTCTGGTCTGTAAAATAGACAAATTTTAATAAGCACTATCTTTTGAACGCAAGCTGTTGATTTTTTTAATTCATATTTTGGTTAGGGCTATCACATATATGAAAACCCAGAAGATTTGAAGACCCCCATGGCCCTCTATTTGTAGATTCTATGGGCATTTGCTCTTAAGGTATTAAATCATTTTCTCTTAGATTTTCTCTGAGTTTTCCCGGCTGGTTGGAGGATGGACCATTATCAGTCGGTTGGAAACCATAAAAGATGTGCCCATCCTTCGAATAACCACGACTTGTGAAAAGAACTATCTAACAAATGTTAGAGCAATGCTGGCTGGTTGCCGAACTGAGGAATCTAGATTATGTAAGTAATTTGAAACCCGACCACGAAAAGTTTCTCCAAAATTTATTTGGCAAGTTATTTCAATTATAAGGCAAAAATTCTCAACGCATGCTTAAAACAGCAAAAATTTGTGATTTTATAGCTATTTTTTCTACTGCATCTTCAGAAAAAAGCTGTCGCGAAATTTTTCAAATCGTTTAGTTTCCCACAAAGTGGAAGTTTCCAAAAACTTTTACATCCTCTAAAACCTTAGAGTCCCCAAAATTTGTTGTGTTTCCGAAAACTGTTGGCTTAGGTTTTGTTTTAAAAAATGTATAGTACTTAGGAGTCATTTTTTTCCAACAGTCTCGATTGTGTGATAACTCACCCTCTCAGATTTTGCTGAAATTTGGACCAAAACTTATATACAAGAAAAATAGAACCTGAAATTTCACCTCAATATTCAGAAAGTTCTTCATATATTGCGGCTCAAAGATAGGCTACTATGCAAGTTATGGTTCCCTAAAAATCTTCATTTTGCTTGGGAGCAAACATAGTTTCTACCCCCTAGATTTAGAAGGGGGGGGGGGGGTCTTGGGATTTTGGAAAAGGGCCTGTCTTCTGTTGATTTTTTGGACCCTGTCATAGTCAAAATGTAGAAATTTCCTTAACTTTTCCTAAATAAATGTCTGAAAATTTAAAAAAGTTCTGTTGTCGCTGCAAAAAGATACATCTTGAATTTTGCTCCAGATTAGCTGTAAAAACAACTTTCTCTGCTATTTTTGACAAGGCTTGGTGATAAAAATTCTAAACAATATTACTTTCATCATTACAACCATCAAGTAGGCCAATCCACACTAAAACCGGGCTTCTGAAAAGTGAAAAGTACCATCAGCAGGCTTATTTTCTTGCATAAAAGATCATTTGGTTCAAACTTCAGCAAGATCTGTAAGGGTGAGTTATCACACCATTTTTTGTACTCGAGATTCAAAAATGACTCTTTAAAAATTCTTTCTTTTCTCCTGTAGATGTGAAGAATTGCTTGAAAATGATGTTGACTTCGTTTCTACTACGTGAATCCACATTTTCAATCTTTGATCAAACCAAATCTTACCCACGGTTGGTTGGAACGTCAGCTAGTTTTGATGAAACAGATCTGAGCACCGCTCTACTCGAGAGTGCCTCGTTCGTGGTGAAAATTGAAGATCAAATTATCGCTCAGGCAAACAATTTTATTGAAGCTTTCGGGATCATGACTGCGTCTTATTACGTTTTCAATTTGGCCTATCCGAAAGAACTGGAATGCACTTTAACTTTCATCCAAAAGTACATTTTGGATATTGGTGATTCGACGAAAACCCCTGCAAGAGTTAGTGGGTTAGTAAATAAATTGAAAAAACTGTCCTAAATTTAGGACAGTTTTTTCAATTTATTTATTAACTCACAGGAAAAAATCAGTAAATCACATGCGTGTGGAAACCCATTTTCGCGTGTGATCCTGCACCGATTCACATGCATGTGAAAAGGGAAATAACATGCCAAAATCACAGGTCAAAACTGGTTCGTGTAAAATTGGCTTTCACACGTGTTAAATTGAAAATCACATATTACTTGATCAAAACTGGTTCGTGTGATTTTCAATTTAACACGTGTGAAAGCCAAATTTACACGAACCCAGTTTTGACCTGTGATTTTGGCATGTTATTTCCCTTTTCACATGCGTGTGACTCGGTGCAGGGTCACACGCGAAAATGAGTTTTCACACGCATGTGAATTACTGATTTATTTAGTTTATTTTTATCTTCATTGCACTAAAAACCGAAAAAGACGAAGCTACCTGTTCATAAGATTTTGTGCAAGAGCACTTTTATTGATTCAAATTATTTCATCTAATAATTCTGTATATTCTAACATATTATATAATGAATGAAATTATATACTTTTCTATCAAATACTATTCTATTATGTCTATTTTATTTTTTTTCCTGAAATCGTTTAAAAACTTGTGTGTCTATGAGCTGCAAAATAGAGAATGGACTTATAGAAAAACAAAGCTTTCTTCTTTCAAAATTGAGTCTGTTAAGTCTGTTTACGATAAGGGTTCAGTTTTCTTTCTCATGCTTATAAACTTTTAGGGAAATTTTCAATCATAATAATTTTATTATTGTTAGAATTACTACGGCGAAAATGATGATTAAAGCACTATTTTAATTATCTTTCCAACAATACCAAATCTATTATGATTGAAAATTCCTTCTAAAGCTACAGGCAGAAGAGAAGAACGTATTCCAAGACTTGAATATTTGTCAAGGCTCCTAACTTAATATGTACTATATGTATTATATTAATTGTAATGTAATTATTCATTTATAAGAGTATATACTGTCATAATATTATAAATTATAACTTCGACTATATATAGTTTCTATTAATTTCAAAAACGAAAATTCTATTTCAACACTATACATAATCTTCCAGCTTTTGTTTACTTTGTAATCCTGAAATATAAAACAAGTCATTTGATAACATTTTCTATGCGTACAGATTTAGAATCAAGACTTGAAAAGGTCTAAATTATAATGAGACCTTATAGGTTCTGCGATAAAGGACTCCGATATGAGTCTTTCAAAGCTCTCTTTTGAACATCCGAATGGTTTCTTTCGAGCATCTTAATGGTCTTGTTGCAATCAAGACCTCAAAAGGTTAAAATCATCATGCCTAAAATGGTCTCTTACGAACACCTTAATGGTCTTGTCATAATAAAGACCTTAAAAGGTTTGAATTATAACACCTTACAGGGTCTCTTACGAACGTCACAATGGTCTCGATTGAGATACAATAAGGTCTAATTTGGAAACAAACCCATGATGGTCTTAATTGGAATAAGACCTTATAGGTTCTGCGATAAAGGACTCCGATACGAGTCTTCAAATGGTCTCTTTCAAAACCCTTAAAACTGTGAGTGTATTGCTTGGTCATGAGGATTTTTTTGCTGAAGTTGTTTCTCAATCACAAGATGATGTTTCTGACACTCAAAAACATGTTTTGCGTGATTTTAAAGATGGTTCAATATTCCAAAACCATCCTTTGTTTAAAGAAGAGCCATTATGTCTTCAGATTATTCTATACCATGATGATTTTAATACGGTCAATCCTTTAGGCAACAAAACAGTCAAACATAAAACCTCTGCCATTTATTTTGTGCTTGGAAATTTACCAGCAATATATAGGTCTCGGTTAACTGACATCAATCTTGTTATTCTCTTTGATGCGCACCTTTTAGGTGACTATTGCTATGGAAAAATATTACAACCGATGCTTGAAGATATCCAGAAACTTGAAATGAAGGGTCTAGACTTTAAAGTAACAGGGCTTCCATTTAATCTTAAGGGGTCAGTTTCCATGCTTATTGCTGACAATCTAGCTGCTCATGCCATTGGGGGTTTTTATTGTAATTTTAGCACTGTCCAGCACTTTTGCAGATATTGCTATAAAACACTAAAATCACTTAAATTTGATGATAAAACTAAAGATTTTGAAATGCGCACTAAAAATGGTTACAATAACAATGTAGAAGCTATAGAGACACAGTCAGATCTCTGCTCTTCATATGGAATTAAAACTAAAAGTTGCTTAAACGATTTGAATTATTTTCACGTGATTGATGGTTTACCTCCTGACCTTGCACATGATTGCTTTGAAGGTTTTGCAATTGATTTGATGACTAATGTTATAATAAATTTTGTACGAAAACGTTATTTTTCCTTGGAAATATTCAATGATAGAATTGAACTTTTTCCATATTCTGTCATTGACAGACAAAACAAGCCACAGATCACCAAAGTTAAAGCATTAACAAAATATAAAGTTAAACAGACTGCTTGTGAGATGCTAAATTTGTTACGTCTATTACCATTAATGATAGGGGATTTAGTGAGAGCTGAAGATAATGTGTGGATTATTTACATTGAATTTCTTGAAATTTTAGAGCGAATTTTGGCAAAATCCTTTGTTAGATATGATCTCATTTACATTGAACATCTTCTTGATGAATTTTTTGAAGAGTACGGTTTGTTATTTCCGGATGAGAATGTCAAGGCTAAATATCATTTTTTAAAACACTATCCTACTCAAACTTTCAAATATGGCCCTTTAATCCAAACTTTACGCTTTGAATCTAAAAATGGTTATTTCAAGGATGTTGTAAAGCATTCAAAGAACAGGGTTAACCTTTGTAAAAGCATGGCTGTTCATCATCAGATGTTGATGTATTTGCATTATTGTCAAGATGAAATTCTATCTAGAAAACCTCCTCAAGGTATCTATGTACAAGAGGCAGCTGTTGAAACTTTATCAAGCAAGTTTCAAAAAGAAATTACAAAATCTTTAAAACTTTCAGCTGATGATCTTTTGACAATTGCAAAAGCTGTTATTATGAATGGTCACAGATATTCAGTTGACGAAGCTGTAGTTTTGTCTTTTGAAAACGATGATTATGTGTTTGGGATTATGAAATTGATCTTATTTTTTAAGTCTAATGTTTATTTAGTTTGTCAAAAAACCCAAATTGAAAGATTTGATACTCACACTCATGCCTATCAGGTTTCTGAAATTGACAAATATACAGTTGTAGAAATACTTAATCTCCTTGACTTTCATCCGTTAGGCGTGTATGAAATTTCCGGAAGAAAACTGATTCCGCTTAGATATCACATTCCATGTGATCAATAG
Source organism: Clytia hemisphaerica (assembly GCF_902728285.1). NCBI lineage: Eukaryota > Metazoa > Cnidaria > Hydrozoa > Leptothecata > Clytiidae > Clytia > Clytia hemisphaerica. Next base: position 919,886 of record NW_027103595.1, on the reverse strand, counting down.
AACTTCCTGATTTTCTTAACACTTTTTACTGTATTCGTTTTTTTATAAAAAAATAGTTCCAGCAATGTTTTTCCTGTTTTAATTCCTAGTTCAATATAACTTTCTGATTAGTTCTGCGTTATAACACTTTTTACAGTATTCGTTTTTTTATAAAAAATAGTTCCAGGAATGTTTTTTCCTGTTTTAATTCCCAGTTCAATATTAACTTTCTGATTGCCATGCGGACAAACGTTTATTTATTTAGTTCTGCGTTATAACACTTTTTACTGTATTCGTTTTTTTATAAAAAATAGTTCCAGCAATGTTTTTCCTGTTTTAATTCCTAGTTCAATATAACTTTCTGATTAGTTCTGCGTTATAACACTTTTTACTGTATTCGTTTTTTTATAAAAAATAGTTCCAGGAATGTTTTTTCCTGTTTTAATTCCCAGTTCAATATTAACTTTCTGATTGCCATGCGGACAAACGTTTATTGCGGACAATCGTGCCATGCGGACAAACGTCGTTTATAAGGTTTCGGTTTCTGTTCGACAGCATAAAACCGATTTTTTTTTTTTTTCCCCTTTTTTTCTTTTTTTTTTACGGTTTCGGTTTCTGTTCGACAGCATAAAACCGATTTTTTTTTGTTTATACGGTTTCGGTTTCTGTTCGACAGCATAAAACCGATTTTTTTTTTTTCCCCTTTTTTTCTTTTTTTTTTACGGTTTCGGTTTCTGTTCGACAGCATAAAACCGATTTTTTTTTGTTTATACGGTTTCGGTTTCTGTTCGACAGCATAAAACTGATTTTTTTTTGTTTATACGGTTTCGGTTTCTGTTCGACAGCATAAAACCGATTTTTTTTTTTTTATACGGTTCAATATTAACTTTCTGATTTTTTTTGGAGATGTTTAGTTCTGTTAATCAACATCTCTCTGAGTTCAGATTTCAACTCTTGTGCGGACAATCGTGCCATGCGGACAAACGTTTATTGCGGACAATCGTGCCATGCGGACAAACGTCGTTTATAAGGTTTCGGTTTCTGTTCGACAGCATAAAACCGATTTTTTTTTGTTTATACGGTTTCGGTTTCTGTTCGACAGCATAAAACCGATTTTTTTTTGTTTATACGGTTTCGGTTTCTGTTCGACAGCATAAAACCGATTTTTTTTTGTTTATACGGTTTCGGTTTCTGTTCGACAGTATAAAACCGATTTTTTTTGTTTATACGGTTAATTTTATAAATTCTTTATTTCTATTTTCTTTTTGATTGATTCATTCATTACTCTTTCTCATCTAGGTTCCTGATATCTTTCAGGCACATCTGGATAACTCATCATTTTTTTTCAATTTTGCATTTAATTAATTCTATAGATGATTAATACTAACTTTCATTTTTATAGTTGTTCCATTTCTATTTCTTCTGTGTGTATATGCAATGAAACTTTCTAAGAGCTTTGTTTACTAAATTTTTATTTATAGGAGTGCTAGCTTTTATAATTTTTAAAATATTTTGACGATGTTAAATAAATAGATAAATAAATAAATAAATAAATAAATAAATAAATAAATAAATAAATAAATAAATAAATAAATAAATAAATAAATAAATAAATAAATAAATAAATAAATAAATAAATAAATAAATAAATAAATAAATATTTATTTATTTATTTATTTATTTATTTATTTATTTATTTATTTATTTATTTATTTATTTATTTATTCATTTATTTATTCATTTATCCATTCATTCTTTTCTTTAGGAAGTAATAACTCACAAAAATGGCAATGAAATTTACACTCAAATGCGAATATTTTGGTTCAGCAAGATCAGATCGATATATTTTTAAAATTAACAATTTAAACGAGTTGGAGGATACATTGGTTGAAAAGGTTGATAATGCGGAAGACATGACTTTCATGTATGAGGATTCGGACTTTGGCTGGACAAAAATTGATTTTGCAGAGGTTTCTTTGCTGAACGATAGAAAGAGCAACGAATTAAAAGCAATTGTATACTCCACTGAACATGAAAACAGCAATGTCACTGAACATGACAGCTACATTGATGAAGTCGAAGACAACATTGAAAACGCAAACGAAAACGCAAACGAAAACGCAAACGAAAACGCAAACGCAAACGCAAACGAAAACGCAAACGCAAACGCAAACGAAAACGCAGACGCAGACGCAAACGAAAACGAAAACACCCATGACATAGATGACACCCATGATGATGAAACTATTTCTGCTTCGAAGAAAAAGTAAGTGGTTTTTTCTTTAGTCATATCTATTAAGTGTTATGAATTCATTTTATGAGTGAGAAAAACATTATATTTTAAGACAAAGTTTTTCATACAATTTGAATGAAACACATACTCTTTTGTACTTAATTGTTGGGGGGATGCCAAATTTTGACCATTTTTGGCCTAGCTCTATTTCAAAAAGTAGAAACTAGAAAATTCAAAGTCAAATATCAGAACCCTAAAAAGTATCTTTTAGTGAAATATCTGATTTTTCCTTTAACAAAGTATTACTATTAAATGTCGATGTCTCTTTTTATAATATTAATTACATTTTGTTTTGATAGGCGTTGGCCGAACCCATTTGTCATCAAAGACTACATGGTTCGTGAACATGTTTTGAAGACACTAAATTCAAAACAACATCTTCGAAGGTCTCTGCGCACATCACTCCTTTCTGGCGTTTACAACGAGTGTGTCACCAAATATGGTGTTTAGTAAGTTAATTAATACTTAATTTTACATACTTTTTTGTAAATGAAATTTTGCTAGCCAGCATATTGAGCCTGCCCCCGAACCGATTTTCATGTATGCTTATAAAGATAAGAGTGTATGAACCCTTTTAACTACTTTTGACTTTTGACTATTATTATGAAATTTCAAAAATAAATTTTCCTGTCAAATAATAACCATGTCATTCACTTTACAGTTTCCCGTCAACTACACAATACATTTCCATGGCAACAGCTATTAACGATAGATGGCCATACCTCAAAAATTACCATCTGGATGAGACAGATTGTGTGCTGTTTTTCCGTAAAAGATTGAGGACTTGTTTCAAAAACCTCAGGCAAGTATTTTTGAAGTTTTGAAATTAGAGCTAAAATTGATTCGTGAAAACTCCAAATTCACTCGTGATTCAGTATTCACGACTCGTCAATTCAAACTCTGGTCCATTCATTTTTCATTGTTTAGAGGAAAGTCTAACTTAAATTTTGATGTGTCATATTATGTTTTTCAAAAAAGATCGTCAAACTTGTATACTTATTTTTTTGGCAGACCCGCTAAAACTTTTCTTTGTATCGATTAGATCACACGTGGATGACGTACCAGAAATCATAAACAGTCGCCTACGATTCGGCAAAAAGAAGGCTGAAGGTGAAATGGTTCCCTCTGCTGCCAAGAAAGCACGTCTAAGTTGGGGAGTGCCCTTCTACTTGCCACCCAGAGAAGATGGCGAGACTAACGATTCCATCCAGATCTTCAAGGAGAAAATGATGAAGGAGTCAAAAAAGGTTCCCCACCAACAAAACACCGTGCAATGTCAATTGGCCATGGTAAAAACCTTTCCGGACAGACGTTCATTCATCGTCAGAGATCCTAAATATGTGGCTGAAGTTCTTCTGGAGTACCCATTGCTTCGTAGCAAAAATGAGGTGAGAAATTCTGATGGACGTGAAAAGAGCTGTTAGGGATTTCCACACATAAAGAATGACCGTGCTCGGCCCATGTTCAAGTCTTTTAGTTGTTTAATATTTATACACGTTTTTTTTATTTTAAGAAACATAAGGCTCAGAATGCCGAAAAACTAAGAAAAATCTAAGAAACAAGCTGAGGCTGAGAATGAGAAAATGACATTTTTTAATTCGGTTTTTTTAAGAACCTTTCAATCCAGCCTTCCATAAGGCTGATTATGTCAAAAAGTTTAGAAACATGTAAGAAACATTTAAGGCTCAAAAGGCCGATTTCTTAAGAAACATTGAGGCTGCTTGGTAAAACTACTTTCTTAAAAAAAAAAACGTGTATTCTTTCTTATCTCTCACACTACTATTTTAACATTGTTTTTTAGATTCTTAACGAGTTCTCTCGATTGGTTGGTGGCTGGTCAATCATCAGCCGCATGGCAACGTTGAAAGACATACCAGTTGACCTCATTCAGTCTAAGTCAGACAAACACTTTCTTGACTCCGTCAAAATGAGAATTTCTGGTTCGCGAACCGATGAATCGAAAATCTGTAAGTCGTTTTCTGTTTGATCGTATTTAGGAGATTCACGTTTTTAAGGGATTATGAAACACTTTTTACCCGATTATTTTTTCAAAGCTGAGATATTTTACTTTGAAATTTCTAGAAACAAGTATTTACACAGTTTTCACGTTGAATTTCTATTGTTTTCAAGTGGGGTAGCATACTATGAGCTCTTAAAGTAGACAAACTAATGTATTTTAACAAGGTATAACAATAATTTCTTCTCATTCTTTATTTAGATCTTACCAACTGTTACAAAATTTTACGGATCCCATTTCTCCTAAACGAATGTCCGTCCTCGTTCTTGAAGTCAGTAGACGAGTCACACCCCCGCATTATCCCTACTTTTGTAGCCTTTGACGAAAAAGACCTGGGTACTTTGCTCGATGGCGATTCTTTTGATGTAAAAGTGGAAGAGGAGATTCTTGCTACCACCAATAACTTTTTTGATGCTGTATGTTTGATGCTGGCGTCATACTACGTCTTCAACATTGTTTACCCGAACAGTTTGATAAATACCTTAACATTTATTCAAAAATATATTTTGGATATTGGTGATGAAACGAAGACATTGGGCCGGGTAAGCACGTTTATTTCAAGAATAAAGAAAGCAGGGGGGGTATAATTTATAAATATTTCGTCACTATGTTAAATTTTTCATACCATCGTTCCAAAACTAAAAAGCCCCAATTCAAATTGTTTTTTTCTTTTATGAGCTTAATGTAACTCTTTTGTGCCATTTGTGTAGTCAACACGCATTTTTTTGCAAAAATCGAGATTGAAGAGGAGACTGTGATAAGTAGAAAAAATATTTTTTGATGACATTCAATTGATAATCCTCCTTAAGGAAAATTGTTTCGGGAACTACTTTAAATCTACAATCTTGCTATTTCCTTGTCAATTTTTGATGAGTTGAGGTTGGCTTACGATGCTCTCGTCGATTTTCAGTCTTATTTTTTATTAGGAACGTTTAAAATAAAAAAAACGAAAAGATGATTTTCAATTATTTAGATAGATATTTCTTTTTGCATTTCCGTTTACATCTAAATATATTCCATTATGATAATGTGTAATATAATACTGTAATACACGTTTTTTTTATAAGAACGTCGAAAATTTTCGAAGTCTTCCTATGTTCTAAACTTTTCAAGTTGTAAGCCTAAAATTGTTCTTAAAATGTTCTTATTTTCATCATTTTTTGAGTATTTTAGTGCAATTTCGTAAGAAATTGGGCGTTTTAGAGTTCACAAACAAAGTCTTGAAATGTTCTTAACATGTTCTTAATATTTGGGCCATCGAAGCCTTATGTTCTTATATTCTTTGTTTTTATATAAAAACGTGTATAATATATTGAATTCGAAATTAAATTTAATTATTTCGGTACAGTGCTTTAACTATATAATCGAAACGTATTGGTAATGACTTTATATTTGAGGCTAAAAATCGCTTTGGGAAGGCTCATAGAAATTTAGATTCTACTTAGATTTTGAAAGATTCCTTGAAATTTTACTTTTTATTAATTCAAAATATGTCATAAATGTTTTTCATTTGAATAAAATATAGAAATGTTAGGTATATTTTATATTTGATTTCTATAAAAATTCATGTAAAAAATTATTTTAGTAATTCTTATATATATTATATATATTTAATAAGTTAAAAAATATTTATTTAATATTTTCCATTATTCTATAAGGTTAAACGTTGATGATAAGTTCAATAGCATTGATTGATATATGAAAATCTGCATATGTGATTATTTCGTTTCGTATAATCCTCTTTTATTGGTGAACCTGACATGTAAGAAAGATGAAAAAATCAACTTAGACATGAATCAGAATCTCATTTCTTTTTAGGCACTAATATGGTCTAATTTTGAACAAGACCCCAAACGTTCTGCGATAACGGACTTTTTTCGAAAGGTCTTGTTTAAAATAAGACCTTTTGGTATGATAGAATCAGAACCCTTGAAGTCTCTTTCGGGATCTAGAATAGTTTCTATTGGGCGCGACAAAGGTCTGATTTAGAACAAGACCCCAAACGTTCTGCGATAACGGACTTTTTTCGAAAGGTCTTGTTTAAAATAAGACCTTTTGGTATGATAGAATCAGAACCCTTGAAGTCTCTTTCGGGATCTAGAATAGTCTCTATTGGGCGCGACAAAGGTCTGATTTAGAACAAGACCCCAAACGTTCTGCGATAACGGACTTTTTTCGAAAGGTCTTGTTTAAAATGAGACCTTTTGGTATGATAGAATCAGAACCCTTGAAGTCTCTTTCGGGATCTAGAATAGTCTCTATTGGGCGCGATAAAGGTCTTATTAAAATCAAGACCGTAAGGTCTGATTTAGAACAAGACCCAAAACGTTCTGCGATAACGGATCGTTACCTGATACACCCAAAAGGTCTTAATAAAGACCTTTAAAACTGAGAGTGTTTGCAATGATGGCTTTAAGTCAATTTCTTTAGGTACTAAAGAGAAAGTGATTGTGTGACAGGTAATATGCGATGAAGAGGGAGATTTTGTTTTATCAGTAAGTTCTCGTTGCGAATGAATTACTAACATCACTCTCAAGTCTTCTCGAAACTTTCATGTCATAAAAGAAATGGATTCGTGTTAAAAGGTTAGAATTAAGTAGTGTATGTTATGAAAAATGGTATATCATGAATGAATGTTCTCGTTGCAAATGAATTGTGTGAAGCACTTTTTGTATATCGCGGAGTCCATTTTGCAACGAAGGCTAATATCACTCTCAAGTTTTCTCGGAACTTTCATGTCATTAAAGAAATTGATTTGTGTTAAATGGTTAGAATTGAGTAGTGTATGTTACGAGCACAATGGTATATCATGAATGAAGTTCTCATTGCAAATGAATTGTGTGAAGCACTTTTTGTATATCGCGGAGTCCATTTTGCAACGAAGGCTAATATCACTCTCAAGTTTTCTCGGAACTTTCATGTCATTAAAGAAATTGATTTGTGTTAAATGGTTAGAATTGAGTAGTGTATGTTACGAGCACAATGGTATATCATGAATGAAGTTCTCATTGCAAATGAATTGTGTGAAGCACTTTTTGTATATCGCGGAGTCCATTTTGCAACGAAGGCTAATATCACTCTCAAGTGTTCTCGGAACTTTCATGTCAGTAAAGAAATTGATTTGTGTTAAATGGTTAGAATTGAGTAGTGTATGTTACGAGCACAATGGTATATCATGAATGAAGTTCTCATTGCAAATGAATTTGAGTGAGATTACTTTTTGTATTCTTGTTATTCACATTCAAATTTTTAGAAACTAAAGAGTGTTCAAATGCAGAACATAGTCGTGCATAGAATACCTTAAGGGAATTAATTTTCGCCACAACTAATTTTCGCGAGACAGCTTCTCTCGTGAAATAATTTAATTTTCGCGGGACTTATTTTCGCGACTAGCTTCGACTGTAAATTTTCGCGAGGATTTAATTTCGCAAATTGGCGAATTTTTCAGATTTTCACATTTTTCGTTAGTTTGATTACGAGATTTTGTGCATACAGTAGAGTCTCCATAACTAGAACGAATGAAAATTTATTCGAATTATAGAGACATTCCAGTAATGGAGACTCATTTATTCCCTTAAGGTATGTGGTGAAGAAGGAGAACCAAAATGATGAATGAATGAAGTGTGAGATACTTTTCGTACGATTCATTCAAATCTATGCAACGACGATTTTCAGTTTACCTTTCTGTAAAGAAATTCATAAATGAGACTGATTGCGTACAAAGGAATGAACTCGGCAGTGCAAGTTATAAATGAGAGAATACGTTCTATCTTTTCGTTGCAAATGGATTGGTGCAAGATAATTTCTGTATATATCTTTTCTTCTTGCAACAATTACTTTCAGTTAGAAAATGTTTTCATTTAAATTGGCTTAGTAATAGATACATTAGAGCTTCCAAAAATTACACGAGCTGAAGATTTGAAAGCTCCATGGGTAAGTAAGGTCATATACTGGTTGCTTTCAACCACAGCTCTTTCTTGCTGAGAAGGGGGACTTTCCAGGGTACAAAACACCGGAATACCGGCGTAACGGGAAAAAATGCCGGTCGAAAATGTTCCAACGGAATACCGGATTCTGACATCCTCCAAATTGTTGAATTTACTACTTTTTGGTAACTATGTAACATTTTCGGCTAGGAGGGTGTGTTGTTATGGAGAAAAAAACAGTATATAAGTATTTGACGTCAAATGGAAAAATTATTTGACGTCAATTCAAAAACAGAAAAAAAAGATAATATTTTTTCTTCTTTTTCTGTAGACTTTGTTTGGAAGAATATGAAGCAAGAACAAGACCAAAAATAAAATAGTTCCAGAAAATCAGGTTCGCAATATATTTTTCTTTTTAACTTCTTGATGATGAATGTCTTTCGCCCTTAAATTCAATAAATTTTGAGTTTCATCTTTGATCTCTCGTATTTTTATGAAAGATTTTAAGATAGAACTCAAAAAGATAATGAACTTCAATTCTGAGTTATTAAAGAAAGTCTTTGACTTTTTGTGCACAGGTCAGAAATTCTAAATCATATATAAAATTCCTTTGTGAATGTGTTTTAATTTCAACAAGGCGAAAATTTTTTTATAAAAAACGCGTATGTTATCAAAGTCTTATATGATAATTAACTATAAATGGAACGTGATTTTACCACCTATCCTACCCAGCTTAAACATCCTAGCTACATTCGCTTTTTTATAAGAACCTGTAAATTTTTGATGAGGCTCAACTGTTCCCATTTTTTTTGGTACTTTGAGCCTCGCTTTAAAACTCACATAAATTCAGTGTAGCATGATGGAAAAGATAGAGTTTTTAAAGTTTATCGGGTTTTTCATATTTTGAAAAAATCGAGGCTCGTTAGGGTAATCCATCACAACATTCTCATCCAACTTTCTTAGTTGGTTGAGATCCCATTGAAAAGGATTCTTGTGGTTAGATGTTTCGAGTCTGGTGCTTTTTGCATCTCAGTCTCCTCTATGCTAACCACGATGATACTTTGTTTTAGTTTTGGACCCTGCTTTTGGATCTTTAGAACTCTAGATGTTCAAAAAATATTATCCCTGTTTTTATATCAAAATATGAATCGATTGAAAATAATACTTTTTGATCGGCGGTAATTTAGCTCTTCCCTTACCAGAAAAGCTAGCTTTATTACAGTTGACACTCCTCTAATCGATCTTCAAGGGAACAAAATTTTATCCGAATTAGAGAAAGTAATTTTACCACTCTTCCGCAGCTGGGGACTAATAAAAAATTCGAATTACAGAAAGCTTCGAATAAGGAAGAGTTGATTTTAGTTGACAGATGCTTAGTTAGATTATGGTATACACTTCAGAAATTAGCTTGAAACTCACTTTTATCAGATTTAGATCAAAGGTCGAGCTGATTGACATAATTCTCGTGGTTAGTGTCTTGAATTCGATGTTTTTGCATATTGATTTTCTTAACCTAACCACGATGATACTTTGTTTTATTAGTCTGATTTTAAGTCCTTCGTTGAGTTGGTTATTGGTCTATAAAAGCAAACTTCAAATTAGTAGCAATAGTGTAGTATTACTATCCCAGCCTCAAAGGTTTAATGATTCTTATGGAGAAAGTTTACAGAAAATGATTGAAATTTTCATTGCTGATCATAACGAGGCAAATACTTTCAAAATGTATATGCAATATTATCAGACAGCAATGATGATTTCATGTTCTCATCTTTAATTCATTGAAAAAATGTTATGGCAATAGAAATAATGCTAAATGGCTCAACTGGGCTCTACTTAAGTAAGTATCTAAGTCAGACTCAAATGCTGAATTGTCA